>NC_135233.1:484197006-484849756 GCF_051348905.1 Ranitomeya variabilis | reverse complement strand
CTCCACATTCGATCCCATCACAGAAGAAGTCTCCAAGCTCCTCTCTTCTTCTCGTCCGACTACATGCGCCACCGACCCCATTCCCTCACACCTCCTCCAGTCTCTCCAGTCGTCACAACTCACCTAACTACAATTTTTAATCTCTCCCTTTCCTCTGGCATTTTCCCCTCCTCCTTCAAACACTATCATTACTCCATTACTAAAAAACCCCACCCTTGACCCATCATGCACAAACAACTACAGACCGGTCTCCAATCTCTCCTTCATCTCAAAACTCCTGGAGCGCCTGATCTACTCCTGCCTTATCCGTTACCTCTCCACTCATTCCCTCCTAGACCCTTCACAGTCCGGTTTCCGCCCCCTACATTCGACAGAAACTGCACTCATCAAGGTGACCAATGACATTCTGACAGCAAAATGTAATGGTGACCACTCTCTGCTCATTCTCTTTGACCTCTCTGCAGCTTTCGACACTGTTGACCACCCTCTCCTACTCTCTAGGCTCCAGTCACTAGGCATTAAGGACACTGCTCTCTCCTGGTTCTCCTACCTTTCTGAACGCTCCTTCAGTGTTCTGTTCTCTGGCTCCACTTCATCTCCTCTTCCTCTCACTGTTGGGGTACCTCAGGGCTCAGTCCTTGGCCCCCTTCTTTTCTCCCTCTACACAGCCCCAATTGGACAGACCATCAGCAGATTTGGCTTTCAGAACCATCTTTACGCTGATGACACACAACTATACACATCATCCCCTGACCTTACCCCCACTGTACTACAGAACGCCACTGACTGTCTGTCTGCAGTCTCCAACATCATGTCCGCTCTGTATCTGAAACTCAACCTCTCCAAAACTGAACTTCTTCTGCTCCCGCCTTCTACTAACCTCCCTAAATCTGACATTTCCCTCTCCATGGGTGGCACCATAATAACACCCCGGCAGCAGGCACACTGTCTGGGTGTTATGTTTGACTCCGATCTCTCCTTCACCTCCCACATACAATCTCTTGCCCGCTCGTGCCGCTTACACCTAAAGAGCATCTCTAGAATCCGCCCTTTTCTCACCATGGAGACAACAAAAACTCTCACTGTCGCCCTAATCCACTCCCGCCTGAACTACTGCAATGCTCTATTAATTGGCCTCCCCCTCATGCGACTTTCCCCTCTCCAGTCTATCCTTAATGCGGCAGCTAGGGTCGTCCATCTGGCTAATCGTTACTCGGACGTGTCCGATCTTCGCCAGTCGTTACACTGGCTGCCCATTCATTACAGGATTCAATTCAAAGTACTTGTTCTCACCCACAAAGCTCTCCATAGTGCGGCACCCCCTTACATCTCCTCCCTCATTTCTGTCCATCGGCCTAGCCGACCTCTGCGCTCTGCAAACGACTTTCGACTAACCTCTGCACTAATCCGTACCTCCCACTCCCGACTCCAAGACTTCTCCCATGCTGCGCCAATCCTCTGGAATGCTCTACCCCAAGATATTAGGACCATCCACAACTTGCATAGTTTTAGGAGCTCGCTCAAAACACATTTGTTCAGAGCGGCCTATCATGTTCCCTAATCAAAGTCATTTTATGTTTGTGTGTGTGTAGCCCATTCACTATCTCCATCTACCCCCCACCCCCTGAAGATGGCTGGACCATCATTGTAAATATGGAGCGCCCCCACACCGCCGCAGGGCCGAGGGGTACCCGGAGCCGGGCTTCTGAGTTATCAGTTCTGGGGTTGTCACGGTGGCTAGACCCGGTCCGTGGCCCTGTCTGTCAGTGGGGGACGTCCGGTGCAATAAGTGGTGTTGTAACGGTGCAGTTGTGGGGTGCAGGTCGCGGTAAATAACGAGGACACCAGGTTGCAGTCTCATTACCTCTTTACTGAAGATCTCTGGGTCCTCAGTCCAGAATACGGTTCACCAGGCTGCGCAAGTCCGGCCGGTCCAATGGCACCTCCAGAGTTCTCTTCACAGGTGGAAATCGGTGCCTTCCTTCTTAGCGCTATGTGTTGTAGTCCTTCCCTGCTATGCTTACGGAAAGTACCCCACAACTGTTGTGTCTGTTTCTTAAGTTCCCTCACAACAACTCGATTAACTGATCTTCTGCTAATCATCCGTCCCTTCCTGATGTCACAGTTAGAACGGCACCCGTTTGTCGGGTAGGCCTGGAGTTCTTCCGGGACCCTAGAGT
Source organism: Ranitomeya variabilis (assembly GCF_051348905.1). Lineage (NCBI taxonomy): Eukaryota > Metazoa > Chordata > Amphibia > Anura > Dendrobatidae > Ranitomeya > Ranitomeya variabilis. The sequence goes on along the minus strand of NC_135233.1, from coordinate 484,847,576 downwards.
CGCCCCTCTCCCGCAATTGCCTCCCAAGACTTCATAGGTGATTTAGGTGAGACAGCCCGCCTGAGACTGACTGCCCTGCCGCTGTTTGGAGTATTGCTTGAAGCTGAATGTTATTCCACTCCCTCGGCGTTCCGGCCACCGGTAATGCGCCTCAGTAGGGTGTTGCTCCGGTCTTACAGCGTGACCCCTACTGGTATTCTCCTATTGCTTGATCTCGTTTCTCACTCAGCACAATCTATCTCGCTTCTAGTCCTTTCTTGGGTCCCGCCGCTTCCCGGAGCTGGCGCGGACCCGTTACGTTCTTTTCAATGCCAAGCCTCTGTCAGGATCCCACCCCTGACAGAGACCCTACTGTCTCTTCCTCCACAACACCCTCTGCCACCAGGTGTTGCTTCGTCCAATCCAGTCAGCTTTCTGATCTAACTTCCTGCCTGACCCCCAGTTTACCCACTATGGTGGGGAGTGGCCTAATGAATAGAACCCTTAGCTCCCCCCGGAGGCCCAGCTGTGAAATGTATTGGTGTCTGTGATACCTGATCAGATGAACTCCTTCAGTGCCATCGGACGCACCGTAGCTCCCCTTAGTGGCGGAGCCACAGTACTGCAACGACCAGGACTCTGGGGCGCTGCACTCCCCCCTGGTTAAACACAGTACTCCGGGACTGGGAAGAAAACAACAATACAAGTTTAGCAAAAAGACATACAGTTTGATTGAGTGCAATAACAATAAGTATACTTGAACAAGCTTCCCTTTATGGGAGGTGAGGACACTTGAACGTTACAAACATGGTTAACATTATAAATTACAGGCTATAAATAACTCCTGTTACCCAACCGGGTATTCTACTAAGTGCAAAATTGTTGGACAATAGTTTAACATCGCCTTTAAGGACATACACTCTTAGTCCACTAAAGACCTTCCTATAATCACATTATAAGGTAATTTAACTTTTTCATTCTCCTTCTTTAAATCTGCAGGACCGCCTGTCCTATCGGCACCAGACCTACTGCCTCTCCTTTCAGTTACAGGACCGCCCCGTTCAGCCAGGGCCTACTGCCTTTTCAACTACTATACACAGTATAGAACATAACATTACTTTCAGTTTAAGAGCACTGAGTCATCTCTACTTGACTCCTATCAGGACTCAGGGTTTACCTTCTATCCTAACTTTCTATCAGCATTATCAAAACATTTTCTATCAAACATTAAGCCTTCTCATTATCTTTCTTCCTTTCATGCATGCTGGACACCACGTCTATCCCTACGGGTCCACTGCATCCTTCTTCTATCTTTCAGTATTTCTTCACATTTAACTAATTAAACACATATAACTGTCTCGTACAAACATTATCATCATTTTTCTCTCATCAACATTATTGCTACTTGTCTTAAGCAATATCGGCAAATGAACATCCCCTTTAAGAGGGGACCAAGTCTCTGTGAGGTAGCGTATTTTCTCAAGCTACCAGTCCATACTCAGCAAAGGTTCCAGTACGGTATCTTCGCAAAAAATCTTTCTTTAAGTAAAACCAGTAGGGAGCGCCTTTAATAAGGTGCAAACTATGTACAAGAAGTTCGGATCATGCACTGTTCATGATTTCAGCAGTTCTGTAAACTTTGTGCAAAAACTTGGAAAACAAACAAGAAAACAAAACAATAGGGATCCCAGGTCCATAGAAGGATCCCCTTAAAAGTTAACCCTGAACGGGTTTTGGCAGCAACATAAAAGCAATAAAACAGTAACTATTTACAAGTAAGAAAGTACAGTAAAATCTTACTGTGGTGGTCTCCGATCTGGCCTCACCAGGCCAACGGATCGCACTGGTGAGCCAGGACGCGGTTCCGGTCCCAGCAGCGATAAGATCCCTCGCCGGGAGGCCCTTCTCACTGGCAGGTGCACACGTCCCTCCGGGGCACGGCGAGGCCGGGCTTCTCGAGGTTCCGCAGGGCCGGGCTCTGCTGCCTCCTTCACGGGATCTTCTTCTTCCGGTGTTCCGGCAGCAGCCTGGAGGGCAATGCATCGCTGTACGCCTCGGGCTATCCAGCCCGTCTCACCAGCTTCCCTCCTCCACCTCGTGTAGGTCACAGCGTCGCCCGGCTCCAGATCACGAGCGAACCTCATGCTGCAGGGCTCCACCTCCTCCCGATCGACACGGACCTGCAGCGGCTCTCCAATCTCCTGGATAACTCCTCTTCCGTGCCGGGAGTTAAAAGACACTACCACACCCCAGTGTGACGGCGGGATCTCTGGAGCTCTGACCAAGTCAATCGGTGCTGCAGGCTGGGGCCGGCTCCGCCACGCTGCCATCAGACGCCGTAAATGTTCGGCGTCCGGCATGATCTTCAGGTCCGGCGTCTGTAACGTACCTCCAGCCGCGGCCAGGTGGGAGGGAACAGGGGACACTGGGGACAACCGGACCTCCGTGGGCTGGCCCAGCCGAGTAAGCACGCGGGCATCAGCCTTCAGCCGGCGGGCTAGCTGTCGGGCCTCGGCTGCAGCCACACACTCCTCAGCCAGCGGAAAAGGGGTCGGCCCATCGGTGGTTCCGTGAGGGTCAGACCCCGCAGCGTTGGCGCTTCTGGGGCTGTGTCAGGTTGTGCAGCCTCAGGCCGGATCGGGTCAGCCCCACGCGGTGCTCCTGGTGTCGCCATCTTTGCCTTTCCTCCAATGTCTTCTTCCCGCGGTCTCTTTCGTGGGCGGCCCCGTCTCCATGGTCTCCACCCTCCAAACAGGATCAGGAGGCGGACCTCAGCTGTTGACGGACACGTCCTCAGGACACAGAAATATTTGGACTGGGCAGCCATTGCTGTTCGCGCTCTCCAGCTCGCCTACGCCCACTTCACGCCCCTCTTCTCTTCCTGCGCTCTCCTCAGCGCTGCAATGGCGGCAGATTTTGGCGGCAAATGGCGCAGCACACAGTCTTTGTAATAAAGCACAATCAAAGCCCGATAAATCACAGTTCCAAGGCACACATGACCTGATTCTTCAGGCTTAAGTAGATCCTGTTCGTGACGCCAAGTTGGAGCGCCCCCACACCGCCGCAGGGCCGAGGGGTACCCGGAGCCGGGCCTCTGAGTTATCAGTTCTGGGGTTGTCACGGTGGCTAGACCCGGTCCGTGGCCCTGTCTGTCAGTGGGGGACGTCCGGTGCAATAAGTGGTGTTGTAACGGTGCAGTTGTGGGGTGCAGGTCGCGGTAAATAACGAGGACACCAGGTTGCAGTCTCTTTACCTCTTTACTGAAGATCTCTGGGTCCTCAGTCCAGAATACGGTTCACCAGGCTGTGCAAGTCCGGCCGGTCCAATGGCACCTCCAGAGTTCTCTTCACAGGTGGAAATCGGTGCCTTCCTTCTTAGCGCTATGTGTTGTAGTCCTTCCCTGCTATGCTTACGGAAAGTACCCCACAACTGTTGTGTCTGTTTCTTAAGTTCCCTCACAACAACTCGATTAACTGATCTTCTGCTAATCATCCGTCCCTTCCTGATGTCACAGTTAGAACGGCACCCGTTTGTCGGGTAGGCCTGGAGTTCTTCCGGGACCCTAGAGTCGCCCCTCTCCCGCAATTGCCTCCCAAGACTTCATAGGTGATTTAGGTGAGACAGCCCGCCTGAGACTGACTGCCCTGCCGCTGTTTGGAGTATTGCTTGAAGCTGAATGTTATTCCACTCCCTCGGCGTTCCGGCCACCGGTAATGTGCCTCAGTAGGGTGTTGCTCCGGTCTTACAGCGTGACCCCTACTGGTATTCTCCTATTGCTTGATCTCGTTTCTCACTCAGCACAATCTATCTCGCTTCTAGTCCTTTCTTGGGTCCCGCCGCTTCCCGGAGCTGGCGCGGACCCGTTACGTTCTTTTCAATGCCAAGCCTCTGTCAGGATCCCACCCCTGACAGAGACCCTACTGTCTCTTCCTCCACAACACCCTCTGCCACCAGGTGTTGCTTCGTCCAATCCAGTCAGCTTTCTGATCTAACTTCCTGCCTGACCCCCAGTTTACCCACTATGGTGGGGAGTGGCCTAATGAATAGAACCCTTAGCTCCCCCCGGAGGCCCAGCTGTGAAATGTATTGGTGTCTGTGATACCTGATCAGATGAACTCCTTCAGTGCCATCGGACGCACCGTAGCTCCCCTTAGTGGCGGAGCCACAGTACTGCAACGACCAGGACTCTGGGGCGCTGCAAATACATCATTGTAAATACACACCTGAACTTTGTATCTCCCCCACCTCATTGTAGATTGTAAGCTCTCACGAGCAGGGTCGTCTTATTTTGTCTTATTTTGCTTTATTACTGTATTGTTAACGTTGTTACCTATGACTGTTGTGTTTGAAACTGTTAAACTGTAAAGCGCTGCGGAATATGTTGGCGCTATATAAATAAAGATTATTATTACTATTATTATTATTATTATTATTATTATTATAAATGTCTGTCCTGATCTAAGGTCTAGACTTTTAGCTGCGATGAATCTGTGCTGCAGTTTATGTTCATGATAAGTAGTGAAGCTCCTCCTCTTCAGATAAGGGGGAAAAAATAACAAACACATGGAAGGAAAGCCTTCATTCATCTCAGAACTTCTGCAGTGAACAGGAAAGCAGGATTAAATAATGTAATTACTTCCTAAAGCATATCTAAATTTTCAATGTGCATAAATCAATTGTCCAGTATATGTTGTCTCTGTATGCTTGATGTTGTTGTTTGTCTTTCCTCTTAGCTCATGTTTGGAGAAATTAGATGCTCTGATGACTTATATACACTATATATAGAATATAGGGGGAAAAACTGTCTTCTAACATCTCAAATTGAGAAATACAGTAACAGGATCAATGAGAATATATATATTTTGCGTGTGTTCTGCAATATGATTCAGCATAAACATGCTCCTTCCCTCCTCCCCTCTTCATAGAGTGTAAAGAAATATGATGTGTAGTATTTATGAGCTTTACCCTGAGACAAGCCTGACATTGAAAGTTCAGCATAGTTATCTAACATATTTTACAAACTTTATACTTATCTGTCCTATTGATTTATGCAAAGATTGTTTTATTTATATCCTAAATTATACTGTGCATGATTCCCTATTCTTGCAAGAATTACCATATACCTTATTTCTTTACAGGACAAAAATATTTTGAGTGAATTTACATAATTACAAGATGCCTAAGAAGCATCTTATGAAGTCAGCTGTAATTGAGCATTTTACGGTGACTCAAGATAAAAAACATTTTGTGTGTGAGTGTATAAGTGACCCAGATGAAAACAAATGTGATGCCAAAATCAGTGCATACTCAGGCAGTGATAAAAAAGTGCTCCTTCAAGAGTTTCCAATCTAAGAAGACATTTACAATGCTGCCACCCATAATTTTCAAAGCTGTGATTGAAAAAGATCAAAGCAGCACCAAGAAACCAGAGACCAGCACTTCCCACCAGGTAAAAGAGGAAAGAGCATCTCAAACATCAGTAACAATATATTTTGTAAGTGACAAAGTTACTGCAACAATGACAGAAGACGTGTTTGAAAGACAGCTCATTGAGCTTGTTGTGAAGGACTGTGTACCATTATCATTTGCATGACCAGCTTTTACAGCTCTTAATGGAGAAATGGCCAAATGGCCCACAAACTTGGTGTTTCTCTTGAAAGAGAAGGAATTAGAAAGTTAGTGACTGAAGAAGCCCTTAACCAAAAGGAAGATCTTAAAAAGACTCTCAAGAGACGCTTTGTATTTCTTAAAATGGATGCCTGTTCGATATGTTTGTGACAACAAAAAAATTGTTACTAAGACACTGGCAGTAAAATATACTAAAGCTCTTCACAGCAGCCGGCTACTTTCACACTAGCGTCGTGCACTGTACATTGCTATGCGTCGTTTTGGAGAAAAAACGCATCCTGCAAAAGTGCTTGCAGGATGCATTTTTTCTCCATAGACTTTTATTAGCGACGCAGTGCGACACATTGCCACACGTCACAACCGTCGTGCGACGGTTGCGTCGGACCGTCGCCACCAAAAAAGTTGCTTGTAACTTTTTTTGGTGCGTCGTTCCTGTCTTTTCCGACCGTGCATGCGCGGCCGGAACTCCGCCTACGCCTCCCCACACCTCACAATGGGGCAGCGGATGCGTTGGAAAACAGCATCCGCTGCCCCCATTGTGCGGCGCTTTCACAGCTAGCGTCGGTGCGCCGCAAAGTCGCATAGCGACATGCAGTGCACGACGCTAGTGTGAAAGTAGCCTTAGTGGAAAAAGTTCTGCAAGATTATGAACTAAAAAAAAAAAGGTTCTTGCTAGTGTAACTGATAATGCTGCAAACATAAGTACAATTAAACTGATGAATGAGAACAATGAAGGTGAACAGCAGCTAGAAGAACATTTCACATTCAGTATGTTGGAGATGGAAGGCCACAGTCCTGTTCCCATAATGGAGGAACAAACAGATATTAGTACAGAAGAACAGCAAAATGATTCTTTACAATTAGATGATCTTGTTGAAGCTGCTTCACACCTCTTTCCTATTCATCACATGCACGGTGTTGTGCACACGCTGCAGCAGGCAATAAGAGATAGTCTGCAAGAGGGACATGCTGGAACTCTAAATAGCAAAGTGAGGAAATTGGCTATTGCTGCCAGAACCCCTAAAATTGATTCCATCTTGAAGAGACGTGCTGGAAAAGGGGCAATTGTGGATCAAGCCACCCGGTGGGGCAGCACCTATTTAATGATTGAGCGATTGCTTGAGCTGAAACCCTTCCTTGTAGATATGGCCAACCCTCAGGCAACACTACATGAAGGTCAATGGACACAGGTGGCTGAATAGAAGGAATTTCATCATCACCCATTTACAGTAACTAAAAAGTTACAAGCTGAGGATTTAACTCCTGGTATTTTTATAAAGGAGTGGAAGAACTTTTTGTTTTGCCTGTCCCAAAGAGGAGGTTTAATCGCAGATGGCATTGCTGCTTCAATGAAACGGAGAGAGACACTGCTATTAGAAATTAAAACTCTTTTAGCAGCTGTGTGTGGACCCGAGTCATCGTATATTGCTGGATGATCAACAGCTTACTAAAGGAAAAGAAGCTCTGACTGAGGTAGCAGTTAGGATGAGTGGGCTATAGGACGGCCAAGAGCAAGAGGACTCGGGTCCTGCCAGTGCTGCTGCTGCCGTTCCTTCATCCTCGTCAGATGGGGAGTTTGATTTCGACAAGTATGTGGACAACATGGAACAGGCAAAGTGTTGCTGCAGGGAAAAAGATTCCACTCCCATAGAAAACTGACCACATTTCAGCAACATTTTTCACTTGCTCTCAAAGAAGTAGAAGAGTTCAATCGTTCATCAAAACTGACTGTGCACGAGGCAATTCCTTTATACCCTGAAATTGTTAGAGATGTTGCCCATGTGGTTACTGCTTTGCCACCAACCCAATTTAGCGTAGATAGGTTGTTCTCTAGCCTTAAAATAATTAGGTCAGATGTGAGGTCATCTGTAGTGTTGAGTGATACCGTCCGATACTTGAAAGTATCGGGATCGGATAGTATCGGCCGATACCCAAAAAGTATCGGATATCGCCGATACCGATACCTGATACCAATACAAGTCAATGGGACACCAAGTATCGGAAGGTATCCTGATGGTTCCCAGGGTCTGAAGGAGAGGAAACTCTCCTTCAGGCCCTGGGATCCATATTAATGTGTAAAATAAAGAATTAAAATAAAAAATATTGATATACTCACCTCTCCGGAGGCCCCTGCACCTCACCGCTGTTAACCGGCAGCCTTCTTTGCTTAAAATGAGCGCGTTTAGGGCCTTCCATGATGTCACAGCTTCTGATTGGTCGCGTGCCGCTCATGTGACCGCCAGGCGACCAATCACAAGCCGTGACGTCATTCTCAGGTCCTAAATTCCTAGAATTAGGAATTTAGGACCTGAGAATGACGTCACGGCTTGTGATTGGTCGCCTGGCGGTCACATGAGCGGCACGCAACCAATCAGAAGCCGTGACGTCATGGAAGGTGCTGAACGCGCTCATTTTAAGCAAAGCAGGCTGCCGGTTACTACCAGGGCGCGTCAGAGGGTGAGTATATCCCTATCTTTTATTTTCATTCTTTATTTTTTACATGGATATGGATCCCAGGGCCTGAAGGAGAGTTTCCTCTCCTTCAGACCCTGGGAACCATACACTGGGAACTTCCGATTCCGATTCCCGATACCACAAAAGTATCGGATCTCGGTATCGGAATTCCGATACCGCAAGTATCGGCCGATACCCGATACTTGCGGTATCGGAATGCTCAACACTAGTCATCTGTGAAGGAGGATCTGATGGAGGCGATAAAATTTCTCAGAACAAATTCATAGACTGCACAAATGTTATTCAGTAAGTTTTTGTTGAAAACTTTTTTTTCTTACACTAACTGCAGAATGTATAATAAATTGTAATTATGAAAAAGTTTTTGTTCTAAAGTTGTATTCCAATAAATATATTTTATGTTCTATCTAAATGGCTTGATTATTGTATCATAATAACGATTAAAAGCCTGATGTTACCATTTTACCACAGTAAATTTGTCGCTTAAACATGAGCTATGTATGAGGGAGTCGGAGTCGTTGTCATGGAAATTGAGGAGTTGGAATCGGAGACTTAGCCTACCGACTCCACAGCCCTATAGACAGGTATGGACTGGGGCTGAAATTCAGTCCTGGCATTTGAAATCACACAGGCCCTTGTTGTCCCAGTCCCCAAGAACCAGATGGGATATATTACTAACTTTACCCTGGATAAAGGAAAGGAAGATTTTCTACAAGACCTATATGTCTAATGATACCCGTGGCCTGCTGGAGAAAGTGTCCTGTTTAGGGCAGAGTAAAGTACTGCAGTGTGCAGGTGTCGGGCCTCTCTGACCTTTCCCAGTGCCTGCACACTGCAGTACTTTACTCTGACTGCAGTACCCCAGGTAACCGGTTGCTGCAGTGAGGTTGCTTTTCCTTTGGGGAAGGTAATGACATGCTCAGAGGCAATGGAATTCTCCTCACCAGGTAAGGCACACACATGGAACACATTCTGAATCCAAGCCAGGAGGGGGAGCTCTGCACCCAGATTCAGGGGAGCTTCCCTAGGCTTGATGTATCCTGACCTGGAGGGGGAGCTAGTTAGTTGTTCAGAGAGAGTTGGTCCTGGGAGACCAAGCAGAGCAGAGGCCTAGGAGAGACGCAGGGCAGAGAGAGAGGCCTGGCAGCCACGAGAGAGCTGTAGCCTCTGAAAGGAGTGAGAGAACCTGAAGGGTTGTTGTATGTGGAGTAGCCAGAAGGGAAGGAGCACAGTAGAGGAGCAGAGCTCAGAGGGGACTGCGGTTGGACACCCTCAGAGTTGAAGCACAGTAGCTGGGAACCGGGAGCCCGAGGCTTTTGTGGGACTCTAGGACACAGAGCAGAGCTGGAGGGCACGACACTACATGTTACCTGCCTGCACCACGCCTGAGACGCAGAAGCACCTGAGGAGCCCGGGACATGTTAGAGTCCCTGTAAAAATGCTCCAGCTGCCCGTCATGCAGGTACCTGTCCCAGGACAGGGGGGAAACTGGAGGACCCTGTAGGAAGCTTCAGGCAGCAGGGACCTCACCCTGAAAGGCGCTAGTTGGAAAGGCTCATGGACCTCTACTGGTACAGGAGAACTCTCACTTGCCTCTGAGCTGGCCGGACCACCATCCTCCGTGCCTGGTACCCGGGACTGTGGCCTGTCACGCACAAGTAAACCAGGTAAAGACTTACAACCTGTCTCCTCCATTTATTCACCGGCTTTATCATCTACGCCACTCACCATAGGACCCCTGGTGACCCCGCTTCACCTGTGGGAAGTGTAAGATTTGGGCTGCCACAACATCCCCCAGAGGACCCCTCTAATGCAGCGTCGGTCCCCCTATTGACCGAACCCCACAGGTGGCGTCACGACAAACTTTGAACATTTAACCCCTTTAACGTTGATGCCCAGGGCCACGGACCGGGTCACAGTCACCGTGACACCCCCCTTGCGACTGGACCCGGTACCAAGTACCCCACTGCCCTGTGGGCGCGTCAGATACTCGAAGCCTGTGCTAGCATTTCTTCTGCGGTGTTGCTATCAGTGTGTCAAGAGTGGGAGAAGAGGGTTGCATTGACAATCCAACACAATGGGCAGCATTTTGAACACATTTTATAAGTGGTCGTAAACTTGTAAATAACTCATGAAAGAATAAAGTAACGTTAAAACCAAGCACACCATTGTTTTTCTTGTGAACTTCTCAATAAGTTTGATGTGTCACATGACCCTCTTCCCGTTGAAAAAAATAAAGTTGTATCCAAAATGGCCGACTTCAAAATGGCCGCCAGGGTCACCACCCATCTTGAAAAGTTTTTCCCCTCCCATATACTAATGTGCCACAAACGGGAAGCTGATATCACCTACCATTCCTATTTTATTTAGGTGTATACATATAAATGGCCCACCCTGTAGAATGCTGTAGATAAGCCCTGAAAGGCAGTGGCCACATCTTATAGCGGCAAAATCTGCTGACAGCTTCCCTTAAACATCTTCCTTGCAAGGAGTGCTGGTAAATGTAGATAGATGACATCAGACAGAAATGAAGATACTTGCTTCTATTCCCACTTAGGTCTTAATACAAAGAAGCATAGCTGGCTGTCAGGAACAGATGGAAATGCATTTCAGTAGCAGCCATTCTCTGGTTAACTATTGAAAATGACCTTGAAAACCAGACGGCTCCCATAACCAAATCATACCAGTTATTATCATGATGTTCTCTGTAATTCAGTCCTGCGTGCAGTCTGTGCATATACAGCATCTAAAGGGAACAATGGAGAAGCGCTCAGCATAATGAAACTAGATACGTGTGTCCCTAATGGAAACTGACATCATGTACATATATTTAGATCTAATCCTACCTTCCCTACATGTGTTCAGTATAATCCTAACTCATTAAAGGGAACCTGTCACCAGGTTTGGCAGATATGAGATTCGGCCATCACCTTTCAGGGCTGATATACAGCATTCTATAATGCTGTATATCTGCCCCCAACCAGACCTGCAGGAGAAGAAAAATGTTTTTTTATTTTACTCACCTGCGGTGCGGTCCGGTCCGAGTGGTGTCACTCTTCTTGGTCCAGCGCCTCACATCTTCTTGTGATGCCGCCCTCCTGCTTGCTTCATGCTGATGATGTGTCTCCTCGGCTTTGTGCTCCTGCGCAGATGCCCTTCTCTACCCTCTTGAGGGCAGAGCAAAGTTCTGCAGTGCGTAGGTGCCAGAAAAGATCAAAGACTCCAGGCGCATGTGCACTGCAGTACTTTACTCTGTCCTCGACAAGGTAGAGAAGTATGCCACTGTGCTGAGGAGACTGTGTGGAAGAGCAACACCCCTTCGGACCGGACCGCCCCGCAGGTGAGTATAATAAAAGTTATTTTTCTTCTTACAGGTTGAGTTGGGAACAGATATCCAGCATTATAGAATGCTGTATATCAACCCTGAAAGGTGATGGCCATATCTCTTATTGGCCAAACCTGGTGACAGGTTCCCTTTTAATTATAGATGAATATATTTGCACCTCTCAAATTACACTGGACTTTATGCTGTCATGGCGCCCAGGGGATTCTGTGTATGTGAGCATGAAGGACACGTTGTAACGTCATGACTCCATTGACCTCCTGCACGCTTGCGCAAAACACTCATGGGCGCCAAAACAGTAAGGCCGGCGTCACACTCAGCGTAAGACAATACGGTCCGTTTTTTACGGCCGTAATACGGCCGTAATACGGAGAAATGTTCCCAAAATAGTGATCCGTATGTCCTCCGTAGGCAGGGTGTGTCAGCGTAGTTTGCGCATGGCATCCTCCGTATGTAATCCGTATGGCATCCGTACTGCGATATTTTCTCGCAGGCTTGCAAAACCGACATCTAATGGATTTATGTGCTCAAATGTCCGTTAAAACATATATACAGTATATATATATATATATATATATATATATATATATATATATATATATATGTCATTGAGACACATATATATATATTCTGTATTTACATTTAATTAATATATGTGAAAAGCCGGTAATTCAATTGCCGGCTTCTCATTTCTCCTTCCCTAACCCGACAGGATATGAGACATGGTTTATATACAGTAAACCATCTCATATCCCCCTTTTTTTTGCATATTCCACACTACTAATGTTAGTAGTGTGTATGTGCAAAATTTGGTTGCTGTAGCTGCTAAAATAAAGGGTTAAATGGCGGAAAAAATTGGCGTGGGCTCCCGCGCAATTTTCTCCGCCAGAGTGGTAAAGCCAGTGACTGAGGGCAGATATTAATAGCCTAGAGACGGTCCATGGTTATTGGCCCCCCTGGCTACAAACATCTGCCCCCAGCCACCCCAGAAAAGGCACATCTGGAAGATGCGCCTATTCTGGCACTTGGCCACTCTCTTCCCACTCCCGTGTAGTGGTGGGATATAGGGTAATGAAGGGTTAATGCCACCTTGCTATTGTAAGGTGACATTAAGCCAGGTTAATAATGGAGAGGCGTCAATTATGACACCTATCCATTATTAATCCAATTGTCTGAAAGGGTTAAAACACACACACACATTATTAAAAATTATTTTAATGAAATAAACACACAGGTTGTTTTAGTATTTTATTGCTCTCTCAATCCACCCGAAGACCCTCGCTTGGCAAAATAATAAACCCACAATATACATACCATCCGAGGATCTGTCAGGTCCCACGATGTAAATCCTTCTGAAGGGGTTAAATCAATTTACAGGCAGGAGCTGTGCTAAAGCACTCGCTCGTGCCTGTAATCCCCGGGTGCTGAAAGGAAAGCTGGGTGATCTGTACTTACATTGAGTTGCGGTGAGGCACCCTCTGGTGGATGAACTCATATGAACTCGAGCGTGGGAACTTTTCCAAGGCTCCAGTTCATGAGGACATCCAGCAGAGGGCGCCTCACCACGACTCAATGTAAGTACAGATCACCCAGCTTTCCTTTCAGCACCCGGGGATTACAGGCACGAGCGAGTGCTTTAGCACAGCTCCTGCCTGTAAATTGATTTAACCCCTTCAGAAGGATTTACATCGTGGGACCTGACAGATCCTCGGATGGTATGTATATTGTGGGTTTATTATTTTGCCAAGCGAGGGTCTTCGGGTGGATTGAGAGAGCAATAAAATACTAAAACAACCTGTGTGTTTATTTCATTAAAATAATTTTTAATAATGTGTGTGTGTTTTTTAACCCTTTCAGACATTTGGATTAAAAATGGATAGGTGTCATAATTGACGCCTCTCCATTATTAACCTGGCTTAATGTCACCTTACAATAGCAAGGTGGCATTAACCCTTCATTACCCCATATCCCACCGTTACACGGGAGTGGGAAGAGAGTGGCCAAGTGCCAGAATAGGCGCATCTTCCAGATGTGCCTTTTCTGGGGTGGCTGGGGGCAGATGTTTGTAGCCAGGGGGGGCCAATAACCATGGACCCTCTCTAGGCTATTAATATCTGCCCTCAGTCACTGGCTTTACCATTCTGGCGGAGAAAATTGCGCGGGAGCCCACGCCAATTTTTTCCGCCATTTAACCCTTTATTTTAGCAGCTACAGCAACCAAATTTTGCACATACACACTACTAACATTAGTAGTGTGGAATATGCAAAAAAAAGGGATATGAGATGGTTTACTGTATGTAAACCATGTCTCATATCATGTCGGGTTTGGGAAGGAGAAATGAAAAGCAGGCAATTGAATTACCGGCTTTTCAATAACACCACTGCGTATTTCTCGCAAGTCACACTGCTGGTCCGTGTGGAATCCGTATTTTTCTCGCCCCCATAGACTTTCATTGGCATATTTTTTGCGCAATACGCTGACAAACGCAGCATGCTGCGATTTTGTACGGCCGTAGAAAGCCGTATAATACGGATCCGTAATATACGGCTGATAGGACCAGACCCATTGAGAATAATTGTGCCGTTTGTTTGGCGAGTTTTACGGACGTATTTTCTGCGCTCTTACGTCCGTAAAACTCACTAGTGTGACGCCGGCCTAAGAAGTCTGGCCAGTATGAGAGGCCTGAAGACTCCAACACAAGCTGTGAGGACCAGGTGGATGGCGGTGAGTAAAGGAAGGACTGGAAAAGTGATCGGAGAGTGAGCATAAGTACTTTAAAAAAAAAATGTTAAATATTATGTTTATTATGCTCTGTGGTCTGTAGAGACCCCAGAACTTGATAAGGGTATGTGCACACAATAAGTATTTACTGCTGACATTTCTGCAGCAAATAGTGAAGTGTTGGCAGAAAAAAACTCAGCTGATATACACTCACCGGCCACTTTATTAGGTACACCATGCTAGTAACGGGTTGGACCCCCTTTTGCCTTCAGAACTGCCTCAATTCTTCGTGGCATAGATTCAACAAGGTGCTGGAAGCATTCCTCAGAGATTTTGGTCCATATTGACATGATGGCATCACACAGTTGCCGCAGATTTGTCGGCTGCACATCCCAAAGATGCTCCATACAAGGCAGGATGGATCCATGCTTTCATGTTGTTTATGCCAAATTCTGACCCTACCATCCGAATGTCGCAGCAGAAATCGAGACTCATCAGACCAAGCAACGTTTTTCCAATCTTCTACTGTCCAATTTCGATGAGCTTGTACAAATTGTAGCCTCAGTTTCCTGTTCTTAGCTGAAAGGAGTGGTACCCGGTGTGGTCTTCTGCTGCTGTAGCCCATCTGCCTCAAAGTTCGACGCACTGTGCGTTCAGAGATGCTCTTGGCCTACCTTGGTTGTAACGGGTGGCGATTTGAGTCACTGTTGCCTTTCTATCAGCTCGAACCAGTCTGCCCATTCTCCTCTGACCTCTGGCATCAACAAGGCATTTCCGCCCACAGAACTGCCGCTCACTGAATTTTTTTTCTTTTTCGGACCATTCTCTGTAAACCCTAGAGATGGTTGTGCGTGAAAATCCCAGTAGATCAGCAGTTTCTGAAATACTCAGACCAGCCCTTCTGGCACCAACAACCATGCCACGTTCAAAGGCACTCAAATCACCTTTCTTCCCCATACTGATGCTCGGTTTGAACTGCAGGAGATTGTCTTGACCATGTCTACATGCCTAAATGCACTGAGTTGCCGCCATGTGATTGGCTGATTAGAAATTAAGTGTTAACAAGAAGTTGGACAGGTGTACCTAATAAAGTGGCCGGTGAGTGTACGTGAATATAACATATTCATGTTTTTGACACATTTTTGCATGTAGTGTTTGTGTTTTCTGGATGCATTTTTCCCTGGTCATTAGAATGGAGGAAAAATACTCTAAAAATGCTGAAAGAATTGTCAGGATGCAGATTCACCTCCGTGAGATTACAGAAACGTCATTCACTTTTCAGTAAAATGTTGTATTTTTCATGGCAAAAAATGTGATGTGTGCACATATCCTACTTGTAATCTTCCATGTTCTTTTTTTTTTTTTTTTTTTAATTCAAATCAGTCACTAGTCCTACTTCACAATGCACAGGGTGGGCCATTTATTTGGATACACCTGGGTGGGCCATTTATAAAGATACATCCAAAATGGCGGACTACAAAATGGCCACCAAATGTAGAGTCCCTGTGGGTGGAGATAAGGGGAGGGGGAAAAAAAAAAAATTACTGATAGAGGTTTGTTATAAATCTCCAAAAATAGTGGAAGCAATGGAGAATATCCTCGTAAAGCAAATAGATGAAGCTGCGACCCAAGGAGAAGTCATTATTATGGGGGACTTCAACTACCCTGAAATAGATTGGGTTTTTGACAACTATGAGAGACAATTACCTTTCACAACTGGTTCAGGACCCAACAAGGAGGGGGGCACTGCTAGACCTAACATTAACCAACAGGCCAGACCGCATATCAAATATAAGGGTTGGGGGTCACTTGGGGAATAGTGATCACAAAATAATAAGTTTTCATGTATCCTTTAATAAGATGTGTAGTAGAGGGGTGACAAGGACACTAAACTTCAGGAGAGCAAATTTCCAATGGATGAGAGAGGATCTTGGTGCAATTAACTGGGACGATATCCTGAGACATAAAAATACACAAAGAAAATGGGAGACGTTTATTAGCACCCTGTATAGGACCTGTGAACAGTATATACCGCATACCTCCCAACTATCCTGGACCCAGCGGGACTGTCCCGATTTTGACAGTCAGCCCCGCGATCCCGGGCGGGACATTAGTTGTCCCGCACTGGTTGGGAGGTGTGTATATCACCCGGTCAGCTCCCTGAGCCCCTGCACCCGCAGAGCAGCATATTGGCTGCTCTGTGCACACAGGACCTGTGATGAGGTCACAGGATTGGAGGAGTCAGGGGGTCACATGATCTGGAGGACCTCCGTGTACAGGACTCTGCTGGTTGTCATGGCGCTGGAGGAAGGTAAAGGTATGTGTGAGGTCAGGAGGTGTTTACAGTGTGGATGTAGCAGAGCCGTGTGTGTAAGAGGTGTACGGATCGGAGCAGCATGTGAAAGGTGTATGGAGCGGAGTCGTGTGTGTAAGAGGTGTACGGAGCAGAGCAGCATGTGTACGAGGTGTGCGGAGTGGAACAGCGTGTGCAATGTGTATGGAGCGGAGCCGTGTGTGTACAAGGTGTATGGAGCAGAGCCGTGTGTGTGCGAGGTGTATGGAGCAGAGCCGTGTCTGTACGAGGTGTATGGAGCAGAGCCGTGGGTGTGTGAGGTGTATGGAGAGGAGCCGTGTGTGTATGAGGTGTACGGAACAGAGCCGTGTGTGTACGAGGTGTATGGAGCGGAACCGTGTGTGTATGAGGTGTATGGAGTGGTGCCGTGTGTGTACGAGGTGTATGGAGCAGAGCCGTGTGTGTATGAGGTGTATGGAGCGGAGCTGTGTGTGTACGAGGTGTATGGAGCAGAGCCGTGTGTGTGCGAGGTGTATGGAGAGGAGCCGTGTGTTTATGAGGTGTACGGAGCGGAGCCGAGTGTGTGCAAGGTATACGGAGCGGAGCAGCATCTGCAATGTGTATGGAGCGGAGCTGTGTGTGTATGAGGTGCACGGAGTGGAGCCGTGTGTGTATGAGATGTATGGAGAGGAGCCGTATGTGTATGAGATGTACGGAGCGGAGCCGTGTGTGCAAGGTATACTGAGCGGAGCAGCATGTGCAATGTGTATGGAGCGGAGCCGTGAGTGTACGAGGTGTACGGAGTGGTGCCGTGTGTATACGAGATGTATGGAGCGGAGCCATGTGTGTATGAGGTGTATGGAGCGGAGCCGTGTGTGCAAGGTATACGGAGCGGAGCAGCGTGTGCAATGTGTACGGAGCAGAGCTGTGTGTGTACAAGGTGTACGGAGTGGAGCAGTGTGTGTACGAGATGTATGGAGAGGAGCCGTATGTGTATGAGGTCTACAGAGCAGAGCCGTGTGTGCAAGGTATGCGGAGCGGAGCAGCGTGTGCAATGTGTACGGAGCGGAGCTGTGTGTGTACGAGGTGTACGGAGTGGAGCAGTGTGTGTACGAGATATATGGAGAGGAGCCGTAATTGTATGAGGTCTACGGAGCAGAGCCGTGTGTGCAAGGTATAGGGAGCGGAGCAGCGTGTGCAATGTGTATGGAGTGGAGCCGTGTGTGTATGAGGTGTATGGAATGGAGCCGTGTGTGTATGAGGTGTACGGAGTGGAGCCGTGTGTGTATGAGGTGTACGGAGCGGAGCTGTGTGTGTACGGAGTGGAGCCGCATGTGCAAGGTGTATGGAGCGCAGTCGTGTGTGTACGAGGTGTATGGAGCGAAGCCATGTGTGTATGGAATGGAGCCGTGTGTGTACGAGATGTATGGAGAGGAGCCGTGTGTGTAATGAGGTGTACGGAGCGGAGCCGTGTGTGTATAAGGTGTATGGAGCGGAGCCGTGTGTGTACGAAGTGTATGGAGTGGAGCCATATGTGTACGAGGTGTATGGGGAGGAGCCGTGTGTGTATGAGGTGTACGGAGCGGAGCCGTGTGTGTGCACGGTATACGGAGCGGAGCAGCGTCTGCAATGTGTATGGCGTGGAGCTGTGTGTGTATGAGGTGTACGGAGTGGTGCCATGTGTGTACGAGATGTATGGAGAGGAGCCGTGTGTGTAATGAGGTGTACGGAGCGGAGCAGTGTGTGTATAAGGTGTATGGAGCGGAGCCGTGTGTGTACGAGGTGTATGGAATGGAGCCGTGTGTGTACGAGGTGTATGGGGAGGAGCCGTGTGTGTATGAGGTGTACGGAGCGGAGCCGTGTGTGTACGAGGTGTACGGAGTGGAGCCGCATGTGCAAGGTGTATGGAGAGGAGTCGCATGTGTATGAGGTATACGGAGCGGACGCTGGCTGTGTTGGGTCGGAGCAGATATTGCTCCTCGCTCTGACACTGACTGGCACAGGAGACACAGGAGGTCTTTATCAGTGGCATATCACAGCTGCAGCGACGTGAGCAGTCAGCGGTGCAGCTGGATGACACCATTCAGCGCCGTGGGAGTGGAAGCTGCCGGCTGCTGTGAGGGAGCGCGGTGAAAGGTGTGTGTGTATGTGTAGTGATGGAGAAGGCAATGATGGGGGTGGGGTAACCATGTGTGGCCATTATACCCAGCATAGTGTGGGGCCATTATACTGTACAAAGCATCATGTGGGGCCATTATACTGTATGGACCATCACGTGGGGCAAGTATACTGTACGCAGCATCATGTGTGGCCATTATACAGTATGGAGCATACTGTGGCCATTATACAGTATGGAGCATTATGTGTGGCCATTATACAGTATGGAGCATCATGTGGAGCGATTATACAGTAAGGAGCATCATGTGTGGCCATTATACAGTATGGAGCATCATGTGTGGCCATTATACAGTATGCAGCATCATGTGTGGCCATTATACAGTATGAAGCATCATGTGGGGCTATTATACAGTATGGAGCATAATGTGGCCAATGGCCATTATACAGTATGTAGCGTCATGTGTGGCCATTATACAGTATGGAACATCATGTGCAGCCATTATACAGTATGGAGCATCATGTGGCCATTATACAGTATGGAGCACCATGTGTGGCCATTATACAGTATGGAGCATCATGTGTGGCAATTATACAGTATGGAGCATCATGTGTGGCCATTATACAGTATGGAGCACTGTGTGGCCATTATACAGTATGGAGCACTGTGTGGCCAATATACAGTATGGAGCATCATGTGTGGCCATTATACAGTATGGGGCATCATGTGGAGCCATTATGCAGTATGGAGCATCATGTGTAGCCATTATACAGTATGGAGCATCATGTGGCCATTATACAGTATGGGGCATCATGTGTGGCCATTATACAGTATGGAGCACTGTGTGGCCATTATACAGTATGGAGCACTGTGTGGCCAATATACAGTATGGAGCATCATGTGGAGCCATTATACAGTATGGAGCATCATGTGTGGCCATTACACAGTATGCAGCATCATGTGGGCCCATTATACTCTATGGAGCATCACGTGGGGCCAGTACACTGTACGCAGCATCATTTGGGGTCATTATACAGTATGGAGCATCATGTGTGGCCATTATACAGTACAGAGCATCATGTATGGCCATTATACAGTATGGAGCGTCATGTGTGGCCATTATACAGTATGGAGCGTCATGTGTGGCCATATTTTTTTTGTTTAGAATTATTGTTTACGAAACATTGTGATCAGAAGCGCTAAATGGGTGTGGTTGGGGCGTGACTAGTTGTGAAATGGGTGTGGTCAGAGGTGTGGCCTAAAATTTGCCCCTCTTTCCCTTCCTCGAAAGTTGGGAGGTATGTATACCGTATGGGAATAAACATGCTAGAAATAGAAGGAAACCAATATGGCTAAATAGAGCTGTAAGGGGCGCTATAAGTGACAAAAAGAAAGAATTTAGAGAATTAAAGGAAGTAGGTAGTGATGAGGCATTAAATAAATACAGAAAATTAAATAACTTCTGTAAAAAACAAATCAAGGCAGCAAACATTGAGACAGAGAGACTCATTGCTAGAGAGAGTAAAAATAATCCCAAAATATTCTTTAACTACATAAATAGTAAGAAACTAAAAAATGAGAGTGTTGGCCCCCTTAAAAATAGTCTGGGGGAAACGGTGGATGAGGATGAGGAAAAAGCCAATATGCTAAATGACTTTTTTTCATCAGTATTTACACAAGAAAATCCCATGGCAGACAATATGATCTGTGATAACAAAAATTCCCCATTAAGTGTCACCTGCTTAACCCAGCAGGAAGTACGGCGGCGTCTATAAATCACTAAAATTGACAAATCTCCGGGCCTGGATGGGATACACCCCCGAGTACTGTAGGAACTAAGTACAGTCATTGATAGACCATTATTTTTAATCTTTAAAGACTCCATAATAACAGGGTCTGTACCACAGGACTGGCGTATAGCAAATGTGGTTCCAATATTCAAAAACGGGACAAAAACTGAACTCGGCAATTATAGGCCAGTAAGCTTAACCTCTACTGTGGGTAAAATCCTGGAGGGCATTTTAAGGGATGCTATACTGGAGTATCTGAAGAGGAATAACCTCATGACCCAGTATCAGCACGGGTTTACTAGGGACCGTTCATGACAGACTAATCTGATCAGCTTCTATGAAGAGGTAAGTTCCGGACTGGACCAAGGGAACCCAGTGGACATAGTGTATATGGACTTTTCCAATGCTTTTGATACGGTGCCACACAAAAGGTTGATACGTAAAATGAGAATAATGGGGATAGGGGAAAATATGTGTAAGTGGGTTAAGAACTGGCTCAGGGATAGGAAACAAAGGGTGGTTATTAATGGAGCACACTCGGACTGGGTCGCGGTTAGCAGTGGGGTACCACAGGGGTCAGTATTGGGCCCTCTTCTTTTTAACATATTTATTAATGACCTTGTAGGGGGCATTCAGAGCAGAATTTCAATATTTGCAGATGACACTAAACTCTGCAGGGTAATCAATACATAGGAGGACAATTTTATATTACAGGATGATTTATGTAAACTAGAAGCTTTGGCTGATAAATGGCAAATGAGCTTTAATGGGGATAAATGTAAGGCCATTCACTTGGGTAGAAGTAATAAGATGAATAACTATGTGCTTAATTCTAAAACTCTGGGCAAAACAGTCAATGAAAAAGACCTGGGTGTATGGGTGGATGACAAACTCATATTCAGTGGCCAGTGTCAGGCAGCTGCTACAGAGGCAAATAAAATAATGGGATGCATTAAAAGAGGCATAGATGCACATGAGGAGAACATAATTTTACCTCTATTCAAGTCACTAGTTCGACCACACTTAGAATACTGTGCACAGTTCTGGTCTCCGGTGTATAAGAGAGACATAGCTGTACTGGAGTGGGTGCAGAGAAGAGCGACCAAGGTTATTAGAGGACTGGGGGGTCTGCAATGCCAAGATAGGTTATTACACTTGGGGCTATTTAGTTTGGAAAAACGAAGACTATGGGGTGATCTGATTTTAATGTATAAATATATGAGGGGACAGTACAAAGACCTTTCTGATGATCTTTTTAATCATAGACCTGTGACAGGGACAAGGGGGCATCCTCTACGTCTGGAGGAGAGAAGGTTTAAGCATAATAATAGACGCGGGTTCTTTACTGTAAGAGCAGTGAGACTATGGAACTCTCTGCCGTATGATGTTGTAATGAGTGATTGATTACTAAAATTTAAGAATGGACTGGATACCTTTCTGGAAAAGGATAATGTTACAGGGTATACTTACTAGATTCCTTGATAGGGCGTTGATCCAGGGAACTAGTCGATTTCCGTATGTGGAGTCGGGAAGGAATTTTCTTCCCCAATGTGGAGCTTACTATTTGCCACATGGGTTTTTTTTGCCTTCCTCTGGATCAACATGTTAGGGCATGTTAGGTTAGGCTATGGGTTGAACTAGATGGACTTAAAGTCTTCCTTCAACATAATAACTATGTTACTATATTACTATGGTCACCACCCATCTTGAAAAGTTTTCCCCCTCCCATATACTAATGTGCCACAATCAGGAAGTTGATATCACCAACCATTCCCATTTTATTTAGGCGTATCCATATACATGGCCCACCCAGGTTTATCCACATATATGGCCCACCCTGTACATATCACATTTGTGGGATGTTAGCAGGTGCGTAGGATGCAGTGACACACAGGAGGCAGAGCAAGGGTTAACAGGTTCTTTATGTATAGGAACAATAATGATTGGTAATGGGCAAGCACTAAAATGCTCAGGTGCTGGTGTCGAGCAAATTGGAATACTCGGGTACTCGACCCGAGCACCGAGCCCAAAGTAAGTCTATGGGAAACCCGAGCATCCTTTTAAGGTCTAAAAACGTCTGAAAATGATGGAAAAACTGCTCAGATGACACGGGAACATCATGGGGATCGAAGCATTTCTGCTCCTAGGTCACAGCTGTAAACAATGTGACTGACTGTGAGTGACTGTTGAATCATGGAATCCCTTCACCCTCGTGTTCTAGTGGTGGTGCCTGAAGAGACATGGAGGATATACTCATATGTCTCTATTCCCAATTTAAAGGAGCAAGTCTCCTACATTTTGAATGCCCACACTAAGTGTATGGGCTGACCAACACTTCCCCTTGGAGGGTACAAAATTTTAATTTTTGATAAGTATTTACAGGCATCATTACAACACCCTTGCCCAAAAATTGAGTGACTGTTGCATCACGGAATCACTTCACCCTCATGTTCTAGTGGTGGTGCCTGAAGAGACATGGAGGATGTCCTCATATGTCTCTATTCCCAATTTAGAGGAGAGGGTCTCTTAAATTTTGAATGCCCATACACTAAGTGTATGGGCTGACAAACATTTCCCCCTGGGGTCGTAAGTTCTTTTTTGGTTTCAAATTTGTAACGGGCATCATAAAAACACCCTTGAACAAAAATTGAGTAACTTTTGCATCACAGAATACGTTTATTCTGGTGTTCTAGTGGTTGTGGATAATGAGGATGATGATAAGGAGGAGGATACCACCAAATAGACAAAATCAGGATGCATATACCCATGTGTGGTTTTGAAGAGGTGCATGAGAATACGCCTCCAAAAAAAGACAATGTATTTGAGGTTATGTTTCGCTGTTTTCATTCGGTGGTGTACAGAAGTCTTGCCCAATCCAGCCCTTGTTCATTTTTATAAGAGTCATCCTGTCAGCATTTTCAGTTGACAGGCGAATGTGTTTATGAGTTATAATTCCACCAGCGGCACTAAAAATCCGCTCTGACAGAATGCTATCAGCAGGGCAGGACAGGACCTCCAAGGCGTAGAGAGTCAGTTCATGCCACGTGTCCAGCTTGGATACTCAATAATTAAAAGGCACAGAGGAATTGCAGAGGACGTTTGTACAATCAGCAAGGTACTCCTTCAGCATCTTCCCAAACATTGCACTTCTTGTGACAGGACCCCTTGCCTCTGTACGATGGGAGGGTCTGAGAAAACTGTCCCAGAATTTTGTCATTGTTCCTCTGCCTGTGCTGCACTGTACTTCTGTATCTCTCGCCTGTACTCCTTGGTTGTACAACATACTCTGGCGTCTGCTGCCAGCATTCTCAGATGGAATTTTTTTTAGTAATTCCACTACAAGGGCCCTCTGGTACTGCACCATTTTAGTACATCTGTCTGCCTCTGGAAGAAGAGAGTGAAAGTTCTCCAGGTAGTGTGGGTCTAGAAGTGTCACCAACCAGTAATGAGTGTCACCGTAAATTTTTTAATAATGCAAGGTCACAGGAAATGCTGCACATCATAAAGTCAGCCATGCATGCCAGACTGCTAACAGGCAAGACTTCCGTGTCCTCACCAACAGGACGATTGACCATGCAGTCCTCCTCATCCTCCTCCCTATCCTCAGGCCATCCACGCTAAACAGATGGTATGACAGCTGTGCTTGCAGTACCATCTACAGAGCATGAAAATAGCTCCTATTCTTCCTCCTCCTCCTTATTGTCTACTGTCACGATTCACACCGTGAGTGTCAGGATCCCTTAGCCGCTGCCCACAAGATGTCACGGATTGGGGTGACTTTAGACCAGCAGACGGCTATCACATGTGCAGGGGGCTTATCCTAGTTATCCCTCCACTGCCACAATGTGATGAAAAACACACACGAGGCTATTGAGGCTATTAAGCAGGGGCTTATTTTAGGTATCCCACTGCTCTTCAATATACCATGAACTGCAGGGATTTGTGTCTATCCCGCTTACAGTTCCACTTAACACTTGCAGCTCTCTGGCACCCCCCTTACTCTCAGGTCAGATTAGGTACTGCACCCTGGGTAATTAGTCGCCAGAAAGGCTGCCTGCTATGTACTGGCTATTGGGCGTGCTGCAGCAACGCGATAACTACTCCCACTCAGGCAGGAACAGTAATTATCAAGCCGCAGTCGCTACAGTGACCCCCCAAAAGCCGGCACACGGTAAGCTGCCACCAGCTCCGATTAAACGGGTCCGAAGCTAACCCCAAAACAGTAGCGTAAATTCCCTTCAAAGACAGGGTACGTTTTTAGAGCATGGAGAAATAACTGGCATGAAATAATATACCCATAAAGTTTATGCAGTGTTTATCAAAATATTTTACAAAGATGTTATAAATGAGACAATTGCAAATATGTACAAGGTAATTATGAAAATAAAAGGATTAAAGGAAGAAAAGATAACTCACATGTTCTTAGTTCATATCAGTTCAGGCAAACACCATGCTAGGGGGAGGGGCTCCCAAAAATCCCAATGCATGAGGTACAGCTCTTCAGGTCAGACCCACATGTTCTTCCAGCAACAGACTGACTGCTGGAGTCCGGCCAAAACAGTTATAGCTTAGGTCGGTGACATCACCAAAAGGGCTGGCTATCCCAGACCCTCCTCTCTCTACATTCTGACTAAGTATAAGCTAAATCTTTCTAAGACTTGTAATTCCGCTGCTGAACCTATCATAATCGCACCATACCCCTCATTCATCTCGTATCATCGCCGGCATTCCAGTGAGACCAAACATGTCCCACCTGTCACGCACACTGACAGAGAAATCCCTACCTCTGTACCAGATGGAGCTAGAAACCTGTGTTTCGAGGGATGGGTAGATCCTCCGAGTGTGATTATGACGATATATTTTTGTGTTTGTATTTTAAATTGTTTGCCTAATATCTTACAAAAACAGAACAAAGGACTTTCATGATTCTAGAATCTTCTCTAACAGTTAAAGCTGAGCACTTTCTACTACAGGAAATGCCGGTCGTAAATGCCTTTCGTCAATAAAACTCTCTTCCCCCATGCACAGTGGAAAGGCAGCTCAACTCTGAAGTAAAAGAGAAGGGGGGGTTTCTTAGCCCACATCCTGGGCTGACAAGAGAAACTAAACCTATATGATATTTCATACCATATCGTGACACCTCCCCCTTTTAGCGTGCGCTACGGCGGCAGAACCTCTCGGTATGCCTCCATGCGCACCTCCGTGGGTTCACCCTGGCGGGAGAGTCCATCTGCATTACCATGCTCTTTGCCCGCTTTGTGTTTAATGGTGAAGTCAAATTGCTGAAGGGCAAGGCTCCAGCGTAGCAACCTGCCATTGGTTCCACACATGGTGCTTAGCCAGCGCAGAGGGTCGTGGTCGGTCACCACAGTGAAGGTGCGACCGTACAAGTAGGGCTGCAAGCGCTGCAGGGCCCAGACTATGGCCAGGCACTCCTTCTCAATGGTGGAGTAGGCCACTTCCCTCGGCAAAAGTTTCCGGCTCAGGTACAACACGGGGTGCTCTTGGTCCTCCGAGTCAACCTGGCTGAGCACAGCACCAAGGCCAAACTCGCTGGCGTCGGTCTGTACCAAGAACGGTCGACTGCTGTCGACTGCTTTCAACACAGGGGCGTTGCACAGTGCTGCCTTCAACGCCTGGAAGGCCCCCTCACAGCCATCTGTCCAGTTGACGATGTGGGGTAGCTTCTTCCTGGTGAGGTCCGTCAAAGGTTTTGCCAGGCTACTATAGTGCTGCACGAAGCGCCTATAGTACCCTGCAGTGCCCAGGAAGGACATCACCTGTTTCTTGTTCCTGGGAGTGGGCCAGTTCACGATCACGCCCACTTTGTCAGGCTCTGGCTTTAGGATGTTTCCACCTACCCGGTGCCCCAGGTAGTGAACCTCCCTCATGCCCATCTGGCACTTTCCCGGCTTGATAGTCAGTCCTGCTCGGTGAATTCGCCCGAGCACCTCCTCGAGATGCTGCAGGTGTTCATCCCAGGAGGGACTGAAGATGGCAATGTCATCTAAGTACGCCACAGCGTACTTCTCCAGTCCCTGAAGCAGGAGATTGACCATCCGCTGGAAAGTGGCAGGGGCATTCTTCATGCCGAAGGGCATGACCGTGGACTCGTACAGTCCAAAGGGTGTGATAAAGGCGGACTTCTCCTGCGCCTCGGGGCTCAGGGGAATCTGCCAGTATCCGCGACTCAGATCCATTATTGTCAGGTATTTTGTGCCAGCTAACTTCTCAAGCAGCTCCTCGATGCGCGGCATTGGGTGCGCGTCAGAGGCTGTAATGGCGTTGAGCCCCCTGTAGTCCACGCAGAACCGGGTGGTCCGGTCCTTCTTTGGCACGAGAACTACAGGTGAGGCCCACGCGCTCTTTGACCGTCGAATCACCCCCAGCTGTAACATCTCATCGATCTCCTGGCGCATAATCTGCTGCACCTGGTCAGAGATTCGATAGGGTGTTCGCCGTAGTGGGGCGTGATTCCCGGTGTCCACCTCGTGGACGGCTAACTCAGTCCTTCCAGGCTGGTTGGAGAACACGACCCGGAAGGGTTCCAGTGTGGTTTGCAACTGCAACCGCTGTGGTTCATCTAGCGAGGCGCTTACCTCCACGTCCTCAATGGACCCACGGGCCTTGGCTTGGGCCAGCATGTCTAGGAGGGTGTCTTCCTCCCCTTCTTCGGGTGCGCTGCAGACCGGTAGGACGAAAGGTTCACGTTCGTGATGAGCCTTCATCATGTTGACGTGAAAGGCCTTTCGCCTACCCCGAGTGTGGTCAAGCGTGACCACATAGGTGACCGGGTTGAGCTGTTGGTGGACGACGTATGGGCCCTCCCAGGCTGCCTGAAGCTTATCCGTTGGTACAGGAACCAGCACCCACACCTTTTGACCCACGTGGTAGGTTCGCTCCCGGGCGTTCTGGTCGTACCAGTGCTTCTGATCAGCCTGAGCCTGCGTCATGTTGTCATGCACCAACTGCGTCAAGGTCTGCATCTTGTCACGGAAGCGCATGACATACTCCACTATGGACACTTCAGAAGGGTTCGGCTCCTCTTCCCAGGATTCTCTTACCAACCCAAGGGGTCCCCGGACTCGCCTGCCGTACAGGAGCTCGAAGGGGGAGAACCCCGTCGAGGCCTGCGGAACCTCTCGGTAAGCAAATAGCAGGTGTGGGAGGTACCGCTCCCAGTCGTGCCCTTGTGTCTCAACCAGCATGCGTAGCATCTGTTTGAGGGTACCATTGAAGCGTTCACACAAGCCATTGGTCTGTGGGTGATACGCACTCGATACCAGGTGCTTCACCTGCATTTTCTTACAGAGAGCCTCCATTAGGTGAGACATAAATTGGGTCCCTCGATCAGCAAGCATTTCCCTGGGAAATCCTACCCGTGAAAAGATGGCCAACAGGGCATCTGCCACCTTATCTGCCCTAGTTGACGACAGAGGTACTGCCTCAGGGTACCGGGTAGCGTAGTCTACCACAGTAAGAATATATTGCTTTCCAGAGCTGCTGGGGACGGCCAGCGGGCCCACAATGTCCACCGCAATCCTCTGGAAAGGCTCCTCTATCACTGGCAAAGGGATCAGGGGAGCCTTAAGAGCAGGCCCCGCCTTCCCCACTCTTTGACAGGTGACACAGGAGCGGCAGTAGTTTGACACATCTGTCCCCATCTTAGGCCAATAGAAGTGTTGAGACAGCCGGGCCTTAGTTTTGCTGATCCCCAAGTGTCCGGCTAGCGGGATCTCATGGGCAATCCGCAACAACTCACCCCGGAATTGCTGCGGGACAACCAGCTGTCTTTCCCTCAACCACTCCTTTTGGGATTCTCCGGGTACTGTCTCCCGGTACAACCTTCCTCCTTCCCAGAACACCTTCTCCTTATCAGTCTCGGAGAATGACGTCCCGGCGAGTTGTCTCAAACTCTCTAGGCTCGCATCGGTGTGCAGAGCGGCCTGAAACTCCTGGCTAGGGGAAGCCAAAAGCGATGTCAGGGTCCCTTCCCCACGGGAACCCTCTTGGACCTGCTCTGGGTCCACATCTGGTTCAGTCACACTGATGACTGAGGAGGGTCCGGAAGGCAGACAGGTATCTGCGTTCCGGGCACTCTGACTGCGGGTGACAGCAGCTATGTAGGCTGTCTCCCCGGGGATTTCTACAGACCCAACAGCCGACGCTGCTATGGGCTCTACCTCCCCATCCACCCCCATTACCTAGGGAGCATTGCTACTTATGGGCCAGTTACCTTCCTCGGTGGCACTGGTCAATTGCATGGCATCACCTTCCTCACGGTTCCCATGTATCTCCCCATTTCTTGTAGCACCGACACTTGCCCCTGCTAGGGGTTCCTCAGCCGTCTCACTCCGCAGAGCGACGTGGCTGAGCACTCCTGTACCTATGGACACATCAACTTTCACAGAAACATCATTATCAGATACAGTTGGCACAGGTACAACATTTTCACCATCAATCCTAGGGAAAAAATGGTTAGCAGATGCATCACTACAAGATAAAGCATGGTCAGGTAACACATGCGATTTCCCGTCATCATCATCATCATCACCAGGGTTAACTTTACCCTCATTAGTAGATTGGGGAGGGGTGTCAATGACGTAGTATGCAAACAACCTCCCCAAATCAGTCCCCAACAAAACATCAGTGGGCAAATTATCAGACAGCCCCACTTCCTTCACCCCGCTCCCGGCACCCCAATCAATAAAAACCCAGGCCATTGGCAAGGGACAGCTGATGCCCCCAATCCCAGTGACAGTTAGTGTTTTCCCCGGAATGATTTCTTCAGGGGCCGCCAGTTCGGGTCGGATGAGGGTTCGTTCAGCCCCAGTGTCCTTGAGGCCTGTAGCAACACGACCTCCCACAATGACAGGCTGTAAGTTATCACACCCCCTCCCAGCCACACCACCCACCAAAAGAACTGCTGAATTAGGCCCTGGGGCCTGGGATGAGGGGTTCTTCTGCTTGGCTGGACATCGGTGACTGAGGTGTCCAGTCTGCCTGCAGTGGTAACACTGGCGAAGTTCGGTGGTTGGTCTGGTGCTGTTGGCCACGGGGACAGGACCTCTGGTGGGTTGGCTGGCAGGGGTACTGGCATTGGCTGCAGGCTTACCCCCTCTCCAGCTGGTGGTGACTGGCTTCCGCACTTCCGATCTACGGTTGGCCTCATAGGCATCGGCAATCTGCGCTGCTTTCGTCACGTCTTTGGGTTCTCTGTCCATCACGAACTGTCACACCTCAGTTGGGCAAAGATGGAAGAACTGGTCTTTGATCATCAGGTCTCGCAGCTGTGCAAAGGTGGTCACTGACAGTCCTTGGGTCCACTGGTCAAAGTGGGTCCCCAGTCCATGCACCACATCACTGTAACTGTCGTGTGGGCCACGTTGGAGGGTCCGAAACTTTTTACGGTACACCTCGGGTGTAAGCTGGTACTTAGCTATGAGAGCCTGCTTGATGGCCTCATAGTCACCATCTTGTTCTTGAGGGAGGGCAGCAAACGCCTCCAGAGCTTTGCCTCTCAGCCCTGGTGTCAGGTATCGTGCCCATTCTGGTGTAGGCAGCTGGCACTGCCTGCAGGCTTTCTCAAAGGCCCGCAGAAAAGTGTCCAAGTCCCCATCCTTTTCCATAACAGGAAAGTGGTCGGGCCGGGGCTTTGGTGTCTGAGCGCTGCTGGGCTCACGGCTCTGGGCGGTGGAAGGCGTCCCCCCCTGCCGGAGCATCTCCAGTGCATGTTCTCGCTGGGCTTGGCGCTCAGCTCGCTGGGCCTGGGCCTCTCGCTCGGCTCGCTGGGCCTCTCGCTCGGCTCGGGCCTCGGCCTCCTGCCGGTATTGCTGAATCAGCTGCCGACGTCCCTCATGGTCGTCAGTGGGGAATTCTTTCAAGGCCGCCTGCAGGTGGGGGTCCAATTCGCCCGGATTGCTAACGGGGCGAGCATTCAGTGGTTGGACCTCTGCTGCAGCACCATGTTCGCTGGTGCTGGCATCTGCGGCCTCTGGGCTCTGTGAGTGGTCTAGAGCGGCTTCCCATTGCATCAGGACTGCGACCAGTTGGCTTTTGTTTTTGTTTGCATAGTCAATGTGCTGTGACTTGCACAAGGCCACAAGGGTGTCTTTGGTCTGCTGCTCATAAAAGGTTTCTCCCAGCACAACCATGGTTGCCAAATAAAAGATAGGATAGAAAAACAAAGAAAAAGGGAAGGGATAATTACCAGTACACAATTGTCTCACAACTAATAAACACTGAGTTCTTTCTCCAAACTTATTTGCGCAGAGTTCTCGCAAGAACTTTCTGCAAGTTTTTAGTGAGAGGAATGATTGCTCAAACCAAATCACTAATGCTCTAATATCCCACCGCTGCCACCAATATGTCACGATTCACACCGTGACTGTCAGGATCCCTTAGCCGCTGCCCACAAGATGTCACGGATTGGGGTGACTTTAGACCAGCAGACGGCTATCACATGTGCAGGGGGCTTATCCTAGTTATCCCTCCACTGCCACAATGTGATGAAAAACACACACAAGGCTATTGACCTCTTAGTTTACAGCAGGGGCTTATTTTAGGTATCCCACTGCTCTTCAATATACCATGAACTGCAGGGATTTGTGTCTATCCCGCTTACAGTTCCACTTAACACTTGCAGCTCTCTGGCGCCCCCCTTACTCTCAGGTCAGATTAGGTACTGCACCCTGGGTAATTAGTCGCCAGAAAGGCTGCCTGCTATGTACTGGCTATTGGGCGTGCTGCAGCGACGCGATAACTACTCCCACTCAGGCAGGAACAGTAATTATCAAGCCGCAGTCGCTACAGTGACCCCCCAAAAGCCGGCACACGGTAAGCTGCCACCAGCTCCGATTAAACGGGTCCGAAGCTAACCCCAAAACAGTAGCGTAAATTCCCTTCAAAGACAGGGTACGTTTTT
Organism: Ranitomeya variabilis; assembly: GCF_051348905.1. Taxonomy (NCBI): domain Eukaryota; kingdom Metazoa; phylum Chordata; class Amphibia; order Anura; family Dendrobatidae; genus Ranitomeya; species Ranitomeya variabilis. The sequence goes on along the minus strand of NC_135233.1, from coordinate 484,816,309 downwards.
AGAGCATGGAGAAATAACTGGCATGAAATAATATACCCATAAAGTTTATGCAGTGTTTATCAAAATATTTTACAAAGATGTTATAAATGAGACAATTGCAAATATGTACAAGGTAATTATGAAAATAAAAGGATTAAAGGAAGAAAAGATAACTCACATGTTCTTAGTTCATATCAGTTCAGGCAAACACCATGCTAGGGGGAGGGGCTCCCAAAAATCCCAATGCATGAGGTACAGCTTTTCAGGTCTGACCCACATGTTCTTCCAGCAACAGACTGACTGCTGGAGTCCGGCCAAAACAGTTATAGCTTAGGTCGGTGACATCACCAAAAGGGCTGGCTATCCCAGACCCTCCTCTCTCTACATTCTGACTAAGTATAAGCTAAATCTTTCTAAGACTTGTAATTCCGCTGCTGAACCTATCATAATCGCACCATACCCCTCATTCATCTCGTATCATCGCCGGCATTCCAGTGAGACCAAACATGTCCCACCTGTCACGCACACTGACAGAGAAATCCCTACCTCTGTACCAGATGGAGCTAGAAACCTGTGTTTCGAGGGATGGGTAGATCCTCCGAGTGTGATTATGACGATATATTTTTGTGTTTGTATTTTAAATTGTTTGCCTAATATCTTACAAAAACAGAACAAAGGACTTTCATGATTCTAGAATCTTCTCTAACAGTTAAAGCTGAGCACTTTCTACTACAGGAAATGCCGGTCGTAAATGCCTTTCATCAATAAAACTCTCTTCCCCCATGCACAGTGGAAAGGCAGCTCAACTCTGAAGTAAAAGAGAAGGGGGGGTTTCTTAGCCCACATCCTGGGCTGACAAGAGAAACTAAACCTATATGATATTTCATACCATATCGTGACACTTATTGTCTACCAATCCACATTGGGACTACATGAGGCTAGGCTGTGTGTAATCACCCTGTATGGTTCCTTGCTCCATGTCATCATGCTGCACCTGCAATGCATCCTCCTTAATTGTGAGCAGAGAGGTTTTCAAAATGCAGAGAATGCGGGATGGTGATGCTAATTATGACGTCATCTTGATGCAGTCCTCAAAGTTTTGGAGGATGGTACATATGTCTGACATCCATGTCCACTCCTGAGGTCTTATGTGTGGAGTCTGAACTGAATAACGATGGCCTTGTTGATGCTGGTAATCAACAACTGCCCTCTTCTGCTCACAAATCCTTTCCAACATATGCAGTGTAGAGTTCCAATGCGTGGGGACATCACACACCAGTCGGTGAGCCGGAAGTTGCAAACGCTGCTGAAGCACGGCAAGGGCGTCTGAACTTGTAGCTGACTTTCTAAAATGGACAGAGAGGCGGTGTACTTTCCCTAGCAGATCTGGCAGCTCCTGGTAGCTTTTGAGAAAATGTTGAACAATGAGGTTAAGCACATGGGCCAGGCAAGGTAGGTATGTGAGCTCACCTTGCCTCAGAGCCACCACCAGGTTTTGGCCATTGTCAAACATGACCATGCCTGGCTGTAGGTTCAGCAGTGTCGGCCAAAAATCTGCCTGCTCTTTCAGCGCTGCGCACATCTCTTCAGCATTGCGCGGTTTGTCACCTAAGCAGATTATCTTCAGCACAGCCTGTTGCCGCTTGGGTGTCAGGACTGAATATTTTTTATTACCTTTTTGTGCATTACTGCCCTTTTCCAAGATGGCGTCTTTGATCTCATGTGCACTGTGTCTTCCTGCTATAAAACTCCACCCCAGCCTTCAGTCTGTGCTAGAGTATTCTGCCTTGCATCCAGCTCCTGACCTCTGGTGACTCCCTGGCTATATACCTGCTCCTGTGAACCTGTGGGGTTACCCTGCTATTCTGCTCTGAGTTCCTGCTGCATACACCAGTTCCAGTAATCCTCCTTCATCTGCTGCTCGGGTTTGCTTCCATCTGCATTTGCACTAGGCTCCTCCTGCTGTCCCTGGGCTCTAACACCGCCAGTTGGTGCCCGGAAGTGCTGGCTGCACAGAGAAAAACACCAGCCAATGTGTGGGTTCAGTAATGCCAGCTGTTCCCCTGCTGTGTAGCCGGCATCATGTCCTGCAAACGCCACACAGACACAACAGACCTCCAAATGCCTCCAGTGCAGGCTTCGGCCTACACTCTGCTCCCCCTGCTGACCCTTTGCTCCAACACCGCTAGTTGGGGCTCTAGGAAGACAAGCTTGAATAGGTCCCCATCCTGGTTCCAGTACCGTCAGCTGGTTCCGTGTAGAGCCTTTGGCTTAGGTGCCTCCTTCTGGGTATCCGAGATCCACCAACGTCAGGTGGTTCTTGGTAGTGCTTTCAGGCACGGGTACCTCCTGCTTAGTAACCGGGTTCCAGTAACGTCAGCTGGTCCTCGGTAGTTCCATTGGCTCTTGGACCTTCGGCTACCCATCCGGGTTCCAGTACCGTCAGCTGGTTCTCGGCAGTGTCTTTTGCTCTTGTACCTTCTGCTCCCCATCCTGGTTCCAGTACTGTCAGCTGGTTCCGGGCAGAGCCTTTGGCTTAGGTGCCTCCTTCTTGGTATCCGAGTGCCACCAACGTCAGGTGGTCCTTGGTAGTGCTTTCTGGCACAGGTACTTCCTGCTTAGTAACCGGGTTCCAGTAACGTCAGCTGGTCCTCGGTAGTTCCATTGGCTCTTGGACCTTCGGGTAGCCATCCGAGTTCCAGTTCCATCAGCTGGTTCTCAGCATTTTCTCAGCCTTCTTGTACCTTCTGCTACATTTCCAAGTTCAAGACCCTAAAGACAACGACCCGGAAGACCACCCCTAAGATGACGACGACACCAGAGACGACAACCACTGAGATGACGACGACCCTGGAGACGATGACCCTGAAGACCACTCCGATGACAACGACGACGACCCCGGAGATGACGACCCTGGAGACGACGACATGGAAGACCAAGAAGCAGAAGAACAAGAGGCTGCAGAACAAAGAGCAGAAGAACATTAAGCATAACACTAAACATCAGAGCAAAAGATATTATCTAAATTATAAGCAGAAGAAGACTAAGCAGTGTATGGGGGTGAGTCCGTTCCTCCTCGTGGTACCCCTGGATAAAGCCTGCTGCTGCAGGCCAAACTGAATGCGGACAAATCCTGTTGTAACTCTTTTGGGACAGGCAGAACAGAAGGTGTAATCTTCAAACTTTCATAGATAACAACTACAGGAATGCCAGTCACAAATAAAAATATGATGAAGAAGTAGAATATGAAGAAGAATAATAGTTGAAAAAAAAGAATATGAAGAATGTAACAAAATTAAAAAAATAGGTAGAAGATGAAGAAGATGAATAAGGTGAAGAAGAAGTTGATATAAAAGATGCTGCTGCTGAGGATGATGAAGAAGAAAGTGTGGGAGAAGTAAAAAAAAAAAGGAGAAGGGCGTGGAAGTAGCGAAACATCAATATCTGACAAAATAAAAAAAAACTTAACATAGTCAATATCTTGGTAAATCCGAACGTCTTAAAAAAATTAAATAAAATTCCTGCTATTCTATTTGATTGGGCTAAACCTCTATGCCTTTAATGTCTTCGCCACCTCCCCCAATACATCCTACATTATTCTTAGTTGTTTTCCTTCATGTAGAATTAACCTACAAGGAAAGAAAGGGTTTATTTTAATTCCGATATTTTCGGCCCATTGACTTGCATTGGTATCGGGTATCGGTATCGGCGAGATCCGATATTTTGCCGATATCGGCCGATCCAATCTGATACCGATACTTTCCGATATCGGAAGGTATCGCTCAACACTAGTTGTCATTATGATTTAAAAAGAGGAAACACAGTAGTTTGACAATAAATGGCTTCACCCAGCCACTAACCATGAGTGGAGAAAAAGTTTTGGTGTTATCTTTCATATTCTCTGAAAAAAGTCCAAGAAAGCAAAAATTCTGCGGGGGTATGTAAACTTTTGAGCACAACTGTAGTGTGCATGAGCCAGGAAAAGACAAAGAGCACTAATGACATATAGGTAAAGACAGTGCATGTGCACTAACAAATTTTGCTCTGCCTTCAGGAGGGCAGAGAGAACTGAGCCTGCGCATGAGCGCAATGGGGGAAACAGTGATGATGACATAGTATGCATCATCCACATGAAGCAGGGAAGAAGGATGGAGATCGTAAGAAGAGAGGAGGTGTAGGATTAAGACCAGAGACTCCCATCGGACCAGGCATCCAAGCAACCTCCCAATGTTCTCCATTCTGTGCTTCCCTTCCTCATTTTTTCTGCACACTTTGCTTCCCCCTCATGCTCTCTATACGTGCATCCCCCTCATGTTTGTCATACCGTACATCCCCACCCTCATGTTCCACATACTCTGCATCCCACTCATGTTCTCCATACCATACTCCCCCATGTTTTCCATACTGTGCTCTTCCCCCTCATGTTCTCCATACCGAGCTACCCCCATGTTCTTCATACCATACCGTCCTTCCCATCCTCATTGGTTCTCCATACAGTTCTGCTCCTCTCATGTTCTCCATATCATGTTTCCCACCTTATGTTCTCCATAATGTGTTTGCCCCCTCATGTTCTCCATACTGTGCTTCTCCACCCTCATGTTCTCCAAAAGGTGAACCCCTCCTCATGATCTCCATACCATGCTTGCCCCCTCATTATCTTCATGCTGTGCTTTCCCCTCATGTTCTCTATTTCATCTTCCCCTTGTTCTCCATACCCTGCTCCCCCTCATGTTCTCTATACCATGCTCTCCACTCATGTTCTCCACAATGTGCCTGCTCCCATGTTCTCCATACTGTGCTTCCTCCCTGATATTCTCCATATTGTGATCCCCCTCATGTTCTCCATACTGTGCTTCCCCACATGTTCTCCATACCATGCTCCCCTCACCTCTTCTCTATACTGAAGCTCACACCCCCTAATCTTCTCCATACCGTTCCTCCCGTCCTCATGTTCTCTGTTGTGAACTATACTTTTTGGCTCCCTCTTGTGGCCACTAGCGGTATGGCACTTGGATTGTCTTTCCCCAGGTTGGTACCCACCTGGTTCGTTAGGCCTTGGGTGTTCCTATTTAAACTTCCTGGATACTCAGTCTAGTGCCTGGAATCGATGTAATCAGTCTATGTCTGTTTTCTCCTGACTCCTGGTCTCCTGGTTTTTGCAAGATAAGCTAAGTTCTGCTTTCTTATTTTTGTTCATTTGCATTTGCTCTTATTTTGTTCCAGCTTGTTCAAAATGTGATTTCTGTTTTTGCTGGAAGCTCTAGGGGGCTGATATTCTCCCCCCACACCGTTAGTCGGTGCGGGGGTTCTTGGATATTCAGCGTGGATATTTTTATAGGGTTTTTGCTGACCGCATAAGTCCTCTTCCTATTTTCTGCTATTAATTAGTGGGCCTCTCTTTGCTAAATCTAGTTCATTCTTACGTTTGTCTTTTCTTCTTACCTCACCGTTATTGTTTGTTGGGGGCTTGTATTATAACTTTGGGGTCTTTTCTCTGGAGGCAAGTGAGGTCTTATTTTCTCTGAAAGGGTTAGTTAGTTCTCCGGCTGGTGCGAGACGTCTAGAATCAACGTAGGTACGTTCCCCGGCTACTTCTAGTTGTTGTGCTAGGATCAGATATGCGGTCAGCCAAGTTACCACTTCCCTATGAGCTGGTTTTTGTGTTTGCGGACTTAGCTGGAAGTCCTGAGATCCTCTACCACTAGGATCATAACAGTTCTCCATATCATGCTCCACCTAAGTTCTCTATATCACGCTCCTCCCCCTCATTTTCTCCATGTCTAGCTCTTCCCCTTCATGTTCTCCATACCGAACTACTTATCCTCATGTTCTCCATACCGTGCTTTCCACCTCAAGTTCTCCATATTGGGCTTCCTCCCCTCATGTTCTGCATACCCATCTCATGCTCCCCATACCGTGCATCCCACCTCATGTTCTCCATACTGTGCTCCCCCTTATGTTCTCCATACCATGTTCCCTCCTCTGTCATGTTCTCCTTACTGTGTTTTCCCCATATGACTACTGCAACCTCCTACTCTCTGACCTCCCCACTAGGACTCTGGCACCACTCCAATCCATCCTACACTCTGTTGCCCAACTAATCTACCTGTCTCCCCGCTATTCCCCAGCCTCTCCCATATCCCAAGCCCTTCACTGGCTTCCTATCGCTCAGAGACTCCAGTTCAAAACCCTTACAATGACATACAAAGTCATCCACAACCTGTCTCCTCCATACATCTGTGACATGGTCTCCCGATACTTACCTAGTCAAAACCTCTGATCCTCTCAAGATCTCCTTGTCTACTCCCCACCCATCTCTTCTTCCCACAATCTCATCCAAGACTTCTCCCGTGCTTCCCCCATACTCTGGAACTCTCTACCACAACACAGCAGACTCTCGCCTACCATAGAAACCTTCAAAAAGAACCTGAAGACTCACCTCTTCTGACAAGCCTACAGCCTGCAGTGATCCTCAACCTACTGAACCGCCGCACAACCAGCTCTCCCTCTCCTAATGTATTCTCACCCATCCCCTTCAGACTGTGAGCCCTAGCGGGCAGGGTCCTCCCTCCTTATGTACCTGTGTGTCTTGTTTTTTGGTCATGTTTAATGCACTTGTCTATATCTGCCCCCTTTTCACATGTAAAGCACCATGGAATAAATGGCGCTATAAAAATGTTTAATAATAATATGTTCTCCATACCATGTTCCTTCCTCATGTTCTCCTTACTGTGCTTTTACCCATATGGTCTCCACACCGTGCCCCCCCTCATGTTCTTCATACCGTGCTTCCCCCATGTTCTCCTTACTGTGCTCATCCCTTTCATGATCTTCATACTGTTCTCCCCTCGTGTTCTCAATACCCCTCATGTTCTCTTTATCATTCTTCCCCCATGTTCTCCATACCGAGTCCACCCACTCAGTTTCTCCATACCGTGCTTGCCCCCTCATGTGCTCCATACCGTACTTCCCCCCATTGTTCTCTAAACAGTGCTCTCCTTCATGTTCTGCATACTGAATCCCACCCCCTAATTTTCTCCATATCGCGCCTACCGTTCTCATGTTCTCCATATCGTGCTTCCCCTTCATGTTCTCCATACTGTGCTTCACTATCTTGTTCTCCATTCCATACTCCCCCCACATGATCTCTAAACCATGCGACCCTGATGTTTTCCATACCGAGGTCACCCCTCATGTTCTACTTTCCATGCTCACCCCTCATTATCTCTACACCATGCTCCCCCCTTATGTTGTCCATATTGTGCTTTCACCTTATGTTCTCCATACTGTGCTCCTCCACATGTTCTCCATACCATGCTCCCCTCACATGTTCTATATAGCATGCACACTCTCCATACCGTACGTCCCATACTCATGTTGCCCATACCATGCTCCCCCATTCTCCATATCAAGCTCCTCCCCTCATGTGCTCCATACTGAGCTCCTGACCCTCATGTTCTCCATACCATGCTCCCCCCTCATGATCTCCATACCGTGCATCCCACCTCATGTTCTCCATGCTGTGTACCCCTCTCATGTTTTCCTTACTGTGCTTTTCCCCATTATGTTCTCCTTACTGTGCTTTTCCCCCTTATGTTCTCCATACTGTGCTCCTCCACATGTTCTCCATACCATGCTCCCCTCACATGTTCTATATAGCATGCACACTCTCCATACCGTACGTCCCATACTCATGTTGCCCATACCATGCTCCCCCATTCTCCATATCAAGCTCCTCCCCTCATGTGCTCCATACTGAGCTCCTGACCCTCATGTTCTCCATACCATGCTCCCCCCTCATGATCTCTATACCGTGCATCCCACCTCATGTTCTCCATACTGTGTACCCCTCTCATGTTTTCCTTACTGTGCTTTTCCCCATTATGTTCTCCTTACTGTGCTTTTCCCCCTTATGTTCTCCATACCATGCTTCCTCCCTCATATTCTCCATACTGTGCTTCCCCATGTTCTACATATCAAGCTCTTTTCCCTCATGTTCTCCATACCTAGCTCCTCCCCTTCTTGTTCTCCATACTGAGCTCCTCACCCTCATGTTCTCCATACAGTGTTTCCCCCCTCATGTTCTCCATACTGGGCTTCCCCACCTCATGTTCTCAATTCAGTGCATCCTGTTATGACCCCAATGGCAGAGGGTCTCAGGAATCAATACCAAGTCTGCAAACACAAAAAAACAGCTCATAGGGCAGTGGTAACTGGGCTGACCATATATCTAATCCTAGCACCACAAATAGAAGTAGCCGGGGAACGTGCCTACGTTGGTTCTAGACGTCTCGCGCCAGCCGGAGAACTAACTAACCCTAGAAGGGAAAAGAAAGACCTTTCTTGCCTCCAGAGAAAAGACCCCAAAAGTTGGATACAAGCCCCCAACAAATAATAACGGTGAGGTAAGAGGAAAAGACAAACATAAGAATGAGCTAGGTATTTAGCAAAGAGAGGCCCACTAGCTAATAGCAGAATATAGTAAGATGACTTATATGGTCAGCAAAAACCCTATTAAAATATCCCCGCTGGATATTCAAGAACCCCCGAACCGTCTAACGGCCGGGGGGAGAACACCAGCCCCCTAGAGCTTCCAGCAAGGTCAGAAATCACATTTAGTACAAGCTGGACAAAAATAGTAGCAAAGCAAGTAACTCAAAAAACAAAGAAGCAAGACTTAGCTTAATTTTGCAAGAGCCAGGACCAGCAGACAGGAGCAACAGAAGGATCTGATTACAACGATGCCAGGCACTGGACTAAGGATCCAGGAAGTTAATATAGTGACACCCCTGGACTAACGACCCAGGTGAGTGCCAAACAGAAAAAAGACAATCCCAGAGTCATACCACTAGTGACCACAAGATGGAGCCAAAAAGTCTAATTCACAACAGTACCCCCCCCTTAAGGAGGGGTCACCGAACCCTCACCAAGACCACCAGGGCGATCAGGATGAGCAGCGTGAAAGGCACGAACTAAATCGGCCGCATGCACATCAGAGGCAACCACCCAGGAATTATCCTCCTGACCATAGCCCTTCCACTTGACCAGATACTGAAACCTCTGCCTGGAGAGACGAGAATCCAAGATCTTCTCCACCACGTACTCCAACTCGCCCTCAACCAACACCGGAGCAGGAGGCTCAACAGAAGGAACCACAGGTACAACGTACCGCCGCAACAAAGACCTATGGAACACGTTGTGAATGGCAAACGACACAGGAAGATCCAAGCGAAAGGACACAGGATTAAGGATTTCCAATATCTTGTAAGGACCGATGAAGCGAGGCTTAAATTTAGGAGAGGAGACCTTCATAGGAACAAATCGAGAAGACAGCCATACCAAATCCCCAACACGAAGTCGGGGACCCACACCGCGGCGGCGGTTGGCAAAACGCTGAGCCTTCTCTTGTGACAACTTTAAGTTGTCCACCACATGATTCCAGATCTGCTGCAACCTATCCACCACAGAATCTACCCCAGGACAGTCAGAAGGCTCCACATGTCCCGAGGAAAAACGAGGATGGAAACCAGAGTTGCAGAAAAATGGCGAAACCAATGTAGCGGAACTAGCCCGATTATTAAGGGCAAACTCAGCCAACGGCAAGAAGGTCACCCAATCATCCTGATCCGCAGAAACAAAACACCTCAAATAAGCCTCCAGAGTCTGATTAGTTCGCTCCGTTTGTCCATTAGTCTGAGGATGAAAGGCAGACGAAAACGACAACTCAATGCCCATCCTAGCACAAAAGGATCGCCAGAACCTGGAAACAAACTGGGATCCTCTGTCAGACACAATATTCTCAGGAATGCCGTGTAAACGAACCACATTCTGAAAGAACACAGGAACCAGATCGGAAGAGGAAGGCAGCTTAGGCAAAGGTACCAAATGGACCATCTTAGAAAAGCGATCACATACCACCCAGATGACAGACATGCCCTGAGACACCGGGAGATCTGAAATGAAATCCATGGAAATGTGTGTCCAAGGCCTCTTCGGGACAGGCAAGGGCAAGAGCAACCCGCTGGCACGCGAACAGCAAGGCTTAGCTCGAGCACAAGTCCCACAGGACTGCACAAACGACCGCACATCCCGTGACAAGGAAGGCCACCAAAAGGACCTAGCCACCAGATCTCTGGTGCCAAAAATTCCCGGATGCCCTGCCAACACCGAGGAATGAACCTCGGAAATGACTCTGCTGGTCCACTTATCAGGAACAAACAGTCTGTCAGGTGGACAAGAGTCAGGTCTACCAGCCTGAAATCTCTGCAACACACGTCGCAAATCCGGAGAAATGGCTGACAAGATAACTCCCTCTTTAAGAATACCAACTGGTTCTGCGACTCCCGGAGAGTCAGGCACAAAGCTCCTTGAAAGAGCATCAGCCTTCACATTCTTTGAACCTGGTAAATACGGGACCACAAAGTCAAAACGGGAGAAAAACAATGACCAGCGGGCCTGTCTAGGATTCAGGCGTTTAGCAGACTCGAGATACATCAAATTTTTGTGATCAGTCAAGACCACCACACGATGCTTAGCACCCTCGAGCCAATGACGCCACTCCTCAAATGCCCACTTCATGGCCAACAACTCCCGATTGCCAACATCATAATTCCGCTCAGCAGGCGAAAACTTCCTCGAGAAAAAGGCACATGGTCTCATCACAGAGCAACCAGGGCCTCTCTGCGACAAAACGGCCCCTGCCCCAATCTCAGAAGCATCCACTTCAACCTGAAAGGGAAGTGAGACATCAGGCTGGCACAAAACAGGCGCCGAAGTAAACCGGCGCTTCAACTCCTGGAAAGCCTCCACGGCTGCAGGAGCCCAGTTAGCAACATCAGAACCTTTCTTGGTCATATCCGTCAAAGGTTTAGCAATGCTAGAAAAATTAGCAATAAAACGACGGTAGAAGTTAGCAAAACCCAAGAACTTCTGAAGACTCTTAACTGACGTGGGTTGAGTCCAATCATGAATAGCACGGACCTTGACTGGGTCCATCTCCACCGCAGAAGGGGAAAAAATAAACCCCAAAAAGGGAACCTTCTGTACTCCAAAGAGACACTTTGAGCCCTTAACAAATAAAGCATTCTCATGCAAAACCTGAAACACCATCCTGACCTGCTCTACATGCAAGTCCCAGTCATCAGAAAAAACCAGAATATCATCCAGATAAACGATCATAAATTTATCCAGATACTTCCGGAAAATATCATGCATAAAGGACTGAAACACTGAAGGAGCATTAGAGAGCCCAAAAGGCATCACCAAGTACTCAAAATGACCTTCGGGCGTATTAAACGCGGTTTTCCATTCATCTCCTCGCTTAATGCGCACAAGGTTGTACGCACCACGAAGATCTATCTTGGTGAACCACTTGGCACCTTTAATTCGGGCAAACAAGTCTGACAACAGAGGCAAAGGATACTGAAATTTAACAGTGATTTTATTCAAAAGCCGATAGTCAATACAAGGTCTCAAAGATCCGTCCTTCTTGGCCACAAAAAAGAATCCCGCACCAAGAGGGGAAGAGGAAGGACGGATATGCCCCTTGTCCAGAGATTCCTTGATATACGAACGCATTGCGGTATGCTCAGGTACAGACAGATTAAATAGTCTTCCCTTAGGAAATTTGCTACCTGGAATCAAATCTATGGCACAGTCACAGTCCCTATGAGGAGGCAGAACACTGGACCTGGACTCGCTGAACACATCCTGATAATCAGACAAATACTCAGGAACTTCCGAAGGAGTAGAGGAAGCAATAGACACCGGCGGGGAATCACCATGAATACCCTGACAGCCCCAACTTGACACAGACATTGCCTTCCAATCCAAGACTGGATTATGAGTCTGTAACCATGGCAAACCCAAAACGACCAAATCATGCATTTTATGCAGAACAAGAAAACGAATCACCTCCCGATGTTCAGGAGTCATGCACATGGTTACCTGTGTCCAAAACTGCGGTTTATTTTCCGCCAATGGCGTAGCATCAATACCCCTCAGAGGGATAGGATTAACCAACGGCTCAAGAACAAAACCACAGCGCTTGGCAAATGACAGATCCATAAGACTCAGGGCAGCACCTGAATCCACAAACGCCATAACAGGGTAAGAGGACAATGAGCAAATTAAAGTCACAGACAAAATAAATTTAGGTTGCAAATTACCAATGGCGACAGGACTAACAACCCTTGTTAGGCGTTTAGAGCATGCTGATATAACATGTGTAGAATCACCACAGTAAAAACACAACCCATTCTGACGTCTATGATTTTTCCGCTCATTTCTGGTCTGAATTCTATCACATTGCATCAAATCAGGTGTTTGTTTAGACAACACCACCAGAGGATTAGCGATTTTGCGCTCCCGCAAACGCCGGTCAATTTGAATAGCCAGCGCCATGGAATCATTCAGACTTGTAGGAATGGAGAAACCCACCATCACATTCTTAATGGCTTCAGAAAGGCCATTTCTGAAGTTTGCGGCCAGAGCACACTCATTCCACTGAGTAAGCACGGACCATTTCCGAAATTTTTGGCAATACACTTCAGCTTCATCCTGGCCCTGAGAAATAGCCAGCAAGGCTTTTTCTGCCTGAACCTCAAGATTGGGTTCCTCGTAAAGCAATCCGAGCGCCAGAAAAAACGCATCAATATTTGCCAATGCCGGAACTCCTGGCGCTAGCGAGAAAGCCCAATCCTGAGGGTCGCCCCGTAAAAAAGAGATAACAATTTTAACTTGCTGAACTGAGTCTCCAGATGAACGGGGTCTCAGAGATAGAAACAATTTACAATTATCCCTGAAATTCCTAAACTTAAATCGGTCTCCAGAAAACAGTTCAGGAATAGGTATTTTAGGTTCAGACATAGGACTACTGGTAACAAAATCTTGTATGCTTTGCACACGAGCAGCAAGCTGGTCCACACTTGTAATCAAGGTCTGGACATTCATGTCTGCAGCAAGCTCAAGCCACTCAGAGGTAAAGGGGAGGAAGAGAGGAAAAAAAAAAAAAAATCAGAATTTCCTTTCTTATATCCCACTTCTGCAATGCATTAAACATTCAATGTTGGCCTGGCATGCTGTTATGACCCCAATGGCAGAGGGTCTCAGGAATCAATACCAAGTCTGCAAACACAAAAAACCAGCTCATAGGGCAGTGGTAACTGGGCTGACCATATATCTAATCCTAGCACCACAAATAGAAGTAGCCGGGGAACGTGCCTACGTTGGTTCTAGACGTCTCGCGCCAGCCGGAGAACTAACTAACCCTAGAAGGGAAAAGAAAGACCTTTCTTGCCTCCAGAGAAAAGACCCCAAAAGTTGGATACAAGCCCCCAACAAATAATAACGGTGAGGTAAGAGGAAAAGACAAACATAAGAATAAGCTAGGTATTTAGCAAAGAGAGGCCCACTAGCTAATAGCAGAATATAGTAAGATGACTTATATGGTCAGCAAAAACCCTATTAAAATATCCCCGCTGGATATTCAAGAACCCCCGAACCGTCTAACGGCCGGGGGGAGAACACCTGCCCCCTAGAGCTTCCAGCAAGGTCAGAAATCACATTTAGTACAAGCTGGACAAAAATAGTAGCAAAGCAAGTAACTCAAAAAACAAAGAAGCAAGACTTAGCTTAATTTTGCAAGAGCCAGGACCAGCAGACAGGAGCAACAGAAGGATCTGATTACAATGATGCCAGGCACTGGACTAAGGATCCAGGAAGTTAATATAGCGACACCCCTGGACTAACGACCCAGGAGAGTGCCAAACAGAAAAAAGACAATCCCAGAGTCATACCACTAGTGACCACAAGAGGGAGCCAAAAAGTCTAATTCACAACAGCATCCCACCTCATGTTCTCCATACTGTGCTCCCCCTCATGTTCTTACTACCGTGCTGTTTTCCATACCTAGCTCCTCCCCTTCATTTTCTTCACGCTGAGCTCCCAACCCTCATGTTCTACATACTGTGCATTCCCTGATGGTCTCCATACCGTGCTCCCCCCATGTTCTCCATCCTGTGCTCTTCCCCCTCATGTTCTCCATATCAAGATACCCCCATGTTCTTCATACCATACCATCCTTCCCATCCCCATTTGTTCTCCATACCGTGCTTCCCTTCTCTATATCGTGTTTCTCACCTCATGTTCTCCATACCTTGCTTCCCCACCCTCATGTTCTCCATACCGTACCTCCTAAATATTCTCCATACTGTGCTTACCCTCTCATGATCTTCATACTGTGTTTCCCCCCTCATCTTCTCTATTTTGTCCCCCATTGTTCTCCATACTGTGCCCCCCTCATGTTCTCTATACCATGCTCCCCCTCATGTTCTCCATACCTTGCTTCCCACCTGATATTTTCCATATTGTGCGCCCCCTCATGTTCTCTATACTGTGCTTCCTCACATGTTCTACATACCATGCTCCCCCCTTATGTTCTCTATACTGAAGCGTGCACCCCCTAATCTTCTGCATACTGTTGCCTGTGGTGCCCCTGAGCGTCCAATCGCCACAGAGGTACTGCACCTCATCCAGAGGTGTGGTATCCCACTCAGGTAGGGAGGGGGGCACTACTCAGGACTCTAACACTCACACCCAACACACACCATTTCAGTTGGGGCACCTGGGCGTACCCTTAGGGAGGATGGCCTCATCCCAGGCTGGATAGGACTGGGTGGTGGGATTGGGTGGGGGAGGTAGGAAAGAAAGGGGGGATTAGAAGGCAGCAGGACAGTGTTCAAGAGCAGTTAGCCTTGGGAGACTGAAGGGAGAGGAGTGAAGAGTGTAGCTGTGGAGTGGTGTGAGAGAGAGACAGAAGGAAGCTCCCATGGAGGACAGAAGGGGTCCTAGGGGCACAGGAAGTGCAGAAGCCACCCATAGGGGCCTACATCCAGCCTGACCAGTATCAGGCGGAGGGACCAGGTCGCAGTCAGGGGACCGGCTCCAATTTAGTGGAAATCTTCAAGGTTCAGCTAAGAAACCGGAGGCTATGAAATCTGTAAGAGTCATAACCACATCCACCCATAACTGGCTAAAAAAACAGCTGTATAGAATCCAGGGGACTCAGAGGACATCGCCCCACTAGGTTCGTGGCTGCTGACTTAGGACATTGTGGGTGAGGTGCTGGGCAGGAGAGGTGGAAGCCAGCGTAGTGAGATGACCAGGGAAAGACATAAGAGAGGAGTCCTGGAAAAGTGCACCTCAATTTACCTGAGAGTTTGCTGGGCCTCTGACCTGAAGGACACAGCACCCGGCTGGCGTTTGTGGACTGGAGAACTGTGAGTAAAAGTGGAAACGGCACCTTTATGTGTCCTTTGAGTTATTGCTGTATCACCTACCCAGCATAACCACAACCACCATCTTAACACTTAACCCCACAACTGCCCTAGGGTTAGCTCTACCCAAGGAGAGCTGCACCATCTTTGTGGCACCACCATAGCCTCAAAGTATCTGACTCTAGCATCGGCTATTATAGCCGAACACCACGGTGGCGTCACGAATAGTGTTGAGCGATACCTTCCAATATCGGAAAGTATCGGTATCGGATTGGATCGGCTGATATTCCAAAAATATCTGATATCGCCGATACCCGATACCAATGCAAGTCAATGGGACCAAAATATCGGAATTAAAATAAACCCTTTCTTTCTTTGGAGGTTCATTCTACATGAAGGAAAACAACTAAGAATAATGTACGATGTATTGGGGGAGGAGGCGGAGACATTAAAGGCATAGAGGTTTAGCCCAATCAAATAGAATAGCAGGAATTAAAAAATTTTTTTTAAGACGTTTGGAGTTACAAAGATATTAACTATGTTAAGATTTTTTTTATTTTGTCAGATATTGATGTTTCACTACTTCCATGCCCTTCACCTTCTTTTTTACTTCTCCCACACTTTCTTCTTCATCATCCTCAGCAGCAGCATCTTTAACATCAACATCTTCTTCACCTTATTCATCTTCTTCTTCATCTTCTACCTATTATTTTTTTGTTACATTCTTCATATTCTTTTTATTAAACACTTATTCTTCTTCATATTCTACTTCTTCATCATATTCTTATTTGTGACAGGCATTCCTGTAGTTGTTATCTATAAAAGTTTGAAGATTACACCTTCCGTCCTGCCTGTCACATAAGAGTTACAACAGGATTTGTCCGCGTTCAGTTAGGCCTGCAGCAGCAGGCTTTTTCCAGGAGGAACGGACTCACCCCCATACACTGCTTAGTCTTCTTCTGCTTATAATTTAGATAATATCTTTTGCTCTGATGTTTAGTCTTATGCTTAATATTCTTCTGCTCTTTGTTCTGCAGCTTCTTGTTCTTCTGCTTCTCGGTCTTCCTGGTCGTCGTCTCCATGGTGGTCGTCTCCGGGGTCATCGTCGTCATCGGGGTGGTCTTCAGGGTCATCGTCTCAGGGGCTGTCGTCTCTGGTGTTGTCGTCTTAGGGGTGGTCTTCAGGGTCATCGCCTTTAGGGTCTTGAACTTGGAAATGTAGCAGAAGGTACAAGAAGGCTGAGAAAATGCAGAGAACCAGCTGATGGAACTGGAACCCAGATGGCTACCCGAAGGTCCAAGAGCCAATGGAACTACCGAGGACCAGCTGACGGTACTGGAACCCGGTTACTAAGCAGGAGGTACCCGTGCCAGAAAGCACTACCAAGGACCACCTGACGTTGGTGGAACTCGGATACCCAGAAGGAGGCACCTAAGCCAAAGGCTCTGCCCGGAACCAGATGACGGTACTGGAACCAGGATGGGGAGCAGAAGGTACAAGAGCAAAATACACTGCCGAGAACCAGCTGACGGTACTGGAACCCGGATGGGTAACCGAAGGTACAAGAGCCAATGGAACTACCGAGGACCAGCTGACGGTACTGGAACCCAGTTACTAAGCAGGAGGTACCAGTGCCAGAAAGCACTGCCAAGGACCACCTGATGTTGGTGGAACTCGGATACCCAGAAGGAGGCACCTAAGCCAAAGGCTCTGCCTGGAACCAGCTGACGTACTGGAACCAGGGGGACCTATTCAAGATTGTCTTCCTACAGCCCCAACTAGCGGTGTTGGAGCCCAGGGTCAGCAGGAGGAGCAGAGTGTAGGCCGAAGCCTACACTGGAGGCAGTTTAATATCTGATGGAGTGTCAGCGTGGCGGTCGCAGGACACATTGCTGGATACACAGCAGGGGAGCAGCTGACGTTACTGAACCCCACTAACACAGGAGCAAGTGTTTTTCTCTGTGCAAACAGCACTTCCGGGAAGCAATTGGCGGTGTTGGAACCCAGGGTCAGCAGGAGGAGCAGAGTGTAGGCCGATGCCTGCACTGGAGGCAGTTTAATATCTGATGGAGTGTCAGCGTGGCGGTCGCAGGACACATTGCCGGATACACAGCAGGGGAGCAGCTGACGTTACTGAGCCCCACTTAAACAGGAGCAAGTGTTTTTCTCTGTGGAAACAGCACTTCCGGGAAGCAACTGGCGGTGTTGGAACCCAGGGTCAGCAGGAGTGGCAGAGTGTTGGCCAAAGCCTGCACTCAAGGCAGTTTAATATCTGATGGAGTGTCAGCGTGGCGTTCGCAGGACAAATTGCCGGATACACAGCTGGGGATCAGCTGACGTTACTGAAACGCAATAACAGAGGAGCAATTGTTGACTGTGCAAACAGGACTTCCAGGCAGCAACTAGCGGTGTTGGAGCCCAGGGTCAGCAGGAGGAGCAGAGTGTAGGCCGAAGCCTGCACTCGAGGCAGTTTAATATCTGATGGAGTGTCAGCATGGCGGTCGCAGGACACATTGCCGGATACACAGCAGGGGAGCAGCTGATGTTACTGAACCCCACTAACACAGGAGCAAGTGTTTTTCTCTGTGCAAACAGCACTTCCGGGAAGCAACTGGCGGTGTTGGAATCCAGGGTCAGCAGGAGGAGCAGAGTGTAGGCCGAAGCCTGCACTCGAGGCAGTTTAATATCTGATAGAGTGTCAGCGTGGCGGTCGCAGGACACATTGCCGGATACACAGCTGGGGATCAGCTGACGTTTCTGAACCTCACTAACACAGGAGCAAGTGTTTTTCTCTGTGCAAACAGCACTTCCAGGCAGCAACTAGCGGTGTTGGAGCCCAGGGTCAGCAGGAGGAGCAGAGTGTAGGCTGAGGCCTAATTGGAGCAAATTGAAAGTGAACCTTTAAACCCCCCCAGGCGTTAGTACCTAGAAGAGCCACCTTGTGCAGCAGTAATGCTGCACAAGGAAAAGGTGGCTCTTTTAATTATGCTCCTTGCACACTCTGAACGAAACACTTATAAAATTGTGCCACTCATACCGTGAAACCGTCACGAAGGCGGGACTTTCCTTCTTAGTGAAACGCAGCACAGCTGTTAAAAATACCCCCTTGGCGCTGGGCGCAGCCTCCTGAGCATTGGTTTTTTGTGTACCGGAGTCTGCGCTGTTATGTTATCACTTGGCCATGCGCTGTTAGCGCTGCCCGTCTTCTGACATCATTTGATGCGGTCGTGCTGCCCATGAATCCCAGCCCCGCAGTGTCTTGTGATTTATTCACACTGCGGGGCTGGGATTCATGGCCTTGCGCAGTAAATATATTCTCCTCTCACTCATGTCCTTACGCCTGCTTCAGACTGTGCGGCGTCAGCTGATCCCTAATCACATGCCACGGCCGTGAAGCCGCACAGTCTGAAGCAGGCGTAAGGACATGAGTGAGAGGCAAAGATATCCGCCACGCATGCCCATGAATCCCAGCCCCGAAGTGTCTTCTGATTTATTCACACTGCGGGGCTGGGATTCATGGCCTTGCGCAGTAAATATGTTTGCCTCTCACTCATGTCCTTACGCCTGCTTCAGACTGTGCGGCGTCAGCTGATCCCTTATTGCATGCCACGGCCATGAAGCTGCACAGTCTGAAGAAGGCGGAAGAAGATGAGTGAGAGGCGAAGATATGCACCGCGCATGCCCATGAATCACAGCCCCACAGTGTCTTGTGATTTATTCACACTGCGGGGCTGGGATTCATGGCCTTGTGCAGTAAATATGTTCGCCTCTCACTCATGTCCTTATGCCTGCTTCAGACTGTGCTGCGTCAGCTGATCCCTAATCACATGCCACAGCCGTGAAGCCGCACAGTCTGAAGAAGGCGGAAGGAGATGAGTGAGAGGCGAAGATATGCACCGCGCATGCCCATGAATCACAGCCCCGAAGTAAGAATAAATAAGACACTGCGGGGCATTATCTCGGGCAGGGCGTCCTCACAGGTGCAGCCAGCCTGACACCAAATGATGTCAGGAGACGGGCAGCGCTAACTGCGCATGGCCAAGGTTGAACATAATAGCACAGGCTCTGGGACAGATTCAAACAACGCAGAGGAGGCGGCGCACAGCGCCAAGGGGGTTGCTGCGTGTCATTACGAAGGAAAGTCACACCTCAGGGACAGTTTAACGGTATCAGGGGACACATTTTATACGTGTTTAGTTCTGCGTGTGCAAGGAGAATAAGTAAATGAGCCACCTAGTAAAAATGCAGCATTAGTTATGCACAAGGTGGCTTTTCTAGTTACAAACACCTGGTGGGGGGACAGGTTCCCTTTAATTTGTGTTGTAGTGTCAGCGTGGCGTTTGCAGGACACATTGCCGGCTACACAGCAGGGGAACAGCTGGCGTTACTGAACCCCACTGACACAGTGGCGAGTGTTTTTCTCTGTGCAGCCAGCACGTCCGAACACCAACTGGCGGTGTTAGAGCCCAGGATCAGCAGGAGGAGCAGAGTGTAGGCCGAAGCCTGCACTGGAGGCAGTTAAATATCTGTTGTGGCTGCGTGGCGTTTGCTGGACACATTGCCGGCTACACAGCAGGGGAACAGCTGGCGTTACTGAACCCCACTGACACAGTGGCGAGTGTTTTTCTCTGTACAGCCAGCACTTCCGAACACCAACTGGCAGTGTTAGAGCCCAGGATCAGCAGGAGGAGCAGAGTGTAGGCCGAAGCCTGCACTGGAGGCAGTTAAATATCTGTTGTGTCTGCGTGGCATTTGCAGGACACATTGCCGGCTACACAGCAGGGGAACAGCTGGCGTTACTGAACCCCACTGACACAGTGGCGAGTGTTTTACTCTGTGCAGCCAGCACTTCCGAGTACCAACTGGCGGTGTTAGAGCCCAGTGTCAGCAGGAGGAGCAGAGTGTAGGCCGAAGCCTGCACTGGAGGCAGTTAAATATCTGTTATGTCTGCGTGGCATTTGCAGGACACATTGCCGGCTACACAGCAGGGGAGCAGCTGGTGTTATTGAACCCCAATAACACGGCAGCAAGTGTTGACTGAGGAGACAGCACTTCCGGGCAGCAACTGGCGGTGTTGAAGCCCAGGGATAGCAGGAGGAGCAGGATAGAGTTATTGCCTCAACACAGCAGGGGAGCAGCTGGCATTACTGAACCCCAATAACAGAGGAGTGAGTGTTTTTTTCTGTGCAGACAGCACTTCCGAGCACCAACTGGCAGTGTTAGAGCCCAGGGATAGCAGGAGGAGCAGGCTAGATTTATTGCCGCAACACAGCAGGGGAGCAGCTGGCGTTACTGAATTCCAATAACACGGCAGCAAGTGTTGACTGTGCAGACAGCACTTCCGGGCAGCAACTGGCGGTGTTGAAGCCCAGGGATAGCAGGAGGAGCAGGCTAGAGTTATTGCCGTAACACAGCAGGAGAGCAGCTGGTCTTACTGAACCCCAATAACACGGCAGCAAGTGTTGACTGTGGAGACAGCACTTCCGGGCAGCAACTGGCGGTGTTGAAGCCCAGGGATAGCAGGAGGAGCAGGCTACAGTTATTGCCGCAACACAGCAGGGGAGCAGCTGGCATTACTGAACCCCAATAACACGGCAGCAAGTGTTGACTGTGGAGACAGCACTTCCGGGCAGCAACTGGCAGTGTTGAAGCCCAGGAATAGCAGGAGGAGCAGGCTAGATTTATTGCCGCAACACAGCAGGGGAGCAGCTGGCATTACTGAACTCCAATAACACGGCAGCAAGTGTTGACTGTGCAGACAGCACTTCCGGGCAGCAACTGGTGGTGTTGAAGCCCAGGGATAGCAGGAGGAGCAGGCTAGAGTTATTGCCGTAACACAGCAGGAGAGCAGCTGGTCTTACTGAACCCCAATAACACGGCAGCAAGTGTTGACTGTGGAGACAGCACTTCCGGGCAGCAACTGGCGGTGTTAAAGCCCAGGGATAGCAGGAGGAGCAGGCTAGAGTTATTGCCGCAACACAGCAGGGGAGCAGCTGGCGTTACTGAACCCCAATAACAGAGGAGCAACTGTTAACTGTGCAGACAGCACTTCCGGGCAGCAACTGGCGGTGTTGAAGCCCAGGGATAGCAGGAGAAGCAGGCTAGAGTTATTGCTGCAACACAGCAGGGGAGCAGCTGGTGTTACTGTACCCCAATAACACGGCAGCAAGTGTTGACTGTGCAGACAGCACTTCCGGGCAGCAACTGGCAATGTTGAGGACCAGGGAAAGCAGGAGGAGCAGAGTGTAGGCTGAGGCCTAATTGGAGTAAGTTGAAAGGTAACCTTTAACCCCCCCCCCACGAGTTTGTAGCTGAAAGAGCCAACTTGTGCAGCACTAATGCTGCAAAAGGAAAAGGTGGCTCTTTTAATTATGCTCCTTGCAAATGCAGAACTAAACACTTTTAAAATGTGTCCCCTGATACAGTGAAACCATCCCAGAGGTGGGACTTTCCTTCACAATGGGACGCAGCACAGCCGTTATTCCTATCCCCTTTGCGCCGTGCGCCGCCTCCTCAGCATTGTTTGAATCTGTCCCGGAGCCTGCGCTGTTATGTTCAACCTTGGCCATGCGCAGTTACCGCTGCCCGTCTTCTGACATCATTTGTTGTCAGGCTGGCTGCGCCTGTGCGGCCGCGCCTCCAGAGATCCCGCCTCGCAGTGTCGTTTAATGTAATCACACTGCGAGCCTGGGATCCATGGGCATGCGCAGTGCATATCCTCGCCTCTCACTTATCTCCTTTTGTATTCTTTAGACTGTGCGGCGTCACGGCCGTGGCATGCTAGTAGGGATCAGCTGACGGCACACAGTCTGAAGAAGGTGGAGGGAGATGAGTGAGAGCCTGAGGTGAAGATATGCACTGCGCATGCCCATGGTTCCCAGGCCCGCAGTATGATTAAATCAGAAGAGACTGCGAGGCGGGATCTCGGACAGCGCGGCCGCACAGGCCCAGTCCGCCTGACACCAAATGATGTCAGAAGACGGGCAGCGCAAACTGCGCATGGCCAAGGTTGAACAAAACAGCGCAGGATACGGGACAGATTCAAACAACGCTAAGGAGGCGGCGCACGGCGCCAAGGGGATAGGGATGACGGCTGTGCTGCGTCCCATTACGAAGGAAAGTCCCACCTCCGGGTCTGTTAGTACACCATCTGTGGCACTAAAGACGCGTTCCAATAATACACTAGCAGCAGGGCAAGCCAGCACCTCCAATGCGTACAGGCTTAGCTCTGGCCATGTATCCAGCTTAGAGACCCAAAACTTGAAGGGGGAAGAGCCGTCTGGGAGTACAGTAAGAGGGCAAGACATGTAGTCTGTCACCATCTGATGGAAACGTTGCCTCCTGCTGACTGGAGCTGCCTGTGATGGTGTAGACATTTGTGGCGGGCACACAAAACTGTGCCACAGTTGGGCCATACTGGTCTTGCCTTGTGCTGAGGCACTGCTTCTTCTCCCTCTTTGTGCAGAGTTTCATCCACTGCCTCGACGCACTGAGCTCCTTTGTAAAGCACTAGCAGCACTGGTCTCAGTTGGACTGGAGAAGATGATGGAATTCACCAGTGTGTCTTGGTGCTCCCGCATTTTGCGCTCCCGGTTCAACGGTGTTATGAGGCTTTGTAAGTTGTCCTGGTAGCGAGGATCTAGAAGGGTGTACACCCAATAATCAGCCGTGTTGAGAAAGTGGGCAATGCGGCGGTCATTTCTCAGGCACTGCAGCATGTAATCAACCATGTGCTGCAGACTGCCAACTGGCCAAGAAATGCTGTCCCCTGCTTGAAGCGTGATCTCTGCCTGCTCTGCATCACCCCACCCTCGCTCTACACACTGACTATTGGAGAATTGGGTAACTCCCTCCTCTGGACCGATGTCTTCCTCCTCCATTGACTCCTCCTCATCCTCCTCACAAAGTGTCCCCTGCCTAGGCCTTTGTGAGGAACCACGTAGCGCTGACTGTCCAGAAGCTGATGGAATTGGTGACTCCTCATCCTCCACCTCTTCCACAACATCATCCCTTAGCGCTTGCAGTGTTTGCTGAAGCAGGCAGATAAGGGGGACAGTCATGCTGACTAGTGCATCATCTGCACTCGCCATCCGCGTGGAATCATCGAAGGAACGCAAAACCTGGCAGACGTCCTTCATAGTGGCCCACTCAGTGGTTGTGAAGTCTGAACGGCTCAAACTGCGACTTCTTGGCGCCTGATGCAGCTGGTACTCCATTACTGCTTGCTGCTGCTCACACAACCGCTCCAACATATGTAACGTGGAATTCCACCTGGTGGGTAGGTCAGATATGATGCGATGTTGCGGAAGGTGGAATCGGCGCTGCAGAGCTGCAATGCGCGATCTTGCCATGCTGGAACGCTGCAAGTGAGAACACTCTAGGCGGACCTTGTGCAGCAGCGCATCAAGATCTGGATAGTGCCCCCAAAAACTCTGCACGACCAAGTTGAGCACATGTGCCAGACATGGGATGTGAGTGAGGTTGTCTAGGGCAAGAGCTGCCACCAGATTTCGGCCATTGTCACACACTACCATGCCAGGCTGGAGATTCGCTGGCACAAACCACACGTCGCTCTCCTGCTTGATGGCATTCCAGAGCTCCTGCGCTGTGTGGCTTCGATTCCCCAAAGAAATTAATTTCAAGACGGCCTGTCGACGTTTGGCCACAGCTGTGCTCATGTCGGCCATAACAGGTAAACATTCACAGGTCCATGTGGAGGTGGACTGTGACGGATCCTGCAGCGATGATTCTGAAGAACTTGTGTATGAGGAGGAGTCAATGCGTACAGACTGGATTCCTGCAATCCTTGGAGTTGGCAGAACACGTCCTGCGCCACTCGCACAATCTGTACCCGGCTCAACAACATTAACCCAATAGGCAGTGAGGGAAAGGTATCGCCCCTGTCCATGGTGACTGGTCCACGCATCGGTGGTGAGGTGGACCTTGCTTCTGACGGCGTTCAGTAGCGCGTGTTTTATGTGTCCCTCCACATGCTTGTGCAGGGCAGGGACGGCTTGCCTGCTGAAATAAAAGCGGCTGGGCACATTGTATTGTGGGAATGCCAATGCCATCAAGTTACGGAAGCTGTCAGTCTCCACCAGCCTGACAGCATTTCAAGGGACAGTAGTTTTGCAATGCCAGCATTCAGAGCCTGTGCTCGGGGGTGGTTTGCCGAGAATGGCCACCTTTTCTCCCATGCCTGTGCTACCGAAGGCTGTAGACTGGACTGCGAGTGTGAGGATGACTGGGAACGTGGTGCTGTGGGTGGAATTACACTGGGTCTGTGGATAACAGTGCCAGAGGTTCTTCCATGGCGATCCTGTGAGGAAGCTGAACCAGCTGTGTGCGAGCTGGAGGAAGAGGCAACAACACGAGCGGAAGAGGTGGTAGGTTCCGCTGTAGGTTGGCCTAGGTCTTCAGTGTGTTTTTGTAACTCCATCGCGTGCTTGGTCCGCACATGTTTCCACATATTTGTGGTATTGAGGTTGCTGACATTTCTCCCTCTTTTGACTTTGTGATGACACACCTTGCATTTGACAAAGCAAATGTCATCTGCAACTGTGTCAAAAAAGGACCAGGCACTGCAAGTCTTGGGAGCACCCGTTTTGGCTTTTGGAAGAGGCATGCTCCTAACGGGTGCCGAAGCGGAGGCTTCAGGCTCCGCAGTCTTCCCCCTCCCACTCCCTCTTTGGGCCATTCGGGGAATCTCTTCCTCAGAGCTGCTCCCACCACCTTCCTGTACCTCACGCCATGATGGGTCAAGGACCTCATCATCTACACTACCCTCTTCCACCAACTGCTTCTCCTGGGTAGTCTCGGCAGCACAGTACGCACCTGAAAGTGGCACCTGAGTCTCATCATCAGATGCGTACTGAGGTGTGCTGACCGGAGGCACTGGCCCACTCGCCTCTTCAGAGTCAGAGAGACAAAGCTGTTGGGCATCACTGCATACTGCCTCTTCTTCCATTTCTCGAATGCTGCTTGGCTGGCCCCCTCTTTCCAAGCCAAGAGATTCAGAGAACAGAAGTAGAGATGGCTCCTGGCTCCTGTCCTGGGCTCTCTGACTGCCTGGGCAATTTGGCAGGTGGTGAAGAGACAGATGGGTGCTCTCCAGTGCTCTGTGCCTGAGAGGATGTGGCACTAATTGAAGTCGATGCGTTAGCTGCCATCCATCCGACAACGGCTTCAATTTGCAGCGGTGTACGGTGATCTCCTACAAAGCTGCGCATGAAGGACTGTTCCCTACTGAAACTGGGTGATGATGAGTCACCGGTGCCCGCAGCAGGCACAGAATCCCCACGTCCTCTCCCTGCTCCACGCACACGCCCATGTGCTTTACTCCCTGCCTTCTTCATCTTGGTTGACTGATAAAGATAAGCAGAAAAGTACTAAGGGCTTAGTGTGCTTATTCCTGAACAGCTCCTAACAGATATAAGAAACACTAATTTTCTAAAGTGTGGACTAGATTTTAATATGAGCCAATGTGGCCTACACAACTGTAAAGTGGTGTGTTTGGTGAACTTTATTTATTTATTTTTGAGCTGCACTCACACACAGACCGTGCAGACAGCCGTGAACGGCGCTGCAAGGCCAAAACAAGCTCCTCTATGTAATCTTATATAGTGTTTTTCCACAATCTAGCAGGATACAGAGGGAAAGCCACTAATAGGAAAAATTTGAAAAAATGTGCAGCAGGCTGGACTAATTGAGAAACAGACAATGGAACGGTATGAGGCAGTGACGCACCCTGAGCTGACTACAACCTGCTGTGGCTGCGGACAGACTACAGAGTGATGTGCACTCACACACAGACCGTGCAGACAGCCGTAAATGGCGCTGCAAGGCCGAAAAAAGCTCCTCTATGTAATCCTATGTAGTGTTTTTCCACAATTTAGCTGGATACGGATGGAAAGCCACTAATAGGAAATATTTTTAAAAATGTGCAGCAGGCTGCACTAATTGCAAAAAAGGACAATGGATTGAACGGTATGAGGCAGTGACGCACCCTGAGCTGACTGCAACCGGCTGTGGCTGCGGACAGACTACAGAGCGATGTGCACTCACTAGTGTTGAGCATTCCGATACCGCAAGTATCGGGTATCGTCCGATACCGCAAGTATCGGGTATCGGCCGATACTTGCGGGTATCGGAATTCTGATACCGAGATCCGATACTTTTGTGATATCGGGAATCGGTATCGGGATTAATATCAATGTGTAAAATAAAGAATTAAAATAAAAAATATTGCTATACTCACCTCTCCGACGCTGCCTGCACCTTACCGAGGGAACCGGGAGCCTTCTTTGCTTAAAATGCGCGCGTTTACTGCCTTCCGTGACGTCACAGCTTCTGATTGGTCGCGTGCCGCCCACGTGACGGCGACGCGACCAATCACAACAAGCCGTGACGTAATTTCAGGTCCTGAATGCCTAATTCTAGGCATTCAGGATTTGAAAATTACGTCACGGCTTGTGATTGGTCGCGTGCCGCCCATGTGACGGCGACGCGACCAATCACAACAAGCCGTGACATAATTTCAGGTCCTGAATGCCTAATTCTAGGCATTCAGGATTTGAAAATTACGTCACGGCTTGTGATTGGTCGCGTGCCGCCCATGTGACGGCGACGCGACCAATCACAACAAGCCGTGACATAATTTCAGGTCCTGAATGCCTAATTCTAGGCATTCAGGATTTGAAAATTACGTCACGGCTTCTGATTGGTCGCGTGCCGCCCATGTGACCGCGACGTGACCAATCAGAAGCCATGATGTAATTTTCAAATCCTGAATGCCTAGAATTAGGCATTCAGGACCTGAAATTACGTCACGGCTTGTTGTGATTGGTCGCGTCGCCATCACATGGGCGGCACGCGACCAATCACAAGCCGTGACGTAATTTTCAAATCCTGAATGCCTAGAATTAGGCATTCAGGACCTGAAATTATGTCACGGCTTGTTGTGATTGGTCGCGTCGCCGTCACATGGGCGGCACGCGACCAATCACAAGCCGTGACGTCACGGAAGGCAGTAAACGCGAGCATTTTAAGAAAAGAAGGCTCCCAGTTCCCTCGGTAAGGTCCAGGCTGCGTCGGAGAGGTGAGTATAGCAATATTTTTTATTTTAATTCTTTATTTTACACAGTAATATGGATCCCAGGGCCTGAAGGAGAGTTTCCTCTCCTTCAGACCCTGGGAACCATCAGGGATACCGTCCGATACTTGAGTCCCATTGACTTGTATTGGTATCGGGTATCGGTATTGGATTAGATCCGATACTTTGCCGGTATCGGCCGATACTTTCCGATACCGATACTTTCAAGTATCGGACGGTATCGCTCAACACTAGCACTCACACAGAGACCGTGCAGACAGCCGTAAACGGCGCTGCAAGGCCCCAAAAACCTCCTCTAGGTTATCCTATGTAGTGTTTTTCCACAATTTAGCTGGATACGGGTGGAAAGCCACTATTAGGAATTATTTGAAAAAATGTGAAGCTGGCGGCACTATTAGCAAAAAAGGACAATGGATTTTACGGTATGAGGCAGTGACGCACCCTGAGCTGAATACAACCGGCTGTGGCTGCACACAGACTACAGGGCGAGCTGCACTCACACGGAGACCGTGCAGACAGCCGTATACGGCACTGCAAGGCCCAAAAAACCTCCTCTAGGTTATCCTATGTAGTGTTTTTCCACAATTTAGCTGGATACGGGTGGTGTTATGATCCCAATGGCAAAGGATCTCAGAGATTACAGCAAAGTCTGCAAACATAAATACCAGCTCATAGGGACGTGGTAACTAGGCTGACCATATACCTGATCCTAGCACAAACACTAACAGTAGCCGGGGAAAGTGCCTACGTTGATCCTAGACGTCTCGCGCCAGCCGGAGAACTAACTAACCCTATAAGGGAAAATAAGACCTCTCTTGCCTCCAGAGAAAAGACCCCAAAGTAATACAAGCCCCCAACAAATAATAACGGTGAGGTAAGAAGAAAAGACAAACGTAAGAATGAACTAGATTTTAGCAAAGAGAGGCCCACTGACTAATAGCAGAATATAGTAAGATGACTTATATGGTCAGCAAAAACCCTACAAAATATCCACGCTGAATATCCAAGAACCCCCAAACTGACTAACGGTGTGGGGGGAGAATATCAGCCCCCTAGAGCTCCCAGCGATATCAGGAATCACATTTTGTACAAGCTGGACAAAAATATAAACAATGCAAATGATCAAAAATAAGAAAGCAGGACTTAGCTTATCTTGCAAAGAACCAGGACCTGAAGACAGGAGCAAACAGAAATGAACTGATTACAACGATGCCAGGCACTGGACTGAGAATCCAGGAAGTTTAAATAGCAACACCCCAGGCCTAACGAAGCAGGTGAGTACCAACCTGGTAAAAGACAATCCAAGTGCCAAATCACTAGTGACCACAAGAGGGAGCCAAGGAGTATAGTTCACAACAGTACCCCCCCTTTAAGGAGGGGTCACCGAACCCTCACCAAGGCGACCAGGATGAGCAGCATGGAAGGCACGAACCAAATCGGCCGCATGAACATCAGAGGCGGCTACCCAGGAATTATCCTCCTGACCATAGCCCTTCCATTTGACCAAATACTGAAGCCTCCGTCTAGAGAGAAGAGAATCCAAGATCTTCTCTACCACGTACTCCAACTCGCCCTCAACCAACACCGGAGCAGGAGGCTCAACAGCAGGAACCACAGGCACAACGTACCGCCGCAACAAAGACCTATGGAACACGTTGTGAATGGCAAACGACACCGGAAGATCCAAACGAAAAGAAACCGGGTTAAGAACTTCCAAAATGTTATAAGGACCAATAAAGCGAGGCTTAAACTTAGGAGAGGAAACCTTCAGAGGGACATACCGAGAAGACAACAAAACCAAATCCCCAACACGAAGTCGGGGGCCCACACCGCGGCGGCGGTTGGCAAAACGCTGAGCCTTCTCCTGTGACAACTTCAAGTTGTCCACCACAAGATTCCAAATCCGCTGCAACCTATCCACCACGGAATCCACCCCAGGACAGTCAGAAGACTCAACATGACCCGAGGAGAAACGAGGATGAAAACCAGAGTTGCAGAAGAATGGCGAAACCAAAGTAGCGGAACTAGCCCGATTATTAAGGGCAAACTCCGCCAATGGCAAGAAGGTCACCCAATCATCCTGGTCCGCAGAAACAAAACATCTCAAATAAGCCTCCAGTGTCTGATTAGTTCGCTCCGTTTGACCATTAGTCTGAGGATGGAAGGCAGATGAAAACGACAAATCAATGCCCATTTTAGCACAAAAAGATCGCCAGAATCTGGACACAAACTGGGATCCTCTGTCGGACACGATATTCTCCGGAATGCCGTGTAAACGAACCACATTCTGAAAAAACAAAGGAACCAGATCGGAAGAGGAAGGCAACTTAGGCAAGGGTACCAAATGGACCATCTTGGAAAAACGATCACACACCACCCAGATGACAGACATTCCTTGAGACACCGGAAGATCAGAAATGAAATTCATGGAAATGTGTGTCCAAGGCCTCTTCGGGACGGGCAAGGGCAGAAGCAACCCGCTAGCACGAGAACAACAAGACTTAGCCCGAGCACAAGTCCCACAGGACTGCACAAATGACCGCACATCCCGTGACAAGGAAGGCCACCAAAAGGACCTAGCCACCAAATCTCGGGTACCAAAAATTCCCGGATGCCCTGCCAACACCGAGGAATGAACCTCGGAAATGACTTTGCTGGTCCATTTATCAGGAACAAACAGTCTGTCGGGTGGACAAGAGTCAGGTCTACCAGCCTGAAATCTCTGCAACACACGTCGCAAATCAGGAGATATGGCCGACACGATTACTCCCTCTTTAAGAATACCAGCTGGCTCCGAGACTCCAGGAGAGTCAGGCACAAAGCTCCTAGAAAGAGCATCAGCCTTAACATTCTTCGAACCAGGCAGGTACGAGACCACAAAGTCAAAACGAGAGAAAAACAATGACCAACGAGCCTGTCTAGGATTCAGGCGCTTAGCAGACTCGAGATACATCAGATTTTTGTGATCAGTCAAGACCACCACACGATGCTTAGCACCCTCGAGCCAATGACGCCACTCCTCAAATGCCCACTTCATGGCCAACAACTCCCGATTACCAACATCATAGTTCCGCTCAGCAGGCGAAAACTTCCTAGAGAAAAAAGCACATGGTCTCATCACAGAGCAACCAGAGCCTCTCTGTGACAAAACAGCCCCAGCATTGATCTCAGAAGCATCCACTTCAACCTGAAAGGGAAGTGAGACATCAGGCTGGCACAAAACAGGCGCCGAAGTAAACCGGCGCTTCAGCTCCTGGAAGGCCTCCACGGCTGCAGGGGCCCAACTAGTCACATCAGAACCTTTCTTGGTCATATCCGTCAAA
This sequence comes from Ranitomeya variabilis, assembly GCF_051348905.1. NCBI lineage: Eukaryota > Metazoa > Chordata > Amphibia > Anura > Dendrobatidae > Ranitomeya > Ranitomeya variabilis. Next base: position 484,785,620 of record NC_135233.1, on the reverse strand, counting down.
GGTTTAACAACGCTAGAAAAGTTAGCGATAAAGCGACGGTAGAAATTAGCAAACCCCAAGAACTTCTGAAGACTCTTAACAGACGTGGCCTGAGTCCAATCATGAATAGTTCGGACCTTGACTGGGTCCATCTCCACAGCAGAAGGGGAGAAAATAAAACCCAAAAAGGAAACCTTCTGCACTCCAAAGAGACACTTTGAGCCCTTCACAAACAAAGCATTATCACGCAAAACCTGAAACACCATCCTGACCTGCTTTACATGAGAATCCCAATCATCCAAGAAAACCAGAATATCATCCAGATAAACAATCATAAATTTATCCAGATACTTCCGGAAGATATCATGCATAAAGGACTGAAACACTGAAGGAGCATTAGAGAGCCCAAAGGGCATCACCAAGTATTCAAAATGACCTTCGGGCGTATTGAATGCAGTTTTCCATTCATCTCCCTGCCTAATGCGCACAAGGTTGTACGCACCACGAAGATCTATCTTGGTGAACCACTTGGCACCCTTAATCCGAGCAAACAAGTCTGACAATAGTGGCAAAGGATACTGAAACTTAACAGTGATTTTATTCTATACAAGGTCTCAAAGACCCGTCCTTCTTGGCCACAAAAAAGAATCCCGCACCAAGAGGGGAAGAGGATGGACGAATATGCCCCTTCTCCAAAGACTCCTTGACATAAGAACGCATCGCGGCATGCTCGGGTACAGACAAATTAAATAATCGTCCCTTAGGAAATTTACTGCCAGGAATCAAATCTATAGCGCAGTCACAGTCCCTATGAGGAGGAAGAGCACTGGACCTGGACTCACTGAATACATCCTGATAGTCACACAAATACTCAGGAACCTCTGAAGGAGTAGAAGTAGCAATAGACACCGGTGGAGAATCGTAATGAATTCCCTGACAACCCCAACTCTACACTGACATAGCCTTCCAATCCAAAACAGGATTATGGGTCTGTAACCATAGCAGACCTAACACGACCAAATCATTCATTTTATGCAGAACAAGAAAACGAATCACCTCCCGATGTTCAGGAGTCATGCACATGGTCACTTGTGTCCAATACTACTGCGGTTTATTTTCCACCAGTGGCGTAGCATCAATTCCTCTGAGAGGAATAGGAACTTTTAAAGGCTCCAGGACAAAACCACAGCGCTTGGCAAACGACAAGTCCATAAGACTCAGGGCAGCACCTGAATCCACAAACGCCATAACAGGGTAGGAAGACAATGAACAAATTAAAGTCACAGACAAAATAAATTTAGGCTGCAAATTACCAATGGAGACAGGACTGACAACTAGGGTTGAGCGACTTTCATTTTTTTAAGATCGAGTAGGGTTTTGGGAAACCCGATTTTGTCCAGAGTCGAGTCGAGTGCAGTCGGCCGATTATCGCTAAAAGTCGGGGATCGACCGAAACACGAAACCCAATGCAAGTCAATGGGGAAGCATAGTCGGCAGTGAGTGGAGGCCAGGAAAACACCTACAGTGCCCATTTTAATGCCAAAAACATCCATTCTTGTTTCTGAAGCTTGCCAATCTTAATTAACTGTATAATAATAGTTGGGCATAGGGAATTGGGGGAAAGTTGTGGGGGGAGTAGGGCTGGCTCAAGTTTTTCGTGGGCCCAGGAAATGCGGACTACGTCACGGCGGTGTTGCAGGGAAAGGTAAGTATTTAAACGTTGCAAGTGCTGTGATCCTGAGCAAGCAGGGGGGGGCCCACTCGTTCGCATTGGCACTGGCACAGGGCCCCTCAAAGTACGGCGGTGTGTTTGCATGGCGGGGGCGCCTCCCACCAGCAGCGACACTTTTGCGTACTCTGAGGGGCCCTGTGCCAGTGACGTCGCCAACGAGTATGCCCCCCCACCTGATGAAGGAACCTGCACTTTCATCTGCACCTTCCTCTTTGTCCCTGTGTAAGGTGGTATAACATGCGGGAAGGGGAACCTTACTTTCAGCAGGGTCAGATTCTGGCTGTGTAGAGTACAAGGGGAATGTAGTGGTCTAGGTCAATGTACCAGCAGACTCATTTAGCAGTGGCTGGGCAATGGGCAGGATGAGGAGGAAACAGATATAGGGCCAAAGAATAAAGTAGGCTAAATGCAGTTCAAAATTGGTAACAGGACTAAACAGGCGGCATTGCTTTGTTCAGTGGAGTAGCAAACCCAAGAGCAGCAGACACTGTTTCAAGGGCCTAACCACACTAGTAGGCCAAATGCAGTTTAATATCTGATAGTATAGGGCGAAAGCCAGAATGTGGAAGCTCAGCTTTGTTCAGTTGAGGACAACACCAGGGAGGGGCAGACACCTTTAGTAGGCCGGAAAAGCCTATTGCATTTTTTAAAATGGTAATTTGGAGCAGAAGGTTGAAGCTCAGCTTTATTTAGTTGAGGACAACACCAGGCAGGGGCACACAGACAGACACCTTTAGTAGGCCGGAAAAGCCTATTGCATTTTTTAAAATGGTAATTTGGAGCAGAAGGTTGAAGCTCAGCTTTATTTAGTTGAGGGCAACACCAGGGAGGGGCAGAAGCCGTTAGTAGGCCCTAACCACCATTTTGTTTTTTAAAAACCACTTAATGAGAGCCGGAAGGTTGAAGCTCAGCTTTATTCAGTTGAGGACAACACCAGGCAGGGGCACACAGACAGACACCTTTAGTAGGCCGGAAAAGCCTATTGCATTTTTTAAAATGGTAATTTGGAGCAGAAGGTTGAAGCTCAGCTTTATTTAGTTGAGGGCAACACCAGGGAGGGGCAGAAGCCGTTAGTAGGCCCTAACCACCATTTTGTTTTTTAAAAACCACTTAATGAGAGCCGGAAGGTTGAAGCTCAGCTTTATTCAGTTGAGGACAACACCAGGCAGGGGCACACAGACAGACACCTTTAGTAGGCCGGAAAAGCCTATTGCATTTTTTAAAATGGTAATTTGGAGCAGAAGGTTGAAGCTCAGCTTTATTCAGTTGAGGACAACACCAGGCAGGGGCACACAGACAGACACCTTTAGTAGGCCGGAAAAGCCTATTGCATTTTTTAAAATGGTAATTTGGAGCAGAAGGTTGAAGCTCAGCTTTATTCAGTTGAGGACAACACCAGGCAGGGGCACACAGACAGACACCTTTAGTAGGCCGGAAAAGCCTATTGCATTTTTTAAAATGGTAATTTGGAGCAGAAGGTTGAAGCTCAGCTTTATTTAGTTGAGGACAACACCAGGCAGGGGCACACAGACAGACACCTTTAGTAGGCCGGAAAAGCCTATTGCATTTTTTAAAATGGTAATTTGGAGCAGAAGGTTGAAGCTCAGCTTTATTTAGTTGAGGGCAACACCAGGGAGGGGCAGAAGCCGTTAGTAGGCCCTAACCACCATTTTGTTTTTTAAAAACCACTTAATGAGAGCCGGAAGGTTGAAGCTCAGCTTTATTCAGTTGAGGACAACACCAGGCAGGGGCACACAGACAGACACCTTTAGTAGGCCGGAAAAGCCTATTGCATTTTTTAAAATGGTAATTTGGAGCAGAAGGTTGAAGCTCAGCTTTATTTAGTTGAGGACAACACCAGGCAGGGGCACACAGACAGACACCTTTAGTAGGCCGGAAAAGCCTATTGCATTTTTTAAAATGGTAATTTGGAGCAGAAGGTTGAAGCTCAGCTTTATTTAGTTGAGGGCAACACCAGGGAGGGGCAGAAGCCGTTAGTAGGCCCTAACCAAAGTTGAAGGCCAAATGCAGTTTAATTTCTGATACTATAGGCCGAAAGCCAGAAGGTGGAAGCTCCGATTTAGACAGTGGAGGACAATTTGAATTAGGGACTGCAGACAGACTTAGTAGGCTGTCCCCTGTGGACCATGCATCCAACACATTAACCCATTGCGCCGTAATGGACACGTAATCTTCCGTGGCCATGCCTACAGGTCCATGCGTCTGTTGTCAGGTGCACCTTTGTACTCACAGATTGCCAGAGTGCATGGACAATGCGGTCTTCTACATGCTGGTGGAGGGTTGGGATGGCTTTTCTCGCAAAAGAAGTGTCGACTGGTTAGCTTGTAGCGTGGTACAGCGTAGTCCATCATGGCCTTATTAATAGTAAATAAAATATATAACTAGGCTCTATGAACTTTTAAATAGGTTCCAGGGGTACACGGGCAGCATTGGTGTGGTCAGTGGAGGAGTATTGCAAGTAGGGGCCGCAGACAGGCTATCAAAGGCCTAAAATAACAAACAGTAGGCAGTCATGGCAGTTTTACATCGGTTACATGGATACACAGGCAGGCACTCCAGGCAGCATTGTGGTCAGTGGAGGAGTATTGCAAGTAGGGGCCGCAGACAGGCTATCAAAGGCCTAAAATAACAAACAATAGGCTCATTGCAGTTTTACAGCGGTTACATGGATAGACGGGCAGGCAGCTTGGTGGTGAGTGGAGGAGTATTTAAAGTAGGGACCGCAGACAGGCTTCAAAGGCCTAACATAAGAAAATGGGCTGGCTGTAGGCACTTTATAATTGGTTCCAGGGGTACACGGGCAGCAGTGGTCTGGCCAGTGGAGGACTAGTGGAAGGAGGGACCGCAGACAGGCTTCAAAGGCCTAACATAAAAAAATGGGCTGGCTGTAGGCACTTTATAATTGGTTCCAGGGGTACACGGGCAGCAGTGGTCTGGTCAGTGGAGGACTAGTGGAAGGAGGGACCGCAAACAGGCTTCAAAGGCCTAACATAAAAAAATGGGCTGGCTGTAGGCACTTTATAATTGGTTCCAGGGGTACACGGGCAGCAGTGGTCTGGTCAGTGGAGGACTAGTGGAAGGAGGGACCGCAGACAGGCTTCAAAGGCCTAACATAAAAAAATGGGCTGGCTGTAGGCACTTTATAATTGGTTCCAGGGGTACACGGGCAGCAGTGGTCTGGTCAGTGGAGGACTAGTGGAAGGAGGGACCGCAGACAGGCTTCAAAGGCCTAACATAAAAAAATGGGCTGGCTGTAGGCACTTTATAATTGGTTCCAGGGGTACACGGGCAGCAGTGGTCTGATCAGTGGAGGACTAGTGGAAGGAGGGACCGCAGACAGGCTTCAAAGGCCTAACATAAAAAAATGGGCTGGCTGTAGGCACTTTATAATTGGTTCCAGGGGTACACGGGCAGCAGTGGTCTGGCCAGTGGAGGACTAGTGGAAGGAGGGACCGCAGACAGGCTTCAAAGGCCTAACATAAAAAAATGGGCTGGCTGTAGGCACTTTATAATTGGTTCCAGGGGTACACGGGCAGCAGTGGTCTGGCCAGTGGAGGACTAGTGGAAGGAGGGACCGCAGACAGGCTTCAAAGGCCTAACATAAAAAAATGGGCTGGCTGTAGGCACTTTATAATTGGTTCCAGGGGTACACGGGCAGCAGTGGTCTGGCCAGTGGAGGACTAGTGGAAGGAGGGACCGCAGACAGGCTTCAAAGGCCTAACATAAAAAAATGGGCTGGCTGTAGGCACTTTATAATTGGTTCCAGGGGTACACGGGCAGCAGTGGTCTGGTCAGTGGAGGACTAGTGGAAGGAGGGACCGCAGACAGGCTTCAAAGGCCTAACATAAAAAAATGGGCTGGCTGTAGGCACTTTATAATTGGTTCCAGGGGTACACGGGCAGCAGTGGTCTGGCCAGTGGAGGACTAGTGGAAGGAGGGACCGCAGACAGGCTTCAAAGGCCTAACATAAAAAAATGGGCTGGCTGTAGGCACTTTATAATTGGTTCCAGGGGTACACGGGCAGCAGTGGTCTGGTCAGTGGAGGACTAGTGGAAGGAGGGACCGCAGACAGGCTTCAAAGGCCTAACATAAAAAAATGGGCTGGCTGTAGGCACTTTATAATTGGTTCCAGGGGTACACGGGCAGCAGTGGTCTGGTCAGTGGAGGACTAGTGGAAGGAGGGACCGCAGACAGGCTTCAAAGGCCTAAAATAACAAACAATAGGCTCATGGCAGTTTTACAGCGGTTACATGGATACACGGGCAGCTTGGTGGTGAGTGGAGGAGTAGTGCAAGGAGTGTCTGTCCCAGTACTCCCAAAATATAAATAGATGTTAATGTCTCGCAAAACAACCAAAACAAAAAAAAAGGTGGCATACTTAGGTACAGGGGTGGGCTCATCTGCTGAGTTTCTGACATAGTAATTTGGCAGTAACTATTTAATGGTGCCAATATAGGACACAGACACAGACTACTTTAAGTTGCATCATAGATGTCTACAAATTTGTATTGTCAGTGCCAGACATTGAATGATGTCAGCGAATAGACTAAAGATTGGTGGAGCTGTGCGACATAATTTTGCATGTGGTAGAGCACATTTTGAGCTGGGGTAGGGGGGAACTCTCTAGAGGCCGGCGGGACCGCCCCAGGGCCCCTCATGTTACAACGGTGTGTCTGACGTTGGGTGCGCACCACCACCGCCAGAGACACTACATTGTACTATGAGGGACCCAGTAGCAATGCCGTCAACCAAAAGCGAGCACACCCACCTCTTCAGACAAACAGCAGTCTCACGGGTGCTTGCGCCAAGTCGCGATACCACGGCCCCGTGTGGGGAGTTTGGCCATTTAGGGAGGTGTAAACATGTCGTATGCTGTACAATCAGCTGCAGCAAATTAGACATTAGAAAAGTAATTCACAGGCAAGAGCCTTTCATAGGAAAGCTAGGTGTCGGCCGGGCAAGGTGGGGCAAAAGATTTCGAAATCCAGTTGTGGTTCATTTTAATGAATGTTAGATCGTCAACATTTTGGGTAGCCAGACGAGTCCTTTTTTCGGTTAATATTGAACCTGCAGCACTGAATACTCTTTCTGATAGGACACTTGCTGCCGGGCAAGCAAGCTCCTGCAATGCATATTCTGCCAATTCTGGCCAGGTGTCTAATTTGGAGGCCCAGTAATCAAATGGGAATGACGGTTGAGGGAGAACATCGATAAGGGATGAAAAATAGTTAGTAACCATACTGGACAAATGTTGTCTCCTGTCACTTTCAATTGATGCAGCAGTACCTGTCCTGTCTGCGGTCATAGCAAAATCACTCCACAACCTGGTCAGAAAACCCCTCTGTCCAACGCCACTTCTGATGTGTGCACCCCTAACACTCCTAGTCTGCTGCCCCCTGGAGCTCGTGTGAGAACGATCACGTGCGCTGTGTGCTGGGAATGCCTGAAGCAAACGGTCAACAAGAGTTGATTGTTTGGTTGCTAATATTAGTTCCAAGTTCTCATGTGGCATAATATTTTGCAATTTGCCTTTATAGCGTGGATCAAGGAGGCAGGCCAACCAGTAATCGTCATCGTTCATCATTTTCGTAATGCGTGTGTCCCTTTTTAGGATACATAAGGCATAATCCGCCATGTGGGCCAAAGTTCCAGTTGTCAAATCTCCGGTTGTGATTGGTTGAGGGGCAGTTGCAGGCAAATCTACGTCACTTGTGTCCCTCAAAAAACCAGAACCCGGCCGTGACACGCAACCAATTTCCTGTGCCCCCGGGAAAGGTTCGGCATTAAAAATATACTCATCCCCATCATCCTCCTCGTCCTCCACCTCCTCTTCGCCCGCTACCTCGTCCTGTACACTGCCCTGACCAGACAATGGCTGACTGTCATCAAGGCTTTCCTCTTCCTCTGGTGCAGACGCCTGCTCCTTTATGTGCGTCAAACTTTGCATCAGCAGACGCATTAGGGGGATGCTCATGCTTATTACGGCGTTGTCTGCACTAACCAGCCGTGTGCATTCCTCAAAACACTGAAGGACTTGACACATGTCTTGTATCTTAGACCACTGCACACCTGACAACTCCATGTCTGCCATCCTACTGCCTGCCCGTGTATCCTCCCACAAATAAATAACAGCACGCCTCTGTTCGCACAGTCTCTGAAGCATGTGCAGTGTTGAGTTCCACCTTGTTGCAACGTCTATGATTAGGCGATGCTGGGGAAGGTTCAAAGACCGCTGATAGGTCTGCATACGGCTGGCGTGTACAGGCGAACGTCGGATATGTGAGCAAAGTGCACGCACTTTGAGGAGCAGGTCGGAGAACCCAGGATAAGTTTTCAATAAGCACTGCACCACCAGGTTTAAGGTGTGAGCCAGGCAAGGAATGTGTTTCAGTTGGGAAAGGGAGATGGCAGCCATGAAATTCCTTCCGTTATCACTCACTACCTTGCCTGCCTCAAGATCTACTGTGCCCAGCCACGACTGCGTTTCTTGTTGCAAGAACTCGGACAGAACTTCCGCGGTGTGTCTGTTGTCGCCCAAGCACTTCATAGCCAATACAGCCTGCTGACGCTTGGCAGTAGCTGGCCCATAATGGGACAACTGGTGTGCAACAGTGTCATCTGCCGATGGAGTGGTTGGCAGACTGCGTTCTGTGGAAGAGCTGTAGCTTCTGCAGGAGGTCGAGGAGGAGGAGGAGGAGGGGGTGCGAACGCCTACAGCCAACTGTTTCCTAGACCGTGGGCTAGGCACAACTGTCCCTAAATTGATGTCGCCTGTGGACCCTGCATCCACCACATTCACCCAGTGTGCCGTGATGGACACATAACGTCCCTGGCCATGCCTACTGGTCCATGCATCTGTAGTCAGGTGCACCTTTGTACTCACAGATTGCCTGAGTGCATGGACGATGCGCTGTTTAACATGCTGGTGCAGGGCTGGGATGGCTTTTCTGGAAAAAAAGTGTCGACTGGGTAGCTCATATCGTGGTTCAGCGTACTCCATCAGGGCTTTGAAAGCTTCGCTTTCAACTAACCGGTAGGGCATCATCTCTAACGAGATTAGTCTAGCTATGTGGGCGTTAAAACCCTGTGTACGCGGATGCGAGGATAAGTACTTCCTTTTTCTAACCAGAGTCTCATGTAGGGTGAGCTGGACTGGAGAGCTGGAGATCGTGGAACTTTCGGGTGTGCCGGTGTACATGGCAGACTGAGAGACGGTTGGAGACGGTATTGTTTCCGCCGGTGCCCTAGATGCAATATTTCCTCCTACAAAACTGGTGGTTCCCTGACCCTGACTGCTTTTGGCTGGCAAAGAAACCTGCACAGATACTGCCGGTGGTGCAGAAAATGGTGGCCTTACAGTGACGGAAGGGATGTTGCGTTGCTGACTAGCTTCATTGGCCGAGGGTGCTACAACCTTGAGGGACGTTTGGTAGTTAGTCCAGGCTTGAAAATGCATGGTGGTTAAGTGTCTATGCATGCAACTAGTATTTAGACTTTTCAGATTCTGACCTCTGCTTAAGCTAGTTGAACATTTTTGACAGATGACTTTGCGCTGATCAGTTGGATGTTGTTTAAAAAAATGCCAGACTGCACTCTTCCTAGACTCGGATCCCTTTTCAGGGATTGCAGACTGAGCTTTAACCGGATGGCAACGCTGTGCTCCAACAGGTTTTGGCTTTGACACGCGTTTTGGGCCAGATACGGGCCCGGCAGATGGAACCTGTTGCGATGTTGATGCCTGCTGCGGCCCCTCCTCCACCTCCGCTTCTGAACTACTGCCGCCTGCACCCTGTTCCCCCAATGGCTGCCAATCGGGGTCAATAACTGGGTCATCTATTACCTCCTCTTCGAGCTCGTGTGCAACTTCGTCTGTGTCACTGTGTCGGTCGGTGGTATAGCGTTCGTGGCGGGGCAACATAGTCTCATCAGGGTCTGATTGTGGATCTGTACCCTGAGAGGGCAATGTGGTGGTCTGAGTCAAAGGAGCAGCATAGTACTCTGGCTGTGGCTGTGCATCAGTGCACCCCATGTCAGAATATACTTGTAATGGGCATGGCCTGTTAAATGTTTCACTTTCTAAGCCAGGGATGGTATGTGTAAAGAGCTCCATGGAGTGACCCGTTGTGTCGCCTGCTGCATCCTTCTCTCTTGTTGTAGTTTTTGCTGAGGAGGACAAGGAAGCGACTTGTCCCTGACCGTGAACATCCACAAGCGACGCGCTGCTTTTACATTTACCAGTTTCGGAAGAGGAGGCAAAAGAGCTAGAGGCTGAGTCTGCAATGTAAGCCAAAACTTGCTGTTGCTGCTCCGCCTTTAAAAGCGGTTTTCCTACTCCCAGAAAAGAGAGCGTTCGAGGCCTTGTGTAGCCTGACGACGAAACTGGCTCCACAGCTCCAGACTTAGGTGGAATATTTTTATCCCCACGACCACCTGATGCTCCACTACCACTACCATCATTACCAGCTGACAATGAACGCCCACGACGACCTCTTGCACCAGACTTCCTCATTGTTTTAAAATCTTAACCAAAGTAACTTTATTTGTTGCTGTCAAACAACTACTGAGCTATAACTTCAGTATGATTTCAATATCCCTTAACAGGTTGGTGAGACCACAAGGAAAATCAGGCACAATGTTACACACTCTGTTTTCTGTGGCACAAAATCACAGAGATGACACACACGCAGGACTGTCACTCAAGCACTAATGTCAATATTAATCTCCCACCTAATTTATTTTTTTTTTTTTCTCAGGGAGACTTTAGAAACCAAATAATATTAAAAAAAAAAAAAAAAAAAAGGCTTTCTATGGCCCACAATTAGAGAGAGAGAGGTGGCACACCCAGGAGTCAAGACTGGCGCACAAGCTGAAAGGGCAATATTACTCTCCCACTGTTTTTTTATGTATTTTTTGTTTTTTAAGGGAGACTTTAGAAACCCAATAATATTTTTAAAAAAAAATAAATAGGCTTTCTATGGCCCACTGAATGAGAGGGAGAGAGGTGGCACACCCAGGAGTCAAGACTGGCACACAAGCTGAAAGGGCAATATTACTCTCCCACTGTTTTTTTATGTATTTTTTGTTTTTTAAGGGAGACTTTAGAAACCCAATAATATTTAAAAAAAAAAATAAATAGGCTTTCTATGGCCCACTGAATGAGAGGGAGAGAGGTGGCACACCCAGGAGTCAAGACTGGCACACAAGCTGAAAGGGCAATATTACTCTCCCACTGTTTTTTTATGTATTTTTTGTTTTTTAAGGGAGACTTTAGAAACCCAATAATATTTAAAAAAATAAATAAATAGGCTTTCTATGGCCCACTGAATGAGAGGGAGAGAGGTGGCACACCCAGGAGTCAAGACTGGCACACAAGCTGAAAGGGCAATATTACTCTCCCACTGTTTTTTTATGTTTTTTTTTTTTTTTCAGGGAGACTTTAGAAACCAAATAATATTAAAAAAACCAAAAAAAAAAATAGCCTTTCTATGGCCCACTGAATGAGAGAGAGAGGTGGCACACCCAGGAGTCAAGACTGGCACACAAGCTGAAAGGGCAATATTACTCTCCCACTGTTTTTTTAGGTATTTTTTTTTTTTTCAGGGAGACTTTAGAAACCAAATAATATTAAAAAAAAAAAAATAATAAATAGGCTTTCTATAGCCCACTGAATGAGAGATAGCACACACAGCAGTGACACACAAGCCCTGACTGAGGCCAATATTTTTCTCCCACTGATTGATGTAGTGTTTTTGTGTTGAGGTAGAATTTAGAACACAAATCACGGAAAAAATAAATAGGCTTTCTATGGCCCACTCAGTGAGAGATGGCACACACAGGGATGGCACTGTAGCAGAAATGCCAATCTTAATCTCCCACAAAAAAAACAAAAAAAAAACATGGACTGTCCTACAATTACTATCTCCCTGCAGTAATCTAAGCCAGGTATGGCAGGCAGCAATAGGAGTGGACTGATGCACAAATTAAATAAAAAGTGTGGACAAACAAAAAAGATAGCTGTGCAGAAAGGAAGGAACAAGAGGATATGTGCTTTGAAAAAAGCAGTTGGTTTCCACAGTGGCGTACACACAGCAATACAGCTATCACGGAGCCTTCTAGGGCAGCCCAATGAGCTACAGCGCTGAGGGGAAAAAAAAAAAAAAATAGCTTCCACAGTCCCTGCACACCGAAGGTGGTTGGACAGTGCAAATCGCTGCAGCACAAGCGGTTTGGTGGTTAGTGGACCCTGCCTAACGCTCTCCCTGCTTCTGACGAAGCGGCAGCAACCTGTCCCTAAGCTCAGATCAGCAGCAGTAAGATGGCGGTCGGCGGGAACGCCCCTTTATAGCCCCTGTGACGCCGCAGACAGCAAGCCAATCACTGCAATGCCCTTCTCTAAGATGGTGGGGACCAGGATCTATGTCATCACGCTGCCCACACTCTGCGTTCACCTTCATTGGCTGAGAAATGGCGCTTTTCGCGTCATTGAAGCGCGACTTTGGCGCGAAAGTCGCGTACCGCATGGCCGACAAGCACAGGGGTCGGATCGGGTTTCATGAGACGCCGACTTAGCCAAAAGTCGGCGACTTTTGAAAATGATCGACCCGTTTCGCTCAACCCTACTGACAACCTTGGTTAGGCGTTTAGAGCATGCTGATATAACATGTGTAGAATCACCACAGTAAAAACACAGCCCATTCTGTCGTCTATGATTTTGTCGTTCGGTTCTAGTCAGGATTCTATCACATTGCATTGCTGGATCGGGGTTTCTATCACATTGCATTGAAACAGGTGTCTGTTCAGACAACACCGCCAGAGGATTAGCGGATTTGCTCTCCCGCAAACGCCGATCAATCTGAATAGCCAGCGCCATAGAATCATTCAGACTTGTAGGAATTGTGAAACCCACCATCACATTCTTAATGGCTTCAGAAAGACCATTTCTGAAATTTGCGGCCAGAGCACATTCATTCCATTGAGTAAGCACGGACCATTTCCGAAATTTTTGGCAATACACTTCGGCTTCATCCTGGCCCTGAGAGATAGCCAGTAGAGCTTTTTCTGCCTGAATTTCAAGATTATGACTAAATATAATACACCGCACACTCTAAGTATGTCACTTGTGAAAATTTGTAATTTATTGAGGTGCTATAGACATATCATTCAACAATGCAAAGTGCGACCAGAAGTCAAACTGACAACGTTTCGACTCTTCCCGAGTCTTTATCAAATTGGTCGCTTAGCAAGGTGAATAGTAGTATAGCAAAACTAGTATCCTCGTGGTATAAAGAATATCTTGAAAAAATGTTATAAATAATGGGCAAGTGGCTTTTTCCTATTGGAACCGCAAGTATAGTCTTCTAGATATGGTGAGAAGTACGTTTGTAACTCAAAAATTGCAGTATTTCTGTCGTGCCATGAAGCAAGTCCTGGTAGGCTCTATGGGAAACTTAGCCTCGTGTGGTGTATGAATCACAGTTGGATCCAACGTATCGTTGGTATTGCCCAGAATCGCTGGTGGTATACGGCTGTTTTTGGAATTCCTCTGGCTATACCAGTAGGTGGGTGACCGCAGCTGCATAAATATGGCTCCACACTCGCTGTATGCGGTAATTGCATAAACGGCAAATGGACCATGGGTAGGAGACCTCTTGAGGTGCTGTGTTGTAAGCGGCGCTCCTGCGCCTTGCTGTGACGGCACGACAGAAATACTGCAATTTTTGAGTTACAAACGTACTTCTCACCATATCTAGAAGACTATACTTGCGGTTCCAATAGGAAAAAGCCACTTGCCCATTATTTATAACATTTTTTCAAGATATTCTTTATACCACGAGGATACTAGTTTTGCTATACTACTATTCACCTTGCTAAGCGACCAATTTGATAAAGACTCGGGAAGAGTCGAAACGTTGTCAGTTTGACTTCTGGTCGCACTTTGCATTGTTGAATGATATGTCTATAGCACCTCAATAAATTACAAATTTTCACAAGTGACATACTTAGAGTGTGCGGTGTATTATATTTAGTCATAGTGTGTTAGGACTCCCCAGTCCTCTACACCTGCACCTCGCCTTATTCCAACCTTAGTGCACACCAATTTTTTCTTGAATTTCAAGATTAGGCTCCTCATAAAGCAATCCGAGCGCCAGAAAAAACGCATCAACATCCGCCAATGCCGGATCTCCTGGCGCTAACGAGAAAGCCCAATCCTGAGGGTCGCCAAGCAAAAAGGAGATAACAATTTTAACTTGCTGAGCTGCATCTCCAGACGAATGAGGTTTCAAAGATAGAAACAATTTACAATTATTCCTAAAATTCCTAAATTTAAATCGATCTCCAGAGAACAGCTCAGGAATAGGTATCTTAGGCTCAGACATAGGACTGCTAACAACAAAATCCTGAATGCTCTGCACTCATGCAGCAAGCTGATCCACACTAGTAATCAAGGTCTGAACATTCATGTCTGCAGCAAAGCTTACAGCCACTCTGAGAAAAAGGGGAAGGAAGAAAGAGGAGAAAAAAAAACAAAAAACTCAGAACTCCTTTTCTTTTAATCCCACTTCTGCAATGCATTAACTATTCATGGGCCTGGCATACTGTTATGATCCCAATGGCAAAGGATCTCAGAGATTACAGCAAAGTCTGCAAACATAAATATCAGCTCATAGGGACGTGGTAACTAGGCTGACCATATACCTGATCCTAGCACAAACACTAACAGTAGCCGGGGAACGTGCCTACGTTGATCCTAGACGTCTCGCGCCAGCCGGAGAACTAACTAACCCTATAAGGGAAAATAAGACCTCTCTTGCCTCCAGAGAAAAGACCCCAAAGTAATACAAGCCTCCAACAAATAATAACGGTGAGGTAAGAAGAAAAGACAAACGTAAGAATGAACTAGATTTTAGCAAAGAGAGGCCCACTGACTAATAGCAGAATATAGTAAGATGACTTATATGGTCAGCAAAAACCCTACAAAATATCCACGCTGAATATCCAAGAACCCCCAAACCGACTAACGGTGTGGGGGGAGAATATCAGCCCCCTAGAGCTTCCAGCGATATCAGGAATCACATTTTGTACAAGCTGGACAAAAATATAAACAATGCAAATGATCAAAAATAAGAAAGCAGGACTTAGCTTATCTTGCAAAGAACCAGGACCTGAAGACAGGAGCGAACAGAAATGAACTGATTACAACGATGCCAGGCACTGGACTGAGAATCCAGGAAGTTTAAATAGCAACACCCCAGGCCTAACGAAGCAGGTGAGTACCAACCTGGTAAAAGACAATCCAAGTGCCAAATCACTAGTGACCACAAGAGGGAGCCAAGGAGTATAGTTCACAACAGGGTGGAAAGCCACTAATAGGAAATATTTGAAAAAAATGGGCAGCAGGCTGCACTAATAGCAAGAAAGGACAATGGATAGAACAGTATGAGGCAGTGAAGCACTCTGAGCTGAATACAACCGGCTGTGGCTGCACACAGACTACAGAGTGAGCTGCACTAACACACACACACACACACAGACCTTGCAGACAGCTGTGAAAACAGCGCTGCAAGGCAAAAGCAAGGTGAACACACAGCTGTTGCTAAATTAGCCTGGGGAAAGCACAATGAAGCAAATCGCTATCTCAACTGGCCCTCAGTCAGAACACAACCTATGCCTAACTGAATTCACAGCAGAGTGAGCCCGAAATGGCGGCAGCGTTTTTTATAGTGCATCATGACATCATTTCAGCAGCCAATCACAGCCATGCCAGTAGTTACATGCCCACCATGCAGAACAGGATGTGCCCACACTTCTAATCATTCCTCATAGGCTGAATTCGGGCACTTTGAATTATTGGAACTTCCGATTCCGGTATCCGATATCCTGAAAGTATCGGAACTCGGTATCGGAATTCCGATACCGCAAGTATCGGCCGATACCCGATACTTGCGGTATTGGAATGCTCAACTCTAGTCACGAACAATTCCCCTATGAATTTTATTCCCCCCTTTATTTCATCATTTTACATGGACACCCAGGGCCACGGACCAGGTCACTGCTGCCATGACCTTCCCCTTTAAGAACTGCCGTGTTGGACCCGGTACCAAGTTCCCCATGGCCCTATGGGGCGATCCATGCCCCCAACCTCTGCTCCTAGTATGATAGTATGTTCATCCACCCAGCTCTCCTGCTTTGTCTGTCTATAGGAAGTGCATATAATCCCCACCTGGTACATCACTAGTGTTGAGCATTCCGTTACCGCAAGTATCGGGTATCAGCCGATATTTGCGGTATCGGAATTCCGATACCGAGTTCCTATATTTTTGTGATATCGGAAATCGGAATCGGAAGTTCCCAGTGTATGGTTCCCAGGGTCTGGAGGAGAGGAAACTCTCCTTCAGGCCCTGGGATCCATATTCATATGTAAAATAAAGAATAAAAATAAAAAATAGGGATATACTCACCCTCTGACGCGCCCTGGTTGTAACCGCTGCAACCGGCAGCCTCCGTTCCTAAGAATGAGCGAGTGAAAGACCTGCGATGACGTCGCGGCTTGTGATTGGTCACGTGAGCGGTCACATGAGCGGTCACGTGACCAATCACAAGCCGCGACGTCATCGCAGGTCCTTCACTCGCTAATTCTTAGGAACGGAGGCACCGCTAAGAGCAGGGGCCGCCGGAGGGGTGAGTATATCAATATTTTTTATTTTTATTCTTTATTTTATACATGAATATGGATCCCAGGGCCTGAAGGAGAGTTTCCTCTCCTTCTGACCCTGGGAACCATTCCGATATTTTGTGTCCCATAGATATGCATTGGTATCGGGTATCGGTATCGGCGAGATCCGATATTTTGCCGGTATCGGCCGATCCAATCCGATACCGATACCTTTGCATATCGGAAGGTATCGCTCAACACTATACATCACCCAACTTTCCACACAGACTTACCTCTGCTCCTAGTATTCACATGGTATATTCATCCACCCAGCTCTCCTGGTTTGTCTGTCTATATGAGGTGCATATAATCCCCACCTGGTACATCACCCAACTTTCCACCTTAGGTGACGTCACGGCTTTGTGATTGGTCGCGTAGCGGTCACGCGACCGCTACGGACCAATCAGAGCGCCGTGACGTCATCTAAGGCCCTTCAAGCGTGCATTCTTAGGTACAACGGCTCCCGGTTACGGCGGTAAAGTCCAGGGCGCGTCAGAGGGTGAGTATATCCCTATTTTTTATTTTAATTCTTTCTTTTACACATTGATATGGATCCCAGGGCCTGAAGGAGAGTGTCCTTAGATTTGCCTATATACGTGATACGTGGCACTTAAATACGTGGCACTTAAATACGTGATACGTGGCACTGAAATACGTGATACGTGGCACTTAAATACGTGATACGTGGCACTTAAATACGTGGCACTTAAATACGTGATACGTGGCACTGAAATACGTGGCAGTTAAATACGTGGCACTGAAATACGTGGCACTTAAATACGTGATACGTGGCACTTTAATACGTGGCACTTAAATACGTGATACGTGGCACTTAAATACGTGATACGTGGCAGTTAAATACGTGGCACTGAAATACGTGGCACTTAAATACGTGATACGTGGCATTTAAATACGTGGCACTGAAATACGTGGCACTTAAATACGTGATACGTGGCACTTAAATACATGGCACTGAAATACGTGGCACTGAAATACGTGGCACTGAAATACGTGGCACTTAAATACGTGGCACTTAAATACGTGGCACTTAGGCTATGTTCACATTTGCGTTGTGTGCCGCAGCGTCGGCGCCGCAACACACAACGCAAACAAAAACGCAGCAAAACGCATGCACAACGCTGCGTTTTGCGCCGCATGCGTCCTTTTTTTGATTGATTTTGGACGCAGCAAAAATGCAACTTGCTGCGTCCTCTGCGCCCGGATGCGTGCGCTGCTGTGACGCATGCAGCGCAAAACGCAAGTGCGACGCATGTCCATGCGCCCCCATGTTAAATATAGGGGCGCATGACGCATGTGGCGACGCTGCGGCGCCCGACGCTACGGCGCAGACCGCAAATGTGAACGTAGACTTAAATAGCTGGATAGAGCTGGATCCGCGGGCTGTGATCTGGCCTACGCTCAGCACTCTGCAGAGAGTTGTCATTCAAAACACGTCCACTCCTTTTTGGTGTTTAGTCCCAAAATGGAGGATGGAAGAAGAAAAGGGTTGGACAAGGAAATGACATCATTTCTTTTTTTTTTTTCCCCCACTGCAGTTAAAGCTTTATTTGTGTCAAACACAGAAAATCTGCAGAGAAAACTGCATCAAAAACCGCATCAAAAACCGCATCAAAAACGCACCAAAAACGCACCAAAAACACACCTGCGTTTTCTGCCAAGAGCTGCGGTTTTAGTCCTAAAAAAAAAGGGATTGAAATCAGGAACGTGTGAACATACCCTTAGTATTCCAGTAGGTGGCACTAGAGTTCAAGTCCTCTTGCTCTCTGAAAAGTCAATTTGCATATTTAATTTCCCAGAGGAGCATGTATGGTGTATAACTCTCCTCACACTTAAATGCCAGTCCTGGCTTGTCACTCTCCACAAGGAGAATTGTTATCTTTTTGATGCGATTATATTTAGAACACTGCTGTTACAACAAAGTTACAAGAAATACAAAACATCCTAATATTCTTTAAAGAAATCTTGTATCTTGTATATATTAGTCTTCTATTAATTTTTGGTTTGTCAGATAAAAAGAAGATTGTATTGTATGTAGATTTGTCATAAAAACAATTTTTGGGTGAAACGTTATGGGATGTAGAGTTGAAAAACAGAAAGTGGTTGTGCACAACTACTGATAGTGAAATGACCTACACATTTATAAGAAACTAGATGGTGGCCTGATTCTAACGTATCGGGTATTCTAGAATATGTAGGTAGTATATAGCACAGGCTACGTACTATATTGCACAGTGACGTAGTATATAACACAACCGACATAGTATATAACAAAGCTACGTAGTTTATACCAGAGCTACGTAGTATGTAACACAGCGTACGTAGTATATAGCAGAGTTACGTAGTATATAACATAGCCACGTAGTGTATTGCACAGCTATGTAGTGTATTGCACAGGCATGTAGTATATTGGTCAGCCACGTAGTACATAGCAGAGCCACATAGTATATAACATAGCCACGTAGTATATTGTAGAGCCACGTAGTATATTGCACAGCCCATGTAGTATATAGCACAGCCCACATAGTATATAGCACAGCCACGTAGTATATTGCACAGCCACGTAGTATATAACACAATCACGTAGTGTATTGCACAACTATGTAGTATATTGGTCAGTGACGTAGTATATAGCAGAGCCACGTAGTATATAACATAGCCACATAGTATATAACATAGCCACATAGTATATTGCATAGCTACATAGTATATTGCACAGCCATGTAGTATATAACAGAGCCACGTAGTATATTGCACAGCCACGTAGTATATAACACAGTCACATAGTGTATTGCACAGCTATGTAGTATATTGGCCAGCGACGTAGTATATAGCAGAGCCACGTAGTATATAACATAGCCATGTAGTATATTGTAGAGGCACGTAGTATATTGCATAGCGATGTAGTATATTGCACAGCCACGTAGTATATAACAGAGTCACGTAGTATATTGCACAGCCACGTAGTGTATAACACAGTCACGTAGTATATTGCACAGCTACGTAGTGTATTGCACAGCTATGTAGTATATTGGTCAGCGACGTAGTATATTGCAGAGCCACGTGGTGTATAACATAGCCATGTAGTATATTGTAGAGGCACGTAGTATATTGCATAGCTACGTAGTATATTGCACAGCCACGTAGTATATAACAGAGCCACGTAGTATGTTGCACAGTCACGCTGGATATTGCCCAGCTACATAGTATATAGCACAGAGATGTAGTATATAACAGAGCCCACGCAGTATGTAACACTGCCCAAGTAGTATATAGCAATGTGGGCACTATATGCGTCATTAAAAAAGACTTAAAATAAAAAATAAACATATACTCACCTTCCGAAGGCCTCTTTAAGTCCTGGTGCCTGTGTGCGGTGCACGCGGCAGCTTCCGGTCCCAGGGTTGGTATGAGCGCAGGACCTGTAATAACGTCCCGGTCACATGACCGTGACGTCATGGCAGGTCCTTCTGGCATAGCATCCTTGGCACCGGAACCTGCCGCTTGCACTGCCGAGGACAGCGTGCGACGTCGGAAGGTGAGAATAACCTTTTATTTATTATTATTATTTGTAACATTAGATTATTTTACTATTGATGCTGCATACCCATAACGTGGTCCGTTAATGCTGCCATTAACCCTGTGTGAGGGCTGACTGGAGGGGATTATGGAGCGGGCACTGACTGCGGGGAGGAAGGAGCGGCCATTTTGCCACCGGACAGTGCCCGTCGCTGATTGGTCGTGGCTGTTTTGCAGCGACCGATCAGCGACTTGGGATTTCCATTACAGACAGACTGACAGACAGAAAGACGGAAGTGACCCTTAGACAGTTATATAGTAGATCTTCTTAAACCTTACCCCAAGAAAAAGCTTTATAGCTTTGGAACAGGTGGGTCCAGTTGTCGCACATAGGATGTTCTTTCTCAGTAATGACTCGAAATGAACATTTCCAGAGTAGGATTAACAATAATCCTACAGGGAAACACATTGTAATGTCTTATTATAAGAGAGTAAATACAAACCTACCGTGTTACTTCTACGTTTTGAAATATTGTCACTATTAGTTTTGCAGTTTACAGTGGTTGTCCCACTTATTATTTATGCACAGGATAAATGATAAGTTGATGATCGATACTTTTTTGATATCTGAGTCAATGTATATTCACAGTCTCCACTAATTATTAACAAATTACATGTTTCACCGCATGTTCGGCATCATCAGGGGATGGTGCACTGGCATCCCCTGATGACACCGCCCACATGGTGAAACACATGGCACTCCAGGGTGTCATCCAATGAATGCTCACAATTAAATTTGTTAGGAATAACATAATTTGAGGCAGATTAGGGACAAGTTTTATATCCTTAGTATTTTAAATGTACACTCATTATAAGTTACATTTTATGGTCTGATAGAGGGTTTTATTGGGGGTTCTCTCCAACTTGTTATATATGCATCCCTCCAAAGCCATTTTTTGTCCTCTTGTTTTGGTTTTATATTGAGTCTCCACTAAAAACAAAGCGCTTGCCATCAAATGTTCCATAGTTCTCCGTATAGAATGCACATCCTTTGGTGCTCCCTCATTGTACACTGACACTTACTGTCTTTGCAGGTGCTAAAATAATAATAATTTTGGCGAGATGGGATTTTGAAAATCCATATACATATTCTGAAAAAAAATCAGCTCAGAAAAATGTGTGGCTAATTTTCAACTTCATCCTAATGTACAATGTTGGGTGAAATTCCACATTATAATAATAATTTTATCCGATAGCTCCAACATATTCTGCAGCACTTTGCAATTAAGTGAGGACATGTACAGGCAATCGAGTAACGAATAGTCCAACAATTACAGGAGGAGTGTGGGTTCGGCTTGCAAGCTTACACTTTATAAATAAGAGGCATTTGCTAAAGAATTGCCATGGATCTGTGATTGGATCTAGCCTCAGCGTTAATAAGAAATGTTGTCACAAGTTCGATGCTGATAAATAAATCTATACTGTCACCTTGTGGTTACTTTGTATATTGCCCATAGTTCAGCTGAACTGAAATATTTATTTTACTCAGTTATGTAGCGCCATTAATTCCACAGCCTGTTAGTTCTGTGCCCATAGTAAAAGAAAATCTTTGATATACCCTTTAAGTCTTAATTAGTGATGAGCACACGTGCTCGGATAGATCGTTATCTGAGCATGCTCGGGAGCTAACCGAGTGTCTTCGGCGTGCTCGATAAATATGTCGCTGGGGCTGAATATTTCCCGCCTGTTTGACAGCCACAAAACATGCAGGGATTGTCTATCAAACAGGTAATCCCTGCATGTGTTGCTGCTGTCGAACAGCCAAGACATGCAGCCGCGGGGACTTAAACATATTATTCGACCATGCTGAAGAACCTCGGTTAGCACCCAAGCATGCTCAGATAACACCTTATCTGAACACAAATGTTCATCACTAATCTTAATGAATTATGTGCATCTTACAACTGGTGTCCACACATGTTAAAATACGGTCAGGGATTTGCATACATGTCTGGTGTAAGTTACTGCACCAAAGTGCCATAAATTTTGATGAATTTGCTGGGAATCTGGTCGAAATTGGTGTAAAAACGCACAATTTTTGAGCAAGTGCTTTACTCCAGAATTCTGGTAAAAAACCCCCACTTTGAGTAATTGGGTGAAGGTATTTGCTATCAATTTAACATTTCTGAAACCTAAAGCTCCTACATATTACAAGTGTACACTTACATTAAACACAGAATTACATTAGAAGGATCATAAACCCAAAGATATTGTCCTTTCTCTGTCATTCTGTTAGATCTGGATTCATTGTAAGTTATGGAAAATGTACTTGATGGAACATATGTGTGGCTCGGTGTCCAGTGTCTTCTTTACTGTGTAAATGTCTTTTGATATGAAAGTTATTACGGTAGTTACCTTGAGTCGGAAATTCAAAGGCATAATTAAGTATGAAAGCAGAAAGGATCCCGAGAAGTTTATTCATGGTCCCCATGGTGCTCAGTGACTGTGGGTACATCCTGCTGAGCAAATTGTTGTGTTCCGATGCCCAGTTTGGCCTTATATATATATGACATCTACTTTCACCTCCATAGAAGGAGCGTCCAGTAGGGTTTTACTACGAATCCTTATATTACACCATAGCAAAAATGTCAACCCAACACTATCGTCATAGATCTGATCAGTTATTACTTGGGATTCCATTGATCCCTTTTGCTGTATCCTCTGCTTCTCCTACATCACATCCATTATAGGATTTCTCACTTGTACTCATATGTTACAGCAGAGCAATTAGTGACAAAATCTGTATCACGTACTGCAAATTATATATTTATGGAATATATTCTGGTAGAATCGTGCCTTGGAGATATTAATGCCATGTTGTCGTTTCCTCTTAATATATAGTGTTAATTCTTTATTAAGTAATCATTCCTTTACATGCATTATGCCTAAAGGTAAGAAATAACGTTGTTGTTATTCAACCCTTTGTCTTTGGAATATTGGAAATTAGGTACAGTGGGTTCGTCTGAACAAGTATCTATTGCCCGAAAATAACAATAACAAGACATAATCTCATTCACACAAAGCTGCACTTCCATGTCCTCAAAAAGGAGCTTTAGTGAGGCCTTCAGAATTTTTCCTATTTCTGCATAAATTTGACCTAAAAAGGCATCTCACACGAGTTATAAAAGTAGATAAAGAACACCAAATCAAATAAAAGAGTCAAAACTATTAGACTTTGTCATTTTTTTTTAATTTGAGGAAAATGATGGAATATCACACGTCTGGGACTGACAAAAGTATGTGAACCTTTGAGTACATTTCCTGATGTGACCTCCTTGCACAGCAGTAACTGCATCTAAACATTTCTGAACATCGACTTGGGGGAATATTAGCCAATTCCTCCCAACAAAACAACTTTAACTCTATGTTGGTGGGTTTTCTCTTCATGCCCTGCCAGTAAATTTACATAGAACTAAGGTCAGAGCTTTGACAAGATCTTTCCAAAACTTTAAGGGTACCGTCTCACAGTGGCACTTTGGTCGCTACGACGGCACGATCCGTGACGTTCCAGCGATATACTTACGATCTTGCTGTGTCTGACACGCTACTGCGATCAGGGACCCCGCTGAGAATCGTACGTCGTAGCAGATCGTTTGAAACTTTCTTCTTCTTAACCATTATCTTGTAGAACTAATTGTGTACTTTGGGTCATTGTCTTGCTGCATGAACCACATTGAGAATCAGCTCATGGACAGATGTTCCTTTCATTCTGGCCCAGATGCAGCAAAACAGACGTAAACCAGGATACTACCATCAAAGTGTTTCACAGATGATAGTGCAGTACTTTTCTTTCTCCAAACATTTGGCTTCTCTATATTGGCTTCATCCATCCACAACACATTGTTCCAATAGCCTCCAGGCTTGGCCAGGTGATCTTTTAGCAAACTGCAAATGGACAGCAATGTTCTACCATACACACCATTGCTATTCTTTGTCCTACTGCTGGTGGACCGATGACCATTAATATTAGCTAATGTGAGATAGGCCTTTAGTTGCTTAGAGGTTACCTTAGCTTTCTTTGTGACCTCACGGACCATTATGCGCCTTGCTCTTGAAGTCATTTTGTTGGTCAGCCACTCCAGGAGGGTGGGGTGAGGAAAGGCCCATAGCATGGGTTTATTGGGGGTATTGCTTTTGTTAAATACTTTAATCACACCTGAATATCACATAAGATCCTGGAAAAATAGAAATTCAATATTTTAAGAGGTGGCGAATCCAACAATTTACCACAAAAAATTGTAACAATCGTAAAAATCAGTACCACGTATATGCATAAGTATATACAGATTCACGCTGGAGAGAAGCCACTCAATTGCTATATAAATGTCCACAGAGTAGATATGTCTGCAAAAACTAGCCCCAACCTGTATTGGTTAAAACATGGTTGATTATTCGTAGATTCGACTAGTCCATAATCGAAAAGAATATAAAAAAACTCATATGAGGGTGAAAAGCTAACTGGCGTTGATCAACTGACAGGCAATATTTATAAGTGCTGATAGGAAAAATATCCTCTTACCCGCGATGCTGTTGTTCTGCGGGATACATGTATAGTTGCCCTGCCGTGCGGCGGCGGGTTTAGTCCAAAATTGAAATATTGTCTTTATCAAAACTAGTAGCTGCCCTGGCCGGTGGCAGCCACTGCTCACCAAACTTCGGGTAGGAGCGGGATCCAGCTGAGTCGACGCCGCGTGTGGTGCGAGCGGTAAGTCCGGCTCATCTGCAGGACCTGTGTGACGTAGTGACCCACGTGACCGCTATTGAAACCCGGTGGTGTGTACGGAGTGCGGTAAGGACCTCTAACCAACGTGTTTTGGAGACGCCTGTCTCCTTCCTCAGGGATGTTCCTTACCCCACGATGGTTATCCTTATATCGCCTCCCACAATTAGCTTGATTGCTGGAAGCCAAACAGTTATACTCCATTGTTGAGTCCTCTTGGTGCAATGGTATCCAATAAAAATATCCACTTTGTCTCTACTCTGGACATAGCCTTGATATGGTTACCACCTCTCCAATGTTGATGCACCACTGCAATACCCGATATTTCCATGTCTTGCACTAGTCCACTAAGAAATGTTTAGAGAGTGGGTGGCCCATGAATTTATTTTTAATGTTACGAATATGTTCGTTAATTCTCACTTTCATGGGACGTTTAGTCCTCCCTACATACATTTTTCCACAAGGGCATTTGATGGTATATATCACCCCTGTAGTGGAACATGTAATAAAATCCTTAATTATAAATTTTTTATCACCTTTTTCAATATTTGTTCGTTTGTGCACTATGGTTTGTTTGCACATACTACATTTGCGACATGGGAAAAACCCCTTTAATGTATTCTGAAAGAAAGTAAGTTTGGGAAGGGATGTATTCTGAACAGTGGGCGCAATTAAAAGTCCCAAATTGTGGGATTTTTTATATACAAAGCGAGGGTGGTTAGCAATTTTATCCCCTAAGATTTTATCATTCTTCAGTATGTGCCAATGTTTATTAACTATTTTATGAAGAATATTTGAATTGGCATTATACTGGGTTATTACAGGGATAGAGTCCATAGCATCCTTTGGTTTAAGAATAGGATTGATGAACTCCTGTCTGGATTTTTTCAAAACAATTCCTTTTGATGTTTCCAGCATTTTTTCATTATATCCTTTCTCCAAAAATTTATCAGTGAGCATTTGGGCCTCAGTCTTGAAATCTTGAGGTCTAGAGCAGTTCCGGTGGATCCTCATGAACTGACTCTTGGGGATATTCAATAACCAGCTAGGGAGGTGACAACTATCTAAGGGAGTAAAACTGTTCGTATCGGTTGGTTTCCTAAAAGTACATGTTTGGATTTTAGAGTCATCAATAAAAATTTTGAGGTCTAGAAAGTTAATATCAGTGATACTGGTGGTTGATGTGAATTTTAAAAAATATTCATTTTTATTAATATCCATTAAAAACTGATTAAGAGTATCCCAACCACCAGACCAAATAAAAAAGACATTGTCAATGAAACGTTGCCAGAGGACCAGGTTCACACGCAGACAGCCCCCCGGGTAGATGGCATACTCCTCCCACCTACCCACATAGAGGTTTGCATAACTGGGCGCGAACCTGGTCCCCATATCAGTACCCCAGTGCTGGGAGTAGTAGTCCTTCTTATATTGTGGGAGGTGATATAAGGATAACCATCATGGGGTAAGGACCAACCCTGAGGAAGGAGACAGGCGTCTCCGAAATGCGTTGGTTAGAGGTCCTTACCGCACTCCGTACACACCACCAGGTTTCAATAGCGGTCACGTGGGTCACTACGTCACACAGGTCCTGCAGACGAGCCGGACTTACCGCTCGCACCACACGCGGCGTCGGCTCAGCTGGATCCCGCTCCTACCCGAAGTTTGGTGAGCAGTGGCTGCCACCGGCCTGGGCAGCTACTAGTTTTGATAAAGACAATATTTCAATTTTGGACTAAATCCGCCGCCGCACGGCAGAGCAACTATACCTGTATCCCGCAGAACTCCAGCATCGCGGGTAAGAGGATATTTTTCCTATCAGCACTTATAAATATTGCCTGTCAGTTGATCAATGCCAGTTAGCTTTTCACCCTCATATGGGTTTTTTTATAATCTTTTCAATTATGGACTAGTCGAATCTATGAATAATCAACCATGCAATCTGAATAGCCTCCTAGGCATATATGAATATCTTGAGCTTGGGTCAGGAGACCTGCGACCGGTCTGTACATCATGGTCTGCACTCGGATGGTGATACACTGATGTGTGAATCCAGCCTAAAACTTAGCAATATAAATATAGCTAGTATGTTACAGTGACATTACATTATGACAGATGCATGGTGTGGATGGAGCCGATACAGTTACCTGGTACAGGTTTACTTACCTGACTTATAATCTAAGTCTTAGACTAATTCTGAATTGCAAAATGATTAGTGTAAAACTCAGGGAGGGTAGAATATTTTCAAATCTTTTTTCGAACAAGTGGAATCATCATTGCTCAAAATCCTATCACATCCTCATTCCAGTATTTTACTTGCAGCTCAAGGAGACAGTGATATCAGACAACATGCAACACCTCATCTATGCTGTACATCTTACCTAGGATGCTGGAGCCTTCACTATATATCGTCACTATTAATGTTGTGCATAGCAGTACATATGTGTTGTCATGTGTGTGAGTCGCCCGCCAGGACCGTAGGGTACTCGGTACCGGTACTCACGCTGCTTAAAGGGGTCTGCTGGGGTGATGTTATGGCAGCTAGATGGTGTAACTTTCAACAGGTGAAGTAAGTCCCCAGGGCCCCTGGTGTGTAGGTGAAGGTGGTGAATGGTGCAGTAAAGAATGAGGACACAGTTGTGCAGTCTCTTTTCCTGGTGTACTGGAGACTTCAGGTATCCACAGTCCGGGGCACCAGATCACAGGTATAGGCAGGGTCCGGCCGGCTTGGAAGCAAGTTCTGAGTCCCCTCTACCAGGTGGAGATGAAAGTCTTCCTACCAGCGCTTTGGTGTAGTCCCTTACTGTCTACGGCTTCTGGCAAGGTCCTCAGAGTTCACTCGTTCTCCATGAAGGTTAGGACACAAACCCGAATGACAGGTGGCTCGAGCCTTTTTATAGGGTCTGTATCACGACCCGGGCTCTATGTGTCACTGTGCCTCCTGGGTATTAGGGCAGACAGGTGATGTGTAACCAGCTGTCCTGCCAGTTTCTTCCATGCCTCCTAGAGTCCGACACAAACTCGGCCTTCCGGCTACCGGGAATCTGCGCTGTGCAGGGAGGTAGCCCAGTCACAGCTATCCTCCCCAGTTGTCACTCTCCTGTGCTTTACTCTCCTGCATGCTCTCTACAATCTGTTCTTTCCTTCTCAGTTCTCTTCCTCCAGGAGCTGCAGCACCTCTGGCTGCACGGCCCCTTCAGTCTTTCTGACACTCATGGTCCGACTGCTCTCTCCACTGTCTGCTCCAAACTGCTCACTGACTTCCCCTACAGCCAGAATATATATCAAGGGAATATCCCCTATAACTGGGTTCAGAGCTCCTCCTTCTGGCCTGGAGTGCGAACATGTTGCATGTTTGTGTTTACCTGATAGAAGAGATCTTCCCTTGCTTCCAAGCGTGACATCACTCCCATCGAGAGGAAAGCAATGCCACTGTAACAACCAGGACCCTGGGGTGTTAAATGTGCATGACTTAATGTATGATTTATAGTAACATAGATAATATTATTCAGGTCTTGTGACTTCAGTACTTCCCTCTTATTTTATTAGTGTATCCCTATTTTGTCATATACGGTAAAACTGTAATCTGGTGATCATTGAATTTGTAACCAGAAACTCACCACTAGAAAATATATTAAAATGTTAATTTTTATTAAATATTGTGAGAGAAAAAATGTTCGCTTATATAGGAAAGCGGCTACAAGAATTAAATTACACACCATCAAATAGCCAGCTAAATAACACAGTTCTTCGCCACGAATGTAAAAAGCTAGAAACAGATGGCAAGACAAAGGGCCTAAGAAAGTCAGTTAAAGTCATATTTTAGATTTCTGTTCAACACAAAACAGTGCTTCCTGTGTCACAATTAGTGTTGAGCATTCCGATACTGCAAATATCGGGTATCGGCCGATATTCGCTGTATCTGGATTCCGATACCGAGTTCCGATATTTTTGTGATATCGGAAATCGGAATCGGAAGTTCCCAGTGTATGGTTTTCAGGGTCTGGAGGAGAGGAGACTCTCCTTCAGGCCCTGGGATCCATATTCATGTAAAAAATAAAGAATAAAAATAAAAAATATGGATATACTCACCCCTCCGGGGGACCCTGGACCTTAGCGGTGTAACCGGCAGCCTCCGTTCCTAAGAATGCAGTGAGTGTAGGACCTGCAATGACGTCGGGCTTGTGATTGGTTGCGTGAGCGGTCATGCGGACAATCAGAAGCCGCGACGTCATCAAAGGTCCTTCACTCTGCATTCTTAGGAACGGAGGCTGCCGGTTACACCGCTAAGGTCCAGGTTCCGCCGGAGGGGTGAGTATATCCATATTTTTTATTTTTATTCTTTATTTTTTACATGAATATGGATCCCAGGGCCTGAAGGAGAGTTTCCTCTCCTTCAGACCCTGGGAACCATCCAGGATACCTTCCGATATTTGTGTCCCATTGACTTGTATTGGTATCGGGTATCGGTATCGGCGAGATCCGATATTTTGCCGGTATCGGCTGATCCAATCTGATACCGATACTTTCGAATATCGGAAGGTATCGCTCAACACTAGTCACAATATGAAAATGGCAATGTTTTCAGGGGATGGCTAACTGCTCATTTTAATAGCTAATCTGGATCCTTTTCCGATGTCAAGACCTATAGATTCTAGGCTCACTTTCTGAAGCCTTTTCCAATATTGGCCTCACATAGACCCGGACTGGCCCACCAGGGGATTGGTGAATCCTCCGGTGGGCCCCGCTGCAGGGCTAGCACTGACAGGAAAAAGAAGACTCTATCCCCCACATTTACTTTTTGCCAGTCGTATAAAATTCTGAAATATTATAAACAAAGGCCTGTCTATCAAAATGCTTGATTCTTGATGAACTCTGTAGCAAATGTCATCCAGACCTTGTGATTTGTCTACTTCAGTGACTTTAGGATGGCAATGATGACATTTAAAGGGAAGATGTCATGAGGAATTTCTGCTTTCAATTGAAGTCTTGCTTGTATATGTACCATTAACCTGAGTAAATCAATACATTTCTTGTAGAAATCCACTCTGCCACTGCAGGAAAATCTGGTATTGAAATGCTCTGCAAATCAGCTGCAAGTGCATTGGGGTGTATCAAAGCACTTCCGGCTCTCCGGCGCTCACTCCTTAACCCCTTCATGACCCAGCCTATTTTGGCCTTAATGACCTTGCCGTTTTTTGAAATTCTGACCAGTGTCCCTTTATGAGGTAATAACTCAGGAACGCTTCAACGGATCCTAGCGATTCTGAGATTGTTTTTTCGTGACATATTGGGCTTCATGTTAGTGGTAAATTTAGGTCGATAATTTCTGAGTTTATTTGTGAAAAAAACGGAAATTTGGCAAAAAATTTGAAAATTTCGCAATTTTCACATTTTGAATTTTTATTCTGTTAAACCAGAGAGTTATGTGACACAAAATAGTTAATAAATAACGTTTCCCACATGTCTACTTTACATCAGCACAATTTTGGAAACAATTTTTTTTTTTGCTAGGAAGTTATAAGGGTTAAAATTTGACCAGTGATTTCTCATTTTTACAACAAAATTTACAAAACCATTTTTTTTAGGGACCACCTCACATTTGAAGTCATTTTGAGGGTTCTATATGGCTGAAAATACCCAAAAGTGACACCATTCTAAAAACTGCACCCCTCAAGGTGCTCAAAACCACATTCAAGAAGTTTATTAACCCTTCAGGTGTTTCACAGCAGCAGAAGCAACATGGAAGTAAAAAATGAACATTTAACTTTTTAGTCACAAAAATTATCTTTTAGCAACAATTTTTTTATTTTCCCAAGGGTAAAAGGAGAATCTGGACCAGGAACGTTGTTGTCCAATTTGTCCTGAGTACGCTGATACCTCATATGTGGGGGTAAACCACTGTTTGGGCGCACGGCAGGGCTCGGAAGGGAAGGAGCGCCATTTGACTTTTTGAATGAAAAATTGGCTCCAATCTTTAGCGGACACCATGTCGCGTTTGGAGAGCCCCCGTGTGCCTAAACATTGGAGCTCCCCCACAAGTGACCACATTTTGGAAACTAGACCCCCCAAGGAACTTATCTAGAAGCATAGTGAGCACTTTAAACCCCCAGGTGCTTCACAAATTGATCCGTAAAAATGAAAAAGTACTTTTTTTTCACAAAAAAATTATTTTAGCCTCAATTTTTTCATTTTTACATGGGCAACAGGATAAAATGGATCCTAAATTTTGTTGGGCAATTTCTCCTGAGTACACCAATACCTCACATGTGGGGGTAAACCACTGTTTGGGCACATGGTAAGGCTCGGAAGGGATGGAGCGCCATTTGACTTTTTGAATGAAAAATTATCTCCATCGTTAGCGGACACCATGCCGCGTTTGGAAAGCCCCTGTGTGCCTAAACATTGGAGCTCCTCCACAAGTGACCCCATTTTGGAAACTAGACCCCCCAAGGAACTCATCTAGTGGCATAGTGAGCACTTTAAACCCCCAGGTGCTTCACAAATTGATCCGCAAAAATGAAAAAGTACTTTTTTTTCACACAAAATTTCTTTTAGCCTCAATTCTTTCATTTTCACATGGGCAACAGGATAAAATGGATCCTAAAATTTGTTGGTCAATTTCTCCTGAGTATGCCGATACCTCATATGTGGGGGTAAACCACTGTTTGGGTGCACGGCAAGGCTCGGAAGGGGAGGCGTGCCATTTGACTTTTTGAATGGAAAATTAGCTCCAATCGTTAGCGGACACCATGTCGCGTTTGGAGAGCCCCTGTGTGCCTAAACATTGGAGCTCCCCTACAAGTGACCCCATTTTGGAAACTAGACCCCTCAAGGAACTTATCTAGATGCATAGTGAGCACTTATAACCCCCAGGTGCTTCACAGAAGTTTATAACGCAGAGCCGTGAAAATAAAAAAATAATTTTTCTTTCCTCAAAAATGATTTTTAGCCCAGAATTTTTTATTTTCCCAAGGGTAATAGGAGAAATTGGACCCCAAATGTTGTTGTCCAGTTTGTCCTGAGTACGATGATACCCAATATGTGGGGGTAAACCACTGTTTGGGCGCACGGCAGGGCTCGGAAGGGAAGGCACGCCATTTGGCTTTTTGAATGGAAAATTAGCTCCAATCATTAGCGGACACCATATCGCGTTTGGAGAGCCCCTGTGTGCCTAAACAGTAGGAACTCCCCACAAGTGACTCCATTTTGGAAACTAGACCCCCAAGGGAACTTATCTAGATGTGTGGTGAGCACTTTGAACCCCCAAGTGCTTCACAGAAGTTTATAACGCAGAGCCGTGAAAATAATAAATGTGTTTCCTTTCCTCAAAAATATTTTTTTAGCCCAGAATTTTTTATTTTTGCAAAAGTAACATGAGAAATTGGACCCCAAAAGTTGTTGTCCAGTTTCTCCTGAGTACGCTGATACCCCATATGTGGGGGTAAACCACTGTTTTGGCACACGTCGGGGTTCGGAAGGGAAGTAGTGACATTTTGAAATGCAGACTTTGATGGAATGCTCTGCGGGCATCAGGTTGCGTTTGCAGAGCCCCTGATGTGCCTAAACAGTAGGAACTCCCCACAAGTGACTCCATTTTGGAAACTAGACCCCCAAGGGAACTTATCTAGATGTGTGGTGAGCACTTTGAACCCCCAAGTGCTTCACAGAAGTTTATAACGCAGAGCCGTGAAAATAATAAATGTGTTTCCTTTCCTCAAAAATATTTTTTAGCCCAGAATTTTTTATTTTTGCAAGAGTAATAGGAGAAATTGGACCCCAAAAGTTGTTGTCCAGTTTCTCCTGAGTACGCTGATACCCCATATGTGGGGGTAAACCACTGTTTGGGCACATGCCGGGGCTCGGAAGGGAAGTAGTGACGTTTTGGAATGCAGACTTTGATGGAATGGTCTGCGGGCATCATGTTACGTTTGCAGAGCCCCTGATATGCCTAAACAGTAGAAACCCCCCACAAGTGACCCCATTTTGGAATCTAGACCCCCCAAGGAACTTATCTAGATGTGTGGTGAGCACGTTCAACCCCCAAGTGCTTCACAGAAGTTTACAACGCAGAGCCGTGAAAATAAAAAATCATTTTTCTTTCCTCAAAAAAGATGTTTTAGCAAGCAATTTTTTATTTTCACAAGGGTAACAGGAGAATTTGGACCCCAATATTTGTTGCCCAGTTTGTTGTGAGTACGCTGATACCCCATATGTGGGGGTAAACCACTGTTTGGGCGCACGTCAGGGCTCGGAAGGGAAGTAGTGACATTTGAAATGCAGACTTTGATGGAATGGTCTGCGGGCGTCCCATTGAATTTGCAGAGCCCCTGATGTGCCTAAACAGTAGAAACACCCCACAAGTGACCCCATTTTGGAAACTAGACCCCCGAAGGAACTTATCTAGATGTGTGGTGAGCACTTTCAACCCCCAAGTGCTTCACAGAAGTTTATAACGCAGAGCCGTGAAAATAAAAAATAATTGTTCTTTCCTCAAAAATTATGTTTTAGCAAGTAATTTTTTATTTTTGCAAGGGTAACAGGAGAAATTGGACCCCAACAGTTGTTGCCCAGTTTGTCCTGAGTACGCTGGTACCCCAAATGTGGGGGTAAACCACTGTTTGGGCGCATGTCGGGGCTTGGAAGGGCAGGAGCACCATTTGACTTTTTGAACGCAAGATTGGCTGGAATCAATGGTGGCGCCATGTTGCGTTTGGAGACCCCTGATGTGCCTAAACAGTGGAAACCCCTCAATTCTAACTTCAACACTAACCCCAACACACCCCTAACCCTAATCCCAACTGTAGCCATAACCCTAATCACAACCCTAACCCCAACACACCCCTAACCACAACCCTAACCCCAACACACCCGTAACCCTAATTCCAATCCTAATCCTAACCCTAATCCCAACCCTAACCCTAATCCCAACCCTAACCACAACTGTAACCCCAACACACCCCTAACCCTATCCGTAACCCTAACCACAAGCCTAATCTTAACCCTATTTCAAACCCTAGCCCTAATTCCAACCCTAACTCTAATTCCAACCCTAACCCTAAGGCTATGTGCCCACGTTGCGGATTCGTGTGAGATTTTTCCGCACGATTTTTGAAAAATCTGCAGGTAAAAGGCACTGCGTTTTACCTGCGGATTTACAGCAGATTTCCAGTGTTTTTTTGTGCGGATTTCACCTGCGGATTCCTATTGAGGAACAGGTGTAAAATGCTGCGGAATCCGCACAAAGAATTGACATGCTGCGGAAAATACAACGCAGCGTTTCTGCATGGAATTTTCCGCACCATGGGCACAGCGGATTTGGTTTTCCTTAGGTGTACATGGTACTGTAAACCTGATGGAAAACTGCTTCGAATTCGCAGCGGCCAATCCGCTGCAGATCCGCGGCCAATCCGCTGCGGATCCGCTGCGGATCCGCTGCCAATCCGCTGCGGATCCGCGGCCAATCCGCTGCGGATCCGCTGCCAATCCGCTGCGGATCCGCTGCCAATCCGCTGCGGATCCGCGGCCGATCCGCTGCCGATCCGCTGCGGATCCGCGGCCGATCCGCTGCCGATCCGCTGCGGATCCGCGGCCGATCCGCTGCCGATCCACTGCAGATCCGCTGCCGATCCGCTGTGTATCCGCTGCCGATCCGCGGCCGATCCGCTGCCGATCCGCTGCCGATCCGCTGCGGATCCGCTGCGGATCCGCTGTGTATCCGCTGCCGATCCGCGGCCGATCCGCTGCGGATCCGCTGTGTATCCGCTGCGGATCCGCGGCCGATCCGCTGCGGATCCGCGGCCAAATCCGCACTGTGTGCACATGCCATAACCCTAACCCTACCCCTAACCCTAACCCTACCCCTAGTTCTAGTTCTAACCCTAGTTCTAACCCTAACCCTAGTGGAAAAAAAATATATATGTATTTTCTTTATTTTATTATTGTCCCTACCTATGGGGGTGATAAAGGGGGGGGGTTTATTTATTATTTTTTTATTTTGATCGCTGTGTTAGAACCTACCACAGCGATCAAAATGTACTTTGCCGGCCGGCAGATGCGGTGGGCGCACTGCGCATGCGCCCGCCATTTTGGAAGATGGCGGCGCCCAGGGAGAAGACGGACCGACTTCGGGAGGCTCGGTAAGTATGAGGGGGTGGTGGGGGGGTGGATCGGAGCACAGGGGGGGGGGATCGGAGGACCGGGGGAGCGGACAGGAGCACAGGGGAGCGGACAGGAGCACGGGGGAGCGGACAGGGGGACGGAGGGGGGTACCGGAGAGAACGGAGGACTGGGGAGGAGATCGGGGGCGGTGGGGGGGGGCAGAACATGATTTCCAGCCATGGCAGATGCTATTGCAGCATCGGCCATGGCTGGATTGCAATATTTCACCATTTTCATAGGTGAAATATTGCAAATTGCTCTGATTGGCTGTTGCACTTTCAACAGCCAATCAGAGCGATCGTAGCCACGTGGGGGCAAAGCCACCCCCCCTGGGCTGAAGTACAACTCCCCCTCTCCCTGCAGATCGGGTAAAATAGGAGTTAACCCTTTCACCCGATCTGCAGGGATGCGATCATTCCATGACGCCACATAGGCGTCATGGGTCGGATTGGCACCGACTTTCATGACGCCTATGTGGCGTCAAAGGTCGGGAAGGGGTTAAGGTACCTTCACACGAAGCGACGCTGCAGCGATAGCGACAATGATGCCGATCGCTGCAGCGTCGCTGTTTGATCGCTGGAGAGCTGTCACACAGACCGCTCTCCAGCGACCAACGATGCCGAGGTCCCCGGGTAACCAGGGTAAACATCGGGTTGCTAAGCGCAGGGCCGCGCTTAGTAACCCGATGTTTACCCTGGTTACCAGCGTAAAAGTAAAAAAAACAAACAGTACATGCTCACCTGCGCGTCCCCCAGCGTCTGCTTCCTGACACTGACTGAGCTCCGGCCCTAACAGCACAGCGGTGACGTCACCGCTGTGCTTTCACTTTCACTTTAGGGCCGGCGCTCAGTAAGTGTCAGGAAGCAGACGCTGAGGGACGCGCAGGTGAGCATGTACTGTTTGATTTTTTTACTTTTACGCTGGTAACCAGGGTAAACATCGGGTTACTAAGCGCGGCCCTGCGCTTGGTAACCCGATGTTTACCCTGGTTACCAGTGTAAAACATCGCTGGTATCGTTGCTTTTGCTTTCAAACACAACGATACACAGCGATCGGACGACCAAATAAAGTTCTGGACTTTATTCAGCGACCAGCGACATCACAGCAGGATCCTGATCGCTGCTGCGTGTCAAACGAAACGATATCGCTAGCCAGGACGCTGCAACGTCACGGATCGCTAGCGATGTCGTTTCGTGTGAAGGTACCTTTATTCCCCGTCCAGTGCCTGAATCTTGCATTTGATTGACAGGCCTGTCCAGCCTCTATAATCCGAAGCCCCTTAATGAGCTCTCGTGCAGTGGCTTGCAGTATCAGTAAGTCTTTATCAGCAGATTATCACTAGACTAGTTGTCTTGTACCATGTACATGTCCTTCTTTGTATAATTCCACCCCAACCCGATTGGCAGCTTTCTACTCATGCACAATGTACACAGAAATCTGCCAATCAGTGGTGTGGATGGGATTACTGTATACACAGTTCAGTAAGAGAACTTCTGGATATGCAGCAGATGATTTTATCAAGACTACACCAAGCAGACCAGTTAGTGACACATCACAGGAATCAGGGTCTCTGCCCCTACATCATGCTGCTTTCAGATTAAATAAAAAAAAAAAACCTGTTGACAGATTCATTTTAGTGCATTGTATAGTATATATACCAATGTAAATATTCCATATAAGGATTATAGGCTGTGGTAAGGTTGCTAAGTCTGTCAGGGTGAGCAGAGTCAACTGAAGGCATTGTTCCAGCGGTCCTAGACTAGCCAGACTATACATGATACAGCGAGGACCACTAAAGCTGGTATGCAAGGATCAGCAGAGAAGAGTGTGCAGACAGCACCTTGAATCAGTAGAGACGAGTATGCAGACAGAGTGGAGTACGCAGATGTGACACCCCAGGGTCCTGGTCATGACAGTGGCATTGCTTTCCTCACGGGGAGAGTGATGTCACGCTTGGATGTGAAGGAAGATCTATTTCACCAGGTAAATACAAGCATACAACATGCTCACTCCCCAGGCCAGAAGGAGGAGCTCTGATCCAGCTTGTGGGTGGCTCCCCTATATATATATTCTGGTCTGGAGGGAAAGTCAAGCAGTCTGTCAGACAGACAGAGGAGAGACATTGAGTGTCGGAAGGACTGAAGGAGCCGTGAAGCCAGAGGTGCTGCAGCTCCTGGAGAAAGAGAACACAGAGAGAAGAACACATTGTAGAGAGCGTGCAGAAGAGCGGAACACAGGAGAGTGAGACCTGGGGAGAATAGCTGCGACTGAGCTATCTCCCTGCAGAGCACAGATACCAGTAGCCGTAAGACCGAGGTTGTGTTGGACTCCA
Organism: Ranitomeya variabilis; assembly: GCF_051348905.1. Taxonomy (NCBI): domain Eukaryota; kingdom Metazoa; phylum Chordata; class Amphibia; order Anura; family Dendrobatidae; genus Ranitomeya; species Ranitomeya variabilis. Next base: position 484,748,365 of record NC_135233.1, on the reverse strand, counting down.
CGAGGCACAGCAGAAACTGGCAGGACAGTTGGACTACACGTCACCTGTTCACCCTAACACCCAGGAGCACAGTGCAGCGCCCCAGAGTCCTGGTCGTTGCAGTAATGTCGCTCTGCCACTAAGGGGAGTGATGTTACGTCTGATTGCACTAAAGGAGTTCACCTGACCAGGTATCACAGACACACACTACACTTCACACTCCGGCCACCGGGTGGGGTTCTATCTAGTAGGCCACTCCTCACACTCTGGTAAAACTGGGGGTTGGACAGGAAGTTAGGGAGAAAGCAGCCCGGGAGAGTTCGGGAGAGGACCTGTCAGGGGTGGGATCCTGGCAGTGGCCTAGCGAACGGGACAGATCGTTACGGAGCCATGCCTGCACTTCCTTGCAGCGGCATCCTAAGAAAGGACACGAAGCGAAGTATATTGTGGAGAAGTGAGAAACGAGATCATAGCACAAAGGCGAGAGAACCAGTAGGAGTCGTGCCCCTGAGATCGTGGCAACATCCTACTGAGGCGCATAGCCGGTGGCCGGAACGCCGAGGAAGTATTGGGCGCTAAGCATTACTTCAAACAGCGGCAGGACAGTTAATTATAGGTTGGCTGTCTCACCTAAATCACCTAATGAAGACAACGGAGGCAATTGTGGGAGAGGGGCGTCTCTAGGGTCCCTATAAAATAACTCCAGGCCTACCCCGTCATACGGGGGCGTCCTATCCATATCATCTGGGGGACGGAGAGAGAAAGAACAGAAACATACATGACAGTTGTGAGGACTATCCCATGGTGCTCAGCAGGGAAGTACTACAACACCCAGGCGCTAGTAGGTAGGCACTGATTTCCACCTGCAAAGGGAACTCTGGATGTGCCTTCAGACCGGCCGGACTCAGCCAGCTCGGTTAGCAGTGCTCTGGATTGCGGATCCCGAAGCCTTCAGTAAAGAGGTAAAGAGACTGCAACCCTGTGTCCTCGTCATTCATCGCGCCTTGCACTACACACCATTACCTTTCATTGGACGCCCCTTAGCAGGGTCACGGACCGGGTCTAGCCACCGTGACAACCCCAGGACTGAACAGAGAGGCCCGGTACCGAGTACCCCGCGGCCCTGCGTCTGGGGGCGCTCCAACTTGGCATCATGAACAGGATCTACTTAAGCCTGAGAATCAGGTCATGTGTGCCTTGGAAAAGTGTCTGAATTGTGCTTGAACTGTGACTTAATACAAAGACTGTGTATTGCTATTTGCCGCCAAAATCCGTCATCGCCGCGCCATGTGGAACACGAGGGGAGGAGCCATAGCTTCGTGGGCGGAGACAGCCAAAAAGAGCATGGAGCGGGAAGACGCGGTGAGGTGCCGATTCCGGAAGAGGAACCCCGACCCCCGGCAGGTTAGCAAGGGGGGAGAAACGGCCATGTCGGACCCCGGAGGAGCGGAGGCGGTGGTCGCAGCCGCAGACTCGTTGCCACTTCCAGACCCCGCAGTGGACGCAGCCGCGGGCCTTGTATCACCGCCGGATGCCGCAGGGCTTGCCGCTCACATCAGCCAGCCGGACACTGCCACAGCTATGACAGCCATAATTGTTATGATCTGGTGGCCCAGGAGCAGCATTGGATGTACTCTGGAGAAGGTGGTATCTATACTGACCGCGGACCCTGAACCTAACACCGCAACTAGAAGTAGCCGTGGGATGTACCTACTGATCCTAGACACCTCGACACAGCCGGAGGACTAATTAACCCTATAGATAGAAAAGGGAAAACTATCTCGTCTCAGAGAAAATTCCCAAAGGATAGGCAGCCCCCCACAAATATTGACTGTGAGAGGAGAGGAAAAAACATACACAGGCTGAAAACAGGATTTAGCAAAGGAGGCCAATCTAGCTAAATAGGAAAGATAGAACAGAGAACTATGTGGTCAGTATTAAAATACTAGGAAATATCCACCACAGAAAATACAAAAATCTCCACATGTAACTAAAGATATGGAGGGTATATCTGCCTCTCCAGAGATTCCAGCTTGACTGCATAAATCCTTACACAGATTAAGCTGGACAAGAAAAAACATGAAATGCACTGAACAATGAGGCCCACAACATGTGGGCTGCAAACCAGCAGAACTTATCTTGGTGAAAAGACCAGGAAGCAGGAGAAACCATGAAGGGATGTGAATCCTCCAGAATACAATGGACAACTGGCACTGACCAAAGGGTGAGGACTAAATAGCCCAGTCCAGAGTGGACACACCTGATAACTGCTGTGAAGGACAGACAGCAGCGCTACCACTTATAACCACCGGAGGGAGCCCAAGAACAGAATTCACAACAGTACCCCCCCTTGAGGAGGGGTCACCAAACCCTCACCAGAGCCCCCAGGCCGATCAGGATGAGCCAAATGGAAGGCACGAACCAAATCGTCAGCATGAACATCAGAGGCAACAACCCAAGAATTATCCTCCTGGCCATAACCCTTTCACTTAACAAGATACTGAAGCCTCCGCCTTGAAAAACGAGAATCCAAGATCTTCTAAACAACATACTCCAACTCCCCATCAATCAACACCGGGGCAGGAGGATCAACAGAGCGAACGACAGGTATCACATATTTCCGCAACAAAGACCTATGAAAAACATTGTGGATGGAAAAAGAGACTGGAAGGGCCAAACGAAAAGACACTGGATTGATAATCTCAGAAATCCTATAAGGACCAATAAACCAAGGCTTGAACTTAGGGGAAGAAACCTTCATAGGAACATGACGGGAAGACAACCAGATCAAATCCCCAACCCGAAGCCGGGAAACCACACGCCGCCGACGGTTAGCAAAACGCTGAGCCTCCTCCTGAGACAAGACCAAATTGTCCACAACATGAGCCCAAATTTGCTGCAACCTGTCAACCACACAGTCCACCCCAGGACAATCAGAAGGCTCAACCTGCCCCGAAGAAAAACGAGGATGAAACCCAGAATTACAAAAAAAAGGTGAAACCAAGGTAGCAGAACTAGCCCGATTATTAAGGGCAAACTCGGCCAATGGCAAGAAAGCCACCCAATCATCCTGATCGGCAGACACAAAGCATCTCAAATAAGTTTCCAAAGTCTGGTTAGTTCGCTCGGTTTGGCCATTTGTCTGAGGATGAAATGCGGAAGAAAAAGACAAATCAATGCCCAGCCTCGCACAAAAGGCCCACCAAAACCTGGAAACAAACTGGGAACCTCTATCGGACACAATATTCTCCGGAATGCCATGCAAACGAACCACATGCTGAAAAAACAATGGAACCAACTCAGAAGAGGAAGGTAATTTAGGCAAAGGTACCAAATGAACCATCTTAGAAAACCGGTCACAAACCACCCAGATAACCGACATCCTCTGGGAAACCGGAAGATCTGAAATAAAATCCATAGAAATATGCGTCCAAGGCCTCTAAGGGACCGGCAAAGGCAAAAGCAACCCACTGGCGCGTGAGCAGCAAGGTTTTGCCCGCGCACAAGTCCCACATGACTGCACAAAGGAGCTCACATCCCGTGACAAAGAAGGCCACCAAAATGACCTACTAACCAAATCTCTGGTACCAAAAATCCCAGGATGGCCAGCCAACACAGAACAGTGAACCTCAGAAATCACTTTGCTAGTCCATCTATCAGGAACAAACAGTTTCCTCACTGGACAGCGGTCAGGGTTATCAGCCTGAAATTCCTGAAGAACCCGTCGTAAATCAGGGGAGATGGCAGAAAGAATCACCCCCTCCTTCAGAATGCCGACCGGCTCAAGGACCCCAGGGGAATCAGGCAAAAAACTCCTAGAGAGGGCATCAGCCTTAACATTCTTAGAACCCGGAAGATACGAGACAACAAAATCAAAATGGGAGAAAAACAGGGACCATCGGGCCTGTCTAGGATTCAGCCATTTGGCAGACTCGAGGTAAATTAGATTCTTATGATCGGTCAAGACCACAATACGATGTTTAGCCCCCTCAAGCCAATGTTGCCACTCCTCAAATGCCCACTTCATAGCCAACAACTCACGATTACCGACATCATAATTGCGTTCCGCAGGCGAAAATTTTCAAGAGAAAAAGGCACACGGTTTCATCAAGGAACCATCAGATTTCCTCTGAGACAAAACGGCCCCTGCCCCAATCTCAGAAGCGTCAACCTCAACCTGAAAAGGAAGAGAAACATCCGGCTGACGCAACACAGGGGCAGAAGTAAATCAGCGTTTAAGCTCCTGAAAGGCAGAAACGGCCGCAGAGGACCAATTCGTCACATTCGCGCCTTTCTTCGTCAAATCGGTCAGGGGTTTAACCACACTGGAGAAGTTGGCAATGAAACGGCGATAAAAATTAGCAAAGCCCAAAAATTTCTGAAGGCTCTTCACGGATGTGGGCTGGATCCAATCATGAATGGCTTGAACCTTAACCGGATCCATTTCTATAGATGAGGGAGAAAAAATGAAGCCCAAAAAAGAAACCTTCTGTACTCCAAAGAGGCACTTAGACCCCTTCACAAACAAGGCATTATCACGAAGGATCTGAAATACCATCCTGACTTGTTTCACATGAGACTCCCAATCATCCGAAAAAATCAAAATATCATCCAAATATACAATCATGAATTTATCAAGATAATTCCGAAATATATCATGTATGAAGGACTGAAACACAGATGGAGCATTAGAGAGTCCGAATGGCATCACAAGATATTCAAAATGGCCCTCGGGCGTATTGAACGCAGTTTTCCATTCGTCGCCCTGCTTAATATGAACAAGATTATATGCCCCTCGAAGGTCAATCTTAGTAAACCAACTAGCACCCTTAATCCTGGTAAACAAATCAGAGAGCAAAGGCAAAGGGTATTGGAATTTGACCGTGATCTTATTCAAGAGGCGATAATCAATACAGGGTCTCAAGGAGCCATCCTTCTTGGCAACAAAAAAGAAACCTGCTCCGAATGGAGAAGAAGATGGCCGAATATGCCCCTTCTCCAAAGACTCCTTAACATAACTTGCATGTTCTGGCACAGACAGGTTGAAAAGTTGGCCCTTAGGGAACTTACAGCCTGGAATCAAGTCAATAGCACAATCACAGTCCCTATGCGGTGGAAGGGAACTGGACTTGGGCTCATCAAAAACATCCTGGAAATCAGACAAAAACTCAGGAACTTCTGAAGAGGGGGAGGAGGAAATTGACATCAAAGAAACGTCATCATTAACCCCCTGACAACCCCAACTAGTCACAGACATAGATTTCCAATCCAACACCGGATTATGCACCTGTAACCATGGAAACCCCAGCACAATAACATCATGCAGATTATGCAACACCAGAAAACGACAATCTTCCTGATGGGCTGGCGCCATGCACATGGTTAACTGTGTCCGAAACTGAGGTTTATTTTTAGCCAATGGTATAGCATCAATACCCCTCAAAGGGATAGGACTCTGCAAAGGCTGCAAGGGAAACCCACAACGTCTGGCAAATTCTAAGTCCATTAAATTTAAAGCGGCGCCTGAATCCACAAATGCCATGACAGAAAATGACGATAATGAGCAGATCAGGGTCACAGATAACAGAAATTTAGGTTGTACAGTACTGATGGTAACAGAACTGTTATGATCCTGGTGGTAGGATCTCAAACTGACCTGACAAATATACCCTGAGTATATAGGACAAGTTCTGGGGATGTGGGAGCTATACTGACCGCAATCCTGATCCTATCCAAACACACTAAAGGCAGCTGTGGAATGTTACCTGAAAACCTAGACGTCTCGTCACAGCCTGAGAAACTGACTACCCCTAGAGAGAAAGCGAAGACCTCACTTGCCTCAGAGAAATGTACCCCAAAGTTTTAGATAGCCCCCCACAAATAATAACGGTGAGTCAAGGGGAAAACACAAACGTAGAGATGAAACAGATTTAGCAAATGAGGCCCGCTAATACTAGATAGGCAGAAAATAGATAGGTGTCTGTGCGGTCAGTACAAAAACTATCAAAAGTAAACCACGCAGAGAATACAAGAACCACCACACCGACTCACGATGTGAGGGGCGCACTCTGCACCCCAGAACTAACCAGCAAGCAAAAAATCACATAAAAGCAAGCTGGGCAGAACTCATAATATAATGAGAAACGTTTTCAAGGAAATAATGAGAAACTGAACAAGCAAACTTAGCTTCTCATAGCAGGAGACTGGTCACAAGGAATATTCAGGAGAGCACAGGATCAGGACTGAATACACTGACAGCAGGCGACAAGTAAAGGTCCAGGTGAGTTAAATAGGCCCAGCCTAGCAGGAGATGAAACAGCTGAGCCCAGCCAAGACCAGCCATATCGCTAAAGGCCACCAGAGGGAGCCCAAAACCAAACTCACACAGTACCACTCATGACCACAGGAGGGAGCCCGAGAACGGAATTCACAACAGTACCCCCCCTTGAGGAGGGGTCACCGAACCCTCAACAGAGCTCCCAGGCCGATCAGGATGAGCCAAATGAAAGGCACGAACCAAATCGGCCGCATGAACATCGGAGGCGACAACCCAGGAATTATTCTCCTGACCATAACCCTTCCATTTCACTAAGTACTGAAGCCTCCGTCTCGAAATACAAGAATCCAAGATCTTCTCCACCACATATTCCAACTCCCCCTCGACCAAGACCGGAGCAGGAGGATCAACAGAAGGGACCACAGGCACCACATATCTCCGCAACAATGACCTATGGAACACATTATGAATGGCAAACGATGTTGGGAGGTCCAAACGAAAAGACACAGGGTTGAGGATTTCCAAAATCTTATAAGGACCGATGAAACGAGGCTTGAACTTAGGAGAGGAAACCTTCATCGGGACATAACGAGAAGACAATCATACCAATTCCCCCACACGAAGTCGGGGACCCACACAGCGACGGCGGTTAGCAAAGCGCTGAGCCTTCTCTTGGGACAAAGTCAAATTGTCCACCACATGGTTCCAAATCTGCTGCAACCTATCCACCACAGAATCCACCCCAGGACAGTCAGAAGACTCAACCTGACCCGAGGAGAAACGAGGATGAAAACCAGAATTGCAAAAGAAAGGTGAAACCAAAGTAGCAGAACTAGCCCGATTATTGAGGGCGAACTCAGCCAATGGCAAAAAGGTCACCCAATCATCCTGGTCAGCAGAAACAAAACATCTCAAATAAGTTTCCAAGGTCTGATTATTTTGTTCGGTTTGACCATTCGTCTGAGGATGGAAGGCTGACGAAAAAGACAGTTCAATGCCCATCTTAGCACAAAAGGATCGCCAAAATCTGGACACAAACTGGGATCCTCTGTCGGACACAATGTTCTCCGGAATACCATGTAAACGAACCACATTCTGAAAAAACAATGGCACCAAATCGGAGGAGGAAGGCAACTTAGGCAAGGGTACCAAATGGACCATTTTGGAAAAACGATCACAAACCACCCATATGACAGACATCTTCTGAGAGACAGGAAGATCCAAAATAAAATCCATGGAAATATGCGTCCAAGGCCTCTTCGGGACAGGCAAAGGCAAAAGCAATCCACTGGCACGAGAACATGAAGGCTTGGCCCGAGCACAAATCCCACAGGACTGCACAAAGGAACGCACATCCCGCGACAAGGAAGGCCACCAAAAGGATCTCGCCACCAAATCCCTGGTACCAAAAATCCCAGGATGACCCGCCAACACCGAAGAATGAACATCGGAAATAACTCTACTGGTCCATCTGTCTGGGACAAACAGTCTCTCCGGTGGACAACGGTCAGGTCTATTGGCCTGAAACTCCTGCAACACCCGTCGCAGATCAGGAGAGATAGCAGACAAAATCACCCCCACTTTGAGAACACCAGTCGGTTCAGAAACTTCCGGGGAGTCAGGTACAAAACTCCTAGAAAGGGCATCAGCCTTCACGTTTTTCGAACCCGGAAGATATGAAACCACGAAATTGAAACGAGAGAAAAACAGCGACCATCGAGCCTGTCTCGGATTCAACCGTTTGGCAGACTCGAGATAAGTCAAATTCTTGTGATCCGTCAAGACCACCACACGATGCTTGGCTCCCTCAAGCCAATGTCGCCACTCCTCAAATGCCCACTTCATTGCCAACAACTCTCGATTACCAACATCATAATTCCGCTCGGCAGGCGAAAACTTTCTTGAAAAGAAAGCACATGTTCTCATCACAGAGCCATCAGAGCTTCTCTGCGACAAAACAGCCCCTGCTCCAATCTCTGAAGCATCAACCTCGACCTGAAAGGGAAGAGAGACATCGGGCTGGCGCAAGACAGGAGCTGAAGAAAACCGACGTTTCAACTCCTGAAAGGCCTCCACGGCCGCAGGAGACCAATTCGTCACATCAGAACCCTTCTTGGTCAAATCCGTCAAAGGCTTCACCACACTAGAAAAATTAGTGATGAAGCGACGATAAAAATTAGCAAAACCCAAGAACTTCTGAAGACTGTTCACAGATGTAGGTTGAGTCCAGTCATGAATAGCCTGGACCTTGACTGGATCCATCTCGATAGTAGAAGGAGAAAAAATAAAGCCCAAAAAGGAAACCTTCTGGACTCCGAAGAGACATTTAGAGCCCTTCACAAACAAGGCATTGGCATGCAGGACCTGAAATACCATGCTGACCTGCTTCACATGAGACTCCCAATCATCAGAAAAGACCAAAATATCATCCAGGTACACAATCATAAATCTATCCAGGTACTCTCGGAAGATATCGTGCATGAAGGACTGAAACACAGAGGGGGCATTAGAAAGCCCAAAAGGCATCACCAAGTACTCAAAATGGCCTTCGGGCGTATTAAATGCTGTTTTCCATTCATCGCCCTGCTTTATGCGCACAAGATTATACGCTCCACGAAGATCTATCTTGGTGAACCAACTGGCCCCCTAATCCGGGCAAACAGATCGGACAACAGTGGCAAGGGATACTGAAATTTGACCGTGATGTTATTTAGAAGGCGATAATCTATACAGGGTCTCAGAGAACCATCCTTCTTGGCCACAAAAAAGAACCCCGCACCCAAAGGGGACGAGGACGGGCGAATATGTCCCTTCTCCAAGGACTCCTTTATATAACTCCGCATAGCGGTATGTTCTGTTACAGACAAATTAAAAAGTCATCCCTTAGGGAACTTACTACCAGGAATCAGATTTATGGCACAATCACAATCCCTATGAGGAGGTAGGGCACTGGATTTGGGCTCATCAAATACATGCTGGTAGTCCAACAAAAATTCAGGGACTTCAGAAGGAGTAGAAGAAGCAATTGACACCAAAGGAGCATCGCCATGAATCCCCTGGCACCCCCAACTTGACACAGATATTGCTTTCCAATCCAGGACTGGATTATGAGCCTGCAGCCATGGCAGACCCAACACAACAACATCATGCAAATTATGTAGCACCAGAAAGCGAATTACCTCCTGATGTACAGGAGCCATGCACATGGTCAATTGAGTCCAGTACTGAGGTTTATTCTTGGCCAATGGTGTAGCATCAATTCCCTTTAGCGGAATAGGAAATTGTAAAGGCTCCAAGATAAAACCACAGCGCCTGGCAAATGACAAATCCATCAAATTCAGGGCAGCACCTGAATCCACAAAAGCCATAACTGGGTAGGATGACAGAGAGCAAATCAAAGTAACAGACAAAATGAATTTAGGTTGTACAGTACCAATGGTGACAAACTTGGCAACCCTTTTTGTGCGCTTAGAGCATGCTGAGATAACATGAGCAGAATCACCACAGTAAAAGCACAACCCATTCTGACGTCTGTGATTTTGCCGTTCAACTCTGGTCAGAATCCTGTCACATTGCATAGGCTCAGGTTTCTGCTCAGAAAATACCGCCAGAGGGTGCACAGGTTTGCGCTCCCGCAAACGCCGATCAATCTGAATGGCCAAAGACATTGACTCATTCAGACCCGCCGGCGTTGGGAACCCCACCATAACATCTTTAAGGGCTTCAGAAAGACCCTTTCTGAAAATCGCCGCCAGGGCGCACTCATTCCACTGAGTGAGCACTGACCACTTCCTAAACTTCTGACAATAAACCTCTGCTTCATCCCGACCCTGAGAGAGAGCCAGCAAAACCTTCTCTGCTTGGTCTACCAGATTTGGTTCCTCATAAAGCACTCCAAGCGCCAGAAAAAACGCATCAACATTTAGCAGTGCCGGATCTCCTGGCGCCAAAGAGAATGCCCAATCTTGAGGGTCACCCCGCAACAAAGAAATAACAATTTTGACTTGCTGAACAGAGTCGCCAGATGAGCGAGGTCTCAGAGAAAGAAATAACTTACAATTATTCTTAAAGTTCAAAAACCTAGATCTATCTCCGGAGAACAGCTCAGGAATAGGTATTTTAGGCTCTGACATAGGACTGCGGACTACATAATCCTGAATGCCCTGTACCCTTGCAGTGAGATGATCCACACTAGAAGACAGACTCTGAATGTCCATATTAGTAGCTGCATACAGTACCACCCAGAGATTAAGGGGAGGAGAGAGGCAAAACACAGTGCAGAGGAAAAAAAAAAAAAAAAATGACCTTAAGATTTCTCTTCTCCCTCTTTAGCTGCATTAACACTTTCGGGCCTGCTGTACTGTTATGATCCTGGTGGTAGGATCTCAAACTGACCTGACAAATATACCCTGAGTATATAGGACAAGTTCTGGGGATGTGGGAGCTATACTGACCGCAATCCTGATCCTATCCAAACACACTAAAGGCAGCTGTGGAACGTTACCTGAAAACCCAGACGTCTCGTCACAGCCTGAGAAACTGACTACCCCTAGAGAGAAAGCGAAGACCTCACTTGCCTCAGAGAAATGTACCCCAAAGTTTTAGATAGCCCCCCACAAATAATAACGGTGAGTCAAGGGGAAAACACAAACGTAGAGATGAAACAGATTTAGCAAATGAGGCCCGCTAATACTAGATAGGCAGAAAATAGATAGGTGTCTGTGTGGTCAGTACAAAAACTATCAAAAGTAAACCACGCAGAGAATACAAGAACCCCCACACTGACTCACGATGTGAGGGGCGCACTCTGCACCCCAGAACTAACCAGCAAGCAAAAAATCACATAAAAGCAAGCTGGGCAGAACTCATAATATAATGAGAAACGTTTTCAAGGAAATAATGAGAAACTGAACAAGCAAACTTAGCTTCTCATAGCAGGAGACTGGTCACAAGGAATATTCAGGAGAGCACAGGATCAGGACTGAATACACTGACAGCAGGCGACAAGTAAAGGTCCAGGTGAGTTAAATAGGCCCAGCCTAGCAGGAGATGAAACAGCTGAGCCCAGCCAAGACCAGCCATATCGCTAAAGGCCACCAGAGGGAGCCCAAGACCAAACTCACACAGTACCACTCATGACCACAGGAGGGAGCCCGAGAACGGAATTCACAACACAGAACTATCGATTCTCTTGACACGCTTAGGGCAATCAGAAATAACATGAGCAGAATCGCCGCAGTAAAAACACAACCCATTCTGACATCTGAATCCTTGTCGTTCAGCTCTAGACACAATCCTATCACATTGCATAGGCTCAGGACTCCGCTCGGAAGACAACGCCATAGTGTGCACAACTCTGCGCTCACGCAAGCGCCGATCAATTTGAATGGCCAGAGACATAGAATCACTCAAACCAGCAGGCGTGGGGAACCCCACCATAACATCTTTAACGGATTCAGAAAGACCCTTTCTGAAAATTGCCGCCAAAGCATCCTCATTCCATTTAGTCAACACAGACTATTTTCTAAATTTCTGGCAATATGTTTCTGCCGCTTCTTGATCCTGACACAGGGCCAACAAGGTTTTCTCAGCATGCTCTACAGAGTTAGGTTCATCATACAATAACCCAAGCGCCTGAAAAAAGGTGTCTACATTAAGCAACGCCGGATTCCCAGGTTCCAGGGCAAATGCCCAATCCTGAGGGTCACCACACAGCAGAGATATAACAATTTTAACCTGCTGGATGGGATCACCAGAGGAACGGGGCTTCAGAGCAAAAAACAGTTTACAGTTATTTTTAAAGCTCAGAAATTTAGACCTGTCCCCAAAAAACAGATCAGGAGTTGGAATTCTAGGCTCTAAAGCTGGAGTCTGAACGATATAATCAGAAATACCCTGTACTCTAGCAGCAAGTTGATCCACACAAGAAGCAAGTCCCTGAACATCCATGTCAGCGCCAAACTCCTGAACCACCCAGATGTAAAGAGGGAAAAAAAAACACAACAGAGTACAGAAAAAAAAATGGCTCAGCACTTTCTTTCCCTTCTTCTGAGATGCGGTTAACTCATTGTTGGCCAGTTGTACTGTTATGATCTGGTGGCCCAGGAGCAGCATTGGACGTACTCTGGAGAAGGTGGTATCTATACTGACCGTGGACCCTGAACTTAACACCGCAACTAGAAGTAGCATTAGGATGTACCTACTGATCCTAGACACCTCGACACAGCCGGAGGACTAATTAACCCTATAGATAGAAAAGGGAAAACTATCTCGCCTCAGAGAAAATTCCCAAAGGATAGGCAGCCCCCCACAAATATTGACTGTGAGAGGAGAGGAAAAAACATACACAGGCTGAAAACAGGATTTAGCAAAGGAGGCCAATCTAGCTAAATAGGAAAGATAGGACAGAGAACTATGCGGTCAGTATTAAAATACTAGGAAATATCCACCACAGAAAATACAAAAATCTCCACATGTAACTAAAGATATGGAGGGTATATCTGCCTCTCCAGAGATTCCAGCTTGACTGCATAAATCCTTACACAGATTAAGCTGGACAAGAAAAAACATGAAATGCACTGAACAATGAGGCCCACAACATGTGGGCTGCAAACCAGCAGAACTTATCTTGGTGAAAAGACCAGGAAGCAGGAGAAACCATGAAGGGATGTGAATCCTCCAGAATACAATGGACAACTGGCACTGACCAAAGGGTGAGGCCAGACTAAATAGCCCAGTCCAGAGTGGACACACCTGATAACTGCTGTGAAGGACAGACAGCAGCGCTACCACTTATAACTACCGGAGGGAGCCCAAGAACAGAATTCACAACACATAATGCCCTTCTCCATGCCGTATCTACCCGGAGCAGCCTGGCTCCCGCGATACTCTGGAGAGTCCCATACGTTAACTGACTTTAAAGAGGGAATCTGTAGCCTGCTTGAGTTTTATACTTTGACAGAGCCGCAGAAAGTTCATATGATAACAGGCCAACTCTTTGGAGCGGCTTTGAGGGAAGTGAAGTCCTGGCCCGCCACGGATAAGAGAACTGCACAACAGGTCTTTACAAAGCTTAAAACCACCTTTGACACCCGCACCGCTACAGAAATTAAATTGACGTTCTATGGGTGCAAGCAAAGGCCGCAAGATAGCTTACGGGACTATGACCTTAATCTTCAGGAGGCACTGCGGGCCATCAAGCAGAGTGACCCAAGCAGCATGCAAGATGAAGATAAACTCCTGAAAGAGCGGTTCATCGAGGGGCTCCCGTGCAGTCACCAAAGGGCCCAGCTACACTTCCTGGCTATGCAGAATCCAGACCTGACTTTCGCGCAATTCAAAGATAAGGCCATCCAGGCGCTACCAGAGCGACAGCCCAGCCGTGCCATACCTCCCAGGCGTCAAGCCCTCACGTACCAACAGGAGGTGGCGCCGGAAGCCCCCGTCTCCGCTGAGGCCGATGCCCATATCCTGGAAGACGATTCCCCTGCGGGACTATGCCTCCAGATGCAGGAGCTGACCAAGAGCATTGCTGCTCAAGCCTGGACCGTCCAGTCCCTACAGGAGGCCCCCAAGGAGAAGATCCAGCTGGCTTCCAAGCCGGAGGATGTCCCCTGGCAGCGACAGAGGAGGGTTCCGTCGACCAGAGGCAAAGACGATGATCGCCTTCATCGGGATGGATGACCTATCTGCCGCCGCTGCCACCAGGTGGGCCATCTTGCAAGGTACTGTCATTTAAATGAGCAACCCCTGGGGCAGAGGGCCAACCCCCAGGAGTAGGATGGTCAGGCCCACAAAATTGGAGAGCCAAGTACATCGGAGGGCGACTGGTCCTCCCCATCGTGATCGACGGTATCCCCATGAACGCTTTGCTGGACACCGGTTCCCAGGTGACGACTATGCCTTACATCCTTTATAAACGGTATTGGGAGGACACCGACATTACCCGTGGCTCCGATGATGATTTCACCATAATAGCTAGTAATGGTCAGCCACTGCCACAAGTGGGGTATAAAGAGGTCACCATTAAGGTGGGGTGGGTAGAATTGGAGGCCCAGGGAATTGACATTGTTGATATTGACCGACGTGAATGTAACCCCATGATAACCATCGGCACTAATGTCATAGAAAATTGTCTTGCCGAAGTTATTGTCTTGTTGCAGCAGGTAGCCGAAACAGCTGGTTACAGTGAACAACGTGCCTTGCAGAAAGAAATCAGAGCTCTGATGCAGAGACAGCAGGTGGAGTTGACTGGTGGTGAAATTGGCCGAGTCACAGTGAGTGATGCGAACCCCATTGCAATACCCCCCAGGAGTGAAATGTTAATATGGTGTCGGGCAGCCATAGGCCTCAGGGGTAAAGACTATCGTGCCCTGGTAGAACCTGTGTATTCAGATAATAGGCCTACCCTCCTGACAGCCAGGGGGGTGGTCAACGTCCGCAAGGGGAGGGTGCCAGTACGTGTTCTTAACTGTGGGGAGGAAGAAGTCCACCTAACCAAATATGTCACACTTGCCAAGCTGTTTACTGTTAATAATAGTGTGATACAGGCACCCGGGCCCTTGGTCCCGTCCAATCCGGCAGAGAACAATGGCCCTGCAGGGCAATCGAAAGACTGGTGTCGGGAATTACATGTGGGCACTGATTCTACTCCATCTCACCAGACACAGGGGGCCTACAGGGTGGTTCTTGAGTATGAGCGGGTATTCAGCAAGCACTCCCTAGATTTCGGGCAGGTAAAAGGGAATCAGCATCATATCCCCACGTGAGATCACCCACCTATAAAAGAGAGATACCGTCCTGTACCCCCAGCTCATTATCAGTGTGCCAAGGATATGTTGCGAGAGATGAAGGAGGCTGGGGTAGTGAGAGACAGTTGTAGCCCCTGAGCAGCTCCATTAGTCCTCGTTAGGAAGAAAGATGGCACCATGAGGATGTGTGTGGATTATAGGCAACTAAACCGCATTACACATAAGGATGCATACCCCCTGCCCAGGATAGAGGAGTCCTTGGCTGCTTTAAAATCTGCTAACTACTTCTCTACCTTGGATCTCACCAGTGGGTACTGGCAGGTTCCCGTGGCAGAGGCGGACAAGGAAAAGACGGCCTTCATGACGCCGATGGGTCTCTGCGAGTTCAACTACATGCCCTTCGGATTGTGTAACGCCCCGGGGACGTTCCAGAGGATGATAGAGTGCTGTCTGGGACACAAGAACTTTGAAACCGTGCTGCTATATCTGGATGATGTCATTGTCTTCTCTAAGACCTATGAAGACCATTTGAAGCACCTGACCGAGGTGTTTGAAGCTCTGTCCAACTTTGGCTTAAAGGTGAAACCGTCCAAATGCCATCTACTAAAACCCAAAGTGCAGTATCTGGGCCATGTGGTTAGTGCCGAAGGAGTGGCCCCAGACCCCGACAAGGTCACGGTGATCAAGGACTGGCCGAAGCCCGGTAACCTCCATGAAGTCCGGCAGTTCCTCGGGTTGGTGGGCTACTACCGGAGGTTTATCAAGGACTTCACCAAGAAGGCCGCGCCGTTGCAAGACCTGTTGGTGGGCCAATCCAAGAAACCCAAGGGTAAGAATACCCCATTTGATTGGAACGATGGACTGGAAGGATCGTTCACCTGCTTAAAGTTGGCGCTGATGGGAGAAGAGGTACTGGCCTACCCTGAATATGACCAACCGTTTGTATTGTATACGGATGCCAGCAACGTGGGGCTGGGAGCCGTGCTGTCCCAGGTCCAAAAAGGCAAGGAAAGAGTAATCGCCTACGCCAGCAGGAAACTTCGCCCCACTGAAAGGAACCCCGACAACTACAGTTCCTTTAAGCTGGAGTTCCTCACCGTCATTTGGACCGTGACGGAGAGGTTCAAGCACTACCTGGCCTCAGCAAAATTCACCATCTTCAAGGATAATAACCCACTAACGCACTTGGACACAGCAAAACTCGGTGCCTTGGAGCAGCGGTGGATGGCCCGGTTGTCCAATTTCGACTTCACCATCAAGTACCGGGCAGGGCACAAGAATGCGAATGCCGATGCATTGTCCCGAATGCCTCACTTGCCCGAAATGGGGGAAGATCCAGAAGCATTTGAAGAGGTAGAGCTGCCTGCTTTCCATCGTCCCAAGGCCACCCAGTGTTCCCATCAGGTGGAGAACCGGCGCAAGAATAAACAGGGCGCCCCGTTGAATCCTCTGCCTCTGCAGAGAACCAGGATGGTGACCCTGCGGTCCGTCGGGTGAAAGAGCTCCTGACACAGGCAGGTTTGCATCCCGGCCCAGAAGATCCACCAGAGGCATTACAGTTGTGGAAGGAGAGGGGCAGATTGTTTATTCACGACGGTAAGCTGTGCCAGAGGAGCATTGACCCACGCACTCATGAATTGGTATGGCAGATCGTGGTCCCAAGACAAGATGTGCCAATGGTCCTGGGAGTGTACCACGATGGGGCAGGACACTACGGATGGAGGAAGCTGGAGAGGCTGCTCCGTGGGAGGTTCTACTGGATTGGCATGAAGAAAGCCATCAAGAAGTGGTGTCGAGAGTGTGGCCTATGTAGCTTACGCAGGAAGGATCGTGACAGCCAGCGGGCTCCCTTGCAGCCCATCATCACCAAACGGCCACTCAAGCTGGTCGCGCTGGATCACGTGAAGCTAACACCTAGCCGGTCAGGCTATATCTAAGCTCTCACCATCGTGGACCACTACTCCAGATTCCTGGTAGTCGTGCCGGTCAAAGATCTAACGGCTAGAACGGCCGCCAAAACCTTCCAGCAGTACTTCTCTCAACCCCATGGGTACCCGGAGAAGGTACTGACTGATCAGGGGCCAGCATTTAAAGCAGAAGTGTTCCAGAGGTTCTGCCATCTGTACGGATGTAAGAAGATCAGAACCACGCCATACCATCCACAAACCAACGGGATGTGTGAGAAGATGAACCAGGTGGTGATCGACTTACTGAAGACCTTACCTGTGGAGGAGGGGAACTTCTGGCCCACAAAGCTACCAGACTTGGTAGATATGTACAACCACATCCCAGTGAATTCCACCAACTGCACTCCAGCATACCTGATGCGAGGGATGTCTAGCAAGTTACCTGTTGATCTGGACCCCCGAAGATATCTCGCCCGATACGGATTGGGATACAGAGAGGCAGCAAAGAAGGTACCGCAAAGTACAAGAAAGTGTGGAAAGAAGTTTCGCCCAAGCCCGACAAAAACAAGAAAGGGATTACAACCAGCATGACCCTGCGACTCCCTTGTTACCCGGGGAGCAAGTACGCAGCCTGGGAGCTTTCTAGGAAAGTTCCCACGCTCGAGGTCATTTGAGGACAACCAGCAGAGGGCGCATCACCGCGAATGAAGGTAACTACAGGTCATTGACCTACATTACCTTCATTCATTCGCCGGGGTTTACAGGCAGCAGCGAGTGCATTAGCACAGCTCCTGCCTGTAAAATATTTTAACCCCTTCAGAAGGATTTACATCGTGGGACGTGACAGTTCATCAGAGGGTATGTATATTGTTGGTTTATTATTTTTCCAAGCGAGGGTCTTCAGGTGGATTGAGAGAGCAATAAAATATTAAAACAACCGGTGTGTTTATTTCATTAAAATACTTTTTAATCAGGTGTGTGTGTTTTTTTAACCCTTTCATACAATTGGATTAATAATGGATAGGTGTCATAATTGACGCCTCTCCATTATTAATCTGGCTTAATGTCACCTTACAATAGCAAGGTGGCATTAACCCTTCGTTACCCCATATCCCACCGCTACACGGGAGTGGGAAGAGAGTGGCCAAGTGCCAGAATAGGCGCATCTTCCAGATGTGCCTTTTCTGGGGTGGCTGGGGGCAGATGTTTTCTTAGCCACGGGGGGGGGGGGGCAATAACCATAGACCCTCTCCTGGCTATTAATATCTGCCCTCAGTCACTGGCTTTACCTCTCTGCGGAGAAAATTGCGCGGGAGCCCACGCCAATTTTTTCCGCGATTTAACCCTTAAATTTAATAGCTAGAGAGCCGAAATTTTGCACATACACACTACTAACATTAGTAGTGTGGAATATGCAAAAAAAATGGGGATATGACATGGTTTACTGTATGTAAACCATGTCTCATATCATGTCGGGTTTAGGCAGGAGAAATGAAAAGCCGGCAATTGAACTACCGGCTTTTCAACATTATCGCGCCGAAGTAAATATAAATATATATATATATATATATATATATATATATATATATATATATATATATGTGTCTCTATGATATATATATATATATGTATATAAAAAAAACCCCGAAACCCGACTTTGGATTACAGATTGTGTACCGCCGACCCGATCCCAGAGTGGGATCGGGTCGGGTTTCACGAAACCCGACTTTGCTAAAAGTCGGCGACTTTTGAAAAGTGCCGATCTGTTTCGCTCAACCCTACCCGAGACGTCTCCGCCCATGGAAGAGGAGATGATACACACTGTTCTTGGCGATTTTCCCCAGTCTTGGACTCAAATAAATCAGGCCATTGTGGAACCTGTCCTAACATTTCGTCAACTGACACCACCAGAACTAAATGTGGAGCCAGGTCATCCGGACCCGCAATCACAGCAGACCCCACCAGAGGATGCCATGCCAACCGCTGAACCGGCAAGTCCTCCCTCTGCTATCAGTGAATCTGCCATACCCATCGGTAGTAGCCGCAGCCCTGAGAGCTCCAGCATGCCAGTGCTACCCAGACTCACTAGAAGTGTAGCTAGAAGACAGTGCACTACACCAGTGATTGCAAGCATATCGGGCCCTGTTAGGCCAATAGCAACCCCTGCACTGCGGAGGTCTACATGCAGCACCAAGAATCAAACTCCACTTCGCTACAAAACTTGGAGATACTAACGATAGCTGCTATTTGGTTGAAAATGTTTGTGTAAATCTCTTTGTTACAGGTTTAAAAATGGACAATGGAGTGATGACAGTGAATTACTCCAAAACTTTCACAGGGACCCCTTTTATTACCCGGGGTCCCTGCTGTTTCAAGGTTGCACCTATTGAACTGGGAGTTATGAACTGTGCATGACCAAACGTTTGCATCGTTCAAGCGTCCTCACCTCCCATAAAGGGAAGCACTGTTATATATTTACTTGTTCATAGCATTTACTTGTTCATAGTATTTCAAAATTACATAGTTACATAGTTACATAGTTATTAAGGTTGAAGGAAGACTTTAAGTCCATCTAGTTCAACCCATAGCCTAGCATGCCCTAACATGTTGATCCAGGGGAAGGCAAAAAAACCCCATGTGGTAAGAGTAAGCTCCATCATGGGGAAAAAAATTCCTTCCCGACCCCACATACAGCAATCAGACTAGTTCCCTGGATCAACGCCAGAAAATGTGTGTTTTCTACTGACATGTATTGTTGTTCTTCTTTTCCCAGTCCGGGAGTACTGGATTTAACCGGGGGGGAGTGCAGCGCCCCAGAGTCCTGGTCGTTGCAGTAATGTCGCTCTGCCACTAAGGGGAGTGATATTACGTGTGATTGCACTAAAGGAGTTCACCTGACCAGGTATCACAGACACACACTACACTTCACACTCTGGCCACCAGGGGGGGTGGTTCTATCTATTAGGCCACTCCTCACACTCTGGTAAAACTGGGGGTTGGACAGGAAGTTAGGGAGAAAGCAGCCCGGGAGAGTTCGGGAGAGGACCTGTCAGGGGTGGGATCCTGGCAGTGGCCTAGCGAACAGGACAGATCGTTACGGAGCCGTGCCTGCACTACCTTGTGGCGGCATCCTAAGAAAGGACACGAAGCAAAGTATATTGTGGAGAAGTGAGAAACGAGATCATAGCACAAAGGCGAGAGAACCAGTAGGAGTCGTGCCCCTGAGATCGTGGCAACATCCTACTGAGGCGCGTACCCAGTGGCCGGAAAGCCGAGGAAGTATTGGGCTCTAAGCATTACTTCAAACAGCGGCAGGACAGTTAATTATAGGTTGGCTGTCTCACCTAAATCACCTAATGAAGACAATGGAGGCAATTGTGGGAGAGGGGCATCTCTAGGGTCCCTATAAAATAACTCCAGGCCTACCCCATCATACGGGTGCGTCCTATCCATATCATCTGGGGGACGGAGAGAGAAAGAACAGAAACATACACGACAGTTGCGAGGACTATCCCGTGGTGCTCAGCAGGGAAGTACTACAACACCCAGGCGCTAGTAGGTAGGCACTGATTTCCACCTGCAATGGGAACTCTGGATGTGCCTTCGGACCGGCCGGACTCAGCCAGCTCGGTTAGCAGTGCTCTGGATTGTGGATCCTGAATAGTGTTGAGCATTCCGATACCGCAAGTATCGGGTATCGGCCGATACTTGCGGTATCGGAATTCTGATACCGAGATCCGATACTTTTGTGGTATCGGGAATCGGTATCGAAACAACATTAATGTGTAAAATAAAGAATTAAAATAAAAAATATTGATAAACTCACCTGTCCGGAGGCCCCTGGACATCACCGCTGGTAACCGGCAGCCTTCTTTGCTTAAAATGAGCGCGTTTATAGCCTTCCATGATGTCACGGCTTCTGATTGGTCGCGTGCCGCTCATGTGACCGCCACGCGACCAATCACAAGCCGTGACGTAATTCTCAGGTCCTAAGTTCCTAATTCTAATTCTAGGAATTTAGGACCTGAGAATTACGTCACGGCTTGTGATTGGTCGCGTGGCGGTCACATGAGCGGCACGCGACCAATCAGAAGCCGTGATGTCATGGAAGGCCATAAACGCGCTCATTTTAAGCAAAGAAGGCTGCCGGTTCACAGCGGTAAGTTCCAGGCTGCGTCGGAGAGGTGAGTATATCAATATTTTTTATTTTAATTCTTTATTTTACACATTAATATGGATCCCAGGGCCTGAAGGAGAGTTTCCTCTCCTTCAGACCCTGGGAACCATCAGGGATACCTTCCAATACTTGAGTCCCATTGACTTGTATTGGTATCGGGTATGGGTATTGGATCAGATCCGATACTTTGCCGGTATCGGCCGATACTTTCCGATACCGATACTTTCAAGTATCAGACGGTATCGCTCAACACTAATCCTGAAGCCTTCAGTAAAGAGGTAAAGAGACTGCAACCCTGTGTCCTCATCATTCATCGCTCCTTGCACCACACACCATTACCTTTCATTGGACGCCCCTTAGCAGGGTCACGGACCGGGTCTAGCCACCGTGACAACCCCAGGACCAAGACAGAGGCCCGGTACCGAGTACCCCGCAGCCCTGCGTCTGGGGGCGCTCCAACAGTGGCGCATAGAGTCCAGGTCATGATAGAGACCCTGTAAAAAAGCTCGAGCCACCTGTCATACGGGTTTGCGTCCACTTTTAAAGAGGACAGAGAGACCTGTGAGGACCTTGACAGAAGCCATAGGCAGCAAGGAACTACACCACCACGCTAGTTGGAAGGCTTCTAACTCCACCTGGTAAAGAGGACTCTGAACTCGCTTTCAAGCCGCCAGCTGGACCCTGCCTGTACCTGTGATCTGGTGCCCTGGACAGTGGCTGCCTGAAGTCGTCAGTAAACCGTCAGTGGCCTCCGTTTCTTATTGCACCACTCATCGTTTCCATCTACACACCGGGAGCCCTGGGGAACCAACTTCACCTGTGGGAAGTTACACCATCTAGCTGCCATACCATCACCCCAGCGGTCCCCTTTTAGCAGCGTTGGTCCCCACTGACCGAATACCACAGGTGGCGTCACGAACACAAACTATATTCAAAACCCCTTTAAAGATATTTGCGGCGCCCCAGGGTCCTGGTCGTCACAGTGGTATTGCTTTCCTCTCAGGGAGAGTGATGCTTCGTTTGGAGGCAAGGAAAGATAACTGCATCCAGGTATCACAAACATGCAACACTTTTGACACTCCAGACCACGAGGCGGAGCTTCAGCTCCTATTTATTAGGTCACTCCCCATATGTATATAACTGGTAGTCTGTAGGGAAAGTTAGTCAGTTCCAGACAGAGTTCAGTTCCTGGCAGAGCTCCAGACAGGAGTTCTGTTAGTTCCAGACAGTAGGCTGAGGAGGACAGAAGGTGCATGCCCTCAGAGCTGCAGCTCCCAGAAAGAGACATTGAAAGGCAGAACTGTATTGCAGCGAGCGTGAAGGAAGACGAAGCAAAGGAGAGGATACCAGAGGGGGACGAGCCCCTCTCAAGCAGTCTCCTTCTGAGGCGCAACATCCCGGTAGCCGGAACACCGAAGGAGTAAGGACCTCTACGCTTTATTTCAGAGACCAGCAGGACATCTAATTGCAGGTTTCCTGTCCGTACCTACACCCAGGAGGCACGGTGACACCTACAGAGCCAGGTTATCTAAGAGACCCTATAAACAGGCTAAAGTCACCAGTCATATGGGTTTTGTCCTATCCTATATGGGGGACAGAGAGAGCGAAACATCGCATCTGTGAGACCTTTATGTGAAGCCATAGGCAGTAAAGGACTACACCACCGCAGCGCAAGGGAAGGCTACTGATTTCCACCTGGACAAGGGGACTCTGGACTTGCCTCCACTGGCCGGACTCTGCCTGCCCTGTGATCTGTACCCTGGACTGTGGATTCTGAAGTCTTCAGTAAATGTAAAGAGACTGCAACCTTGTGCCCTCGTTCTTCACTGTGCCATTCATCATTCACCATCTATACACCGGGAAGCCCTGGGGATATACTTCACCTGTGGGAAGGTATACCATCTAGCTACCATAACATCACCACAGCAGACCCCTTAAAGCTGCGTCGGTCACCCTGACCGAATACCACAGGTGGTGTCACGAACATTCCCCTTAAAGACCTTTCCCTTTTACACGGACGTCCCAGGGCCACGGACCGGGTCAGCCACTGTGACATCCCCCTGTGAACCGAATGACCCGGTACCGAATACCCCACTGCCCTCGGGGGCGATCCATATTCCCTTTAACTTGGGCGCCCAGGGCCACGGACCGGGTCGCCGCCACCGTGACATCCCCCTTTAAGTACCAGACCCGGTACCGAGTACCCCACGGCCCTGGCGGGTGTTCCACAGACAACACACTGAATCAACAGAGATGAGTATTCTGACAGGTAACTTAATGCAGCAGGGTGGAGTGTGCACAAAGTAACTTGATTCAGCAGAGATGAGTATGCAGACGTGTACCATGATGAGACAAAGTGAGTTACAGCACCTTGAGTGTGCAGAGATGAGTATGCAGACAGGTACCTTGATGGAACAGATTAGAGTATATGTACAACACCTTGGATTAGCATAGATGAGTAGATAGGAAGATACCTTGATGTAGCTGAGATGAGGGTGTGAACAGCAACAGGAAAATCAGAGTTTTGTTGGTAGTTGACCTGCATGTTGGATAGCACTCAGGAGGAGAAGCTGACAAGACAATCAGAAACTGGGCTGTAACAGAGCCTAGTGGGAAGTCTGGCTAACCTACTGAAAAGCATGTAATAGTAATGTGCGCTACTGCCTGATACTAACGCGCTAGTGCACAGACACCTGAGCCAGCCGTAAAAGGTCTTGGATGATGACAGAGTTGCTTGATAAGTTACTATAGAATCCCAACACACATTAGCACAGATAGAGCCAAGTGTAGGATAAGTAGGCAAAAAAGTCATCATCACTGCACTGAAACTAGGACAGGCGAGTTGCAATTAGCAATAAAACAAAGTAGTGATGAGCGAACGTGCTAGGATAAGGTGTTATCCATGCTTGGGTGCTAACCAAGTGTCTTCAAAAAATATGTTTGAGTACCCGTGGCTGCATGTCTTGTGGCTGGTCGCCAGCCACAACACATGCATCAATTGCCTAACAAACAGGTAATCCATGCATGCGTTGAGGCTGTCGATCAACCGCAAGACATGCAGTCGCGGGGACTCATACATATTTTTTGAGCATGCTGAAGACACTTGCTTAGCTCGCAAGCATACTCAGATAACGCCTTATCAGAGCACTTTTGCTCATCAATTCTAATAGGCTTTTATAATATATATTATAACTAATACAATGCTTCACGTGAGTCACATTATCATTTTAGACAAAGTAACACTGGAGTATCATTTGCCCCTCTTCTGCTGTGCCTTTTGGACACTGGCAAGGCTTGACACATTGTAGAAGTTTTGTCCGAATTTTTTTGTGAACAAATAGTAGTAATCAATGACAAAGACAAATGGTCATTTATGCAATATCATTTTTAATAGACTTACAACTACACTATAATTAATGACATTTACAAAGACAGAGTTTCCAGTATAACGTGATTTCAGTTACTATAAGTGTGCAACTTTTAGAATACAGACAATTACATCTCATCAGAATATAGAGACCAAATAAACTGATGCCGTGTACAGTGTGCAGAAAGGTTTAGCAATTGATGACGTATGGGTAGGATAAGTCATCACTTAATGATTGATGGGGATCTGACATCTGAAAACCCCACTCATCCTGAGAATGAAAGAAACACAGTGCTGATTTTATTTTTCAGAACTGTCATTCACCTTATTGCTCACTATTTTTTGTCTTCTTTCTTATGTTGATATCTAGTAATCATCTTTGGCTTGTCACAGAGACGAGGAACCGGCTAAGGTACCGGCTTGACTGGAGACACTGTAGTATTTGATTCAAAGAGGTCCTCTTCTTCAATGTCCCGACTGGCTTCTTTTTTACAAAGAGTTTGAACGCAGTCACAACTTACAGCATTAATAAAAGAATATTTCACCATCTTTCCATTGGGACAAATCAGGCCAATGGAAATCTTTTTTGCCTTTGTCTCTTCACAACAAGCACAGTATTGCTCCATCATCAGAGTTTTTGGAGAGAAACTGAAAGGTGATAAAATAGGTTTTATACAGCAAAGAAATAAAGCAATAAGTCACTAGAAAAAACATCAGATACAAATATATACAGGCAGTCACCTTATGTACAACTCATAGATACAAACGTCGGATGTTGAAAAAAAACTAAACTAATTCTCACCTCACTGCTCATCCCTCCGTTCAACCTACTGCTTGACACTAGCCTTCTGGTCATCTTCTTTCCGCTGTCCGCTCATTCACTATAAGCCAGAACTTCTAGACACGTCTAAGCCTCGGAGGTCACTGCATATTTTATGGTCACAATGTCTATGCCATGACCTTATGACTCCCAGCGGACTCTGAGACTTGGATGTGGCCGTAAGTCCTGGTCCATAGTGAAGAGGCACGTGATGGCAGAAAAATAAGACCAGATGGCGGGCAGCAGGAGAGGTAAAGGATGATGTAAGTATTGGAAAAAAAAAATAATACTCATCTTTCCGGCCACCCCACTGTTTGCCATATGATCCTCTTCTTTCTACAGTCATGTGGTGCATCGAAGTTCTCTTCACTTTAGGCCAGGATTGCAACGTCATGACCTTATAACGTTCAGTGACTTTTTGGGCATTGACATGGTCGCACGTCCTGGCCTACAGTGAAGATGCCAGAGATGTGGAAAACTACAGTGGAAAGAAGACTGGACACGATGAAAGGAGCAGCGGGGCAACGGGAGAGGTCAGCCATGAGGTGAGTATTTTCCCGACTCTGTTCCAACTTGCATACAAATTGTAATATAAAATACTAATAAAATCTTAAGTTTTAATCTCTACAGCACGTGGCCAGGACTGCCAGCGAAGTGTCCAATGAATTCATGAGGTGCCAGCTCCCCGCAACTTTCAGGAGCTGACAGATTTTGCCTTAGTATTGTGCATGGAGAAACATCTGTTGCTGCTTTGCTGTTAATTTAATTTTACATGTTAATTAATATTTTTTCAAATTATTAATATATCAGCCTAGAGAGTGCAATTCTCGTTGGCCATGTACCGCAAAACTTTATATGTAGGTTTTTAAAAACTCCAGAAGACATAAACATCTCTATAACAACTTTATGCTGCCCTCAGACAGATTCAGGGTATGTGCACACGCTGCGGATTTTGCTGTGGATCCGCAGCAGTTTTCCCAAAGTTTACAGTACCATGTAAACCTATGGGGAAAAAAAAACGCTGTGCACATGCTGCGGAAAATTCCGCGCGGAAACGCAGCGGATTATTTTCCGCAGCATGTCAATTCTTTCTGCGGATTCCGCAACGGTTTTCAACCTGCACCAATAGGAAAGTGCAGTTGAAAACCTGCAGAGGAATCCACAGAAGAAACGGCGAGAAAATCGGCAGTGAAAACCGCAGTGGTTTTGCACTGCGGTTTTTCCAAATCCGCTGCGGAAAAATCCGCAGCAGAATCCGCAACGTGTGCACATACCCTCACAGTCCAGACCTCCAAACACACAGTCTTGTTAGCAGGTCACTTACATGGAATAGCTTTCACAGCTTCCTTTACAGTATGATGTTTCCACAGGCTTGATGGAATGGCAGTTTTTATGCCAAATAAAGTTTTTTTCCTTTACTAGCTGACACGTCTTTTGTGGTTTTACACCTTAGGTAAAGACATTGGAAAGAGTAGTGATAAATTGAGTTAATTTAAACATCTGTACATGACATAAATAGATTAGAATACCCCCAACTTTGAAAAATAAGAAGGAGGGACACATACACCTGCTGCAGCAATTTTAATTTTACTCTAAGCCTACATGATAAATTTGCCCAGTCTTTAATGTGTGCCAACACAAAAAAAAACCTCATAAAGAGGCCCAATAGAATTCGCACACATTACGTACTCCTTTCATGGTCCCCACAGTGCTCCCTATACAGTAAGATGCTTTCACAATACATTTCCCCACACATGATATATCTCCCCACAGTGCCCAGTGCACGCACAGACCTCCTATTAAACAATATGTTGGTCCCACAGCACCCTCATCACACAGCTTTGCTACATCAAATTACACAAAGTTTAGCCAGTGGTATAATCCAACCAAATAGTTTATATCAGCGTTTTGGATTAAAAAGTAACTTTTAATGTAAACATTTATAATATATCAAAAAACAAAATAATAATAACCACACGAAAGTGCAAGGTGCGTAAGACATAAAACACTAAAAAATGTGGAGTTCACATAATTAATCGGGTGCTTATTGTGTTAACCCCTTATATGCGAAAAGACTGATCCTTAAATACACTCTTGTGTAACATGCAATATGTTCCAAAAGCCTTCCTATGCACCCCGTGGTGATTTTTCCTTTACAATAAGACTAAATTCGAACATCCATGAGTCATGTACGTCTTTTGTGTTTTTCACTGTTAGAACACATTTCCATTATAATCTTTTGTGCTTTTTTCAGATTCAGACATGTCCATGTTTTATCAAAGTAAAAGATAAAAATTACCCTTTATAAGTCTGTGGGTCTGTGAAAATCAAGGACAGTGCATAGAAGCATCGGTGGATTGGAGAACACGAGCAATTCATTTATTTATTTTTTTCATCAGTGAAAATGCAGCGCCCCAGAGTCCTGGTCGTTGCAGTAATGTCGCTCTGCCACTAAGGGGAGTGATGTTATGTCTGATTGCGCTAAAGGAGTTCACCTGATTAGGTATCACAGTCACACACTACATTTCACACTCCGGCCTCCAGGGGGAGCAAAGGGTTCTATGTATTAGGCCACTCCTCACACTTTGGTAAAACTGGGGGTTGGATAGGAAGTTAGGAAGAAGCTGACTGGGTTTTGCCCAGGAACCATCCTGTGAGAGAGGGAGTTACTGGGAAGATTCAGGGGGGTCTCTGTCAGGGGTGGGATCCTGGCAGTGACCTAGCGAAAAGGACAGATCGTTACCGAGCCATGCCTGCACTACCTTGCGGCGGCATCTTAAGAAAGGACACGAAGAGAAGTATATTGTGGAGAAGTGAGAAACGAGATCACAGCACAAAGGCGAGAGAACCAGTAGGAGTCGTGCCCCTGAGATCGTGGCAACATCCTACTGAGGCGCGTAGCCGGTGGCCGGAACGCCGAGGAAGTATTGGGCTCTAAGCATTACTTCAAACAGCGGCAGGACAGTTAATTATAGGTTGGCTGTCTCACCTAAATCACCTAATGAAGACAACGGAGGCAATTGTGGGAGAGGGGCGACTCTAGGGTCCCTATAAAATAACTCCAGGCCTACCCCGTCATACGGGTGCATCGTATCCATATCATCTGGGGGACGGAGAGAGAAAGAACAGAAACATACACGACAGTTGTGAGGACTATCCCGTGGTGCTCAGCAGGGAAGTACTACAACACCCAGGCGCTAGTAGGTAGGCACTGATTTCCACCTGCAAAAGGAACTCTGGATGTGCCTTCGGACCGGCCGGACTCAGCCAGCCCAGTTAGCAGTGCTCTGGATTGCGGATCCCGAAGCCTTCAGTAAAGAGGTAAAGAGACTGCAACCCTGTGTACTCGTCATTCATCGCGCCTTGCACCACCCACCATCATCTTTCATTGGATGCCCCTTAGCAGGGTCACGGACCGGGTCTAGCCACCGTGACAACCCCAGGACTGAGACAGAGAGGCCCGGTACCGAGTACCCCACAGCCCTGCATCTGGGGGAGCTCCTACTTGGCATCACGAGCAGGATCTACTTAAGCCTGAAGAATCAGGTCATGTGTGCCTTGGAACTGTGTCTGAATTGTGCTTGAACTGTGACTTATTGCAAAGACTGTGTATTGCCACTTGCCGCCAAAAGTGCCCGCCAAAACCGCCGCCATTACTGCGCCAAGAGGAGCACAGAAGAAGAAGGGCGTGGAAGTGGGCGTAAAAAAGCTGAAGAGCGCGAAAGACAATGGCCACCCAGTCTAAATATTTCTGTACCTTGAGGACGTGTCTGTCAGCACCTGAGATCTGCCTTCTAATCCTCAATGGAGGGCGGAGACAAAGAAAAAGAAACCGCCCACGAAGGAGAGAGCGGGAAAAAGACCAGGAAGCGACTCACGTGGAGGACGCCATGGCCGATCACTCAGAACCAAAGTGTGGGGTTGAAGTGGAGGATTCCTCCAGCTACCCGGAAGAGCTGAACGGCCAAATCTCCACAGTCGGCACTGACCTCCTGCAGATCGAGATGGAGGAATTAATTGAGCAGCTCCTCCATCTGCGGGTGGAGGCGAAGGGCTCGTACCAGGAGGCGCCGGCGGAGGACCCCCCGTCATCGGTTCCTGTGTTGCTGCCGGAGCTCCTGCCGATGTCCCCACCGACACCGCCGCCAGCGGAGCCAGCCGCGATGGAGGAAGCCGCACCGGCCGGTGAGTCTGCCGACCCTGCCCTGCCAGCAGAGGACCTGCTGATAGGCCCCGTCACGGCACCCCCTCTCCCTGGGACCTATAGACTCCAGCGCCTTACACCCTGGGATCAGGCCACGGGTATGGAGCACTTCTTAAAAGCCCCGATCTCGCCAATCACCATGCCGGGCGAGGTCTATGCGGAGCGCACAGTGTGCCGCTGGGAGAACCCAGGATCTGACTTCATGGGGTTCCCCGGGGTGAAGACGCAGGAAGGGGAGATGGTGGAGGCCCTTAGCTGGGCGGAATACCAGGCCCAGCTAGACCAATGATGGGAGAAGGAGGAGAAGGACTACCAGGCCCGGCGGGAGGCCCATCACCAGCGGGACCTAGCGGTGAAGGACCGGGCCCGCAAGGACCGCACCACCCACCAGGTCCCGTGCAGGCAGGGCATTATCATCGCCTTTAAACTCCGTGGGGGCTGGGGCTTCATCAAGGAGCCAGGCCTGTACGCTGAAGTTTTTGTAAATCGGAGGGATGTAGAGTCCCACCTTAGAGAGGGCCACCTGGATCGGGATCTCTACCCCGGGGATGAAGTCGCCTACACCCGGCACTTTGGGGAAAAGGGGTGGTTCGTCCTGAATGTCCACAAGAGGCAAGGCTCCGTGACACCCCCGACTAAGGTGCCAGTGAAGTTATCCCCCGTGGCGAAGGCGCCCCCTTGTGACCGGTCTACCATTACCACGAAGACCACGGTGGTTACCCTGACGTGCACCATTGTTAAGACCACAACCTGCACCGTCGCTACCACTACCACCGTTGTAGCCGGAAGCTTGGCCTCAGTGATGGCTAGTACCCAGGCCGTCTTGGAGCCTTAAACTGTGGGTACCCAGACCCCTGTCTGGAGCGAGGGGGCTTCGGGTACGACACCTGGTGGCCGCAGGTATCCGGTCAGATGGCCCCGCCTACTGCTGCCTGCAGAGCTACGGCCTCCAGAACCAGAGTAAAGCCCGATGCTCTGAAACTGTAAATAGTTAACTGTTTGTTTTCCTGCTTTTTGCTGCTAATACCCGACCAGGGTTATTCTTAAAGGGATCCCTTCGTTTACCCGGGATCCCTATTGTTTTTGTTTTTGCTTTTGTTTTTTGCTTTTGTTCATCATTGTTTACAAAGACTACCGAATCATGGACGGTGAATGGTTCACAAACTGTGAGGTAAATAGTTCGCACCTTCTTAAAGGTGCCCTCTACTGGTTTTACCAAAAAGGAGAGCTTTTTGAAGAGACTGTTCCTGAATACAGCGCAGAAGTTCTTGCCTTAAACGGACTAGCAGATAGAGAGTCTGCACTACCTCAAAGAGACTTGGTTCCCTCTTAAAGGGAATGTTCATTTGTTGCACTTAAGTATAATGTTATTCTAAGAAAGTTGAATAGTAATGAATAGTGTGTAGTTATTTAAGAAATAATAGGAAGTGTTTGATGATGCTACTAGAGATTGAGGACAGGAAAGGGTTGAAAGCCGAATTTCAATAAAGTGAACCCGTAGGGGTTAGTGAGTCCTCCTGAGAACCATAGAGAGATGGTTGATAGATCTTATACTGTGAATAAAAATTGAGCTTATAGAATAAAAGATGCAGTAGGCCTGGACAGGTAGACAGGCGGTCCTATATGTGTGAAGTCAGAGAGTAAAGAAAAATGTTGCTTTTAGAAAAGAGAAATAAAGAAAAAGTTAATTTATATTTCAGAGTTTTATAGTAAGCCTTTAGTGGGTTCAGCTTATACGCCCTTAAAGGAAAAGTTAAATTATTGTTCGAAGTTTGCACTTAGTAGATAGAATACCCGGCTGGGTAATGATGGTTATTTATAGTCAAGTTAGTCATAAGTGTTATTTATAACCTTGAGTAAAAATGTAAATATGTTTCTGTTTGTAACGTTCAAGTGTCCTCACCTCCCATAAAGGGAAGCACTGTTATATTTACTTGTTTACAGCATTTCAAAATATTGTATGTCTTTTGCTAACATGTATTGTTGTTCTTCTTCCCAGTCCGGGAGTACTGGATTTAACCGGGGGGAGTGCAGCACCCCAGAGTCCTGGTCGTTGCAGTAATGTTGCTCTGCCACTAAGGGGAGTGATGTTATGTCTGATTGCGCTAAAGGAGTTCACCTGACCAGGTATCACAGTCACACACTACATTTCACACTCTGGCCTCCAGGGGGAGCAAAGGGTTCTATGTATTAGGCCACTCCTCACACTTTGGTAAAACTGGGGGTTGGATAGGAAGTTAGGAAGAAACTGACTGGGTTTTGCCCAGGCAACATCCTGTGAGAGAGGGAGTTACTAGGAAGATTCAGGGGGGGTCTCTGTCAGGGGTGGGATCCTGGCAGTGACCTAGCGAAAAGTACAGATCGTTACGGAGCCGTGCTGTTATGATCCCAATGGCAAAGGATCTCAGAGATTACAGCAAAGTCTGCAAACATAAATACCAGCTCATAGGGACGTGGTAACTAGGCTGACCATATACCTGATCCTAGCACAAACACTAACAGTAGCCGGGGAACGTGCCTACGTTGATCCTAGACGTCTCGCGCCAGCCGGAGAACTAACTAACCCTATAAGGGAAAATAAGACCTCTCTTGCCTCCAGAGAAAAGACTCCAAAGTAATACAAGCCCCCAACAAATAATAACGGTGAGGTAAGAAGAAAAGACAAACGTAAGAATGAACTAGAGTTTAGCAAAGAGAGGCCCACTGACTAATAGCAGAATATAGTAAGATGACTTATATGGTCAGCAAAAAACCCTGCAAAATATCCACGCTGAATATCCAAGAACCCCAAAACCGACTAACGGTGTGGGGGGAGAATATCAGCCCCCTAGAGCTTCCAGCGATATCAGGAATCACATTTTGTACAAGCTGGAAAAAAATATAAACAATGCAAATGATCAAAAATAAGAAAGCAGGACTTAGCTTATCTTGCAAAGAACCAGGACCTGAAGACAGGAGCAAACAGAAATGAACTGATTACAACGATGCCAGGCATTGGACTGAGAATCCAGGAAGTTTAAATAGCAACACCCCAGGCCTAACGAAGCAGGTGAGTACCAACCTGGTAAAAGACAATCCAAGTGCCAAATCACTAGTGACCACAAGAGGGAGCCAATAAGTATAGTTCACAACAGTACCCCCCCTTTAAGGAGGGGTCACCGAACCCTCACCAAGACCACCAGGGCGACCAGGATGAGCAGCGTGGAAGGCACGAACCAAATCGGCCGCATGAACTTCAGAGGCGGCCACCCAGGAATTATCCTCCTGACCATAGCCCTTCCATTTGACCAAATACTGAAGCCTCCGTCTAGAGAGACGAGAATCCAAGATCTTCTCTACCACGTACTCCAACTCGCCCTCAACCAACACCGGAGCAGGAGGCTCAACAGCAGGAACCACAGGCACAACGTACCGCCGCAACAAAGACCTATGGAACACGTTGTGAATGGCAAACGACACCGGAAGATCCAAACGAAAAGAAACCGGGTTAAGAACTTCCAAAATTTTATAAGGACCAATAAAGCGAGGCTTAAACTTAGGAGAGGAAACCTTCAGAGGGACATACCGAGAAGACAACCAAACCAAATCCCCAACACGAAGTCGGGGGCCCACACCGCGGCGGCGGTTGGCAAAACGCTGAGCCTTCTCCTGTGACAACTTCAAGTTGTCCACCACAAGATTCCAAATCCGCTGCAACCTATCCACCATGGAATCCACCCCAGGACAGTCAGAAGACTCAACATGACCCGAGGAGAAACGAGGATGAAAACCAGAGTTGCAGAAGAATGGCGAAACCAAAGTAGCGGAACTAGCCCGATTATTAAGGGCAAACTCCGCCAATGGCAAGAAGGTCACCCAATCATCCTGGTCCGCAGAAACAAAACATCTCAAATAAGCCTCCAGTGTCTGATTAGTTCGCTCCGTTTGACCATTAGTCTGAGGATGGAAGGCAGATGAAAACGACAAATCAATGCCCATTTTAGCACAAAAAGATCGCCAGAATCTGGACACAAACTGGGATCCTCTGTCGGACACGATATTCTCCGGAATGCCGTGTAAACGAACCACATTCTGAAAAAACAAAGGAACCAGATCGGAAGAGGAAGGCAACTTAGGCAAGGGTACCAAATGGACCATCTTGGAAAAACGATCACACACCACCCAGATGACAGACATTCCTTGAGACACCGGAAGATCAGAAATGAAATCCATGGAAATGTGTGTCCACGGCCTCTTCGGGACGGGCAAGGACAGAAGCAACCCGCTAGCACGAGAACAACAAGGCTTAGCCCGAGCACAAGTCCCACAGGACTGCACAAATGACCGCACATCCCGTGACAAGGAAGGCCACCAAAAGGACCTAGCCACCAAATCTCGGGTACCAAAAATTCCCGGATGTCCTGCCAACACCGAGGAATGAACCTCGGAAATGACTTTGCTGGTCCATTTATCAGGAACAAACAGTCTGTCGGGTGGACAAGAGTCAGGTCTACCAGCCTGAAATCTCTGCAACACACGTCGCAAATCAGGAGATATGGCCGACACGATTACTCCCTCTTTAAGAATACCAGCTGGCTCCAAGACTCCAGGAGAGTCAGGCACAAAGCTCCTAGAAAGAGCATCAGCCTTAACATTCTTCGAACCAGGCAGGTACGAGACCACAAAGTCAAAACGAGAGAAAAACAATGACCAACGAGCCTGTCTAGGATTCAGGCGCTTAGCAGACTCGAGATACATCAGATTTTTTTGATCAGTCAAGACCACCACACGATGCTTAGCACCCTCGAGCCAATGACGCCACTCCTCAAATGCCCACTTCATGGCCAACAACTCCCGATTACCAACATCATAGTTCCGCTCAGCAGGCGAAAACTTCCTAGAGAAAAAAGCACATGGTCTCATCACAGAGCAACCAGAGTCTCTCTGCGACAAAACAGCCCCAGCACCGATCTCAGAAGCATCCACTTCAACCTGAAAGGGAAGTGAGACATCAGGCTGGCACAAAACAGGCGCCGAAGTAAACCGGCGCTTCAGCTCCTGGAAGGCCTCCACGGCTGCAGGGGCCCAACTAGTCACATCAGAACCTTTCTTGGTCATATCCGTCAAAGGTTTAACAACGCTAGAAAAGTTAGCGATAAAGCGACGGTAGAAATGAGCAAACCCCAAGAACTTCTGAAGACTCTTAACAGACGTGGGCTGAGTCCAATCATGAATAGCTCGGACCTTGACTGGGTCCATCTCCACAGCAGAAGGGGAGAAAATAAAACCCAAAAAGGAAACCTTCTGCACTCCAAAGAGACACTTTGAGCCCTTCACAAACAAAGCATTATTACGCAAAACCTGAAACACCATCCTGACCTGCTTTACATGAGAATCCCAATCATCCGAGAAAACCAGAATATCATCCAGATAAACAATCATAAATTTATCCAGATACTTCCGGAAGATATCATGCATAAAGGACTGAAACACTGAAGGAGCATTAGAGAGCCCAAAGGGCATCACCAAGTATTCAAAATGACCTTCGGGCGTATTGAATGCAGTTTTCCATTCATCTCCCTGCCTAATGCGCACAAGGTTGTACGCACCACGAAGATCTATCTTGGTGAACCACTTGGCACCCTTAATCCGAGCAAACAAGTCTGACAATAGTGGCAAAGGATACTGAAACTTAACAGTGATTTTATTCAGAAGCCGATAGTCTATACAAGGTCTCAAAGACCCGTCTTTCTTGGCCACAAAAAAGAATCCCGCACCAAGAGGGGAAGAGGATGGACGAATATGCCCCTTCTCCAAAGACTCCTTGACATAAGAACGCATTGCGGCATGCTCGGGTACAGACAAATTAAATAATCGTCCCTTAGGAAATTTACTGCCAGGAATCAAATCTATTGCGCAGTCACAGTCCCTATGAGGAGGAAGAGCACTGGACCTGGACTCACTGAATACATCCTGATAGTCACACAAATACTCAGGAACCTCTGAAGGAGTAGAAGTAGCAATAGACACCGGCGGAGAATCGCAATGAATTCCCTGACAACCCCAACTCGACACCGACATAGCCTTCCAATCCAAAACAGGATTATGGGTCTGCAACCATGGCAGACCCAACACGACCAAATCATTCATTTTATGCAGAACAAGAAAACGAATCACCTCCCGATGTTCAGGAGTCATGCACATGGTCACTTGTGTCCAATACTGCGGTTTATTTTCCGCCAGTGGCGTAGCATCAATTCCTCTGAGAGGAATAGGAACTTTTAAAGGCTCCAGGACAAAACCACAGCGCTTGGCAAACGACAAGTCCATAAGACTCAGGGCAGCACCTGAATCCACAAACGCCATAACAGGGTAGGAAGACAATGAACAAATTAAAGTCACAGACAAAATAAATTTAGGCTGCAAATTACCAATGGAGACAGGACTAACAACCTTGGTTAGGCGTTTAGAGCATGCTGATATAACATGTGTAGAATCACCACAGTAAAAACACAGCCCATTCTGTTGTCTATGATTTTGTTGTTCGGTTCTAGTCAGGATTCTATCACATTGCATTGCTGGATCGGGGTTTCTATCACATTGCATTGAAACAGGTGTCTGTTCAGACAACACCGCCAGAGGATTGGCAGATTTGCGCTCCCGCAAACGCCGATCAATCTGAATAGCCAGCGCCATAGAATCATTCAGACTTGTAGGAATTGTGAAACCCACCATCACATTCTTAATGGCTTCAGAAAGACCATTTCTGAAATTTGCGGCCAGAGCACATTCATTCCATTGAGTAAGCACGGACCATTTCCGAAATTTTTGGCAATACACTTCGGCTTCATCCTGGCCCTGAGAGATAGCCAGTAGAGCTTTTTCTGCCTGAATTTCAAGATTAGGCTCCTCATAAAGCAATCCGAGCACCAGAAAAAACGCATCAACATCCGCCAATGCCGGATCTCCTGGCGCTAACGAGAAAGCCCAATCCTGAGGGTCGCCACGCAAAAAGGAGATAACAATTTTAACTTGCTGAGCTGAATCTCCAGACGAACGAGGTTTCAAAGATAGAAACAATTTACAATTATTCCTAAAATTCCTAAATTTAAATCGATCTCCAGAGAACAGCTCAGGAATAGGTATCTTAGGCTCAGACATAGGACTGCTAACAACAAAATCCTGAATGCTCTGCACTCGTGCAGCAAGCTGATCCACACTAGTAATCAAGGTCTGAACATTCATGTCTGCAGCAAAGCTTACAGCCACTCTGAGAGAAAGGGGAAGGAAGAAAGAGGAGGAAAAAAAACAAAAACAAAAAAAAAACTCAGAACTCCTTTTCTTTTAATCCCACTTCTGCAATGCATTAACTATTCATAGGCCAGGCATACTGTTATGATCCCAATGGCAAAGGATCTCAGAGATTACAGCAAAGTCTGCAAACATAAATACCAGCTCATAAGGACGTGGTAACTAGGCTGACCATATACCTGATCCTAGCACAAACAACAACAGTAGCCGGGTAACGTGCCTACGTTGATCCTAGACGTCTCGCGCCAGCCGGAGAACTAACTAACCCTATAAGGGAAAATAAGACCTCTCTTGCCTCCAGAGAAAAGACCCCAAAGTAATACAAGCCCCCAACAAATAATAACGGTGAGGTAAGAAGAAAAGACAAACGTAAGAATGAACTAGAGTTTAGCAAAGAGAGGCCCACTGACTAATAGCAGAATATAGTAAGATGACTTATATGGTCACCAAAAAACCCTGCAAAATATCCACGCTGAATATCCAAGAACCCCCAAACCGACTAACGGTGTGGGGGGAGAATATCAGCCCCCTAGAGCTTTCAGCGATATCAGGAATCACATTTTGTACAAGCTGGAAAAAAATATAAACAATGCAAATGATCAAAAATAAGAAAGCAGGACTTAGCTTATCTTGCAAAGAACCAGGACCTGAAGACAGGAGCAAACAGAAATGAACTGATTACAACGATGCCAGGCACTGGACTGAGAATCCAGGAAGTTTAAATAGCAACACCCCAGGCCTAACGAAGCAGGTGAGTACCAACCTGGTAAAAGACAATCCAAGTGCCAAATCACTAGTGACCACAAGAGGGAGCCAATAAGTATAGTTCACAACACCGTGCCTGCACTACCTTGCGGCGGCATCCTAAGAAAGGACACGAAGCGAAGTATATTGTGGAGAAGTGAGAAACGAGATCACAGCACAAAGGCGAGAGAACCAGTAGGAGTCGTGCCCCTGAGATCATGGCAACATCCTACTGAGGCGCGTAGCCGGTGGCCGGAACGCCAAGGAAGTATTGGGCTCTAAGCATTACTTCAAACAACGGCAGGACAGTTAATTATAGGTTGGCTGTCTCACCTAAATCACCTAATGAAGACAACGGAGGCAATTGTGGGAGAGGGACGTCTCTAGGGTCCCTATAAAATAACTCCAGGCCTACCCCGTCATACAGGTGCGTCCTATCCATATCATCTGGGGGACGGAGAGAGAAAGAACAGAAACATACACGACAGTTGTGAGTAGGGTTGAGCGAAACGGGTCGGCAATTTTCAGAAGTCGCCGACTTTTGGCAAAGTCGGGTTTCATGAAACCCGACCCGACCCCTGTGTGGGGTCGGCCATGAAGTCGGCGATCTTCTGAATCTGGAATCGGAATTCCGATACCGATTCCCGATATGATTAAGATATCGGGAATTGGTATCGGAATTCAGATTTAAGTGTAAAATAAAGAATTAAAATAAAAAATATCGCTATACTTACCCTCTGACGGGCCCTGGTACTAACCGGGAACCTTCCTTCCTTAGAATCAGCCTTCCAGGACCTTGCGGTGACATCGCGGTGACGTCGCGGCTTGTGATTGGTTGCGCGGCCGCCCATGTGACCGCTCGCGCGACCAATCACAAGCCGCGACGTCACCGTGACGTCACCGAAGGTCCTGGAAGGGCTGATTCTTAGGAAGGAAGGCTGCCGGAACGAAGCCGAGGGTGAGTATATTCCTATTAGGTATATACTCACCCTCGGACACGCCCTGCTTCTTTCCGGCAGCCTTCCTTCCTAAGAATCAGCCCTTCCAGGACCTTCGGTGACGTCACGGTGACGTCGCGGCTTCTGATTGGTCGCGCGAGCGGTCACATGGGCAGCCGAGCGACCAATCACAAGCCGCGACGTCACCGCGACGTCACCGCAAGGTCCTGGAAGGCTGATTCTAAGGAAGGAAGGTTCCCAGTTAGTACCAGGGCCCGTCAGAGGGTAAGTATAGCGATATTTTTTATTTTAATTCTTTATTTTACACTTAAATATGGATCCCAGGGCCTGAAGGAGAGTTTCCGCTCCTTCAGACCCTGGGAACCATTGGAAACCCAATGCACTGCATTGGGTTTCGAGTTTCGGCCGACCCCGACCCCGACTTTTTTATAGGATCGGCCGATTTCACTCGACCCGACTTTTGAAAAAGTCGGGTTTCGTGAAACCCGACCCGATCCTATTAAAGTAAAGGTCGCTCAACCCTAGTTGTGAGGACTATCCCGTGGTGCTCAGCAGGGAAGTACTACAACACCCAGGCACTGATTTCCACCTGCAAAGGGAACTCTGGATGTGCCTTCGGACCGGCCAGACTCAGCCAGCCCGGTTAGCAGTGCTCTGGATTGCGGATCCCGAAGCCTTCAGTAAAGAGGTAAAGAGACTGCAACCCTGTAACCTCGTCATTCATCGCGCCTTGCACCACACACCATCATCTTTCATTGGACGCCCCTTAGCAGGGTCACGGACTGGGTCTAGCCACTGTGACAACCCTAGGACTGAGACAGAGAGGCCCGGTACCGAGTACCCCGCGGCCCTGCGTCTGGGGGCGCTCCAAAAATCACTGCTGAAACCCTGATGAGAATAACTGGCACTGAACAAACACTGCTGAAACTCGTGTCCGTGTTTTTTTAATACAATAGAAGTCATAGACTTCTGAATGAAGCCTAAGACTGTATGCTAGACTCACCAGTCCATCAATATTGTTCCCACAAAGTATGGAACAGTTTACATGGTCCACATAGTGCCTCCTACACAGTAAGTTACCCTTACAGCCTCCACACATAGCATATGGCCCCCACAGTGTCCATGACACTTTATGATTCACCCACAGTACCCTCAAACAGTATGATGCGCACTACAAATTTCCCTACTCAGCTCTGCTATATTTACACCCACACTCAGCATTGCTATACACACACAAAAGTCTGCTGCATAAACACACACTCAGCTTGGCTACATATATATATATATATATATATATATATATATATATATATATATATATATATATATATATATATACATACATACTGTATATACAAAGAAAGAAGAAAATGTGGCACTCACCAGCTTGTGCTGCAATAAAAAAGTACTTTATTGCGCCATAGCGTGGACTGAGGACATCATAATAACAGCTGCAGGTATATGCGAGGGTGCAAGGTGACCGAGGACGACAGCCGTTTCGTGCAGACTGCGCTTCAACAGGTCGCACCTGGACCCGTTAAAGCGCAGTCCGCGCGAAACGGCCATCGTCCTCGGTCATCTTGCACCCTCGCATATACCTGCAGCTGTTATTATGATGTCCTCAGTCTACGCTATGGCACAATAAAAGACTTTTTTATCGCAGCACAAGCTGGTGAGTGCCACATTTTCTTCTTTCTTTGTATATGTTGCTCTTGGACTGCTAATCAATGTTGAGCACCACAAAGCCAGTGCAAGATACCACCTAATATTGTACAGGGAACTTTTGCTGCTGCAGCCACAGAAAACTGCAGGTGTAACCTAGTGCTATTCTACTTTTCTCTATGTAATTCATTATATATATATATATATATATATATATACACAAATAAATAAATATATACACACATATATACATATACACACACACATACATATATATATATATATATATATATATATATATACATACACACATCTATGCTACATCAACACACAATGATCTGCTATATTAACACAAGCACTCTCATCTCTGTTCACTGGATAATTATATATATACACCCACATAAATAGATATAAAAAGGTAAAGCTCGGTGTCTGTGTATTTATATAGGGGAGCTATGTGTGTTGATGTACCATAGATTTGCATGGGCATACACATATATATTATGTATAGAGGTATATGCACAAACACACAATTCTGCTAAATATGCAAAAAATTATTTCAAATGAACACACACAACTCTACTACATCAAGACACACACGCACACAATCGATGACAAGCTGAGATGTCAATAAGCATATGCACCGCCTCCAGCAGCCATTTTCCAGAGGCCCACCTCCAAGAGAGCAATGTGCGGAGTCGGGACTCAGCTGCTGCTCAAAGACCCGACATTTTCTTGAAGCGTACCGCTGGGACACCCCCTCATCCCAGCCCAAAGCCTGCAGCATTGCTCCACTCCCGTGCCCATCGGATTTCCACAGAGGCAACCCTGCTTTCTTTGACCCTGATCCATCACCACCACCCTACCCCCTCATAAGCTAACTTTTGACTATAAGAAGGACCCCCATTGACATGTAAAAATTTTTTTTCCCATTTTCCTCCTCAAAATTTGGGGTGCGTCTTATGGTACAGTGCGTCTTATGGTACAGTGCATCTTATAGTACGCAAAATACAGTACTTAATTTTTCTCATCTCTTGAGACAACTTTCTCTTTAGCTTTCTTTGGTCCATGTTCAGTGTGGCACACACCATGATGCCAAACAATACAGTGACTACTTTTCATCCTACAAATAGGCAGACTGAACAATTAGCAGTTTGAGCACATCTGTGATGATAATTAAAGGACACAACTTCATTTGACATGGTCAAATTATTTGGATAATGGGTTTCTTGACGCTTCATGTTTGATTCTTCTTAAGTCTTTGTCAGTTAATATTCATATTTTTTTCTCAACATATTTTTTGCGACCCTGTTGACTATTTGCAGGAAAACATTTGATGGTTTTGCATCCCTCTATAAGACTAGTAACAATTTTTGATTTTTCAGCGTCAGTTAAATCTCTTTTTTGGCCCATTTTGCCTGAAGAAAATAAGCTGCCTAATAATTCTGCACATCTTGATAAAGGGTGTTGTATCCTTAGGCCACACAGTCCCTCATTACATAAATACACATCAGCTGCATGAGAACAATAAGCATTCATGCCAGAATTGGAAAATTTGCTTAAAAATGATGATGTAATCAAAATACTCACTTGCCTAATAATTGTGCACACAGTGAATATACATATGCACAAACACTCAGCTTTGCTCTAGGTATATGTGTATATACTGTATATATACAACCAGTGAGCTCTGCTATAAATATACACACACAAACCCTTGTTTGTGTCCTGCTCCTTGTGCCTCATCTCCGCTGCCAATCATGTAACCCCAGACTGTGGCAAGACCCAAAGGAAAGGTCCTAGTAGGATCTTCAGTCTTTCCATAGACTGATCGGTGAAGGATGGACCTGTTGGCTCCCTCCTCCAAAATTATATTCAGCTGTATCTGTAACCTAAGGAATTTGGAGGGACAGCTCCCTAAATATAATCTTGCTAGTTCCGGGACAGTTGGGAGATTAGGTAAGGGACAATACATAAAAATGAATAATAATAGTTTAAATTAGGAAATAGGAAAAGTCAAAGTCAGTACATAGTCCACCAACCCCTGTGTGTAACTATGATGTAACTAAAATATACTGTATATTTGGGTTCGGTTCATTTTCTTGACACAATGTCTTCCAGACAGAATACTTACATATAACGCAACATCCTCTTTCATCTTCTTGAATGTCTTCCTATAAAAATAATATTATTAAAATGGTATGATCAAGAAATTCCCAGCAGATAGGAAAACTAGATGAGAGGTTGTAAATAGTGAATGCTCATTGTAGGGAATACAGGAGCCTGTCACCAGAAAATATTAGTGGCCAGTAGGTTAATTATTGAAAAAAAGGCATCAATTCTAACAAAATCCCAATGGAAATGATGCAATTTTTGGGGTCAGTCCTTCAATCACAAAGATTAAATGAGAAAAAAACAAAACAAAAT
This sequence comes from Ranitomeya variabilis, assembly GCF_051348905.1. NCBI lineage: Eukaryota > Metazoa > Chordata > Amphibia > Anura > Dendrobatidae > Ranitomeya > Ranitomeya variabilis. The sequence continues at coordinate 484,705,802 of NC_135233.1, read as the reverse complement.
AAACAACCCATATATATGCTACAGCACTGGATAGAAATGGTAGAGAGCATACCCAATATAAATATTGGATAGTGTGAAGACAGAGTAAAACAGCCGGTATCCCAGTATACGTCTCTTTTAAGATTAAATGGTTGGCCAATAACAAAAATGTATTTTAATCCTAACTACCTATCTGTTTAATGTCATAACATAGTCTCTTTTCTAACATATTTTATTTAAAAAGACCTTACCATTCTCTCACTACTCTGTCTTATTGCTTTTTTTACTACTTCCTATTTGATGATGCTTCGTTTGAAAATCCCAGTGCACACTGGGATAGACAAATGAGTTGTCATCAGGGAGAAGAGGATCTGGTAACTGCTGCAGCCTCTGCCCCATCTCTGAAACAAAGCATCAATGCTGATGTATGCTTAGCATACTGCACAGTGACAGTACACTCCCTCATTGTCACAGTGACAGTACACTCCCTCATTGTCACAGTGACAGTACACTCCCTTGCTGGCATATTATATTGCAAGGTGACAGCACACTCCCTCATCGGCACTTTGCACAGTGACAGTACACTCCCTCACTGGCACATTGCACAGTGACAGTATGCTCCCTTGCTGCCATATTATATTGCACAGTGACAGTACACTCATTCATCGGCACATTGCACAGTGACATTACGCTCCATCGCTGTCATATTATATTGCACAGTGACAGTACGCTCCCTTGCCAGCATATCGCACTGTGACAAGAATCTACTAAGCATATGTTGGAAATGACAACGAATGCATGTTCAGTAGAGCATGGACTAGCCAAACCCCTGAATGGGATGTCATTGCGAGGGACACTTCCTTTCAGGGAGGGGGTAGAGGTTGTGTCAGTAATCCTTTTAATACCTACAGAAACTAAAATTATTATGATTCAAGTAATCTTGCATAGTAGGACCATGACTATGATTGGATGAACGCCCCTGAATTAATACAAAATACTTACTGGCGCACATTCATCAAGGTTAATTTTGGGGCATGACATTTTGGATCCCACAGTAACAAATTGATCATTATTACGCACACACTCATATATGGTACAGTTATCTCCAGGAGGTGACCCACTGTCTCCAGGCTGCAAGAAATGAAATATGCATTTTTACCTATTCACACAATTACTTGGAGGTTTAATAGATGGGCATCATGGTCCTCACCTTGAGAAGATAAGTAGTGTTATCAGGTAGGTCCACAATACAATCTGTCTGTTTACATGTTCCACAGCATTCTCCTGGGATATCTGTATAGGTAAAGCCCTGAAGATGATAAAATATTGGCAACATTAGGATAGAGGTACCCACTGGAGATGTTTTATGAGTGATGATGATTTACGTATATGTGATTTCTATACAGTTATGACTTCTAGGACCATACCTGGGCACATTTCTTCAAACATTTTGTTGAAACACAGGAAACTAAATGCTGCCCTGTGCTAGTAATCAAATTTTCATCACAAATACATTGTTCACAGGGTCGTGTAGAAGGAACTGTGGCACCAGGCTAGAACAAAAGAGAATAATTTAGAATACCCGAGAGCAGGTTATGGATATCGGTGCTTTCTATAAATTTTGTAAGAAACATTTCATAAATATATTAATGCAATTTTTGTACCTGATACTCTATTTGATGATGTACGCACACTTTTTTGGTTTCTGTAGAAAATAGATGTAGAAATAATTTTTAATTGGTGGTGATCAATTAGGTTGAGTGAGGAATAAATAACTAGAAAGAAGGACACACCACATCTGTAGACAGGGCAGCAGGCTTCTGGGTCCATATATGGTATAGCCTCAAATCCAGGCTTACAGACTATTTTAGTGTTGGAACAAAGACTCCTATTACAACCTAGAAAATCAGGAATAGTGGATAAAACATGAATCAATAGATGTCCTCCTACTAGTTACACTATGTGTTTTAGAAGAGTGTCTGCATTTTTATATCCGATGCGGTCAAGAGCGTAACTATAGTAGATGCAGACTTTGCAGCCACACCCAGGTCTGGGAGCCTAGGTGGGACCAAAAAACTGTTTGGCACATAGTTACATAGTTATTACGGTTGAATGAAGACTGTAAGTCCATCTAGTTCAACCCATAGCCTAACCTAACATGCCCTAACATGTTGATCCAGGGGAAGGCAAAAAAACCCCATGTGGCAAAGAGTAACTCCACCATGGGGAAAAAAATTCCTTCCCGACTCCACATACGGCAATCAGACTAGTTCCCTGGATCAACGCCTTATCAAGGAATCTAGTGTATATACCCTGTAACATTATACTTTTCCAGAAAGGTATCCAGTCCCCTCTTAAATTTAATTAATGAATCACTCATTACAACATCATACGGCAGAGAGTTCCATAGTCTCACTGCTCTTACAGTAAAGAATCCGCGTCTGTTATTATGCTTAAACCTTCTTTCCTCCAGACGTAGAGGATGCCCCCTTGTCCCTGTCTCAGGTCTATGATTAAAAAGATCACCAGAAAGGTCTTTGTACTGTCCCCTCATATATTTATACATTAAAATAAGATCACCCCTTAGTCTTTGTTTTTCCAAACTAAATAGCCCCAAGTGTAATAACCTATCTTGGTATTGCAGACCCCCCAGTCCTCTAATAACCTTGGTCGCTCTTCTCTGCACCCGCTCCAGTTCAGCTATGTCTTTCTTATACACCGGAGACCAGAACTGTGCACAGTATTCTAAGTGTGGTCGCACTAGTGACTAGTATAGAGGTAAAATTATGTTCTCCTCATGAGCATCTATGCCTCTTTTAATACATCCCATTATTTTATTTGCCTTTGTAGCAGCTGCCTGACACTGGCCACTGAATATGAGTTTGTCATCCACCCATATACCCAGGTCTTTTTCATTGACGGTTTTGCCCAGAGTTTTAGAATTAAGCACATAGTTATACATCTTATTACTTCTACCCAAGTGCATGACCTTACATTTATCCCCATTAAAGCTCATTTGCCATTTATCAGCCCAAGCTTCTAGTTTACATAAATCATCCTGTAATATAAAATTGTCCTCCCCTGTATTGATTACCCTGCAGAGTTTAGTGTCATCTGCAAATATTGAAATTCTACTCTGAATGCCCCCTACAAGGTCATTAATAAATATGTTAAAAAGAAGAGGGCTCAATACTGACCCCTGTGGTACCCCACTGCTAACCGTGACCCAGTCCGAGTGTGCTCCATTAATAACCACCCTTTGTTTCCTATCCCTGAGCCAGCTCTCAACCCACTTACACATATTTTCCCCTATCCCCATTACTCTCATTTTATGTAACAACCTTTTGTGTGGCACCGTATCAAAAGCTTTGGAAAAGTCCATATATACTACGTCCACTGGGTTCCCTTGGTCCAGTCCGGAACTTACCTCTTCATAGAAGCTGATCAAATTAGTCTGACATGAACGGTCCCTAGTAAACCCGTGCTGATACTGGGTCATGAGGTTATTCCTCTTCAGATACTCCAGCATAGCATCCCTTAGAATGCCCTCCAGGATTTTACCCTCAGTAGAGGTTAAGCTTACTGGCCTATAATTACCGAGTTCAGTTTTTGCCCCTTTTTTGAATATTGGCACCACATTTGCTATACGCCAGTCCTGTGGTACAGACCCTGTTATTATGGAGTCTTTAAAGATTAAAAATAATGGTCTATCAATGACTGTACTTAGTTCCTGCAGTACTCGGGGGTGTATCCCATCCGGGCCCGGAGATTTATCAATTTTAGTTATTTTTAGACGCCGCTGTACTTCCTGCTGGGTTAAGCAGGTGACATTTAATGGGGAATTTTTATCACTAGTCATTTTGTCTGCCATGGGATTTTCTTTTGTAAATACTGATGAAAAAAAGTCATTTAGCATATTGGCTTTTTCCTCATCCTCATCCACCATTTCACCCAGACTATTTTTAAGGGGGCCAACACTGTCATTTTTTAGTTTCTTACTATTTACATAGTTAAAGAATATTTTGGGATTATTTTTACTCTCTCTGGCAATGAGTCTCTCTGTCTCAATCTTTGCTGCCTTGATTTGCTTTTTACAGAATTTATTTAATTTTCTGTATTTATTTAATGCCTCCTCACTACCTACTTCCTTTAATTCTCTAAATGCTTTCTTTTTGTCCCTTATTGCGCCCCTTACAGCTCTATTTAGCCATATTGGTTTCCTCCTATTTCTAGTATGTTTATTCCCATACGGTATATACTGTGCACAGGTCCTATCCAGGATGCTAATAAATGTCTCCCATTTTCTTTGTGTATTTTTGTGTCTCAGGATATCGTCCCAGTTAATTGCACCAAGATCCTCTCTCATCCGTTGGAAATTTGCCCTCCTGAAGTTTAGTGTCCTTGTCACCCCCCTACTACCCATCTTATTAAAGGTTACATGAAAACTTATTATTTTGTGATCACTATTCCCCAAGTGACCCCCAACCCTTATATTTGATATGCGGTCTGGCCTGTTGGTTAATATTAGGTCTAGCAGTGCCCCCCTCCTTGTTGGGTCCTGAACCAGTTGTGAAAGGTAATTGTCTCTCATAGTTGTCAAAAACCGATTACCTTTGCTGGAACTGCAGGTTTCTGTTCCCCAATCTATTTCAGGGTAGTTGAAGTCCCCCATAATAATGACTTCTCCTTGAGTCGCAGCTTCATCTATTTGCTTTACGAGGATATTCTCCATTGCTTCCATTAGTTTTGGAGATTTATAACAAACCCCTATCAGTAATTTATTATTTTTTCCCCCTCCCCTTATCTCCACCCACAGGGACTCTACATTTTCATTAACATGTGAGAAGTCCAATATTATTAGAGGCCAATATTGCAAAAAAAGTGGATAAGCACATCCAAAGATAAAAAGAAATCTTCACACTTTATTATAAATCTATAACTTTAAAAGTCCGTATTTGAATAGTGGTACAAAGACTGCTCTGACGCGTTTCTGGCGCTAACAGGACTCTTAGTTATAGAGCATGCAAAAACGCGTTTACAATACTTAATTTTGATGAGGTGTATGTGAACTACTCACTATTGATATACCAATGATGTAGTGCTTTTGACATTTTATTTTTTATATACATATTGCCATTACTCTTTATAGCTTTCATATGGGTTATGTCATGTCACATATACCTTTCTTCTTTTTGGTGGAGCTATTTCTTTGCAGGGTATAACAGGGTCATTGAGTGCAAGCCTATGTCCAGCTGGGGTGCTATATCGCTTTTTAGTGTGCCAACCTACATGGTGAGGTAGGGAAACCATCAGGCCAGACCTAGGGTCAGAATCAGTATTGCCCATTTTTGTAACATACCCTTCTCGACAATCTTAACATCTTGGCTTTAGTGGATAGCACCTACAATCACTATCTCTCCATCTGATAAGGTATATGAGTGCTACCTTAATGAATCAATCTGTGAGACGCTATTAACATATTTGGAGACTTAAGACACAGCTACTTCTTAACGTTTTGTCATTTTTAAAAGTTTATATTGGGGTAACCTTTTGTGTCTCGTATACCTGTATGGTTATTGTTTAATATTCACGGTGGTGCTACTCCTTGGCAGAGTTTAATGGGGTCAGTGAGATCGAGCCAACGTTAAGCGGGGGCACCACATCGCTCTTAAGGATGCCAACTTCCGCGGCAAGATAGGGAAACCATCATGCCATAATTAGATCCAGAATCCCTATTCACTCATTTTTGTGATCTATCCCTGCTTTTCAATAGCCTCACCCTTTTAATATTTTTCAATTAAAGTTGTTGTAGGAGGGTCTTTTTTAGTGAGTTTATTCTATTTGGGACCTGATTAGGTATCTGATTGTTTTTGTGTTTTCATTTGAACAAGCACCCAGTTCTGGATAGAGAGAGCAAAGGGCTGAGATTAGCAGACCTGCTGTGAAAGCTGCAGGCTGGTGATTTTGCAACGTTTATAACAGCATCTCTTCAGAAAATGAGAGGGATAGGGAGCAGGGTGAGCAGCTAACTGTGCTATAGAAAGCAATGGTAGAGAGCTGACTGGAATGTTAAGAGTTAACCCCTTTCCTGGAATATAACTACTGCGCCTCATTGGCCAGGGTTTGGACAAGCAACAGTGGCCGAGCTCCAGGGAGATGAACTGTACAAAAATAAATGTCACATTTGCTTATTTTCTTGCTATTAATGAAAGCAAATTAAGAACTTGAGAATATCCCTTTTAGCTTTTACCTACACTACAGTGCCTAGCTGTTCTACTTTGCATTTTGAGTGTGACTTGGACATTTTAGTACTTACGACAGTCAATGACTTGGCAGCATGGATTAGAAGGGTCTGGTACTAAAACAGGCATATATCCGTCTTCACTGCAGTTTTTGCGAGCAGGTAAAGCACAATCTTTTTGAGCACACCGCACATTCAATGATGTTTTATCACAGATGCAGGTTTGGCAGTTAATATCCCATGTTTCACCAGGCTAGAAATATATAAACAATTTCAACATGTAGGTCCAATATAGTATACGCATAAATGAGCAAATATGTTTGAGTGGAATTGAATTCTGCTTGAACTTTACAAACTTTTTTTGTAAATTGCTTTTGTGTTTTGCCGGCTGTATTATCTGGACCATCAAGAATCATCAAAAGATTTTAATATAAATCCTTATCACCTTACCGCTCATATCTTAGGATCCTCAGGTCCTCACCATCACCCGACCGGTTTTGTCGAAGATGAGGCAAGGAACAAACGGTGACGGTGAGCAACCGAGGGGCCGGAGAGGACAGTGGTACAGTGAGTATACAGATTTTTAAAAATTTCTTTTACATATTGTATGTGTACGCCGTGAGTCCTGAAGACATGTCCGCGCATAATAACACTCAATTTGTGTAGAATAATCTTTGCTAATCAAATTTCATGGTAAAATCTGTGCCAACAGGCAAATTCCAATTTTGTCTAATCCCCAATTATATACATGACATACATTTGTCATTGTGTCTGTATATTACCTCTCTGGGCAATCCATCTGGACCCGTACATCCTACACAAAGATTGATGACAATTAGAACCATAGAAAGAAGTAAACTATAAATAACTAAAAAAAAACGTAAAAAAAATCACTGTAAAGGTGGCTACATACCACAAACAGACACACATATGCCTGTTACAGTGTCAAATTTTGTGGTTCCATTAGGGCAGTAGCATCCTTCCACGTAGTCTTTTGTAGTCTTGTTGAAAAAGGCATCATTATATCTACCAGAGAGGAACATATGAATAAATGAGAGAGAAAACAATACTAACATTGTTCTAAAGCAGTGTTCCCCAACTCTGGTCCTCAAGAGCCACCAACAGGTCATGTTTTGAGGATTTCCTTAGTATTACACAGGTCATTGAATTCTTGCCTGTCCAGGTGATGCAATTATCACCTGTGCAATACTAAGGAAATCCTGAAAACATGACCTGTTGGTGGCTCTTGAGGACCAGACTTGGGGAGCACTGCTCTAAAGGATAAAGCACCACTTACCTGGAATTACAGGTAGGTTCTACTGCAGGACCACAAGGATTGTACTCCAAATGTGAAGGACATTTCTTAGCTGTTCAAGAAAGAGAGAACATTGCCATTTATAACAAGGTGAAACTAATATTTGAGAACCATTATAAACAATATATTTAACCCATTACCCCTTCCCAATTGAGTGATTTTCCATTTTTGAGCTTTCATTTTCTCTTTTTCTCCCTTTCTTACAAGAGCTTTTTTATTTTTTGCATCAGCCGTATCAGGGCTTGTTTTTTGCAGGGCATGTTGCAGCTTTGAATGCCACTAAAACATTTTTGTTTTCATTTCTCTGTTGCAGAGATATCAGCATTCAAATTATTGACACGTAATGAGTTAATTTTTAAGTTAATGTGGGCATTATTAGATAGTAAAGTTCATCCATAAGAAGAAAGAAAATATGCGGCACTCACCCTTCTTTTGCTGTGTATTTCGTGCTCTTTATTGGATGTGGTTAGTACAGGTTACAGACGTCCATGTTTGGACTTCAGGTACACGGGAGGGTGCGGCGGTGGAGCGTGGACGACGGCCGTTTCACACAGTCTGTGCTTCAATGGGTCCAGGACCCGTTGAAGCACAGACTGTGCGAAACGGCCGTCGTCCACGCTCCACCGCCGCACCCTCCCGTGTACCTGAAGTCCAAACATGGACGTCTGTAACCTGTACTAACCACATCCAATAAAGAGCATGAAATACACAGCAAAAGAAGGGTGAGTGCCGCATATTTCCATTCTTCTTATGGATGAACTTTGAGCTATAAGCCTTTCAGTGCAGAGCACCAAAAACCCAGCAAATTCGTGACTACTGCAGTTCGGTATAATTGAATCCAAGTCCTAAAGAGTCTGCTTGTCTCTAGTGCCATCTACTTTGTTTTCTCTTTGATGTCAGTTATTAGATAGTAAACCACACAGAGAGAAGAAGTACATGTTCACACAGATAAGTATCTAAAAACGCCCACTTGGACTTAACTAAAGTTAACTCATTAGGCGCCAAATACTTTGATAGCTATTTCACTCTGTAGCCACTATTATAGAATCATAGAATGTTAGACTTGGAAGGGACTTCCAGGGTCATCATGTTCAAACCCCTCCTCAATGCAGGATTCACTAAACCATCTCAGACAGATGTCTATCCAGCCTCTGTTTAAAGACTTTTGTCAAAAAGTTTTTTTCTAATATCCAATTTGTATCATCTCCCTTTCAGTTTGATTCCATTGCTTCTCGTGTTTCCATGAGCAAATGAGAATAAGGATGATTCCTCTACACTGTGACCGCCCTTCAGTTATTTGTAGGCAGCTATTAAGTCTCCTCACCTCCTTATTTTTTGCATGCTAAACATTACCAGATCCATTGAACCTTCCTTGTAGTACATTGCTTGCAGTCCACTCACTAACCTGGCAGCTCTTCTCTGAATTTGCTCCAGTTTTTCAATGTTTTTTTAAAATGTGGTGCCCAGAACTGAACACAGTAGACCAGATTAGGTTTTGCCAAGGAGTAGAGAGGGATAATTACTTCATGTGATCTAGACTCTATGCTTCTCTTTATACATCCTAGAACAGTGTTTGCCTTTTTTGCTGCTTCATCACACTGTTGACTCATGTGTAGTCTGTGATCTGTTAGTATACCCAAGTCTTTTTCACCCGAGCTCTTGCTTTGTTATATTCCTCCCATTCTGTATATGTCATTTTTTTTGCCCAGATGTAGAATCTTGCATTTCATCCTGTTAAATACCATTCTATTAGTAGCTGTCCTTATTTCAACATGATCTAAATTTCGGAATCCTTTCACTGTCTTATCTATCGTTAGCTACCACTCCTAATTTTGCATCGTCTGCAAATTTGAATAGTTTACCTTCAGCTCCATTATCATTTACTTTCAGTTTAACTACATAATTTTTAAAAATGTTGAACAACACTGGTGCCAAGACAGATCCTTGTGGTACCCCACATGAAACGTTCTTCCAATATGATGTGCAACCATTTATTACCCACTCTTTGAGTATGATCACTGAGCCAGTTATAAATCCACCTAACCGTAGCCTTGTCAGTCCCATACTTGCTCATTTTTTCAATAATAATAAGGATAATATGAGATACTTTGAGATACTCAAATTCTTTTGTGAAGTCGAGATAGACTATATCCCCTTCACCACCAAGGGTGGTTTGCACGTTAATGACCGGGCCAATTTTTACAATTCTGACCACTGTCCCTTTATGAGGTTATAACTCTGGAACGCTTCAACGGATCTTGGCGATTCTGACACTGTTTTCTCATGACATATAGTACTTCATGATAGTGGTAAAATTTCTTCGATATAACTTGCGTTTATTTGTGAAAAAAACGAATATTTGGCGAAAATTTTGAAAATTTCGCAATTTTCCAACTTTTAATTTTTATGCCCTTAAATCACAGACATAAGTCACGCAATATACTTAATAAGTAACATTTACCACATGTCTACTTTACATCAGCACAATTTTGGAACCAAAATTTTTTTTTGTGACGAAGTTATAAGGGTTAAAAGTTGACCAGCAATTTCTCATTTTTACAACACCATTTTTTTTTAGGGACCACATCTCATTTGAAGTCATTTTGAGGGGTCTATATGATAGAAAATACCCAAGTGTGACACCATTCTAAAAACTGCACCCCTCAAGGTACTCAAAACCACTTTCAAGAAGTTTATTAACCCTTCAGGTGTTTCACAGGAATTTTTGGAATGTTTAAATAAAAATGAACATTTAACTTTTTTTCACACAAAATTTATTTCAGATCCAATTTGTTTTATTTTACCAAGGGTAACAGGAGAAAATAGACCCCAAAATTTGTTGTACAATTTGTCCTGAGTACGCTGATACCCCATATGTGGGGGTAATCCACTGTTTGGGTGCATGGCAGAGCTCGGAAGGAAAGGAGCGCCATTTGACTTTTCAATGCAAAATTGACTGGAATTGAGATGGGACGCTGTTATGACCCCAGTGGACAGGGTCTCAGAGGAACGTGTAAGTCTGCGAGATACAAAAAACCCAGCTCATAGGGCTGTGGTAACTGGGTTGACCAAATAGCTACTCCTAACGCCAACACTAGAAGTAGCCGGGGATCATGCCTACGGTGATCGCTAGATGACTCGCGCCAGCCGGAGAATCTAACTACCCCTAGGAGAAGAAAACAAAGACCTCTCTTGCCTCCAGAGAAAGGGACCCCAAAGCAAGATACAAGCCCCCCACAAATAATAACGGTGAGGTAAGAGGAAATGACAAACACAGAAATGAACCAGGTTCAGCAAAGAGAGGCCAGCTTACTAATAGCAGAATAAAGCAAGATAACTTATCTGGTCAACAAAAACCCTATAAAAATCCACGCTGGAGATTCAAGAACCCCCGAACCGTCTAACGGTCCGGGGGGAGAACACCAGCCCCCTAGAGCTTCCAGCAAAGGTCAGAATACAGATTGGAACAAGCTGGACAAAAATACAAAACAAAACCAAAGCAAAAAGCAAGGAAGCAGACTTAGCTTGAAATACAGGAACCAGGATCAAAGGACAAGAGCACAACAGATTAGCTCTGATTTCAACGATGCCAGGCATTGAACTGAAGGTCCACGGAGCTTAAATAGCAACGCCCCTGAACTAACGGCCCAGGTGAGGAAATAGGAAAAGACAGACGCTCCAGAGTCAAATCACTAATGACCACTAGAGGGAGCAAAAAGCAAAATCACAACAGTACCCCCCCCTTAGTGAGGGGTCACCGAACCCTCACCACGACCACCAGGGCGATCAGGATGAGCGGCGTGAAAGGCACGAACTAAATCGGCCGCATGAACATCAGAGGCGACCACCCAGGAATTATCTTCCTGACCATAGCCCTTCCACTTGACCAGGTACTGAAGCCTCCGCCTGGAGAGACGAGAATCCAAGATCTTCTCCACCACGTACTCCAACTCGCCCTCAACCAACACCGGAGCAGGAGGCTCAGCAGAAGGAACCACAGGCACAACGTACCGCCGCAACAAGGACCTATGAAACACGTTGTGGATAGCAAACGACACAGGAAGATCTAGGCGAAAGGATACAGGATTAAGAATTTCCAATATCCTGTAAGGACCAATAAAACGAGGTTTAAATTTGGGAGAGGAAACCTTCATAGGAACAAAGCGGGAAGAAAGCCACACCAAATCCCCAACACGTAGTCGGGGACCCACACCGCGGCGGCGGTTGGCAAAGCGCTGAGCCCTTTCCTGTGACAACTTCAAGTTGTCCACCACAAGATTCCAGATCCGCTGCAACCTATCCACCACAGAATCCACCCCAGGGCAGTCAGAAGGTTCCACATGACCCGAAGAAAAACGAGGGTGGAAACCAGAGTTGCAGAAAAACGGCGAAACCAAGGTGGCAGAACTAGCCCGATTATTAAGGGCAAACTCAGCTAACGGCAAGAAGGTCACCCAATCGTCCTGATCAGCAGAGACAAAACACCTCAAATAAGCCTCCAAAGTCTGATTAGTTTGCTCCGTCTGTCCATTAGTCTGAGGATGGAAAGCAGACGAAAACGACAAGTCAATGCCCATCCTACCACAAAAGGATCGCCAGAATCTGGAAACGAACTGGGAACCTCTGTCTGACACAATATTCTCAGGTATGCCGTGCAAACGAACCACGTTCTGGAAAAACACAGGAACCAGATCGGAAGAGGAAGGCAGCTTAGGCAAAGGAACCAAATGGACCATCTTGGAGAAGCGATCACATATAACCCAGATAACAGACATGCCTTGAGACACCGGAAGATCAGAAATGAAATCCATGGAGATATGTGTCCAAGGTCTCTTAGGGACAGGCAAGGGCAAGAGCAACCCGCTGGCACGAGAACAGCAAGGCTTAGCTCGAGCACAAGTCCCACAGGACTGTACAAATGACCGCACATCCCTAGACAAGGAAGGCCACCAAAAGGATCTGGCCACCAGATCTCTGGTGCCAAAAATTCCTGGGTGACTTGCCAACACCGAGGAATGAACCTCGGAAATGACTCTGCTGGTCCACTTATCAGGCACAAACAGTCTGTCAGGAGGACAAGAATCAGGCCTATCAGTCTGAAATCTCTGCAACACACGTCGCAGATCTGGAGAAATAGCTGACAAGATAATACCATCCTTAAGAATACCAACAGGTTCAGTGACTCCAGGAGCATCAGGCACAAAGCTCCTGGAAAGAGCATCGGCCTTCACATTCTTTGAACCTGGTAAATACGAGACAACAAAGTCAAAACGGGAGAAAAACAATGACCAGCGGGCCTGTCTAGGATTCAGGCGTTTAGCAGACTCGAGATACATCAGATTTTTGTGATCAGTTAAGACCACCACACGATGCTTAGCACCCTCGAGCCAATGACGCCACTCCTCAAATGCCCATTTCATGGCCAACAACTCCCGATTGCCCACATCATAATTTCGCTCCGCAGGCGAAAACTTCCTAGAGAAAAAGGCGCAAGGTCTCATAACAGAGCAACCAGGGCCTCTCTGCGACAAAACGGCCCCTGCTCCAATCTCTGAAGCATCCACCTCAACTTGAAAGGGAAGCGAGACATCAGGCTGGCACAAAACAGGCGCCGAAGTAAATCGACGTTTCAACTCCTGGAAAGCCTCCACGGCAGCAGGAGCCCAATTAACCACATCGGAGCCCTTCTTGGTCATATCCGTCAAAGGTTTCACAATGCTAGAAAAGTTAGCGATAAAACGACGGTAGAAGTTAGCGAAACCCAAGAACTTCTGAAGACTCTTAACTGACGAGGGCTGAGTCCAATCAAGAATAGCTCGGACCTTGACTGGGTCTATCTCCACAGCAGAAGGGGAAAAAATGAACCCCAAAAAGGGAACCTTCTGTACACCAAAAAGACACTTTGAGCCCTTGACAAACAAAGAATTTTCACGCAAAATTTTAAAGACCATCCTGACCTGCTCCACATGCGAGTCCCAATTATCAGAAAAAAACAGAATATCATCCAGATAAACGATCAAAAATTTATCCAGATAGTTCCGGAAAATGTCATGCATAAAGGACTGAAAAACTGAAGGGGCATTAGAGAGCCCAAAAGGCATCACCAAGTACTCAAAATGACCTTCCGGCGTATTGAATGCGGTTTTCCATTCATCTCCTTGCCTAATGCGCACAAGGTTGTACGCACCACGAAGGTCTATCTTGGTAAACCACTTGGCACCCTTAATCCGGGCAAACAAGTCAGACAACAGCGGCAAAGGATACTGAAATTTGACAGTGATCTTATTTAAAAGCCGATAGTCAATACAAGGCCTCAAAGATCCGTCCTTTTTAGCCACAAAAAAGAATCCCGCACCAAGAGGGGAAGAAGACGGACGGATGTGTCCTTTCTCCAGAGACTCCTTGATATATGAGCACATAGCGGTATGTTCAGGTATCGACAGATTAAACAGTCTTCCCTTAGGAAACTTACTGCCTGGAATCAAATCTATTGCACAGTCACATTCCCTATGAGGAGGCAATGCACTGGACCTGGACTCGCTAAAGACATCCTGATAATCAGACAAATACTCCGGAACTTCCGAAGGCGTAGAAGAAGCAATAGACACAGGCAGGGAATCCTCATGAATACCAAGACAGCCCCAACTAGACACTGACATAGCCTTCCAGTCAAGGACTGGATTATGGGTCTGTAACCATGGCAGCCCCAAAACAACCAAATCATGCATTTTATGTAGAACGAGAAAACGTATCACCTCGCGGTGTTCAGGAGTCATACACATGGTAACCTGTGTCCAATACTGCGGCTTATTTTCTGCCAATGGCGTAGCATCAATACCCCTAAGAGGGATAGGATTTTCCAATGGTTCAAGAATAAAACCACAGCGCTTAGCAAATGAAAGATCCATAAGACTCAGGGCAGCACCTGAATCTACAAACGCCATGACAGGATAAGATGACAATGAGCAAATCAAAGTTACAGATAGAATAAACTTAGGATGCAAATTACCAACGGTGACAGGACTAACAACCTAAGATATACGTTTAGAGCATGCTGAGATAACATGTGTAGAATCACCACAATAGTAGCACAAGCCATTCCGGCGTCTATGAATTTTCCTCTCATTTCTAGTCAGGATTCTATCACATTGCATCAAATCAGGTGTCCGTTCAGACAACACCATGAGGGAATTTGCGGTTTTTCTATCACATTGCATCACATCAGGTGTCTGTTCAGACAACAACATGAGGGAATTTGCGGTTTTGCGCTCCCGCAACCGCCGGTCAATTTGAATAGCCAGGGACATGGTATCATTCAGACCTGTGGGAATGGGAAAACCCACCATAACATTCTTAATGGCCTCAGAAAGGCCATTTCTAAAATTAGCGGCCAGTGCACACTCGTTCCAATGTGTCAGCACGGACCATTTCCGAAATTTTTGGCAATACACCTCAGCCTCGTCCTGGCCCTGAGACATAGCCAGCAAGGCTTTCTCTGCCTGAATCTCAAGATTGGGTTCCTCATAAAGTAAACCGAGCGCCAGAAAAAACGCATCAATATCAGCAAATGCCGGATCTCCTGGCGCCAGCGAAAAAGCCCAATCTTGAGGGTCACCCCGTAAGAATGAAATAACAATTTTTACTTGTTGAGCAGAGTCTCCAGACGAACAAGGTTTCAGGGACAAAAACAATTTACAATTATTCCTGAAGTTCCTAAACTTAAATCGGTCTCCTGAAAACAGTTCAGGAATCGGAATCTTGGGTTCAGACCTAGGATTTCTGGTAACATAATCTTGTATACCCTGCACACGAGCGGCAAGCTGGTCCACACTTGTAATCAAGGTCTGGACATTCATGTCTGCAGCAAGCTTAAGCCACTCTGAGGTAAAGGGGAAAAGAAAAAAAAAAAAAAAAAAAAAAATGAGAGAGGGAAAAAAAAAACTCAAAATTTTCTTTCTTATAATCCCACTTCTGCAATGCATTAAACATTTAATACTGGCCTGGCATACTGTTATGACCCCAGTGGACAGGGTCTCAGAGGAACGTGTAAGTCTGCGAGATACAAAAAACCCAGCTCATAGGGCTGTGGTAACTGGGTTGACCAAATAGCTACTCCTAACGCCAACACTAGAAGTAGCCGGGGATCATGCCTACGGTGATCGCTAGATGACTCGCGCCAGCTGGAGAATCTAACTACCCCTAGGAGAAGAAAACAAAGACCTCTCTTGCCTCCAGAGAAAGGGACCCCAAAGCAAGATACAAGCCCCCCACAAATAATAACGGTGAGGTAAGAGGAAATGACAAACACAGAAATGAACCAGGTTCAGCAAAGAGAGGCCAGCTTACTAATAGCAGAATAAAGCAAGATTACTTATCTGGTCAACAAAAACCCTATAAAAATCCACGCTGGAGATTCAAGAACCCCCGAACCGTCTAACGGTCCGGGGGGAGAACACCAGCCCCCTAGAGCTTCCAGCAAAGGTCAGGATACAGATTGGAACAAGCTGGACAAAAATACAAAACAAAACCAAAGCAAAAAGCAAGGAAGCAGACTTAGCTTGAAATACAGGAACCAGGATCAAAGGACAAGAGCACAACAGATTAGCTCTGATTTCAACGATGCCAGGCATTGAACTGAAGGTCCACGGAGCTTAAATAGCAACGCCCCTGAACTAACGGCCCAGGTGAGGAAATAGGAAAAGACAGACGCTCCAGAGTCAAATCACTAATGACCACTAGAGGGAGCAAAAAGCAAAATCACAACAGGACGCCATGTTGCATTTGGAGAGCCCCTGATGTGCCTAAACATTGAAACCCCCCACATGTGACACCATTTTGGAAAGTAGACCCCCTAAGGAACTTATCTAGATGTGTGGTGAGCACTTTGACCCAACAAGTGCTTCACAGAAGTTTATAATGCAGAGCGGTAAAAATAAAAAATCATATTTTTTCACAAAAATGATCTTTTCGCCCCCAATTTTTTATTTTCCCAAGGGTAAGAGAAGAAATTGGACCGCAAAAATTGTTGTGCAATTTGTCCTGAGTACGCTGATACCCCATATGTGGGTGTAAACCATTGTTTGGGCGCAGGGCAGAGCTCGGAAGGGAAGGAGCGCCATTTGACTTTTCAATGCAAAATTGACTGGAATTGAGATGGGACGCCATGTTGCATTTGGAGAGCCCCTGATGTGCCTAAACATTGAAACCCCCCACAAGTGACACCATTTTGGAAAGTAGACCCCCTAAGGAACTTATTGAGATGTGTGGTGAGCACTTTGACCCAACAAATGCTTCACAGAAGTTTATAATGCAGAGCCGTAAAAATAAAAAGTCATATTTTTTCACAAAAATGATCTTTTCGCCCCGATTTTTTTATTTCCCCAAGGGTAAGAGAAGAAATTAGAGCACAAAAGTTGTTGTGCAATTTGTCCTGAGTACGACGATACCCCATATGTGGGGGTAAACCACTGTTTGGGTGCATAGCAGAGCTCGGAAGGGAAGGAGCGCTATTTTACTTTTCAATGCAAAATTGACTGGAATTAAGATGGGATGCCATGTTGCGTTTGCAGAGCCCCTAATGTGCCTAAACATTAAAAACCCCACAAGTGACACCATTTTGGAAAGTAGACCCCCGAAGGAACTTATCTAGATGTGTTTTGAGAGCTTTGAACCCCCAAGTGTTTCACTACAGTTTATAACGCAGAGCCGTGAAAATAAAAATTCTTTTTTTTTTTCACAAAAATGATTTTTTAGCCCCCAGTTTTGTATTTTCACAAGGGTATCAGGATAAATTGGACATCAAAAGTTGTTGTCCAATTTGTCCTGAGTATGCTGATACCCCATATGTGGGGGGGAACCACTGTTTGGGCGCATGACAGAGCTCGGAAGGGAAGGAGCGCCATTTGGAATGCAGACTTAAATGGATTGGTCTGCAGGCATCACGTTGCATTTGCAGAGCCCCTGATGTACCCAAACAGTACAAACCCCGCACAAGTGACCCCATATTGGAAACTAGACCCCCCAAGGAACTTATCTAGATGTGTTGTGAGAACTTTGAACCCCCAAGTGTTTCACTACAGTTTATAACGCAGAGCCGTGAAAATAAATTCTTTTTTTTTTTTCACAAAAATGATTTTTTAGCCCCTAGTTTTGTATTTTCACAAGGGTATCAGGATAAATTGGACCCCAAAATTTGTTGTCCAATTTGTCCTGAGTATGCTGATACCTGACATGTGAGGGGGAACCACTGTTTAGGCGCATGACAGAGCTCGGAAGGGAAGGAGCGCCATTTGGAATGCAGACTTAAATGGATTGGTCTGCAGGCATCACGTTGCATTTGCAGAGCCCCTGATGTACCCAAACAGTACAAACCCCCCACAAGTGACCCCATATTGGAAACTAGACCCCCCAAGGAACTTATCTAGATGTGTTGTGAGAACTTTGAACCCCCAAGTGTTTCACTACAGTTTATAACGCAGAGCCGTGAAAATAAATTCTTTTTTTTTTTTCACAAAAATGATTTTTTAGCCCCCAGTTTTGTATTTTCACAAGGGTATCAGGATAAATTGGACCCCAAAATTTGTTGTCCAATTTGTCCTGAGTATGCTGATACCCCATATGTGGGGGGGAACCACTGTTTGGGCGCATGACAGAGCTCGGAAGGGAAGGAGCGCCATTTGGAATGCAGACTTAAATGGATTGGTCTGCAGGCGTCACGTTGCATTTGCAGAGCCCCTGATGTACCCAAACAGTACAAACCCCCCACAAGTGACCCCATATTGGAAACTAGACCCCCCAAGGAACTTATCTAGATGTGTTGTGAGAACTTTGAACCCCCAAGTGTTTCACTACAGTTTATAACGCAGAGCCGTGAAAATAAAAATTCTTTTTTTTTTCACAAAAATGATTTTTAGCCCCCAGTTTTGTATTTTCACAAGGGTATCAGGATAAATTGGACCCAAAAAGTTGTTGTCCAATTTGTCCTGAGTACGCTGATACCCCATATGTGGGGGGGAACCACTGTTTGGGCGCATGACAGAGCTCGGAAGGGAAGGAGCGCCATTTGGAATGCAGACTTAAATGGATTGGTCTGCAGGCGTCACGTTGCATTTGCAGAGCCCCTGATGTACCCAAACAGTACAAACCCCCCACAAGTGACCCCATATCGGAAACTAGACCCCCCAAGGAACTTATCTAGATATGTTGTGAGAACTTTGAACCCCCAAGTGTTTCACTACAGTTTACAACGCAGAGCCGTGAAAATAAAAAAATCCTTTTTTTTCCCACAAAACTTATTTTTTGGCCCCCAGTTTTGTATTTTCCCAAGGGTAGCAGGAGAAATTGGACCCCAAAAGATGATGTCCAATTTGTCCTGAGTACGCTGATACCCCATATGTTGGGGTAAACCCCTGTTTGGGCACACGGGAGAGCTCGGAAGGGAAGGAGCACTGTTTTCCTTTTTCAACGCAGAATTGGCTGGAATTCAGATCGGATGCCATATCCCGTTTGGAAAGCCCCTGATGTGCCTAAACAGTGGAAACCCCCCAATTATAACTGAAACCCTAATCCAAACACACCCCTTACCCTAATCCCAACAGTAACCCTAACCACTCCTCTAACCCAGACACACCCAACCCTATTCCCAACCGTAAATGTAATCCAAACCCTAACCCTATCTTTAGCCCCAACCCTAACTGTAGCCCCAACCCTAGCCCCAACTCTAGCCCTAACCCTAGCAATAACCCTAGCCCTATCACTAGCCCTAACACTAGCCGTAACACTAGCCGTAACACTAGCCCTAACCCTTGCCCTAACCCTAACCCTAGCCCTAACTCTAGTCCTAACTCTAGCCCTAACCCTAACCGGAAAATGGAAATAAATACATTTTTTAATTTTTTTATTTTTCCCTAACTAAGAGGGTGATGAAGGGGGGTTTGATTTACTTTTATAGCGGGTTTTTAGCGGATTTTTATGATTGGCAGCCGTCACACACTGAAAGACGCTTTTCATTGCAAAAAATATTTTTTGCGTTACCACATTTTGAGAGCTGTAATTTTTCCATATTTGAGTCCACAGAGTCATGTGAGATCTTGTTTTTTGCGGGACGCGTTGACGTTTTTATTGGTAACATTTTCGGACACGTGACATTTTTTGATCGCTTTTTATTCCGATTTTTGTGAGGCAGAGTGATCAAAAGCCAGCTATTCATGAATTTCTTTTGGGGGAGGCGTTTATACCGTTCCGCGTTTGGTAAAACTGATAAAGCAGTTTTATTCATCGGGTCAGTACGATTACAGTGATATCTCATTTATATCATTTTTTTTATGTTTTGGCGCTTTTATACGATAAAAACTATTTTATAGAAAAAATAATTATTTTGGTATCGCTTTATTCTCAGGACTATAACTTTTTTATTTTTTTGCTGATGATGCTGTATGGCGGCTCGTTTTTTGCGGGACAAGATGACGTTTTCAGCGGTACTATGGTTATTTATAGCAGTTTTTTTGATCGCGTGTTATTCCACTTTTTGTTCGGCAGTATGATAATAAAGCGTTGTTTTTTGCCTCGTTTTTTTTTTTTTTCTTACGGTGTTTACTGAAGGGGTTAACTAGTGGGCCAGTTTTATAGGTCGGGTCGTTACGGACGCGGCGATACTAAATATGTGTACTTTTATTGTTTTTTTTTTTTATTTAGATAAAGAAATGTATTTATGGGAATAATATTTTTTTTTTTTTCATTATTTTGGAATTTTTTTTTTTTTTTTTACACATTTGGAAAATTTTTTTTTTACTTTTTTACTTTGCCCCAGGGGGGGACAATACAGATCGGTGATCTGCCAGTTTGCATAGCACTCTGACAGATCACCGATCTGCGAGAAGTGCAGGCTGCTTCACAGTGCCTGCTCTGAGCAGGCTTCTGTGAAGCCACCTCCCTCCCTGCAGGACCCGGATCCGCGGCCATCTTGGATCCGGGTCTGGAGCAGGCAGGGAGGGAGGTAAGACCCTCGCAGCAACGCGATCACATCGCGTTGCTGCGGGGGGCTCAGGGAAGCCTGCAGGGAGCCCCCTCCCTGCGCGATGCACATCGCGATCATTTTTGATCGCGGTGTGCCGGGGGTTAATGTGCCGGGGGCTGTCCGTGACCGCTCCTGGCACATAGTGCCGGATGTCAGCTGCGATATGCAGCTGACACCCGGCCGCGATCGGCCGCGCTCCCCCCGTGAGCG
The DNA here is from genome assembly GCF_051348905.1 of Ranitomeya variabilis. NCBI lineage: Eukaryota > Metazoa > Chordata > Amphibia > Anura > Dendrobatidae > Ranitomeya > Ranitomeya variabilis. Next base: position 484,685,042 of record NC_135233.1, on the reverse strand, counting down.
CGGCCGATCGCGTATGACGTACTATCCCGTCGGCGGTCATACGGGCCCACCCCACCTCGACGGGATAGTACGTCAAATGTCGGGAAGGGGATATCTAACATATTTCTCTGATCCACCCAGTCAGTGATTCCATCATAGAATGAAATTAAATTACTCTGGTATGACTTGTTTGCGACAAACCCATGCTGGCTCTGAGTAATCACTGTATTTTTATCCAAGTACTTAAATTCATGCTGTTTGATAATTTGTTAAACGATCTTTCCGGGTACAGAAGTAAGGTTCACTGGCCTGTTATTTCCTGACTCCATCTTCTTTCCTTTTTTGAAGATAGGAACAACATTCTTCCTTCTCCAATCTTCTGGGATTTTACCTGTTCTCCATGATTTTTCAAAGATTCTGGCTAGTGGTTCTGTAATCTCCTCTGCTAACTCTTTGAGTACCCTAAGATGTAATTCATCTGGAACAGGGTGTTTAAATTGATTTTAATGATGTTCCCTCACCATCTCTCTGTTTTTAGATAGTGTGGATTATTTTATTCCTTCGATGACACAGTGAAGATCAGTTGATGTTAAATTTGCTTTCTTAGAAAACACAGATGCAAAATAGGAATTTAAAAGTTCGACCTTCTCAATATCATTTTTGACCACTTCACTCTTTTCATTCTGTAAAAATCCTATATCATATTTGATTTTCCTTTTGATATACCATCAAAATCCTGTTTTAATGGTTTTGGTCTCCCCTGCAAGCCTCACTTCATTACTGGCTTTAGATCTTCAAATGCTTGCCATGCATTCCCTGCAGACAGCATTATATTCTTCTTTAGATGTACCCCTTCTTTCCATTTGATACACATTTTTTCCCTTTTAGCAAATGTTTAAGTTTTGTTTTCATCCATTCTGGTCTCTTAAAATGCTTCCAATTCTTCTTTCTTTTCAGGATTGTTGCTGATTGTGCACTGAGAAATTCATTTACCAAAATCTCCCATCCTTCTTGGAAATTTCTGTGTTTTAGAACATACAGCCATTTGACCTTTACTAACTTTATTATGAGTCCAATAAAATCTACATTTCTGAAGTAAAACCTTACAGTCTGAGTCCTCTTTGGTCTTCCTCCTCTTGTAATTCAAAATTCGAGGATAGTATGATCGCTGGCTGCTAACTATTACCCTAAATATTACATCATGTGTCACATTCAACATGAAAAATTTGGTGAAAGGTCCACTACATTTTTTTTAGCCATCCATGGAGCTAGGTGAAGATTTGAGTTTTGCTTGCCGAGATGACAATTTTGTTGGTATCATTTTGGAGGTCCATATGACCTTTTAATAGCTTTTTATTGTGCTTTTTTGAGGGGAGAGAAGTGTAGTGACCAAAAAATTACCATACTTGCACTTCTTTTTTCTTCCTTTTTTGTTTAAATAGATCAGTTTTTTCGTACACGACCATACCAAATATGTCTATTTTTAACATATTTTTTTTTTATTTTTGAATGGAGAAAAATGGGGAGGGGGGATAATTTAAACTTAAATATTTTAATTTATATTTATATTTTTTTAATTTTTTTTTTTTATATATATACATTTATTTCCGCTATGGGGACTTGAACTTGTGACCATTTGATTGCTTATACTAAACACTATAAACGACTGCAATACAATATATAATGAAATTGTTGCGCTTTTAGTCTCCTGTGGCTGAAATTTAAAGGAGAATCAATATAGCAGTTAAAGGTCCCTTCAACAGGCTCCACAATTGCATCGTGGGGTGGATGGGAGCCAGTGTGCACCAGGAACCAATGTTGATGCACAGTTGATGCAAATACAGGGACATGCTGGTTGTTTTATAAAGATTGCATTTGCCAGGTATGAAGCAAGCTCAACTCCAGAGCTGGTTTATAAGGTCCTTAATTACCTATGACGATAATATACATTAGAAGTTGTTAAGGTATTAAATAAAAGTGAACAAATGCTTTTTTGTGGCCGTAACATTCAAATTTTACTTACGGCATAACCCATTGGTGCTTTCTCTCCAATCTGTACAGACACCATTCATTCCACAGATTCTAGCATAGCTCTGTAAGTTGGAGCACAGAATGTCACTTTCAACCATGGTGCAACCATCACTGACACAGGCTTGGTAGAAAGCATCTGGGGGCACAATATTGTGACATTCTTCAAAGACACTAAAAACAAATTGAGATAATCAATTTTTAGATGCTTCTGCTGTAGCATACTTTTAAATGATACCTACAGTGGATTTCCAAAATTTTAGTACAATATATTATCTACATACCAATGCAAAATTATCGTTCTATTTCTTCTAATAATGCAATTGGACTAATAGGGGACGCACCTGCTTAGGATAATTTTGCAGACCTCAGGAATGTTGCAGGGTTGATCTGCATCAGTAATTATTTCAGTTGTCTGCGGCTTTTTTGATGGGACTTTTGCTGAAGTAGGTTTCACTGAAGGATCACTGGTTGGGACACTTGTAGGGATGGAGCTACAAGATGATGAGTTTTCATTTGGTACACCCCATTGTTCTGCCATTTGAGGACATGATGGAGCCAGTTGTTCATTTGGAAGTATACAGTCATCAGCACGATTATTGGAACATTTTCCTATAAATATAAGGGAAACCACGGAAGTAAGAGCCTTTATGTCTAAAAGTATAGATGAAGGATATTTGCAGCTTAGTTATGAATTGGTTAATTGGAGATGCTTACCACAGTGACCTTCGGTGTTATTAAAAAACTTGCTGAGTGGAAGTTTCACTTTGAAGCTAAGAAGGTTGAATGAAATGTATGCGTCAATCTCTGGGATCTCCACAATTACAAATATACCAGAGCACGTGATCATTATGCCATTTATATTGATAGCTGGATAAACTCTCTCTTCATTTACATAAACCTTGAAGAAAAAGAAGATAGAAAAAAATGTTCAACCCATTTGTGTAAAACTAAACTTTTTGTGAATTTAGTTCTAGAACAATCATAAATCTGCATGTAAAGGCTATATTGTATTTGTATGTAAGCTGCTGCTTACCTTATTGGCTACTGTTTTATTCAAAGACCGTGATTTCAGCACAATTTTATCAGTTTTGTACATGATGAGAAGAGTCGTGACGCAGGTTGGGTCATTATGGTTACAAAAAAAGTTGTCAATATAAACTCGAAAGTGGTTGAATATTGGAGTTATCTGCTGCACCAGGACATATGTGCAACTGCCATTGAAAGAATAGTAAGTACCATCGAAGGTTATATGATGAGAGGTTCCCCATCCACCACAAACGCCTAAAAAAATAATGTCAGCAATTGTTACATTTTCAGAATATGTTTAGAAAAGACCTAATCATATTAGCAGGATGCAATGATATTATTCAATAGCAGGTGGCTCTTGTGTCAGAAGATACAAGGACTTACATTCACATTCCAAGTCGTAGCAGCAGCCACTATTATCAAATGTTTTCTTAGGTGCTAAGAGGTTGGCACAAGCCGTCTTGTTTAAAGACGGACAGTGCTTCTTAATTATGGCTACGTTGTTTTCACCAGTACATCTTGCTTGAGTACAATCATCCATTATCCAGGTTTCATTCACCTATAGAATGAAAAAATGGTGAACTCTATTTCTAATTCTTCCCTAGAATGGAAAGTGTGGTCAACTTTAAGACATTTTATATATGTGGTATATTTACTGATATTTCTGAACTAAGAGTCCTTTCCAGATAGGAACATGTGCAGATACGTGATTAAAAACAAAATGACTAATATACTGTAATATACTGTTTATATTGGAGGGCTTCAGGCTTCAGGTAGGCATTGTGTAGTGTTCACACAGGCAGTGTGGTTTGGTCCAAAGATGTGCAGTTTTATTGCTTTGATAAAACTTCAAGGGATTCAAAAACAAAAACAGCCTCTTTTGGGCATAAAGGTATAACAGCAAATAAACAGTTTATTCAACAGTAGTGATGAGCGAATTTGTTTTTAGGAAAGCGATCGCCAAACATAAATTTGGAATGAATATGGCACATTCAGATTCACGATTGGAAACACGAGCAAAATTTTATAAAATCGGAGAAAATCTGTAACATTCGGTAAAAAGTGCGGGAAAATATTTGGGTTGCCACAAAAGTATTTTCAGTACTTTAGCAACGACAATGGTAGTATATCATGAGCGTTTGGAATGTGTTTGATGAGGCGAGGGAGTTTGCAGAGCTCAGAGGCAAGGCGTTCTTGTAAACAGCAATTTTTCTTTCCCTAACTTTATGTGTTCACATTGCGGCCAGCCAATCAAGATGCTGGAAACATCCACAATGTCCTGACACAATGTCCTGACACTGGACACAGTGTCATTGGCTGCTGAAATCACATGTCTCTCTCCAGAGGCGTAGCTAGGGTTTTGGTCCAGGGGGGGCGAAGCTTCTGAGTGGGCCCCTAACCAGGTAACCTTGATTACAACTCGATGACGCGCCCTAATAGTGGAGGAGACCTCAGCAGATGACCGCACTGTTACTGAAGATAAATCTCTATATAACGACCAACATGGATATTACCGCCATATGGTCAGTGGTAAATACCAGCCCTTCAGAACATATAAGAGATCACAGCACAGTTACAGATGGTGACTTACCGTTGACGTTCTTTATGATGGAATCGTCACTTTTCCCGTCTTTTCCATCTGGCCCAGACCGACATGACAACTTCTTCCGGCAAGGACTCAGCTGCAGGGAATACAACAAAGACACATTTCTCTTCTCACATTCCAGCCATCACCATCTATTCCCAACCTGCACAAACTCCTCATCCTGCTGATACCCCAATACTGAGCTGCTGCTGCCGTATGTGTCCCTATTACTGCACCTGATACCCCAACACTGAGCCGCTGCTGCCGTATGTGTCCCTATTACTGCACCTGATACCCCAATACTGAGCCGCTGCTGCCGTATGTGTCCCTATTACTGCACCTGATACCCCAATACTGAGCCGCTGCTGCCGTATGTGTCCCTATTACTGCACCTGATACCCCAATACTGAGCCGCTGCTGCCGTATGTGTCCCTGTTACTGCTCCTGATACCCCAATACTGAGCCGCTGCTGCCGTATGTGTCCCTATTACTGCCCCTGATACCCCAATACGGAGCCGCTGCTGCCATATGTGACCCTATTCCTGCACCTGATACCCCAATACTGAGCCTCTGCTGCTGTATGTGTCCCTATTACTGCCCCTGATACCCCAATACGGAGCCGCTGCTGCCATATGTGACCCTATTCCTGCACCTGATACCCCAATACTGAGCCGCTGCTGCTGTATGTGTCCCTATTACTGCACCTGATACCCCAATACTGAGCCGCTGCTGCCCTATGTGACCCTATTATTGCACCTACTCTGTGGTTCTCTGTACCCTCTAAAATCTAAAGCACCCCTCTATAATATAGTAATGCCGGGTGCAAGTGCCGTAGAAAACAGAGCCCACATTTTGCCCCCTAGAAAATAATAATGCCCTCTGTGTGCCCCTTTGATAGTCACAGTAACCTGAGTTCCCCTATTACAATAAGTGCCCACTTTACATTTAATAATGTCCTGAGTCTCCCCCCTGTACAGCTCACCTATACACAGTATAATGCCCCCTAACTGTATAGTACCACCCACACAGTATACTGACCCGTTAGTAGCCTTCAAACTGTTTGATGGCTCCAACACTGTAATCCCCACACTGTATGATGGCCCCATAGATAACCTCCATATAGTATAATGTGCCAGATAGTCCTCAATATAGCACAAGGCAGCACCCCTATAGGCAGACCCTGTAGTATAATGCAGCACCCCCCATAGGCAGATCCGGTAGAATAAGGCAGCACCCCCAAAAGGCAGATCCTGTAGAATAAGGCAGCACTCCCCCCATAGGCAGATCCTGTAGAATAAGGCAGCACTCCCCCCATAGGCAGATCCTGTAGAATAAGGCAGCCCTCCCCCCCATAGGCAGATCCTGTAGAATAAGGCAGCACTCCCCCCTATAGGCAGATCGTGTGTATAAGGCAGCACTCCCCCCTATAGGCAGATCCTGTAGAATAAGGCAGCACCCCCCCCATAGGCAGATCCTGTGTATAAGGCAGCACTCCCGTGCATAGGCAGATCCTGTAGAATAAGGCAGCACTCCCCCCTTATAGGCAGATCCTGTATATAAGGCAGCACTCCCCCCCTATAGGCAGATCCTGTGTATAAGGCAGCACTCCCCCCTTATAGACAGATCCTGTATATAAGGCAGCACTCCCCCCTTATAGGCAGATCCTGTATATAAGGCAGCACTCCCCCCCATAGGCAGATCCTGTGTATAAGGCAGCACTCCCCCCTTATAGACAGATCCTGTATATAAGGCAGCACTCCCCCCCTATAGGCAGATCCTGTATATAAGGCAGCACTCCCCCCCTATAGGCAGATCCTGTATATAAGGCAGCACTCCCCCCCTATAGGCAGATCCTGTATATAAGGCAGCACTCCCCCCTTATAGACAGATCCTGTATATAAGGCAGCACTCCCCCCCTATAGGCAGATCCTGTATATAAGGCAGCACTCCCCCCCCTATAGGCAGATCCTGTGTATAAGGCAGCACTCCCCCCCCCTATAGGCAGATCCTGTAGAATAAGGCAGCACTCCCCCCTATAGGCAGATCCTGTGTATAAGGCAGCACTCCCCCCTTATAGGCAGATCCTGTAGAATAAGGCAGCACTCCCCCCTATAGGCAGATCCTGTGTATAAGGCAGCACTTCCCCCTTATAGGCAGATCCTGTAGAATAAGGCAGCACTCCCCCCTATAGGCATATACTGTATATAAGGCAGCCCCCCAGGCAGATCAAGCAGCCACCCCTCCCCCCCGACAGATCAAGCAGCCCCCCTATAAAACACAGTAAAGAAATACTCACCTCTCTTCCTCCTTGTTCCAGCGGCGCTCCCTACTCCCGCTCATCTGACAGCGGGCGCTGGGTGGTGACGTCATCGCGCCCGCTGTCAGACAGTGTGGGTGGGGGATGATGGGAGAAGCGCAGCGCTCCTTCCCTCATCACTGCGGTGAGCTGTATCGGCTAGATGCCGATACAGCTCACCGTGCAATGACAGGCGGGGGGCCCACTGCTGGCACCGGGCCCCTGCCGCCTGCTCAGGGGCCCCATAGCGGCAGAGCAGGGGATCGATTCTCCCTGCTCTGCCGCAGAATGTAACTGCATCGGCACGCTGCGAGCGCCGATGCAGTTACAGTAGCGTAGCTCCGGGTGGGCCCCCTCAGAGCGCGGGGCCCGGGGCGATGGCCCCCTCTGCCCCCCCGGTAGCTACGCTACTGTCTCTCTCCACATAAATAGCAGACATCTTGTTTTAGCGTCATTTTGACATTGTAACAGCGCAGAGAGGCTGCTCCTGACACTGGCACTGTTAGCAGCAAGATTTTAGCTAGTTAGCTAGGTGGTTGTACATCAGTCAGATAGTGTAACTAGCTAGTGTCCAGTGTGGCTTACTGAGGTCCACAGACAAAGCCAGCAGGTCACATATCCTACACGTGTGTTGTGCACTGCTTCTATTGTGCTCCATGTAAACTCAGTATAGCATCCTAAATAATATTTTTGGTGTGTTATGCCTGATGCAGAGGCCACACAAATATTTTGTTCCCAGTGTCATACAGTAGGGGACCTGACTTTAACCCCTTTCTGTCATTGGACGTACTATTCCGTCCATGTGGTGTGGGCCCTACTTCCCAAGGACGGAATAGTACGTCCAGCACGATCGGCCGCGCTCACGGGGGGAGCGCGGCCGATCGCGGCCGGGTGTCAGCTGCCTATCGCAGCTGACATCCGGCACTATGTGCCAGGAGCGGTCTCGGACCGCCCCCGGCACATTAACCCCCGGCACACCGCGATCAAACATGATCGCGGTGTACCGGCGGTATAGGGAAGCATCGCGCAGGGAGGGGGCTCCCTGCGGGCTTCCCTGAGACCCCCGGAGCAACGCAATGTGATCGCATTGCTCTGAGGGTCTCCTACCTCCTTCCTCGCTGCAGGTCCCGGATCCAAGATGGCCACGGCATCCGGGTCCTGCAGGGAAGGAGGTGGCTTACCGAGTGTCTGCTCAGTGCAGACACTGGTAAGCCTGCAGCCCTGTCAGTGAGATCGGTGATATGACAGAGTGCTGTGCACACTGTCAAATCACCGATCTGTGATGTCCCCCCCTGGGACAAAGTAAAAAAGTAAAAAAAAATGTCCACATGTGTAAAAAAAAAATAAAAAAAAAATCCTAAATAAATAAATAAAAAAAATAAATTATTCCCATAAATACATTTCTTTATCTAAATAAAAAAAATCAAACAATAAAAGTACACATATTTAGTATCGCCGCGTCCGTAACGACCCCACCTATAAAACTACATAACTAGTTAACCCCTTCAGTGAACACCGTAAAAAAAAAAAAAAAAAAAACAGGCAAAAAACAACGCTTTATTCTCATACCACCAATCAAAAAGTGGAATAACACGCGATCAAAAAGACGGATATAAATAACCATGGTACCGCTGAAAATGACATCTTGTTCCGCAAAAAACGAGGTGCCATACACCATCATCAGCGAAAAAATAAAAAAGTTATAGTCCTCAGAATAAAGCGATGCCAAAATAATTATTTTTTCTATAAAATAGCTTTTATCGTATAAAAGCGCCAAAACATAAAAAAATGATGTAAATGAGATATCGCTGTAATCGTACTGACCCGAAGAATAAAACTGCTTTATCAATTTTACCAAACGCGGAACGGTATAAACGCCTCCCCCAAAAGAAATTAATGAATAGCTGGTTTTTGGTCATTCTGCCTCACAAAAATCGGAATAAAAACCGATCAAAAAATCTCCCATGCCCGAACATGTTACCAATAAAAACGTCAACTCGTCCCGCAAAAAACAAGACCTTACATGACTCTGTGGACTCAAATATGGAAAAATTATAGCTCTCAAAATGTGGTAACGCAAAAAATATTTTTTGCAATAAAAAGCGTCTTTCAGTGTGTGACGGCTGCCAATCATAAAAATCCTCTAAATAACCCGCTATAAAAGTAAATCAAACCCCCCTTCATCACCCGCTTAGGCTATGTTCACATTTGCGTTGTGCACCGCAGCGTCGGCGACGCAACGCACAACGCAGGAACACCGCATGCACAACGCATGCACAACGCTGCGTTTTGCGACGCATGCGTCCTTTTTTTGCTTGATTTTGTACGCACAAAAAATGCAACTTGCTGCGTCCTCTGCGCCATGACGCGTGCGCCGCAGTGACGCATGCGTCGCAAAACGCAAGTGCAACGCATGTCCATGCGCCCCCATGTTAAATATAGGGGCGCATGACGCATGCGGCGACGCTGCGGCGCAGAACGCTAATGTGAACGTAGCCTTAGTTAGGGAAAAATTAAAAAAATTTAAAAAATGTATTTATTTCCATTTTCCCATTAGGGTTAGGGTTAGGGCTAGGGTTAGGGCTAGGGTTAGGGCTAGGGTTAGGGCTAGGGCTTGGGTTAGGGCTACATTTAGGGTTGGGGCTAAAGTTAGGGTTAGGGTTGGGGCTAAAGTTAGGGTTAGGGTTTGGATTACATTTACGGTTGGGAATTGGGTTGGGATTAGGGTTAGAGGTGTGGTTAGGGTTACCGTTGGGATTAGGGTTAGGGGTGTGTGTGGATTAGGGTTTCAGTTATAATTGGGGGGTTTCCACTGTTTAGGCACATCAGGGGCTCTCCAAATGTGACATGGCGTCCCATTTCAATTCCAGCCAATTCTGCGTTGAAAAAGTAAAACAGTGCTCCTTCCCTTCCAAGCTCTCCCGTGCGCCCAAACAGGGGTTTACCCCAACATATGGGGTATCAGCATACTCGGAACACATTGGAGAACAACTTTTGGGGTCCAATTTCTCCTGTTACCCTTGGGAAAATACAAAACTGGGGCTAAAAAATAATATTTGTGGAAAAAAAAAATTTTTTTTATTTGCATGGCTCTGCGTTATAAACTGTAGTGAAACACTAGGGGGTTCAAAGCTCTCACAACACATCTAGATGAGTTCCTTAGGGGGTCTACTTTCCAAAATGGTGTCACTTGTGGGGGGTTTCTACTGTTTAGGTACATTAGGGGCTCTGCAAACGCAATGTGACGCCTGCAGACCAATCCATCTAAGTCTGCATTCCAAATGGCGCTCCTTCCCTTCCGAGCCCTCCCATGCGCCCAAACGGTGGTTCCCCCCCACATATGGGGTATCAGCGTACTCAAGACAAATTGGACAACAACTTTTGGGGTCCAATTTCTCCTGTTACCATTGGGAAAATACAAAACTGGGGGCTAAAAAATAATTTTTTGGGGAAATTTTTTATTTTTTTATTTTCACGGCTCTGCGTTATAAACTGTAGTGAGACACTTGGGGTTCAAAGTTCTCACAACACATCTAGATAAGTTCCTTGGGGGGTCTAGTTTCCAATATTGGGTCACTTGTGGGGGGTTTCTGCTGTTTAGGTACATTAGGGGCTCTGCAAACGCAATGTGACGCCTGCAGACCAATCCATCTAAGTCTGCATTGCAAATGATGCTCCTTCCCTTCCGAGCTCTGCCATGCGCTCAAACGGTGGTTCCCCCCCCAGATATCAGGTATCAACGTACTCAGGACAAATTGGACAACAATATATAGGGTCTAATTTCTCCTGTTACCCTTGGAAAAATACAAAACTGGGGGCTAAAAAATAATTTTTGTGGAAAAAAAAATATTTTTTATTTGCACGGCTCTGCGTTATAAACTGTAGTGAAACACTTAGGGGTTCAAATCTCTCACAACACATCTAGATGAGTTCCTTAGGGGGTCTACTTTCCAAAATGGTGTCACTTGTGTTTTTTTTTTACTGTTTAGGTACATTAGGGGCTCTGCAAACGCAATGTGACGCCTGCAGACCATTCCATCTAAGTCTGCATTCCAAATGGTGCTCCATCCCTTCCGAGCCCTCCCATGCGCCCAAACGGTGGTTCCCCCCCCCACATATGGGGTATCAGCGTACTCAGGACAAATTGGACAACAACTTTTGGGGTCCAATTTCTCCTGTTACCCTCGGGAAAATACAAAACTGGGGGCTAAAATATAATTTTTGTGGGAAAAAATTTTTGTTTTATTTTTACGGCTCTGCATTATAAACTTCTGTGAAGCACTTGGTGGGTCAAAGTGCTCACCACACCTCTAGATAAGTTCCTTAGGGGGTCTACTTTCCAAAATGGTGTCACTTGTGGGGGGGTTTCAATGTTTAGGCACATCAGTGGCTCTCCAAACGCAACATGGCGTCCCATCTCAATTCCTGTCAATTTTGCAGTGAAAAGTCAAACGGCGCTCCTTCCCTTCCGAGCTCTCCCATGCGCCCAAACAGTGGTTTACCCCCACATATGGGGTATCAGCGTACTCAGGACAAATTGCACAACAACTTTTGTGGTCCAATTTCTTCTCTTACCCTTGGGAAAATAAAAAATTGGGGGCGAAAAGATAATTTTTGTGAAAAAATATGATTTTTTATTTTTACGGTCCTGCATTATAAACTTCTATGAAGCACTTGGTGGGTCAAAGTGCTCACCACACATCTAGATAAGTTCCTTAGGGGGTCTACTTTCCAAAATGGTGTCACTTGTGGGGGGTTTCAATGTTTAGGCACATCAGTGGCTCTCCAAACGCAACATGGCATCCCATCTCAATTCCTGTCAATTTTGCAGTGAAAAGTCAAACGGCGCTCCTTCCCTTCCGAGCTCTCCCATGCGCCCAAACAGTGGTTTACCCCCACATATGGGGTATCAGCGTACTCAGGACAAATTGTACAACAACTTTTGGGGTCCAATTTCTTCTCTTACCCTTGGGAAAATAAAAAATTGGGGGCGAAAAGATCATTTTTGTGAAAAAATATGATTTTTTATTTTTACGGTTCTGCATTATAAACTTCTGTGAAGCACTTGGTGGGTCAAAGTGCTCACCACACCTCTAGATAAGTTCCTTAGGGGGTCTACTTTCCAAAATGGTGTCACTTGTGGGGGGTTTTAATGTTTAGGCACATCAGGGGCTCTCCAAACGCAACATGGCGTCCCATCTCAATTCCAGTCAATTTTGCATTGAAAAGTCAAATGGCGCTCCTTCGCTTCCGAGCTCTGTCATGCGCCCAAACAGTGGTTTACCCCCACATATGGGGTATCGGCGTACTCAGGACAAATTGTATAACATCTTTTGGGGTCCATTTTCTCCTGTTACCCTTGGTAAAATAAAACAAATTGGAGCTGAATTAAATTTTGTGTGAAAAAAAGTTAAATGTTCATTTTTATTTAAACATTCCAAAAATTCCTGTGAAACACCTGAAGGGTTAATAAACTTTTTGAATGTGGTTTTGAGCACCTTGAGGGGTGCAATTTTTAGAATGGTGTCACACTTGGGTATTTTCTATCATATAGACCCCTCAAAATGACTTCAAATGAGATGTGGTCCCTAAAAAAAAATGGTGTTGTAAAAATGAGAAATTGCTGGTCAACTTTTAACCCTTATAACTCCCTAACAAAAAAATATTTTGGTTCCAAAATGATGCTGATGTAAAGTAGACATGTGGGAAATGTTACATATTAAGTATTTTGTGTGACATATCACTGTGATTTAATTGCATAAAAATTCAAATTTGGAAAATTGCGAAATTTTCAAAATTTTCACCAAATTTCCATTTTTTTCACAAATAAACGCAGGTAATATCAAAGAAATTTTACCACTATCATGAAGTACAATATGTCACGAGAAAACATTGTCAGAATCACCAGGATCCGTTGAAGCGTTCCAGAGTTATAACCTCATAAAGGGACAGTGGTCAGAATTGTAAAAATTGGCCCGGTCCATAACGTGCAAACCACCCTTGGGGGTGAAGGGGTTAAAATAGTTTGTAGCATCTAGTGTGTTATAGAGGCCTGATCCAAGGGCCACAAACAATTCTTCTGTTCCTAATGTCATAAAGCAGAGGACCTGACTTTAAAATAGTTTGTAGCATCTAGTGTATTATAGAGGCCTGATCCAGAGGCAGCAAAAACATTTTCTGTTCCTAGTGTCATATAGTAGGAGACCTGACTTTCAAATAGTTTGCAGCATCTACTGTGTTATAGAGGTCTTATCCAGAGGCCACCAAAAATGTATTCTGCTCCTAATGTCATATAATAGGAGACATCAGACTTTCAAATTGTTTGTGGCATATCTTCTTTGTCATACAGGCCTTATCCTCACTCAAAAATTCTTTCTTCTGTGAGTAACACAATACAGCATGCCATATTTCAACTTGGAACTGAATGTACGGAACCCCGGATGGGTGAGTCTGAAGAGATGTTCACACATTCTATGCCATGGTCATCATCAAGGAGGAAATCTGCACTGATGCCCAAAATGATTTTAGCTTGAATCCAGGGCAGGACAAAGTAGGGTCTGAACAGCATCCTGACCCTCATCATCAGACATTAACCCCTGGGGGAGGTGATCCTGATGAGACTCATATATTTGAGGCTCATGCGGACTGTATTGTGCTGTCAGGGCAGGAAGAGGAGGAGGGTTACTCCAAGGGAAAGGAATGAAATAACACAGAGGATGATGATGAGGTGTTAGATCCCATTTGGCATTAACATAGAGGCACACAGCTGAGTAGGTCATCTGAGGAGGAAGATGAGGTTACATTGCGCCGTACGTCGCAGACACGTAGTGATGCAGCCACGATGAGCAATGCATCCTCAGCCACAACTGTGGCAGTGACCAGCAGCATCCGCGGGTCTGCAGCTTGCAGGGGTAGCAAGGGTTGCTTAGCCTGGGCCTTTTTTGACACCTGCAAAGGATGAGCCAACTCACATAATATGCCAACTTTGCAAAAAAAACCTGAGTTGAGGTAAAAGCTGCAATAATTTGACTACTACATCTATGAACCTTCACATGCGCAATCAACATCCGTTACTGTGGGAATCTCACTGCGCAAAAATGCGGAACAGCGGACCTCAACAACCATCAGCTGCCTCATCAATCGCATCTGCTGCTTCTTCCTCCTCCTCTGTTTCCGTGCCAACTATTGAGATGCAGGTCTTTGACAGCTGAACCTCAGGTTCTTTACTCGCTCCAGTCACGCTGACTGAGATCCCGCCATCAGCTGTAACAGAAGCGGATATGCCTGCTGTTTTTGACCGATCTCAAAAAATGTGCACACCACAAATTTCTCAATCCACTGTAACATCTCGCCCTGCACCTCTCTCATGGTCCAGCACCCTCTCTCAGCACTGCAGCCAGCCCACGGTTCTACAGTTGTGGTCATGTAAAGGTTTGCTTCCTCCTATGCATGACAATGCTAAGAGGTTGAACTCCACCAGCTCTAATCTGTTGGCCATGGAAATGCTACCTCTTCACCTGGTAAATACAGAAAGTTTATGAAAGCTGATAGCCGTCACAGTCCCCCAATGCCAATTGCCCAGTCGCCATTACTAAGAAAGCTGTGTCTGCGCAACACCAGCATGTGTCAGACAACATCACTCATTCCTTGACTATATCTTTGTCTGCCAGAGTGCATTTCACCACAGACACTTGGATGAGTAAGCATGGCCAAGGGCGTTACATCTCGCTGACTGGGCACTGGGTGAATCTAGGTGACTGTGGGGGCAGGCATTGCTCCACAAGATTTGGAATCCAAGCTTGCAGGATAAACCTCTACATTTCACAATTCCTCCACTGCTTCTGCCTTCTCCTCTATCTCCTATAGGGCCTCTACCTGCGCTGTCAACCTCTGCCTTAATGAGACAGGTGTTCCAACAGTGCAGAGTGAATCCCCACCACCTCTGTATTGCGCAGTCAGGGCTAACCGCAATCAGGCAGTATATAAATTGATATGCCTTGGAGATCGCAGTCATACACCTGAAGAGTTGTGGAGAGCTCTTCAGGCTGAGTTTGATCAATGGCTGTCTCAGCTGAACTTGCATCCAGGGAAGGCCGTGTTCGATAACAGTGCAAACCTGGTGGCGGCCATATGGCAAGGCAAGCTCACACATGTGCCTTGCATGGCTCACGTCCTCAACCTGGCGGTGCAGCATTTTCTCGACCACTATCCTGGCCTGGGTGAGCTGCTTCAGAAAGCACATAAGTTGTGTGCTCATTTCTTCCATTTGCACTCCTCAGGTCATCGACTTGCATCGATACAGAGGTCTTTGTCCATGCCAGTTAACAGGTTGATATGTGATGTGCCGACGTAGTGAAATTCCACTCTGCACATGTTGCAGCAACTGTGGCAGCAGCAACAAGCCCAGACGCAGCATGTCACATCGTATAACCTGGGCTAGCCCAGTACGGACGTGGCGCATATCACGTTTACAGAGTGGGCACAGATTAAGGACCTCTGCACCCTTCTGCACAGTTTTGAAATGGCTACTAAGATGGTTGCCACTGAAGATGCCATCATCAGCATCACTATTCCGTCATCTATATGCTGGAGCAGACTTTGAATAGCCTGCAGGAGGAGATGGTGGTCCCAGAAGAAGAGGAGGAAGCAGAGGAGGATGCGGAAGGGATAACATTGTCTCTGAGTTTCAGACTGTCGTCACACAGGCGGGTGCCAAGGGAGAGAGGATTGCTGCGATCAAGGGGGCTGGTGATAACAGACAAACTGTTATCAAAGGTGCAAGATCCGAGGAACAAATGTTAGATGAAGAGGATAATCCTCCCCTCTCTGCTGTTCTCAGGTTTGGCACTATATATACTGTAAGTGTGATTGTTGTGAATTCTATTTTTGGGCTCCCTCTAGTGGTCACAAGCGGTACTGTGTAGTGTTGTCTTTCTGCAGGTTGGCTGCATCAGCTGGTTCGTTATCCTTGGTTGGTTTCCTATTTAGCTCACCTGGAGACTCAGTTCCTTGTCTGCTATCAATGTATTCAGTGCTCTTCAGATTCCTTGTGTCTACCTTGCTACCAGTTTCTCCAAGACAAGCTAAGTTTTTGTTTGATCATTTTTTGATTATCATTGGACGCAAATGACCATGTGCATGACTCCCGTACATCAGGAGGTGATTCGCTTTCTTGTTCTGCATAATTTGCATGATGTTGTCCTTTTGGGTCTGCCATGGCTGCAAGCTCATAATCCAGTTTTAGATTGGAAAGCTATGTCTGTGTCAAGTTGGGGTTGTCAGGAAATTCATGGCGATACTCCGTTGGTGTCTATTGCTTCTTCCACTCCTTCTGAGGTCCCTGAGTTTTTGTCTGACTACCAGGATGTATTTGATGAGCCCAGGTCCTGTGCCCTGCCTCCTCATAGGGATTGTAACTGTGCTATAAATTTAATTCCTGGTAGTAAATTCCCTAAGGGACGACTTTTTAATTTGTCTATACCAGAGCATGCCGCGATGCGGAGTTATATAAAGGAGTCTCTAGAGAAGGGACATATTCGCCCATCCTCTTTCCCTCTTGGTGCAGGTTTTTTTTTTGTGGCCAAGAAGGACGGTTCTTTGAGACCTTGTATAGATTATCGTCTTCTGAATAAAATCACAGTCAAATTTCAGTATCCTTTGCCACTATTGTCTGATTTGTTTGCTCGGATTAAGGGTGCCAGTTGGTTCACCAAGATAGATCTCCGTGGTGCGTATAACCTTGTGCGCATTAAGCAGGGAGATGAATGGAAAACAGCATTTAATACGCCCGAAGGCCATTTTGAGTACTTAGTGATGCCTTTTGGACTTTCTAATGCTCCTTCTGTGTTTCAGTCCTTCATGCATGACATCTTCCGAGAATATCTGGATAAATTTATGATTGTTTATCTGGATGACATTTTGGTCTTTTCTGATGATTGGGAGTCCCATGTGAAGCAGGTCAGGATGGTGTTTCAGGTCCTGCGTGCTAATGCTTTATTTGTGAAGGGCTCAAAATGCCTCTTCGGAGTACAGAAGGTCTCCTTTTTGGGTTTTATTTTTTCTCCTTCTACTGTGGAGATGGACCAAGTCAAGGTCCAGGCTATTCATGACTGGACTCAGCCCACGTCTGTTAAGAGTCTTCAGAAGTTCTTGGGTTTTGCTAATTTTTACCGTCATTTCATCGCTAATTTTTCTAGCGTGGTTAAACCTTTGACGGATTTGACCAAGAAGGGTTCTGATGTGACTAATTGGTCTCCTGCGGCCGTGGAGGCCTTTCGGGAGCTGAAGCACCGGTTTTCTTCAGCTCCAGTCTTATGTCAGCCAGATGTCTCTCTCCCCTTCCAGGTCGAGGTTGATGCTTCTGAGATTGGAGCAGGGGCTGTTTTGTCGCAGAGAAGCTCTGATGGCTCTGTGATGAAGCCATGTGCTTTCTTTTCAAGAAAGTTTTCGCCTGCCGAGCGGAATTATGATGTTGGTAATCGGGAGTTGTTGGCTATGAAGTGGGCATTTGAGGAGTGGCGACATTGGCTCGAAGGAGCTAAACATCGTGTGGTGGTCTTGACTGATCACAAAAATCTGATTTACCTTGAATCTGCCAAGCGCCTGAATCCTAGACAGGCTCGTTGGTCGTTGTTTTTCTCCCGTTTCAACTTCGTGGTCTCATACCTGCCTGGTTCGAAGAACGTGAAAGCTGATGCACTTTCTAGGAGTTTTGTGCCTGACTCTCCGGGAGTTTCTGAGCTGGCTGGTATTCTCAGAGAGGGAGTGATTTTGTCTGCCATTTCCCCAGATTTGCGACGAGTGCTGCAGAAATTTCAGGCGGATAGACCTGACCTGACCACCAGAGAGACTGTTTGTCCCGGATAGATGGACCAGCAGAGTTATTTCCGAGGTTCATTCTTCTGTGTTGGCGGGTCATCCTGGGATTTTTGGTACCAGAGATTTGGTGGCTAGGTCCTTCTGGTGGCCTTCCTTGTCGCGGGATGTGCGTTCCTTTGTGCAGTCTTGTGGGATTTGTGCTCGGGCTAAGCCTTGCTGTTCTCGTGCCAGCGGTTTGCTTTTGCCTTTGCCTGTTCCGAAAAGGCCTTGGACGCACATTTCCATGGATTTTATTTCGGATCTTCCAGTCTCTCAGAGAATGTCGGTCATTTGGGTGGTGTGTGATCGTTTTTCCAAGATGGTCCATTTGGTGCCCTTGCCTAAGTTGCCTTCTTCCTCCGATTTGGTTCCTCTATTTTTTCAGAATGTGGTTCGCCTGCACGGCATTCCTGAGAATATTGTGTCTGATAGAGGATCCCAGTTTGTGTCCAGGTTTTGGCGGACTTTTTGTGCTAAGATGGGCATTGATTTGTCTTTTTCGTCGGCCTTCCATCCTCAGACTAATGGCCAAACCGAGCGAACTAATCAGACGTTGGAAACTTATTTGAGATGTTTTGTTTCTGCTGATCAGGATGATTGGGTGACTTTTTTGCCATTGGCCGAGTTTGCCCTTAATAATCGGGCTAGTTCTGCTACTTTGGTTTCGCCTTTTTTCTGCAATTCTGGTTTCCATCCTCGTTTTTCCTCGGGTCAGGTTGAGCCTTCTGACTGTCCTGGGGTGGATTCTGTGGTGGATAGGTTGCAGCAGATTTGGAACCATGAGGTGGACAATTTGAGGTTGTCACAGGAGAAGGCTCAGCGCTTTGCCAACCGCCGCCGCGGTGTGGGTCCCCGACTTCGTGTTGGGGATTTGGTGTGGCTGTCTTCTCGGTATGTTCCTATGAAGGTCTCCTCTCCTAAATTCAAGCCTCGCTTCATCGGTCCTTATAAGATCTTGGAAATTCTTAACCCGGTGTCTTTTCGTTTGGATCTCCCAGCATCGTTTGCCATTCATAATGTGTTCCATAGGTCTTTGTTGCGGAGGTATGTGGTACCTGTGGTTCCTTCTGTTGAGCCTCCTGCTCCGGTGCTGGTCGAGGGCGAATTGGAGTACATGGTGGAGAAGATTTTGGATTCTCGTATCTCTAGACGGAGGCTTCAGTATTTGGTTAAGTGGAAGGGCTATGGTCAGGAGGATAATTCCTGGGTTGTCGCCTCTGATGTTCATGCGGCCGATTTGGTTCGTGCCTTCCACGCGGCTCATCCTGATCGCCCTGGGGGTCTTGATGAGGGTTCGGTGACCCCTCCTCAAGGGGGGGGGTACTGTTGTGAATTCTATTTTTGGGCTCCCTCTAGTGGTCACAAGCGGTACTGTGTAGTGTTGTCTTTCTGCAGGTTGGCTGCATCAGCTGGTTCGTTATCCTTGGTTGGTTTCCTATTTAGCTCACCTGGAGACTCAGTTCCTTGCCTGCTATCAATGTATTCAGTGCTCTTCAGATTCCTTGTGTCTACCTTGCTCCCAGCTTCTCCAAGACAAGCTAAGTTTTTGTTTGATCATTTTTTGATTATCAGTGTTCATTATGTTTTTAGTCCAGCTCGCTAAAATGTGATTTCCTCACTTGCTGGTTGCTCTAGGGGACTGAGTTTCTCCCCCCACACCGTTAGTTGGTGTGGGGGTTCTTGAAATCTCAGAGTGGATATTTTGTAACGGTTTTTTACTGACCGCATAGATTCCCTTTTCTATTTTCTGTTATCTAGTATTAGTGGGCCTCATTTGCTGAATCTGCTTTCACCCCTGTGTATGTGCCTTCCTCTTACCTCACCGTTATTATCTGTTGGGGGCTTCTATATCTTTGGGGATTATTTCTCTGGAGGCAAGAGAGGTCTTTTCTTTCTCTCTAGGGGTAGTTAGTTCCTCAGGCTGGCTCGAGACGTCTAGGATTTTTAGGCACGTTCACCGGATACTTCTAGTGTGTTTGGATAGGTTCAGATTTGCGGTCAGTCCAGTTTGCCACCTCCCTAGAGCTTGTCCTATGTTTGTTACTTAGCTGGAGTAATTTGTGATCCTCAACCACTAAGGATCATAACAGTGATTGAATTTCTACTAGTAGGTATTGTATTGTGTTTTTATGATACCTGAAGAAGGATATATACCGTATCCGAAACACATTGTATCGCCTCCTATCAATTAATAAAAAATAGCAAAATAAAAATATCAGCTTTGGATGTGAGTCATGGGAAGCGCTGCCATTCATGGGCTGGATGTATTCGTTTTGATTTTCTCTGTTATTCGTGGTCGGTGGGAGGGGACTGATGAAACAAGCCTGTCACAATTCTTCCACTCAGTGAATGATTGCTATGCTGTTCTATGGAGACTGTCTTGCTGAGCTGTCTGTGTCTTGATTGACAGCTTGGCTGTCCAATACTGTGGTGGGCTTGCTGGGCTGTCAGTGCCATTTTTGACAGCTCTGCTGTCCAATCTGTGACTGGGACAAGCGGGACTTTCTGCAGGTGTTCAGTGTTTTGGTGATCGCATAGCTACTTAACTGAGCTGTATGCCCCTCATCCCTGCCAGACGTAGTTTGGGCTTCTAGGTGAGTGTTAGCCTGTTTCTGTTGCTCTGAGTTCTGATCTTCTGCTGCCTGACCCTTTGGACAGTGTTCTGGCTATCCCTTTGTCTTGTCCTTTGGCTTTTGATCCACTATCTCATTATTGACCCTGGGCTGTGATCTGACTTACGCCTTCGTCTTTTCCCTTGGTTATCTACATACTCTCTTGATATTAACCCCAGAACGTCTGACTCTTCTGCCTGTGAGTAGTGGCTAGCATCACAAAGCCTCATTCTTACCCAGTCACCAACACAGCATGGGCTTGGACCTCATGGTAGAGCCCGACAAGTGAATGCCTTCTTGCTTCACTATCTGCAACATGATTCCCGTATACCTATGATTAGGAATACTGCTGACTACTGGGTTGCCACTCTGTTAGATCCACATCATAAAACCAAATTTTGCCAGATGCTTCCCACCCTGGAAAGGGACCCGCGAATGCTGGAGTATCAAAACACGTTTTACACAATCTTAAGAGAGCTTTTCCTCAAGACAGCAGTGAAGTACACAGTCCGCATCGCAGCTCTAGACTTCCAACTTTCCGCACGTCAATTTGTTAACACCAAAACATTAGCAGCAGCAGTAGTGGTGTAAGTGGAAGAAGCAATTTATGTGAGTCCTTTGACACTTTTTTTTAGACCAGCTAGTGCATCAGCACAACAGGGTCCAAGTCTTACATGTGGTGAACGAATGGAGAGGATGGTGCAGGAGTATCTAGAATTGAATAGCAATACCATAAGTGAGGGTTTCGAACCTTTCTCATTTTGGTCTTCCAAAATGGATGAGTGGCCTAAGCTCGCCTCAGACGCCTTGGAGGTTTTATCGTGCCCAGCAACCAGTGGTCTCTCAGAACGTGTCTTCAGTGCTGCTGGTGGTGACCTGATGGATAAGAGCAGCCTGTGAAAGTGTAGACTGCCTAACTTTCATCAAGATGAACAAGTCATGGATCTCCAATGACTTCTGCACCCCAATTGCAGGCTGTACAGACTAGGTGATATTGCATTTTTAGTGTGATGCATTAATATCACGAAACTGCACTCTGTGATATCTTTAGTGTGGCTTCTGTGTCTGCTGTAGCTGCTGCTGCTGATGTCAACACTAATTTGTGGAAATGTGAACAGTCATAGTTGGTCTACATCTTCTGGGTTAGCTGTAGTGGAAGACGCTTTGGTCCCAAGTATACTATTTCTATTCTTGTGACAGCTATTCCACTTCGGTGGTGTCAGGCCCTCATTTTTTAAAATGTGAAAACTCAAGGTTGGGTGTCCATCTGCTGGATTGGGCATAGTGGAAGACCTGTTGGTCCATATTATACTATTTCTACTGTGGTGAAATTGATGCCACTTCTGTGGTGTAAGGCGCTCATTTGTTTAAATGTGAACACTCCTGGTTGGGTATCCATCTGCTTGATTGGGTGTAGTGGAAGACCAGTCAGTCCCTATTTTACTATCTATACTGTGGTGAAATTGATGCCACTTTTGTGGTGTCTGCCAATAATTTTTTGAAATGTGAGCACTCCTGGTTAGGTGTCCATCTGCTGGATTGGGCATAGTGGAAGACCTGTCGGCCCATATTATACTATTTCTACTGTGGTGAAATTGATGCCACCTCTGTGGTGTAAGGCGCTCATTTGTTTAAATGTGAACACTCCTGGTTGGGTATCCATCTGCTGGATTGGATGTAGTGGAAGACCTGTTGGTCCCTATTATACTATCTATACTGTGGCGAAATTGATGCCACTTTTCTGGTGTTTACCAATAATTTTTGGAAATGTGAACACTCCTGGTTGGGTGTCCATCTGCTGGAATGGACATATTGGAAGACCTATGAGTCCCTATTATACTATTTCTGCTGTGGTGAAATTGATGCCACTTCTGTGGTGTAAGGCCCTCATTTGTTTAAATGTGAACACTCCTGGTTGGGTGTCCTTCTGCTGGATTAGGCGTAGTGGAAGACCTATAGGTTCCTACTATACTATTTCTACTGTGGTTAAATTGATGCCACTTTTGTGTTGTAAGGCCCTCATTTGTTTAAATGAGAACACTCCTGGTTGAGTGTCAATCTGCTGGATTGAGCACAGAGGAAGACCTGTAGGTCTCTATTATACTATTTCTACTGTGATTAAATTGATGCCACTTTGGTATTGTCTATCAATAATTTTTGGAAATGTGAACAATCCTGGTTGGGTGTCCATGTGCTGGATTATATCTTGTTTAAAACCTTTCGGTAACTATTATTGAATTTCTACTGTGGTGAAATTTATGTCACTTTGGTATTGTCTGCCAATAATATTTGGAAATGTGAACACTGCAGGTTGGGTGTCTAACTGCAGTCTAGTTGCAACCCCCAACCTACTGTCTCCTTCCCCATAATCCTGTAGAATGTAAGCCTGCAAGGGCAGGGTCCTCGCCCCTCTGTATCAGTCCGTCATTGTTTGTTTACTGTAAGTGATATCTGTAACTTGTATGTAACCCCTTCTCATGTACAGCACCATGGAATCAATGGTGCTATATAAATAAATAATAATAATAATAATAATAATAATAATAACTGCTGGATTCGGTCTAGTGGAAGACCTGTCAGTCCCTATTATACTATTTCTACTCTCGCAAAATGTATGCTACTTCTGTGGTGTAAGGCCCACATTTGTTTAAATGTGAACACTCCTGGTTGGGTGTCCATCTGCGGGATTGGACGTAGTTGAAGACCTGTCGGTCCCTATTATACTATTTCTACTGTAGTAAAATTGATGCCACTTTGATGGTGTCTGCCAATAATTTTTGGAAATGTGAACACTCCTGGTTGGGTCACCTTCATGCGCGTTGCCTGTAACAGTAGGCCTCCAAGACCGTCAGTCCTCCAGTTCCTTAGACTCAACTACCTGTGACACTATCCTTAAATTTTTCAGACAAGGGTAGTCTACAAAACTGATACTTGTGCCACCTGAGTGTGGCTCGGCATGAAAGCAGGTAGAGGTGTTTCATGTGGTATCAGGGCTCCCAGCAAAGGAGGCCTACATCGATTCCTCAACCAACCTCTTCTTACTGTGAAGTAGAATTGAAGGCTGTAAATGCTGCCCCAGACTCTGATACCTCATGCCTGACTGATTGCTGCAGTGCCATGCTAAAATTTGTGCTGTGGGTCAGTTGAGGCCACTTTCCTGGTGTCTGTCCCTCATATGATATTTTTTGTCAGAATTTGGGGCCATTATACGGGGTTGTGCATGTGTTTGCTTTTGCCTTCCATTGACATAAATGGCGTTCGGTTATGTTTGGTGAATATTTGACTAATTAATCGGTGAATATTGCAAATTTGGCGATTGTAATCCGAACAGAACATTGAAATATTCACTCATCTCTATTCAGCAGGCACATACAGTATATGTAAGTGCAGGCTTACCTGAACAGATTACAGTTCTTTCTCCAGGAGAAAACCTAACCATAGAAGAGGTACAGCCCTACCATGTTTTGGAGTCTCCTTCAGTCTGAGATCCAGCAGATCCAAGGTCCAAACAGAAGTATTTAACTCCAGCATAGTTCACACTGAACAGGCTGCATCTTCCACACATTTCTCTGCAGCTCCAACACATAGGATGCTCAGCTATTCGAGCTGATCCATGCAGTCTCCATTCAGAGAGAGATCCCGGCACCTCTCTCTAGCTACAGCTCACATTTTAGCTAGTCTCTCACCAGCTTCAGCACATTCGACTCTGCTTTAGTCAGCAGACTGACACACCTAGTTAACACAGGCCCTGGTTCTTACTCAAAACTAGCCAGGTCCATCTAATTAAGTCTTACAGTGATAGGATTTAATCCAGTCCTGTCTGGCTTTGCTACAATATATACAGTGGGGAAAATAAGTATTTGATACACTGCCGATTTTTAAAGTTTTCCCACCTACAAAGAATAGAGAGGTCTGTCATTTTTATCGTAGGTACACTTCAACTGTGAGAGACAGAACCTTTAAAAAAAAATTTGGAAAATCACATTGTGTGATTTTTACATAATTAATTTGCATTTTATGGCCTGAAATAAGTATTTGATACGATGGAAAAACAGAACTTAATACTTTTAAAGAGGTTAGATGTTTCCTGTAGCTCTTGACCAAATTTGCACACACAACAGCAGGGAGTTTGGCCCACTTCTTCATATAGATCTTCTCCAGATCTTTTACTTGGATGTCACTTGGCAACATTGAATTTCAGCCCCCTCCAAAGATTTTCTATTGGGCTCAGGTCTGGAGACTGGCTAGCCACTCCAGGACCTTGAAATGCTTCTTACGAAACCACTCCTTAGTTGCCCTTGCTGTTTCTTTCGGGTCATTGTCATGCTGGAAGATCCAGCCACAACCCATCTTCAATATTCTTACTGAGGGAAGGAGGTTGTTGGCCACAATTTGGCGGTACATGACCCCATCCATCCTCCCTTCAATACGGTGCAGGCCTTGTTCCCCTTTGTAGAAAAGTACCAACAAGTAAGATGTTTCCCCCACCATGTTTGACAGTTGGGACAGTGTTTTGGGGGTTGCCCTCATCGTTCTTCTTCCTCCAAACACGGCGAATAGAGTTGATACCAAAAAGTTCTATTTATTCAGACTCCCATGACAGCACCAAGAGAGAGGGGATCCGCCCTTCAGAAACAGGAAATCTACAGATACAAAAGGGTGGCACCTCTCCCACGCATCATTAGTTGGTTTCCTGATCCTGATGGGACTGGTTCTAACAGAGGCCTACAGGACATCGGATCCCAGGCCCAGTATGAGGGTCCTGGAAGCGCCATAGTGGTCCTTGATGGATGACATAGCAGTGTGCGAGCAGCAGGGAGTGGGGTTCGGAGGATCGCTATCTTCAGAAGTAGCCAGCGCCAAGGTAAGTATTTTCCTGAGCTCCCTGTGGCTCTGGTTGTGCGGGGGCTCCATGGTTTTCCGGGTTTGGAGGTGTTTTGTTGCGGGGGCACATGTGGATCTCTTCCAGACATCCTGGAATGGCCTCTGATGCGTTTGGTGCCATCGGAGGCCCCGGGTGACATTGGGGGTGGGGCCGATGGGTGCTTCCGGGTCATTGGCACCGGCTCCCTTCTGTGCATACGTGGGGGATTTTTGGCAGCAGAAACATGGCGGCCACCATCCAGAAGGGATGGGAACCCTAATTTCGGTCCCACTTTAGCTAAGGCACTTGCGGGGGTGGGGGATGCCAGGGAGAGCCGTAGCATCATCTGCTGACACGGATACCGGAGGGGGAGATATATATGGCTGACAGGCAGGGGAATCCATGCTTCTGGCCCATTTTCCTAGCATTGGATTATGAACAGCTGCAACCACTGCAGCCGGAGGAAGCTGCAGATCAGCATTCTACAGAGAAGCCTCAAGCCCGACAGAAAAGCCGGGATGGTGCAAGTCGTGGCCAGTTGAGTGACCGATCCAGCTGCAGGAGTTCTTCCAGATGGCAAACAGCAACATCGGCTGATAAATTCCCCCCTTGTATTCCGGTACCTATTTCTGCATACACTGGTAAGTGATCTTCGTGAATGTTCACTCAGTGATGCAGCCTCCCCCTTATGTTTTTATTCCTAGGGGAAGAAATGCACAGATAATGCACCGGACCCTAACGGACTCTTGTCCAAAAAGATTATGCCCTCCTGTATCCAACAGATGGTGATGTCTCAGGAAGGAGGAGGGGGAGCAGCATTAGCTTCTAGATAGTCTATATTGCCCATTAGTATCCCCCACAGGTGGTGGAAGAGACTCCCAACTTCACCTCAAGTCTGAAGGACATTATCAGGACAGAAGTAAGGGAGTCCATAAAATCCCTGACTTAAGGAGAAAGTTCTAGGCAAAAGGATCTTCCAGGATCCGATTCATCGGTAGACTGGAGGAGGGCTGAGGATTCCCCTGAATCATCCTTCTCAGCTTCTTCATCTGAGGAAGACTCAGGCCGCTCCTGCCTGCCCCTACACCGTGTGGATAAACTTGTAAAGGCGGTCAGGGGAACAATGGGGATAGTGAAACCCAGACCAGAACTGTCCATGCAGGACATCATGTTTAAGGGATTGGATCAAAAGAAACATAGATCCTTTCCCTTGAATGAAAAGAATCAAGGTCTGATTCTTCGGGAGTGGAAGAAGACGGAAAAGAGGGGCTCCTTGCCTCTGTCTCTCAAGTGGAGATAGCCCTTTGATGACCCAGCTGTTAATAACTGGGATAAAGCCCCTAAATTAGATGCAGCGGTCGCCAAGACATCAAAAAAATCTTTGCTGCCCTTTGAGGATACGGGGACCCTTAAAGATCCCCTAGATAGAAAGGCGGACATCTTTCTTAAAGGGAGATGGTGGCTGGATTCCTGAGGCCAGCAGTGGCATCCACTTGTGCTGCTAGATCTATGATGGTCTGGCTGGACAAACTCAAGTCTCAAATAAAAGAGGGAGCTCCTCGGGAGACAATTCTTGGGGCCCTTCCAACAATTCAAGAGGCTGCGGTCTTTCTGTAGGATGCCTCAGTTGATTCAGTCAGGATGGCGGCAAGGGCAGCGGGTCTCTTCAATGCAGCCCGCAGAGCGCTGTGGTTAAAATGCTGGCCAGGCAATATTCAAGTAAAATCTAAGCTCTGTGCCATCCCGTGTGAGCTACTGGATTAAGCAGGGGATGAAAAAAAAAGATTCTCCAACAAAGCTTCCTCCTCTTACCAATGTCCTTTCAGCAGGAGACAATTCGGTAAGAGAAGACTGTCAAGGGACTGTTCCAAGTGGGATGACAAGAAGAAGAGAGGTACTGGCTTCATGTTTATGCGTTTGTCGCGGCAATGGAAAAAAACATCCCAATGACTAGCTGTCCCTGTAGGGGGTTGATAGTCGGCCTTTTATCCAGCCTGGTCTCGTATCACCAACAGCAGTTGGGTGCAGTGCATAATATCCGCAGGATTTAGGGTATGTGCACACGTCCGGATTTCTTGCAGAAATTTCCTGAAGAAAACCGGAAATTTTCTGCAAGAAATCCGCATTTTTTTTTTGCGTTTTTTTCCCCGTTTTTTTCGCGTTTTTTTAGCATTCTGCAAGCGTAATTAGCTTGCAGAATGCTAATGTTTTCCAAGCGATCTGTAGCATCGCTTGGAAAACTGACTGACAGGTTGGTCACACTTGTCAAACATAGCGTTTGACAAGTGTGACCATCTTTTTACTATAGATGCAGCCTATGCAGCATCTATAGTAAAAGATAGAATGTTTAAAAATAATAAAAAAATTAAAAAAAATGGTTATACTCACCTGCAGGCGTCCATTCCTATAGATGCTGGTGTGGTTCAGGACTTTCCATGAGGTCGCGGTCACGTGAGCGGTCACATGACCAGTCTCGACCAATCACAGGACCGTGAAGTCATCGCAGGTCCTTCACCGCACACCAGCTATAGAAACCGAAGCGGCAGCATGCAGCGGAGAGGCGGGAAGACATCGAAGGTGAGTATAGGACTATTTTTTATTTTAATTCTTATTTTTTGACCAATTATATGGTGCCCAGTCCGTGGAGGAGAGTCTCCTCTCCTCCACCCTGGGTACCAACCGCACATAATCTGCTTACTTCCCGCATGGTGTGCACAGCCCCGTGCGGGAAGTAAGCAGATCAATGCACTCCTAGGTGTGCGGAATCCCCTGCAATTCCGCATTTTAATGAACATGTTGCTTTTTTTTCCGCGATGCGATTTTTTTCGCGGAAAAAAAGGCTACATTTGCACAAAAAATGCGTAATACACTGAAAATAATGGGAGGCATATGTAAGCATTTTGTTTGCGTTTTTATCACGTTTTTATAGCGAAAAAACGCGAAAAAAAGCAAAAAATACTGAACGTGTGCACATGGCCTTAAGCTTGAGTTTGTTTCGGCCCCAGGGGATAACTTCAAGATAACTCCTGTCCGTCCCTCTCAGATAGAACAGTGTGCCCTGGAGACAGAGATTGTCAAATTGTGCCATAAAAGGGTCCTCTGAGGAGGGTAGAGGTTTTTACTCTCCCCTGTTCTTGGTTTGGAAACCGGATAACTGTTACAGGACTATCATCAATCTTTGGTCTCTCAATAGGTTTCTGGTAGCTCGACCCTTTAAAATGGAAACAGTTGGCTCAGCAATAAAAATGATGTTTCAAAACTGTTTTATGGTGGTTTTAGATTTAAAGGACGCAGACTGCCATGTGCCCATTCATGCAGATTATCAACGCTTCTTGAGAGTAGCTGTTTCCATGGATGGCATTTCCAGCATAGAGCACTCCCCTTTGGCCTTTCAGTAGCACCATGAGTCTTCACAAAGTTAAAGGGACACTGTCACCTGAATTTGGAGGGAACAATCTTTAGACCTATTGGTGGGGTTTTCGGGTGTTTGATTCACCCTTTCTTTACCCGCTGGCTGCATGCTGGCTGTAATATTGGATTGAAGTTCATTCTCTGTCCTCCGTAGTACATGCCTGCACAAGGCAAGATTACCTTGTGCAGGCATGTACTACGGAGGACAGAGAATGAACTTCAATCCCATATTGCAGCCAGCATGCAGCCAGCGGGTAAGGAAAGGGTGAATCAAACACCCGAAAACCCCGCCCCTAGGTCTAAAGATTGTTCCCTCCAAATTCAGGTGACAGTGTCCCTTTAATTTCTGAAGTCATGGCCCACCTTCGAGAGTCGGACATCTTGATTATTCCCTACTTAGATAACTTCTTGATTATAGGCAATTCGGCAGATCATTGTCTTTCTCAGTTAGAAAGGTCTATAGCCATTCTAGAACACTAGGGTTGTTTGATAAACTGTGAAAAATCTCGTTTACAACCCTTGAAGATCCAGCAATTTCTTGGCCTCATTTTAGATTCAGAAAATCAAGAATGTCATCTGCCAGCTGATAAAATTATTCACATTCGTCATCAGGTTTTGCGGGCAATAAATAGACCCTCCATGACCCTCAGGGAGGTCATATCCCTATTAGGTTCCCTAACATCTTGTATTCCGGCCATAAAATGGGCTCAGTTTCACACAAGAGCCCTTCAAAGAGATGTTTTATTTAATCATAGAGCCCTGTGGGAGTCCCTACACGGAAAAATAACATTGCGTCCGTCTGCTTTAAGTTCCCTAAGATGGTGGCTTAGCAAGAATAACTTGTCCTCAGGAGTTCCCTGGGAGAATCGCATATCCCATATAGTAACTACAGACGGCAGTCCCTTGGAATGGGGGGGCCATATTGGGGACATTGTGATCCAGGGACAATGGAATCCCCTGGTAGAAAGTTCCTCCAACCTGAAGGAATTGTCAGCGGTAGAGCTGTCAGTTAAAAAACTCCTTGTATACCTGCAGGGTCACCATGTCAGAATTCTGTCGGACAACCAGGTGACAGTGGCCTATATCAACAACCAAGGTGGGACCCGATACGAAGCTCTGATGGAAGTAGCAGAACGCCTTTTCCAGACAGCAGGAAGACATTTTCTATCTTTGACAGCGCTATATATAAGAGGAAAAGACAATACCACAGCAGACTTTCTAAGCCGCAACACACTAAGGGCTCCTTCTCACTTGCGAGAAATACGTCCGAGTCTCGCAGGTTAAAACCCAGCTGTGGCGCCGGCACTTGGGAGCAGAGCGTGCGGCTCCATGTATTGCTGTGCGGCTGCACGCTCTGCTCTGGAGTGCCGGTGCCAGAGCTGGGTTTTCACCTGCGAGACTCGGACGTATTTCTCGCAAGTGGGAAGGAGCCCTAAGGCAGGGAGAGTGGTTTCTGAATGGAGCTATCTTCAGCCAGATTGTCCACATGTGGGGGTCAACCAGACATAGACTTTTTTTGCCACAAGGATGAACAGAAAAGTAAAACAATTCTGTTCTCTGAATCTGGGGTAAAAAAAACCCTTATAGTAGATGCCTTCCTCCGAAGGTGGGATTTCAATCTGGCCTACACTTTCCCCCCATTATCCCTGTTACCTCTGGTGGTAAGGAAGATTAGAGAAGACAGGGCAAGGATTATACTAATTGCCCCATTCTGGCCCAGAAGGGCTTGGTTTTCATGGCTGAGAACAATGTCGGTCTGCGATCCCTGGGTACTTCAAGATCTTCCAGATCTTCTCTTCCAGGGTCCAGTCAATCACCCTCGAGTAGCATGTCTCCACCTGACAGCATGGAGTTCGAAAGGGCATTATTGAGGGATAGAGGATTCTCCCCCAATCTAATAGACAACCTTCTGAAAAGTAGGAAATCAGTTACAACCAAAATCTATGCTAGAACCTGGAGACAATTTCTAGCTATTTCTGACCTTAAAACCAAAGAGGGGGTGCCTATAGAGCAGATTCTAGAATTCCTGCAGAAGGGTCTTTAATTAGGTCTGGCTACTAGTACCCTGAAAGTGCAGGTTTTGGCCCTTGGTGCCTTATTTAATTTTGATATAGCTAAAAATTACTGGATATCCAGATTTATTAAAGCAGCTGGCAGATCTAGGCCCATACACAGGGTAAGGTGCTCACCATGGGACTTGAACTTAGTCCTTACGGTTATGACGAAGGCTCCGTTTGAACCCATGGTATCTGCCTCAATTAAGATTCTATCCCTCAAGGTAGCCTTTTTGGTAGCTATTACATCAGCACGTAGAATAAGCGATATCCAAGCACTCTCTGGAATGCCTCCTTACATGCAGATTTTGGACGACAGGGTAGTATTTAGGCTAGACCCAACCTACTTGCCCAAGGATGCCTCTGACTTCCACAGAACAGAAGAGATAGTTCTCCCCTCCTTCCTCCCTAACCCCACTAACCAAAAGGAGGAAAAACTTCATATTTTAGATGTTAGAAGATGTCTATTAGAGTATCTCTCTGTCACTAATCCCTGGAAAAAAGACGCCTTATTCATATCCTTCCAGGACACTAGAAAGGGTCTTAGAGTTTCAAAGTGTACATTAGCAAGATGGATTAGGGAGGCTATCTCTCTAGCTTATACAGCAGGTGCCGTTCCGGCTCCACAAAACTTAAGGGCGCATTCTACCCTAGCCATGGCAACCTCTTGGGCAGAAATATCTAGAGTTTCCATTGACCAGATATGTAAGGTGGCTACGTGGTCATCCCCTTGCACATTTTTTAACCACTATAGGCTAGACATGGGTGCTTCTTCTGATCTCACCTTCGGGTTAAGGGTGCTGCAGGCTGTAGTCCCTCCCTAAGCTAGTTTTACATCTCTGTAATTCTCTCGTGGTGCTGTCATGGAAGTCTGAATAAAGCATTAAGTTATGTACCAGTAACAGTATTTTTTGGTAGCCTATGACAGCACTCTTAGTTCCCTCCTTTAAACGTGTGGGTGCGCACTTCCTCCACTTATAAGTTTTCATGTGGGTGAATTGTTAAAGTTGTATATATTTCATGTGCCATTAACCATGGAGGTCCTCTCAAGCTCTGCAATCCAACTGATGCATGGGAGAGGTGCCGCCCTTTTGTATCTGTAGGTTTCCTGTTCCTGAAGGGTGGATTCTCTTGCGGTGCTGTCATAGGCTTCCAAAAAATATCGTTACCGGTACGTAACTTAATGCTTTTGGTCTCATGTGACCAAATAATCTTCTCTTATATCTTTTTTGAATCATCCAGGTGATCATTGGTGGACTTCAAACGGGCCTGGACATGTATTAGTGTGAGCAAGGGGACCTTGCATGCCCTGCAGGATTTTAATCCATGATAGCATAGTGTGTTAGCAATGGTAATGTTTGAGACTGTGGTCCCAGCTGTCTTCAGGTCATTGATCAAGCCCTCCCATGTAGTTGTGGACTGATTCCTGACCTTTCTCAGAATCATCCTTACACCCTGAGGCAAAGTCTTGCATGGAGCCCCAGACCAATGAGGATTAACAGTCATCTTTTGTTTCTTCCATTTTATAATAATTGTATCAACAGTTGTTGCCTTCTCACTAAAGGTACCTTCACACTGAACGATATCGCTAGCGATCCGTGACGTTGCAGCGTCCTGGCTAGCGATATCATTGAGTTTGACAGGCAGCAGCGATCAGGATCCTGCTGTGCCATCGTTGGTCGGAGCAGAAAGGCCAGAACTTTATTTCGTCGCTGGATCTCCCGTTGACATCGCTGAATTGGTGTGTGTGACGCCGATTCAGCGATGTCTTCACTGGTAACCAGTGGTACCAACTATGCGAAGTCCCCTGGTAACCAGGGTAAACATCGGGTTACTAAGCGCAGGGCCGCGCTTAGTAACCGGATGTTTACCCTGGTTACCAGCGTAAACGTAAAAAAAAAAAAACACTGCATACTTACATTCCGGTGTCTGTCCCCGCTGTGCTTTCCGGCTGGCGCTTACACAGTGCAGAGAAGCACAGCGCCGGGTGACAGACACCGGAATGTAAGTATGTAGTGTTTGTTTTTTTTTACATTTACACTGGTAACCAGGGTAAACATCGGGTTACTAAGCGCGGCCCTGCGCTTAGTAACCCGATGTTTACCCTGGTTACCAGGGGACTTCGCATAGTTGGTCGCTGGAGAACGGTCTGTGTGACAGCTCTCCAGCGACCACACAGTGAAGCTGCAGCGATCGGGATCGTTGTCTAGATCGCTGCAGCGTCCCTAAATGTGACGATACCTTAAGCTGCTTTCCTATTGTCCATTACAGTTAGCACTGGGCAGCCCACCACAGAGCGTTACTAATAGGCTATGATCCAGATGCTTTGCATTCTCTGTGTCAACACTGCTGCAGATTATTTGTTTGCACTGGTGTGCCAATCCCTGATTATAGGCTGGCTGTCTCATTGGTATTATCGCACCTGTGTAGATGCCATCTTTACTTGGGCCCGCTGTACCGTGCATTTGATTCAAGGCCTAGACAGGTAAGCACCTTTGCCTGTTTTTCTGTTGTCTTTTCTAGAATAGTAGAGGTTTTATCCTGTTTTTCCTCCTTTTGTGGTTTTTGCTGTAGGGCTGGCAAGTATGGGAACCCTTGACATGGGTTGCCAGCATACGTATTGCAGCCATAATATTAACTAATACCTTACATATTTTGATATGTTTTTGTGCACTTAATTTGTTTTAATTTTTATGGGTGCAGTTGGGCCCAGATGGCTTTGTAGACTGTGGCCTCTGTTCACACAGGACGCATTACAGTTAGCACTGGGCAGCCCGCCATAGGGCGTTACTAACAGGCTATGACCCAGATGCTTTGCATTCTCTGTGTGAACATTGCGGCAGATTATTAGTTTGCACTGGTGTGCCAAATGGCCAATTCCTGATTGTAGGCTGGTTGTCTCATTTGGTATTACCGCACCTGTGTAATCACCATCTTTACTTGGGACCGCTGCACCATGATAGTGCATTTGATTCAAGGCCTTGACAGGTAAGCACCTTTGCCTGTATTTCTGTTGTTTAGCCTATTGTCCTGTAGCCCATGCCAGCCTTGTGCCAATCTACAATTTTGTCCCTGGGGCCTTAGACAGATCTTTGGTCTTGGCCATGGTGGAGAGGTTGTAGAGTAATTAATTGCATGTGTGGACAGGTTTCTTTTATACAGGTAGTGAGTTCAAACAGGTGCAATTAATACAAGTAATTAATGTAGAGTAGAAGGGCTTCTTAAAGAAAAACTAACAGGTGTGTGAAAGCCCGAATTCTTGCAGTTTGGTAGGTGATCAAATAATCAAATAATTATTTAATGAAATAAAATGCAAATTAATTATTTAAAAATCATACTATGCAATTTTTGTTTTTTATTTTCAGATTCTGTCTCTCACGGTTGAAGTGTACCAATGATAAAAATTACAGACCTCTCCATTTTTTGTAGGTGGGAAAACTTGCAAAATTGGCAGTGTATCAAATACTTATTTTCCCCACTGTATATACAGTACATTTATCTATCTACACACACACACACACACACACACACAAACACACACACACACAATTACAGCATAGATGTGCATATTTAGATATACTAGATATACAGTACAGACCAAAAGTTTGGACACACCTTCTCATTTAAAGATTTTTCTGTATTTTCATGACTTTGAAAACTGTACATCCACACTGAAGGCATCAAAACTAAGAATTAACACATGCAGAATTATATACTTAACAAAAAAGTGTGAAACAACAGAAATTATGTCTTATATTCTAGGTTCTTCAAAGTAGCCACCTTTTGCTTTGCTGACTGCTTTGGACACTCTTGGCATTCTCTTGATGAGCTTCAAGAGGTAGTCACTGGGAATGGTTTTCAATTCACAGGTGTGCCCTGTCAGGTTTAATAAGTGGGATTTCTTGCCTTATAAATGGTGTTGGGACCATCAGTTGTGTTGTGCAGAAGTCTGGTGGATACACAGCTGATGGTTCTACTGAATAGACTGTTAGAATTTGTATTTTGTCAAGAAATAAGCAGCTAAGTAAAGAAAAACGAGTGGCCATCATTACTTTAAGAAATGAAGGTCAGTCCGAAAAATTGGGAAAACTTTGAAAGTGTCCCCAAGTGCAGTGGCAAAAACCATCAAGCACTACAAAGAAACTGGCTTACATGAGGACCGCCCCAGGAAAGGAAGACCAAGGGTCACCTCTGCTTCTGAGGATAAGTTTATCCGAGTCACCAGCCTCAGAAATAGCAGGTTAACAGCAGCTCAGATTAGAGACCAGGTCAATGCCACACAGAGTTCTAGCAGCAGACACATCTCTACAACAACTGTTAAGAGGAGACTTTGTGCAGCAGGCCTTCATGGTAAAATAGCTGCTAGGAAACCACTGCTAAGGACAGGCAACAAGCAGAAGAGACTTGTTTGGCCTAAAGAACACAAGAAATGGACAGTAGACCAGTGGAAATCTGTGCTTTGGTCTGATGAGTCCAAATTTGAGATCTTTGGTTCCAACCACCGTGTCTTTGTGGGACGCAGAAAAATGAATGGATGGACTCTACATGCCTGGTTCCCACCGTGAAGCAAGGAGGAGGAGGTGTGATGGTGTGGGGGTGCTTTGCTGGTGACACTGTTGGGGATTTAATCAAAATTGAAGGCATACTAGACCCGGCATGGCTACCACAGCATCTTGCAGCGGCATGCTGTTCCATCCGGTTTGCGTTTAGTTGAACCATCATTTATTTTTCAACAGGACAATGCCCCAAACACACCTCCAGGCTGTCTAAGGGCTATTTGACCAAGAAGGAGAGTGA
Organism: Ranitomeya variabilis; assembly: GCF_051348905.1. NCBI lineage: Eukaryota > Metazoa > Chordata > Amphibia > Anura > Dendrobatidae > Ranitomeya > Ranitomeya variabilis. The sequence continues at coordinate 484,649,530 of NC_135233.1, read as the reverse complement.
TGGGGTGCTACACCATATGACCTGGCCTCCACAGTCACCAGACCTGAACCCAATTGAGATGGTTTGGGGTGAGCTGGACTGCAGAGTGAAGGCAAAAGGGCCAGCAAGCGCTAAGCATCTCTGGGAACTCCTTGAAGATTGTTGGATGACCATACCCGGTGACTACCCCTTGAAGCTCATCAAGAGAATGCCAAGAGTGTGCAAAGCAGTCATCAAAGCAAAAGATGGCTAGTTTGAAGAACCTAGAATATAAAATATAATTTCAGTTGTTTCACACTTTTTTGTTAAGTATATAATTCCACTTGTGATAATTCATAGTTTTGATGCCTTCAGTGTGAATGTACAAGTTTCATAGTCATGAAAATACAGAAAAATCTTTAAATGAGAAGGTGTGTCCAAACTTTTGGTCTGTACTGTATATGTATACATATAATCAACATCACCGTCAAAGGACCAATAAAGGCTAAGGTTGCCTCATTCTGAGACTTAGAGTCCAGAAAATACATACCATCCGTGGTGGGATAAGATTATTGCACCCAGGGTTGGTAGTGCTGATGCTGACTGTGGTTGATACTGAGGTACTGGTGCTTTTTTCTGGTATGTTTGTAGTGCTAGATGTCATCTTTATAGTCTGAGTACTGGTGCTGGAAGTAACAGTTTCGGTGGGCTTGGTACTGCTGGTAGAAGTTGGGATGGTAGAACTATGACATTGTTCACTGTGTTTTTCCACCTGGCAGTTTTCATTGCATTTTGCATAGAAACACCAGCCTGCATTATCAGAGGTGCTGTATATCTCTTGGTCTGTAAAACAGAAGCATTTATACAATAACATAGTACATATCTACGTGGCACTTGGCATCATAACATCTTTATACACAGCATGACTCATAGGAACTTACACAATTATCATGAATTCCCAACTATCATAAAGATAGTTAGTTTGTAGCTGTCCAATTGCTATTATCCCCTTTACATCTTATTTTTCACAGGTGGCATTAAAGTAAACCTCTCAGAAGGATTTCACACCCCAATTAGGGGTAGGAGTAGGCAGTTCTGGGTATGGAATAGAGCTACAGTGTCAGAGGCTTCACATCTACAGTCTCAATTGCAAATCAGTTCAAATGCTGAGTTTTCAGTAACGGAGGAACTAATTGTCTAAATAAAGTTATTGTTGGATGTGCCTTTGAATGAAGTACATTCGCAAATACATAATTTGAAGGATGAAATTCAGTGGCAAGATACCATTATCATGGTTTAAACTTAGACATTTTGAATACTCTATCAATATACCTAATTTGGACATGTCCGTGTGTCTGTGCACAATGAATCATCCACAGCTGAACAGTAACTTAGGTATCCATAGTTACTACCACTAGCATCTAACTGCCTGGGCATAGCCATGGATACCTAAGGAGAGGAGCTCTCCCTGGCGAGTTAAGGCATAAGCCTTTTTTGCAACACTCAGGCAACACTGAGGCAACAGTGTGAGGCAACATTGCAAGGATGGATCAAATTGAGCCCGCTGCTGCAAGTAGAGAAGCGAATCGCATATGGATGCGTAACCTGCATCTTAATGAAGCAGAATATGAACAAAATTGTCGAAGAACTGCTGATGCAGCCCGACAGAGGGCGGCCAGAGCAAGAGAAACGAATGAAGTAACTGAATCACGTAGAGCATCTAATGCTGCACGACAATGAGCAACAAGCAGTGCACAAAGTGATGCACATATTTCACAAAAAAGAGAACAAGATAGAATACGTGTCCGAAATGCAAGAGCCTCTCGACGATGGCAAGTTACATTTGCGACTAGAGGACTTCTCAATCAAATTGATGAGACAAGAATTGAAGAGCACTATGCTGGCGAACTGACATTTCGATGTCAATTCTGCCAATCTAAAAATTTCAAAGACAAAATGGCTCAGGACAAAGCATTCCCTTCCTGCTGCAAGAGAGGGTGCATCCAATTACGTCCCATTCGTATGGATTATCAATTAGTCAAGTTGATGAAAGGAGAGCATCAGCACTCCAATAACTTTATGGCTAATATAAGGCAATAAATAGCTTGCTTGCTTTGGCATCAATGGGAGCACAAGTAGCGCCACCTCCTGGGCATGGTCCATACTGTTTTCGAATTCATGGACAAATTTACCACAGAACTGTCCCATTGCATTCCACTGTGGGTAGTACTCTCAAGTTTGCCCAGATTTATATCTTGGACAGTGAAGAAGCATTAGGTACAAGAAGTCAAGCAAATGAAAAGTGCCTCCCAGCACTGCTATCATCTCTTGGAGAGAAAATGAAAGCAATTAACCCACTCGCAAGAGCCTTCACAATGATGAGGGAATTTGAAATAGAGGAAGAGAGGATTGCTGAATTAGAAAATCACGATCCACTCGAAATAACAATGCCAATTATAAATTACTACAATGATGGCCAGAGGCGCTACAATGCACCAAGGTGCAATGAAGTAGCTAGAATTTATCAAAATGCAATGGGTGAACTCCCATTTAATTAGGACATCAGAGTTCACCTCAAAAGTGAAAACCAAACTGTTCAAATCAGATTTCTTCACAGAAAGTGTGATGCAATGACGTATCCACTTCTTTTCCCATATGGGGACAGTGGGTGGACAATAAATTTGACAACTCCAATTGCCCTAAGTGTGCAACATCAAGGAATTGGTGACATTCATCTACCATCCATACCAGTGGATCAAGATCGTCAAGAAAAAATCACCCTCTTGCAGTACTATGCATACAGGCTTGCCATTCGTGATGAGTTCAATCCCCTTTTAAATGCTGGGAAGTTGACGCAACAATTTATCGTTGACCGTTACGTCAAAATTGAATCCGACAGGATCGAATATATAAAACAAAATCAAAAGGCATTATGTGTCGACAGTTATGCCGGCGTTATGGATCACATCCATAATGCTGCGTTACACCAAGGGCTAAAAGCTGGGACACCAGTAATTTTACCATCCACTTTCATTGGAAGCCAAACAATGTTGAGATATGTGCTTCAAATATGCATACAAAGGACATGACTGTGCCAATATCAAGTTTGATACATTAAACTGGAATGAACCAGCCATGTACCTAGATTCTTGGTATATAAGCATCCCTGAGGGCATGTGGAGATTCAGAAAAAATAAAATGCATGATGCTTCACATACCATTAAAAGGCTTTCTGTTCACCTTGAAAACATGCAGCAAGTGTTTTCCGAAGATGGTAATGTGGATATGGTTATTTCGGACTCAAAAGCATCTACTCTGCAGGCTTATTTTGAGCTCAACAGAGTTGACGCTTCCGCCCATCAGTATTTGTACAGTGAAATCCCTGAACACTAGGTCTGGGATAGAAAAGCTGTACCAGAAAGATGGAATAAACACCGGACTCAATTTGGGAAACCAATTGCCCAAATGTATATAGTCTCTTTTAGATGGTGAGCTGTATTACCTAAGACTCCTTTCACTTCACGTAAGAGGAGCAAAGTCTTATGCTAACTTAAGGACTGCCAATGAAGTCATACATGACACGTATAAAAATGTGTGCATTGATCTTCATCTTTTGGAAGACGATTCCCAATGGGAAGAAGGTATAACGGATGCAATCGCTTTCCAAATGCCCTATCAACTTCGTGAATTATTTGCTATAAATTGTGTATATGTGGAACCAGCTAAACCATTGGCATTATGGCAAAAATATACAACCAAATTTATGGAGGATTACACCAGGCGGTATACTCCAGAAATTGCTGAGCAACTGGCTCTTTGTGATATTAATGAAGTGCTCTTAAAGGGAACCTGTCACCACGTTTTTGGAAGATGGGATAAAAATAGCGTTAAATAGGGGCAGAGGTGGGCGTTACATTAGTGTGTTTGTTATGCGTTTATTACCCACCTAAGTTGCCGAAATACCTTTGCAAAGTCTCCGTTTTCGCCTGTCAATCAGGCTGGTCTGGTCAAAAGGGGGTGTTGTCTTCCCCCAGATTTTGCGTAGTTTTCCGTTGGTGGCGTAGTGGTGTGCGCATGCCCAAGGTCCCGAATCCTCTGCCAGGGGATTTAAAAGAGCGCGCTGTTCGTTATTTCATTGGTGATCGGTGGGCGCGGCCATCTTCCTTTGGCCGCGCATGCGCAGAAGCGGCGCTCTGCTGGCCGCGGCTTCAGGAAAATGGCCGCGGGATGCCGCGCGTGCGCAGATGGATATCGCGGCGGCCATTTTCCTGAAGCCGCGGCCAGCAGAGCGCCGCTTCTGCGCACGCGCGGCCAAAGGAAGATGGCCGCGCCCACCGATCACCAATGAAATAACGAACAGCGCGCTCTTTTAAATCCCCTGGCAGAGGATTCGGGACCTTGGACATGCGCACACCACTACGCCACCAACGGAAAACTACGCAAAATCTGGGGGAAGACAACACGCCCTTTTGACCAGACCAGCCTGATTGACAGGCGAAAATGGAGACTTTGCAAAGGTATTTCGGCAACTTAGGTGGGTAATAAACGCATAACAAACACACTAATGTAACGCCCACCTCTGCCCCTATTTAACGCTATTTTTATCCCATATTCCAAAAACGTGGTGACAGGTTCCCTTTAAGCAATAAAAAGTCCTGTGCTGACTACGGATTGCCAACTCCAGTAAATATTCCAGATGAAATACTGGACCAACAGAATTATGATGTAATAAAGCAGGAGGCTGAGCAATTGAAAGCTATGCTTAATGAAGCTCAGACAGCTTTCGATACAATTATGCAAGCAGTCAATGCTGCATCACAGCCAGACGACACTAGCTCACACTGTTTTCTTCTGGACGGCCCAGGAGGCAGTGGGAAGACATTTTTGTCCAACTCCTTGCACAAGACACTACAAGCAAAAAAGAAGTCTATTTGCTCAGTAGCCTCCACTGGATTGGCGGCTACATTACTACAAAACGGTAGCACCTACCATTCCAAGTTTGGCCTTGGAATTACAACAAATGAGACCACAGTGTCAAAAAATAAGCCAACCTCACTTCAAGCAAAGGAGCTTAGGGAGTCATCTGTCGTTATTTGGGGTGAAGTGACAATGACTCCCTGTTTTAATATGAATGCTGTGGATAATTTGTTCCAAGACATATGTGGAAAAAAAAGACCATTTGGTGGAAAATTTTTCATAAACGGTGGTGACTTTCGTCAAACCCTACCAATAGTGGAAGGTGGAAAAAGAGCCCAAATTGTACAGTCCACCATTAAATACTCAAAATCCTGGAATCAGTTTTCACGGTTCCAGTTACAACAGAATATGAGAACGTCTCAGGACAAAGTTGAGTACAACTCATGGTTACTGAAACTTGGCAATGGAGAGTTGTCAAATATATATGGTCTACCAGAAGATACAATTGAAATCCCAAATTCTTTTATTGAAGAGGGTGATTTAATTACAGCTATTTTTGGCAACTCAATTGAGATTACCAATGCAACGGTAGAAGCAATTGCCAATAAAGCAATTCTTACGCCACTGAATGATGACATTCACACCTTGAACGACAAAATTCTTAGTCAAGTTCAAGGTGACCACTCAACATATCGCTCCGTGGACACAATTGCAGAAGAGGAGGGTGTGATTCTCACAGATTACCCTGTAGAGTTCCTTAACTCTTTGAATCCCACTGGGATGCCTCCTCATGAACTAAAAGCTGAAACCAGGAGATGTAATTATGCTCCTGTGTAATCTTAACAGAAAGCGTGGCCTTTGTGAAAAGCTTAAAAGCAAACGTTATTCATGCTGTTGCTTTAAATGGAAAAGCAAAGGGTCAGACAGTTCTTATTCCAAGAATTAATCTGATTTCCAAAGATAAAACTTGCCAGTCCATATGCGATGGCTTCAGTTTCCTGTCATGTTGGCTTTTGTAATGACCATCAATAAATCTCAGGGACAGTCCTTGGATATTGTCGGAATTTATTTGCCTCTTCCTGTGTTTTCACATGGGCAGTTATATGTGGCTTTCTCCAGGGGAAGGAAAAGCCAACATATAAGGGTCAAAATATTTGAGACACAGAAGCAAGGTAAACTTAGGGTACCGTTACACAAAACGATTTACAAACGATCACGACCAGCTATACGACCTGGCCGTGATCGTTGGTAAGTCGTTGTGTGGTCGCTGGAGAGCTGTCACACAGACAGCTCTCCAGCGACCAATGATGCCGAGGTCCCTGGGTAACCAGGGTAAACATCGGGTTACTAAGCGCAGGGCCGCGCTTAGTAACCCGATGTTTACACTGGTTACCAGTGTAAATGTAAAAAAAACCAAACACTACATACTTACATTCCGGTGTCTGTCCCCCGGCGCTGTGCTTCTCTGCACTGTGTCAGCGCCGGCCGGAAAGCAGAGCACAGCAGTGACGTCACCGCTCTGCTTTCCGGCTGGCGCTTACACAGTGCAGAGAAGCACAGCGCCGGGGGACAGACACTGGAATGTAAGTATGTAGTGTTTGGGGTTTTTTACATTTACGATGGGAACCAGGGTAAACATCGGGTTACTAAGCGCGGCCCTGCGCTTAGTAACCCGATGTTTACCCTGGTTACCAGTGAAGACATCGCTGCATCGGCGTCACACACGCCGATGCAGCGATGACAGCGGGAGATCCAGCGACGAAATAAAGTTCCAAACGATCTGCTACGACGTACGATTCTCAGCAGGGTCCCTGATCGCTGCTGCGTGTCAGACACAGCGATATCGTATGGATATCGATGGAACGTCACGGATCGTGCCGTCGTAGCGATCAAAGTGCCACTGTGAGACGGTACCCTTATTCCTAACGTTGACAAATGGTTAACTGTCAACTGTGTGTGCAAAGAAGTCTTTTTTTAAGCTTTTTAACAATTGTTAGCCAAAAAATGTTGTACACAAAAGCGGGACTAACTCCTAGCCACGGTCTATGGAACAAACATTGGGCATGGGCAGGGCCTTGGAGACAGATGCCAAGTGCGCTCAACTTTGTGAAATAGCTTGCGCTTAGGAACATTGAGGAATAGCGCTATCGGATAGCACTACCCGTTAATTTCCTGTAGGAATAGGGCTATGGGCTAGCTCTACCCATTCACTTTCTTCATGGATAGCGCTATCGGACAGCTCTACCCAAACAGTATTAACTACAGAGCTTTTTCATACGGAAGGTAGGAGTGGCAGGAGAGGTACGCCAGGTATTTATGTTTGCTATTAGTCTGCACAGTCTGGTGCATGGGAACACCCCATTGTGAGGTCAGTCTGCTGCGTGGTTACACCCCATTGTGTGGTTCGTAATCATAGCACGCTCCCGAAGGGCACGCAATCTCTCGTTACATTTTAATAACTTATTGGGCTATGCACTTACTACCACAAGTTTTCATCCAATGGTAAGCTGTTCATTTAAATATGTCTTCAGATAAAATCATGCTATAAATACTCAACTTTAATGATAGTAAGTAAATATTTAAATCACATATACTACAGAAATACATACCTGGAGGAAACAAAGCTCCCTTGACATTGCACATACATTGAGTTATTATAGAAACCGATTTGGAAGTTGTTGGTGGTTGAGAAGTTTCTCTATGGGATTCTGTAGACACCTCAGTAACTTTACCAGGTCTTTCCGATGTTACGCTTTCATGTTCAGACTCAGTAGTTGTCTTATGGGAAGCAGTACTTGACTTTGCAGAAGTTAATTTGCCAGTAGTTTGAAAAGTCGATGTCACTTCTCCAGATTTTGTTGGGGGTTTAATGGTTTGTGTGGAAACAAGATTTTGTGAAGTTGTAAATACTTTTATAGGTTTTGATGTTACTGGTCTTTGTGTAGGGAGTGATGTGGGATTTTCAGTTGTCTTCTCAAGTGATGTTGTTATTGCTCCAGTTGTTTTTGATATCTTTGATGTGTATGTCTGGACTTCTTTAACAGCTGTTGGTGTTTTGAAAGATGTTGTTGACTCTCTTGGCAGTGATGTGACTATGGTCTTTGTTGTTTGATGAAGACTCGGAGTAACTTTTGAAGGTGTGGTTACATGTTTAGTGCTCACTGAGTGTTTAGTAGGTATAGACTTTGTTGATTCAGGCAGTGATGTGACTATGGTCTTTGTTGTTTGATGAAGACTCGGAGTAACTTTTGAAGGTGTGGTTACATGTTTAGTGCTCACTGAGTGTTTAGTAGGTATAGACTTTGTTGATTCAGGCAGTGATGTGACTATGGTCTTTGTTGTTTGATGAAGACTCGGAGTAACTTTTGAAGGTGTGGTTACATGTTTAGTGCTCACTGAGTGTTTAGTAGGTATAGACTTTGTTGATTCAGGCAGTGATGTGACTATGGTCTTTGTTGTTTGATGAAGACTCGGAGTAACTTTTGAAGGTGTGGTTACATGTTTAGTGCTCACTGAGTGTTTAGTAGGTATAGACTTTGTTGATTCAGGCAGTGATGTGACTATGGTCTTTGTTGTTTGAAGAAGACTCGGAGTAACTTTTGAAGGTGTGGTTACATGTTTAGTGCTCACTGAGTGTTTAGTAGGTATAGACTTTGTTGATTCACATCCAGAACAACAGTAAACACGGATTTCATAATTGTAGCAATATTTAAAGGGACCAGTTTGTTCCTCATTCCAACATACAAGACCATTGCTGACATTGCAGTGCACATTTTGTTGAAGTACTTCCAGGGAAATATCTGGATAATCAACAGATCTACACTGAATATCATTAGGTTCTTCACAGATTTCAAATCTTGAATTTCTAATGTCTTTATAAGTTTCAAAGTCGCCATTTCTGTTGGAGCCAGGGAGGCTTACATCAAACCACTGAGACCACTCACAAACTGGTATGCAACTCACTTTGCTTGATGTAATGGTTGTAACAGATTTAGTTGAATGCTGGTGTTCACAATCCTCCCAATAGCAACAAAGGATTTGTACTTGGTAGTTGTTACAAACAGGAACATTTTTGATCTGATCTTTGTTATTGCAAACTAGACCATGAGTGACATTACAGGTAACTACTTGGCCGACTTCTTCAATAGTCATATTTGGAAAATCCACCGCTCTACACTTAATGTTTTTTGGATTTTGGCATATCTTGATTCCAGCAGCTCTAATCTTTTCGAAGGTTTCAAAATCTCCATCAAGTGTATCAAAGCTGGGGACATATTCATCAATCCATGATGTCCAAGTGCACTTCTCTTTGTTACATGGAGTGCTGTGATTTGTTACTTGAGGTATGGTTGCAGGAGGCTTCACAGAAGTTGATAACGTTTGCTCTGTAATTATATTAAGTAAACTAGCTTAAAATACATGAATAAAAACCATGTGTGAAAATACACATTAAATGGAACTTGTCAACAGGATTTTATACCCAAAACTAATGGCATACATGTAAAGGTGCTTAAAAACTGAATAAATCCTCACCTTTCTCGTAGAAATCCATTTTGCTGTTTTAGAGAAATGCATTGTTGAAATTATATGCTAATGAACTGTAAACACAGTGGGTGGGAGCAACACTTACAGCTTTCCTGCCTCTCTACCTATCCTCCAGCCCATGACTGCATCTTGTCTCTCACTGTTAAAGAAGTTGTCCACTACTTGGGCAACTTCTCATACCCTTCGCTTAGCCTCCAAAAATTAATAAAGCATATTCTCACCACCCGTGCCGTCGTCTTTCCCGCAGTGTCAGCACTCCATCTCCCGTGCTGTTGTTGTGGTACATGACGGTGGCGCCCAATCAGCGCTGGCATCACTGTCCCTGCCTCTTGTCGAATTGAGCAGGAAGAGGAAGTTCGAGATCAGCTGCAGCCTGGAATTCCGCTTCATGTTCTATTTGTTCGAAGGCGGGGACAGTGACATCAGTGATGTTTGAGCGCTGACATCACGTGTCACATCAACTCCATGCGAGTGCCAACACCACAGGAACACCGCCGACACGGGAGGTGAGTTTAGGCTTTATTACTTTATAGGGGCCAAACATTTTGATCAAGAATTGGTTGTCCTAATAGTGGACAACCCCTTTAAGTAATTCATATTGCAGTGACTTGTCAGTTAGAGACTGCTTTCGGCTACGTTCCCACAATACGTTTTTGGTGAGTTTTTACCTTGCATACTGTATTTTTGAAAAATGCTAGTAGCCTAATTTACTTACTGGGTAGAGAAATGGTGGAGAAAATCTGCAACATTAAAAACTTATGACAATCTCATTGTGGGAATGTATCCTTATGTTGTTTTCTATATAGGATGAAATTATTTACATTTTAATAATTCAGAGTTTTGCAAACATGACAATGCCAAATGCAGATATACCGCATATGAAAAATCAAGTGAAAAAATATTTTCTGTTATTTGATTTTTTATTGAGAAATGGGGTAAATCAAAGATTTTTCTTAACGTTTTAATACTGTTTTTTCCTTTTTTATCCCTAAAGGACTTGAACGGTGATCATTTAATCTCTTCTTCATTTTGTAATGAATATTTAAAATCTTCTTCGAAGCATATTCACATGAGTACAAAGGTATAGAAGGCACAAGGCTAGCAAAGGCTATCTATTGGCTCCCTGACCTGGTTATGGGGACAGCAAAAAAAAAAAAAAAAATTGGCTCTTGAAAGAGGGGAAGGAAAAAAGCAAAAGTGTTACAAAACAAAAATCTGTCTAGTCGGAAAATGGTTAAAGGGGGACTTCAATTTTTAAAAGCATTTTGATTTGTTATTCACCAAAAAGGACGTATCATTAAAAAAATCACAGAAAAAAGCAGGCTTAATTACCAACACCAGGTCACAATATCAGTGCACTATGGGACACCGTAGACCCCCATGATGAAGGCGGAGGCAGCACAGATGCAAAATACTGATAAAAACAACCACTTACGCACCAATTTATCAGAGAGGGGTGTTTGTTTACTAATATAAATGCACACAAAGGAGCCTTGCAATGGGGCGCAAGTCACCCAGTACATGTGGTGCAGTGTCTAGCTTTCAGCCTATTAGTGACAGATCATCTGTTAGGATTTATAATACTTGGCAACAATTTATTCCATGTATGGTAGGTTTGTGAGTGGTTGTTTAATCAGTATTTTGCACCTGTGCTTCCCCCACCTTTATCATGGGGGTCTGCTGCATCCTGTAGTACATTGGTATTGTGACTTGGTGTTGGTAAGTACAACTACCTTTAAAAACATATTTTTTAAATTATCATTTGAATTTGGTGTTGGGACTCGAAAGACAATGAGGACCCTTGACGTGGGTTGCAGGCTTGCATATTTTGACCAAAATATCAGAAAATACTTTATGTATTTTATACATCTTTTTCACATTTTTATTGCATGTTTTGCCATTTTTATGCCGGATGTATCCAGTATTTAGTATTGGCTAGGTAAATTAGGCAGTCTGTCCTTGTAGGTGCACTTACAGTGGCATGTAAAAGTTTGTACAGTCCTGGTCGTTATCCAAGAAGTATCATTTCTCCTTGCGGAGATAGACATGCTAAGCATGCCGAGATGAGGAGACTTAAAGCTGCAATGTTCCTCTGGGAAATATGCTAATTATGCAAATTGTCTCTTCAGAGAGGAAGAGAACTAGAACTCTAGTGCCACCTATTGGAAGTAGCAATCCTACAAGTCAATGTTGACCCTTTAATGAGCCTTGTCACATGACTTAGGATAATAGCCAAACCAAAATTCTGCATTGCGGCTTTAAGTCTCCTCATCTCGGCATGCTTAGCATGTCTGTCTCCGAGAAATGATACTTCTTGGATAACGGTCGGACGCCTCTCACACAGCCAAACCAGATCACCGCTTTGCACTGACGAGGGGCAGTACCCCGAAACACAGTGCAAATTGAGATTCTGGTTTGGTTATTATCCTAAGTCATATGACAAGGCTCGATAAAGGGTACACATTGACTGTAAGGATTGCTACCTTCCAATAGGTGGCACTAGAGTTCTAGTTCTCTTCCTCTCTGAAGAGACAATTTGCATAATTTGCACATGCACCCCTGGTCAAAATTACTGTTATTGTGAACAGTTAAGCAAGTTGAAGATGAAATGATCTCTAAAAGGGATGAAGTAAAAGATGGCACATTTCATTTGAATTTTAAGCTAAACATTTTTTTAAGAAATACAAAAAGGAAAATGGGCCAATGCAAACATTTTCGCACCCAGCATGGTTAGTACCTAGGAAATGTTGCAAGTATCACAGCTTGTAAACACTTTTTGTAGCCAATTCTTGTTTGAGGAATTTTCATGCATTCTTCCTTGGAAAATTCTTCCAATTCTGTGAGATTCTTGGGTCGTCTTGCATGCACTGCTATTCTGAGGTCTAGGCACAGATCTATATTTATGTTCAGATCAAGGGACTCTGAGGACCATTGTAAAACCTTCAGCTTGTGCCTTTTTAGGTTGTCTATTGTGGATTCTGACGTGTGTTTCGGATTATTATTCATTTGTAGAAGCCATCCTCTTTTCAACTTCATCTTTTTTTTGCAGATAGTGTTATGTTTGCAACAAGAATTTGTTAAAATTTCCTTGAATCTATTCTTCCCGCTACCCGTGAAATGTTCCCGGTGCCATTGGCTGCAACAAAATCCCAAAGCATAATTGATCCACCCCCTTAATGTTTGGTGAGATTTTTTTTCCTGAAAGTCTGTGCCCTTTTTCCTCCACACATACCTTTGATCATTGTGGCTAAAGAGTTCTATTTTAACCTCATCGGCCCACAAAACTTGTTTCCAAAATGCATCAGGCTTGTTTAGATGTTCTTTTGCATCCTTCTGACACTGCATTTTATGGCAAGGATGCAGGAGAGGTTTTCTTCTGATGACTCTTCAATGAAGGCCACATTTGTGCAGGTGTCTCCGAACAGTAGAACATTGTACCATAGTTCCAGAGTCTGCTAAATCTTTCTGAAGGTCTTTTGCAATCAAATGGAGGTTCTGATTTGCCTCTCTAGTAATCCTACGAGCAGCTCTCACTGACATTTTGCTAGTTTTTCCAGACCTTATCTTGACCTCCACTTTTAGGCTGTGTGCACACGTAGCATATTTTTTGTGTTTTTTTCACGGTTTTTCGCTATAAAAACGCTATAAAACCGTGAAAAAAACGCTAACATTAAGCATCCTATGTAATAGAATGCAATCCACATTTTTTGTGCACATGCTGCATTTTTTTCCTGAGCGGAATCGCATTCCAGAAAAAAACGCAGCATGTTCATTAAATTTGTAGAATTGCAGCGATTCTGCACACATAGGAATGCATTGATCTGCTTACTTCCCGCACGGGGCTGTGCACACCATGCGGGACGTAAGCAGATCATGTGCGGTTGGTACCCAGGGTGGAGGAGAGGAGACTCTCCTCCACGGACTGGGCACCATATAATTGGTAAAAAATAAAAGAATTAAAATAAAAAATAGTGATATACTCACCTTCGATGGCCCCAGGAGTGTTCCCGCCTCTCAGCTGCATGCTGCCGCTTCGGTTCCTATAGCTGCTGTGCGGTGAAGGACCTGCGATGACGTCGCGGTCTTGTGATTGGTCACGAGACCGCTCATGTGACCGCTCGCGACCAATCACAAGCTGCGACATCATTGAAGGTCCTGAACACTCGCACCATCTATAGGAACGGACGCCGCTGAGGTCTGCAGGTGAGTATAACCATTTTTTTTAATTATTTTTAAACATTCTACCTTTTACTATAGATGATGCATAGGCAGCATCTATAGTAAAAAGTTGGTCACACTTGTCAAACACTATGTTTGACAAGTGTGACCAACCTGTCAATCAGTTTTCCAAGCGATGCTACAGATTGCTTGGAAAACTCTAGCATTCTGCAAGCTAATTTCGGTTGCAAAACACTAGTTTTCTGCGGGTATATGCATGCTAATTCTGCAACGTGTGCACTCAGCCTTACTGTTAACTGCAATTACATTTCGAATTGAGGAAAGGGCAACTTGAAAACGCTTTGCTATCTTCTTATAGCTTTCTACTAGATTGTGTAACTCCACTATTTTATTTTCAGAGTGCTAGGCAGCTGCTTAGAAGAACCAATGGCTGCTGCTTTTGGCACAAGGTTAGAGGAGGCTGGGTTTTTATAACTGGGAAGTTTGCATCACCTGACCTTTCCTAATGATGACAATAAAAAACCATAACCCTAACAGGCTAATTAAGGTCTGGAACCTTGGTCAAAATTATCTGAGCACACAAATCTCCACAGGTACCCAAACTTTCAGCCATTTTCCTTTTTGCAATTTTTAAAATGTAAAAAATGACTATATATATTTTGCCTAAAATAGAAAGCAAATGTGTCATCTTTAACTTTAGACCTTTTAGAGATCATTTCATCTTCAACTTTCTTAATTGTTCACAATAACAGTAATTTTCACCAGAACGGACCAAACTTTTACATACCACTGTACATAGTGCTGGACAGCCCAGCTGATCTAATAATGTGGAATCACTAAAAGACACTGCGCATGCACCACATGTATTTGTGTTGCTGGAGCCCTAAAAAAGTCTCATCTGTGTGCATTTTGATATGTTCTAGGCACATGTCAGAAGTTTTGATTGGTATATATTAAGAGGACCCACCAGCTGCGAAACAAAATTGCTTAAGCTGATCCTGGGAGTGTGATCAGGATGTTTCTTCTACCATAATTACATGAGACGAGGACCTCTGCCTCTTTGTTTCAGCTTGTAATGGGGGCTCAGAACTCAGACCACCACCAATCAAAACCTCTGGCTTGTGGCTATAACAGATATATTTATTTGAATTAGCCTTTAGATATGATTACTTCTTGGTGGGAGACATTCATGTTATAGAGAGATTAATACCTGGTGTGGAGATATTCAATGGGATTTTACTGGCTGTTTCAAAATGGAAGGTTGTGGTCGGTGCCGTGGTGGAGGAAACACACTGGTATACACGTCTTACGATGTTTCCATCAGATGAACATATGGCTGTAATGCATCCTCCTATTCCATCAGTTGTGCTGTAAATGATATCTCCGTAGTTGTACTTCACATTTCCATAATAACAGTAACATGCTGCAAATGTAAAAAAAGAAAAAAAATTATGGGACATTTATCAGTTACATTCATTGTTAACCTATTAGCACCCTCACAATAGCAAAGTTTTTTTATTGTACATAACATAACCATGGACCTGTCAACAATATTGTATCCACAAGCATAACTTGAAGCTCCACTGCCCCATTGCAAAGTCCATACTAAGTCTCCCACCGATCTATTATAAAGGGGTCTTCTCATGCGGCAGTGATGACTTAAGCACCTGATCTCTTATGCAGCTGCTATCTCTGCAACCCCTAAAGCTATGCCCTTGGCTAGCCCAATGTAAAGATGACTTCCATGGTTAAATACCAATAAACTAAAATTTAGAGGGTTTATAGTGCAGCACTTACCTCTGACATCCATCTGACAACGAAGTCCTTTCTTTGTGCATGCACTATAAAATGTAAATATATTTTTAGGATTTTATTAACGAAACAAACAAAAATATTCTACAGAGTAAGTGTTAGGAGTAGTGTTGAGCATTCCGATACCGCAAGTATCGGGTATCGGCCGATACTTGCGGGTATCGGAATTCCGATACCGAGATCCGATACTTTTGTGGTATCGGGTATCGGTATCGAAACAACATTAATGTAAAAATGTGTAAAAGAGAGAATTAAAATAAAAAATATTGCTATACTCACCTCTCCGACGCAGCCTGCACCTTACCGAGGGAAGCGGCAGCGTTCTTTGTTTAAAATTTGCGCTTTTCTTTCCTTTACGTGAAGTCCCGGCTTGTGATTGGTTGCGTCGCAGTCACATGGGCGATGCAACCAATCACAGCAAGCCGTGACATAATTTCAGGTCCTTAAGGATTTTAAAATTACGTCCCGGCTTTGTGATTGGTTGCGTCGCAGTCACATGGGCGACGCAACCAATCACAGCAAGCCGTGACGTAATTTCAGGCCCTTAAGGATTTTAAAATTACGTCCCGGCTTTGTGATTGGTTGCGTCGCAGTCACATGGGCGACGCAACCAATCACAAGCCGTGACGTCACGGGAGGCTGGACACGCGCGCATTTTAAAATGCGCGCTTGTCCAGCCTCCCGTGACGTCCCGGCTTGTGATTGGTTGCGTCGCGGTCAACCAATCACAAGCCGGGAGGCTGGACACGCGCGCATTTTAAAATGCGCGCGTGTCCAGCCTCCCGTGACGTCACGGCTTGTGATTGGTTGCGTCGCCCATGTGACTGCGACGCAACCAATCACAAAGCCGGGACGTAATTTTAAAATCCTTAAGGGCCTGAAATTACGTCACGGCTTGCTGTGATTGGTTGTGTCGCCCCTGTGACTGCGACGCAACCAATCACAAAGCCGGGACGTAATTTTAAAATCCTTAAGGACCTGAAATTACATCACGGCTTGCTGTGATTGGTTGCGTCGCCCATGTGACTGCGACGCAACCAATCACAAAGCCGGGACTTCACGTAAGGAAAGAAAAGCGCGAATTTTAAGCAAACAACGCTGCCGGTTCCCTCGGAGAGGTGAGTATAGCAATATTTTTTATTTTAATTCTTTCTTTTACACATTAATATGGTTCCCAGGGCCTGAGGGAGAGTTTCCTCTCCTTCAGACCCTGGGAACCATCAGGAATACCGTCCGATACTTGAGTCCCATTGACTTGTATTGGTATCGGGTATCGGTATCGGATTGGATCCGATACTTTGCCGGTATCGGCCGATACTTTCCGATACCGATACTTTCAAGTATCGGATGGTATCGCTCAACACTAGTTAGGAGTCGAGTTCCCGCCGCTGCACAGGGGGAATCTCGAACCATCTGGGCTGCGGTCTCCCATTCTTCTCCAGCCGCAGTGGAGTCTGCTCAATGGAGATGTCAGTCCCAGTGTTTTGCTCAGTCTCACTCTGTGCATAGGGTTACTGCTGTTTTTCCAGCTTCTGCCATTGAAGCCAGTGCTGGGCAGTGGTGAGCAGATGCTTTTGGGAGTAAGTCCTGCTTTTCCCCTTCTGAGCATGCCCAGGGCAAGATCTCCCGTTGGAGATCGAGGGTCACATGGTCAGATACTGCAGCAGATCCCATTGGTCCTCCAGGAAGCTCCTGAAGGTGCTCAACTTCTGCGGCAGCCTCGCATTGGTCCTTCTGGGAAGGTCCTGTACATGCTGCAGCTATAAAATGTTTGCATGACCGCACGGCCATGCGCTAGTGTAAACTTGTAAATGTGTGTGTGTTGATGAGTGAAAGTCGTTCATTAATTATCCCCTCCCTTGTGTATGACTGCTCGCGTTAGGTGGATGATTGCTATCTAGCGCCCGACTTAGCCATCAGCACGTAATACACAAAACAGCGTCTAATTGCTGTGAACGCCAGTGCGGCACCGTGCGCTTTCACAGCGCTTTCCTGACCCAAGCCTGGGTGGTTAGTGGCGTCTGCCAGTGTGGCACCGCACGCACTCTCGTGCATCTTTATTATTATTTCTTTCACTCTGACACCCCAGTTGCGGTGTTGAGTCAAGAGGTCTATATGAACTCAAATCCTGTGTCTTGGGATTGAGTTCTGAGACTCCTTGCTTGCGCTCTTGGTGCGGTACCGCGGCCCTGTGACGCAACAGGGTTTGCTTCCTTCACACAGGGTGAAGTTAACCCATGTGTGTCCACATTGTACCGCCATACAGTCAGTCATTACTTGGCAGCAGGTTCCATCTCTGCACGGTGGACCCCGGGCTGCGAACACACCTTACTCTATATTTCTTATTATTTGGTGCGTTCCACTTGCCCTAACATTACACTAGCGCCAGGGTCTGGCTAGTAATAATGGACCAACAGCAATCCTTGCGGTACATCCAGCAGCTGGAGGGTAGGTTGGCGGCTCTCGAGCACACAACCTCAGCTGTGGATGTAACCGCAGTTGCTGTTCAGGCTGCTAGCGTGGCTGCAGCCACCTTGTCCACTGCCACCCCTGTACTGACTCTATCTCGCCTCCCACTGCCAGAAAAATTTTCTGGTGATAGTAAGTTTTGTAGGGGTTTCGTGAGTCAGTGCTCTATACATCTCGAGCTTCTGGCCTCTCGTTTCCCTACAGAGTGGGCTAAGGTGGGGTTTATTGTGTCTCTCCTGTCGGACAGGGCGTTGGAGTGGGCTACGCCGCTGTGGGAGCGTGGCGATCATGTGGTGCAGAGTGCTTCGTTGTTCCTGAGCACTCTGAAACAGGTCTTTTTAGGACCTCGTGTCACCCATGATACGGCGCTCCAACTGTTGGCATTGACTCAGGGCTCATCCTTGGTCAGCCATTTTGCTGTCCACTTCCGCACCCTAGCATGTGAGCTGGAGTGGTCAGATAAAGCCCTTATTCCGATATTTTGGAGGGTGCTGGCTGACCACGTGAAGGACGCCCTGGCCACTAGGGAGATTCCCGCCACACTGGAGGAGTTAATAGCAGTGTCCACTCGTATTGACCTCCGTTTTCACGAGCGGAGGTGAGAGCGAGCCCAGTGTAGGCAGAGGTTTCGGCTGGCTCCCACCTTCGCCAAACCTTTTGAATCTCCAGTTCAGGCTCCTGAGTCACATGAGGCCATGGAAGTTTCACGAGCGGGATCTAAGTCCCGGTCCGCTCGTGCACTCCAGGTTTGTCATGTTTGCCAGCAGTCAGGACATCTTGCCACCAGATGTCCCCAGAGGTCGAGGAAACATCAGCGTCTAGTGGTAGTAGGTGGAGGTACACTAGACAGGGCGACATTTGCCTCCAAATTGTCCTTTAAGGGGACAATTACAATAGGCTCATTCACTCACTCGGTAGAGCTCTGTGTGGATTCTGGGGCGGTCGGCAATTTTATGTCTTCTGCCTTCGCCCAACGTCACGCAATACCCCTGGTAATGCTAGCTCAACCAGTAACTGTACGAGTGGTGAATGGGTCAACACTGCCCTCACAGACAACACACCAGACCATCCCTTTCACTCTGTCCTTGTCGCCATCTCATCAGGAGATTATATCTCTGCTCATCATTCCTGAGGGAATTGATGAGATCCTGTTAGGGATGCCTTGGCTACGGTATCACTCTCCTCATATCGAGTGGTCCACAGGCAGAATTTTAGGATGGGGTGAATCTTGTGGGGGTAGATGTCAGAGGGAGAGCGTTCAGGTTGCTACTACTGAGGTACCCGCAGGTTTATCCTCTCTTCCCAAGCAATATTGGCCTTATGCGGACGTGTTCTCCAAAAGGGCTGCGGAGACCCTTCCGCCTCACCACCCCTATGACTGTCCTATTGACCTCTTGCCTGGTGCTGAGCCTCCCTGGGGTCGAGTCTATCCTTTGTCTCTCCCAGAGACGGAGGCAATGTCACAGTATATCCGAGAGAATCTGGCAAGAGGATTCATTAGGAAGTCAGTGTCACCTGCTGGGGCTCGGTTCTTCTTCGTACAGAAGAAGAGTGGAGAACTGTGTCCATACATAGACTACAGGGGTCTTAATGCCATCACCGTTAAAAATAAGTACCCACTACCCCTGATATCTGAGCTTTTTGATAGGCTACGGGGAGCAAGGGTATTTACTAAATTAGATCTGCGGGGTGCTTACAACCTGATTCGCATCTGTGAGGGGGACGAATGGAAG
This sequence comes from Ranitomeya variabilis, assembly GCF_051348905.1. Classification (NCBI taxonomy): domain Eukaryota; kingdom Metazoa; phylum Chordata; class Amphibia; order Anura; family Dendrobatidae; genus Ranitomeya; species Ranitomeya variabilis. Next base: position 484,629,917 of record NC_135233.1, on the reverse strand, counting down.
ACGGCTTTTAACACCAGGAATGGGCAGTTGGGCACTATGAATATCTGGTGATGCCCTTTGGGCTCTGTAATGCCCCAGCTGTTTTCAAAGACTTTGTAAATGTCATCTTCCAGGATATGCTTTCCACCTCGGTCGTAGTTTATCTGGATGATATTCTCATCTACTCTCCAGATACAGACTGACTCCCACCAGAGAGATGTTTGCAAGGTCTTTGACCTCCTACGGGCTAACTCCCTCTATGCCAAGTTGGAGAAGTGTGTATTTGAGCAGGTGTCCTTGCCTTTCCTTGGCTATATCATCTCTGCCCAGGGATTGGCTATGGATCCTGCCAAGCTACAGGCTGTGATGGACTGGCAGGAACCCCATTCTCTCAAAGCGGTGCAGCGCTTTATGGGGTTCATTAATTACTATCGCCAGTTCATTCCCCACTTCTCAACTTTGGTAGCTCCCTTGGTTGCCCTCACCAAGCAGGGAGCAAATCCCAAGTTGTGGTCAGAGGAGGTCTCCAAGGCCTTTCTCTTGATTAAGTCACACTTCGCTAGCGCTCCCATCCTACATCACCCCGATGTAGATAAGCCATTTATTATGGAGGTGGATGCCTCATCCGTTGGTGCTGGAGCAGTCCTCTTCCAAAAGGATGCTCAAGGTCGTAAGCATCCTTGCTTCTTCTTCTCTAAGACCTTTTCACCAGCAGAGAGGAATTATTCCATCGGGGACAGGGAGTTGCTAGCCATGAAGTTGGCTTTCTCAGAGTGGAGACACCTCTTGGAGGGAGCTCGCTTTCCCTTCCAAGTGTTCACAGACCACAAGAACTTGGTGTACTTACAGACGGCCCAGCGGCTGAATTCTCGCCAGGCTAGATGGTCCCTGTTCTTCTCCCAGTTCCATTTTACTCTCCATTTTCTCTCCGGGGAGAAGATCATTTGTGCTGACGCTCTCTCTCGCTCCACAGTGTCATCTGAGGAGGAGGAGCCTCAGCTTATTGTCCCTTCTGAGAGCCTGAGAACTGTGGCTCCGGTTTTGCTAGAGTCTGTGCCCCCAGGCAAGACTTTCGTTCCATCTAATTTGCGACCGGAGGTTCTCTCTTGGGCTCACTCATCCAGGGTGGGTGGACATTTTGGGACCAAGAGGACATCTGAGCTTTTGGCGAGGACGTACTGGTGGCCGCATATGGCCCGTGACATCAGGAACTATATTCGGGCGTGTGTCTCCTGCGCCAAGAATCGGTCTCCTCGGCAATGGCCTGCTGGGCAACTTTACCCCCTGCCGGTGGCAGACAGGCCCTGGGAGATGGTCGGGATGGACTTCGTGGTGGGTTTACCCAAGTCTCGTAACTGCACCATTATCTGGGTTGTCACCGATCACTTCTCTAAGATGGTGCACTTGGTGCCGCTTCCATGGTTACCTTCTGCACGGGCCTTGGCGGCGTTGTTCATTAAGCATATTTTCCGTTTACATGGCATGCCTGATAAAATTGTCAGTGACCGGGGTCCCCTGTTCGCATCTTGGTTTTGGAGAGAGCTCTGTCGTTTACTCAGCATAGAACTAAATCTCTCCTCTGCATATCATCCCGAGACGAATGGGTTGGTAGAGAGGGCCAACCAGACTCTGGTGACATATTTGTGACATTTTGTCTCTGCTAGGCAGGATGACTGGGCATCTTTGCTACCTTGGGCAGAATTTGCTCTGAACAACGCCGTAGCCGATTCCACTGGGCAGACTCCTTTTCTTCTTAATTACGGCCAGCATCTGCGTGTCCCTGTGCCCATGCCCGTGTCATCCACTGATTCCAGGGTGGCAGACTGGGCAGTGGATGCATGTGATATTTGGGACCGCACACAGGATGCCATTCGGGCTTCCAAGGAGAGAATGAGGGTTTCTGCCGATGCTCACCGGCGCCCCGCTCCGACCTTTGCTCCTGGAAACTTAGCGTGGCTCTCCGCCCGTAACATCAGGCTGCGAGTTGAGTCCACTAAGTTTGCACCTCGCTACATTGGTCCTTTCAAGGTTCTGGAACAGGTTAACCCTGTAGTCTACCGTTTGGCTATTCCTCCGCGCCTTGATATCACCGACACCTTCCACGTTTCCCTCTTAAAGCCCGTCTATATATTCCGGTTTTCTGAGTCATCTGCCGGGACATCGGGTTCATCCACGGATGAGTACGAGGTGAATGCTATCGTGGGATGCAAGGTAGTACGTGGCGAAAAATACTATCTGCTGGACTGGAAGGGCCACGGCCCTGAGGACAGAACCTAGGAATCTGTAGAGCACATTCGGGCTCCACTGCTCATTGCAGCCTGTGAGCGTAGTGCGGCCCAAGGGGGGGGCATGTTAGGAGTTGAGTTCCCACTGCTGCACAGGGGGAATCTTGAACCATGTCGGCTGCGGTCTCCCATTCTTCTCCAGCCACAGTGGAGTCTGCTCAGCGGAGACGTCAGTCCCATCGTCTTGCTCAGTCTCACTCTGTGCATAGGGTTACTGCTGCTTTTCCAGCTTCTGCCATTGAAGCCAGTGCTGGGCAGCGGCGAGCAGATGCTTTTGGGACTAAGTCCTGCTTTTCCCCTTCTGAGCATGCCCAGGGCAAGATCTCCCGTTGGAGATCGAGGGTCACATGCTCAGATACTGCAGCAAATCCCATTGGTCCTCCAGGAAGGTCCTGAAGGTGCTCAACTTCTGTGGCAGCCTCCCATTGGTCCTTCTGGGAAGGTCCTGTACATGCTGCAGCTATAAAATGTTTGCATGACCGCATGGCCATGCGCTAGTGTAAACGTGTGTGTGTTGATGAGTGAAAGTCATTCATTAATTATCCCCTCCCTTGTGTATGACTGCTCGCGTAAGGTGGATGATTGCTATCTAGCGCCCGACTTAGCCATCAGCACGTAACACACAAAACAGCATCTAATTGCTGTGACCGCCAGTGCGGCGCCGTGCGCTTTCACAGCGCTTTCCTGACCCAAGACTGGGTGGTTAGTGGCGTCTGCCAGTGCGGCACCGCACGCACTCTCGTGCATCTTTATTATTATTTCTTTCACTCTGACACCCCAGTTGCGGTGTTGAGTGCAAGAGGTCTATATGAACTCAAATCCTGTGTCTTGGGATTGAGTTCTGAGACTCCTTGCTTGCGCTCTTGGTGCGGTACCACAGCCCTGTGACGCAACAGGGTTCGCTTCCTTCACACAGGGTGAAGTTAACCCATGTGTGTATCCACATTGTACCGCCATATAGTCCATCATTACTTGGCAGCAGGTTCCATCTCTGCACTATGGACCCCGGGCTGGGTACGCACCTTACTCTATATTTCTTATTATTTGGTGCGTTCCGCTAGCCCTAACAGTAAGTAGGTGATTACCATGATTCACAGTTCTTGTAGGAGGGGACCACATCTCCAACGTTGTAACGTTTGCCATCATTATCATAGCACCCACAATTCATGTGAGCAACGCACTTCATGATGTCTTCATCGAATAAAGGTCTTTTCTTTGGACATTTTGGATAGCAGCCTAACATTGAAAATAATACAGTAAGAATGATTTAGAACCACATTTTTTCATAATATATTACAATTATAATATTTTTAATAGCTATCATGTAATAAAGTATTGTGTGGCTTTCCTGAGCTTAGTGTTTTAAGGATTTTAACAGCTAGACCCATAATGATTGATTGGATCATGAGAGGTGAGCTGTCTAATGGGTCAACTCCCGCACTGAACAGAACCCAAATTATTACCCAATAGAAAATTCTGTTCTTGTAGATGGTGAAAGAGAGACTCAAATTGCTATTTTCAGTATGACATTTCTTTTTTCAAAGCACAGTATCTATATGACTATTTTTAATATTTATTGCAAGTCGTACTTAAAATTTCTTTCTTGTACCCTTTGTAACTTTTTTCATTTCCTTCTTTCCTTCTCTGCTTTGCAAAGTTGGTCCTATTCTTATCTGATGAAACTACATTTCCCATTTGCCTTTTCTCAGTGCTGCAGGCCACCTCCTTCTACTCTCCAAGCAATTTTTATTTCTGTGGCTGACGAGACTATTCATAGATTTGAATGTGGTGATTTAGCTCACTATTTCACTAACTGGTTTTTGCAATGTCTACATTACATTGGTGGTTCATGGGAGCATTGCTTGAATGCATATCAGAGTTGACCAAAGAGTATCAGAGCTGTGATACAACATGACTGACATGGCAATATGGATGCCGGGAGAAGGTCTGGAGGATGTATTATTAGACTGGCTCATAGTTACTTCTGTATTTCATGAATCAGACAGAATCATAAGACACAAATGCACCTGGAATCAGTTTGATCTTCAATATGGCTTAGCTGAAATGTGCTACACCCAGATTGTAAGTTGTCTCACTACATTGGGACATTAGGTGATCTTAGCATGCTCAACCAAAAGAAAAAGAGATAGTGGATAAGATCCATAGGCAATAGAAGGCAAAGAGTCCTGAATGGGCATCATTAAGAGGGCGATAGCTGCAAATAAGTGCAGATTTAAAAACTGGTTGTATTGGCACATATGATTAATTCTGTATGTACAGAAAATTGAGACCAAGGTATGATTTTCGGAATAACTCTATAAACCAATCTAGTATAAGTTAGTGGTTATTCCATTTTAACTTAGTACCTTCCAATCCAGGTAGATAGTTCATGCATTGACCACTTGGGTTCCTACAAGTTCTAATGCATGGATCTCCACAAGGTTTGTAGTGCCACTCACACTCTCCTTCTGGGTTATAATAATCACAAAATAGAGCTGGAAATGACAAAAATGCACCAGTTAAAAGTCATAACATCCTAGAAAAAAACATTATTATTTGCACCTTTTACTTCAAAACTGTTAGAACATTTTTTAGTTGGTAGAAATAACTTACGGCAAATCTCTGGTGTTCTCCACGATACACAAGTTCCTGCTTGACTGCATGCAGCAGCATAAGCGGCAACAGCAGTACAAAAACACTCACAGTCCCCACCAGAATCACACGCACAGGTGTCATGGACACACGCCTCATGGTAAGGAGTAGGATCAAGCTAAAAATGAAATATAGTTAGAGTATTGTAGTTCTTTTACGCTAGTCAGAGAGCATTTAAAGCAGATTTGTTAGCTGAATTTGAAAAAATAGTATTGAAAAAATATCTCTCAATGGTCTAAAAAGGAGATGTTCTTCAACACCTAAGGGAAATACTGTAGTTAAACATAAGCCTTTAGTTGTAGGATAAAAAAAAATAGCTATGAAAAAAATCTACTGGTGCTCCCTCTTACTGTCTATGAAGGAAGAGGGCAGCATATTAGGCTGTTGGACCTACCTTAAGTAAAAACTAGCTTGCCTTATGTCTTACCTTGGAGTGACACTTGGTGAAGGTAGAGCCCATGATAATGCTGCAGTGTTTCTGGGACCAGGTCTCACGGTATGGGTTGGTATGACAAGGGTCAGTTATGGGTAAAGCATCAGGACAGGAGGGAGAAGCTTTCCAACTGTTCCCAAACTCCAGAACATCGACCACCACTGATTGACTTCTTGTGGTAAAATCATTGAGTACATTACCATCATAGTTACCACAAAGACCACAAACTTTTCCCTATAAGAAAGTAAAAAATTCAGGTTAGTGCACAGAGAATCCAACACAGGTCCTCTTCACATAATAGCAAAGAGGATGAGACTTGGCACTTTCTCCAAGGGCCAAAAAAATTTGCATAGTAAGCAGGGCCAATTTTAGACAAATTAGGGCCCTGGGCAAATTTCAAATGAGGTCCCCCAATTCTGAAATAATCCACAAACAACACTATTTAAGCCACCTTCACACGTTTGTATTAAACACGTACATGTTACACCGATAGCAGTGCCGTTTACGCTTTTCCGGTATGGACAGGGGTGGGATTCAGCCGGTACGACCCGGTACGGGGCAGCCGTTTACTAAAATTTCTATCTGCCAGCGTTCCGGTAATTGAAAATGCCATTTTCAATTACCGGAACGCTGGCAGATAGAAATTTTCAAAATGGTTACCACTGGCAGTGGCGTAGGAAGGGGGGGGCGGGCCGCCCCGGGCGGCACAATGCGGGGGGCGGCACAATACGGGGGGCGGGTCGCCGGCGGCGCAGAATTTACCTGTCCGCATCTCGGCTTCAGAAAAATGGCCGCCGCGATCTCCATCTGCGCATGCGCAGCATCCCGCGGCCATTTTCCTGAAGCCACGGTCAGCAGAGCACTCCACCTGCGCACGCGCGGCCTCAGGAAGATGGCCGCCCCCACCGATAACCAGAGAGAGCAGGATCGCGGTCAGGTAAGCAGAACTTTTTTTTTTTTTTTTTTTATTGAGAGCGGCGATCGGGGGGGGCCCAGGGCAGAAAGCTGGACACAGGGGGTCAGAAAGCTGGACACAGGGGGTCAGAAAGCTGGACACAGGGGGTCAGAAAGCTGGACACAGGGGGTCAGAAAGCTGGACACAGGGGGTCAGAAAGCTGGACACAGGGGGTCAGAAAGCTGGACGCTGGGGCAGAACGCTGGACGCTGGGGCTGAAAGCTGGACGCTGGGGCAGAAAGCTGGACATGGGGGCAGAAAGCTGGACGCTGGGGCAGAAAGCTGGACACAGGGGGGCAGAAAGCTGGACACAGGGGCAGAAAGCTGGACACGGGCAGAAAGCTGGACACAGGGGCAGAAAGCTGGACACTGGGGTCAGAACGATGGACGCTGGGGCAGAACGCTGGACGCTGGGGCAGAACGCTGGACGCTGGGGCAGAACGCTGGACGCTGGGGCAGAACGCTGGACACGGGGGCAGAACGCTGGACACGGGGGCAGAAAGCTGGACACGGGGGCAGAAAGCTGGACACAGGGGGGCAGAAAGCTGGAAACAGGGGGTCAGAAAGCTGGATGCTGGGGCAGAACGCTGGACGCTGGGGCAGAACGCTGGACGCTGGGGCAGAACGCTGGACACAGGGGCAGAAAGCTGGACGCTGGGGCAGAACGCTGGACGCTGGGGCAGAAAGCTGGACACTGGGGCAGAAAGCTGGACACAGGGGGGCAGAAAGCTGGACACAGGGGGTCAGAAAGCTGGACACGGAGTCAGAAAGCTGGACGCTGGGGCAGAACGATGGACGCTGGGGCTGAAAGCTGGACGCTGGGGCAGAAAGCTGGACGCTGGGGCAGAAAGCTGGACACGGGGGCAGAAAGCTGGACACAGGGGGGCAGAAAGCTGGACACAGGGGGGCAGAAAGCTGGAAACGGGGTCAGAAAGCTGGACACAGGGGGTCAGAAAGCTGGACACAGGGGGTCAGAAAGCTGGACGCTGGGGCAGAAAGCTGGACGCTGGGGCAGAACGCTGGACGCTGGGGCAGAAAGCTGGACACTGGGGCAGAAAGCTGGACACAGGGGGGCAGAAAGCTGGACACAGGGGGGCAGAAAGCTGGACACGGAGTCAGAAAGCTGGACGCTGGGGCAGAACGATGGACGCTGGGGCTGAAAGCTGGACGCTGGGGCAGAAAGCTGGACGCTGGGGCAGAAAGCTGGACACTGGGGCAGAAAGCTGGACACTGGGGCAGAAAGCTGGACACAGGGGCAGAAAGCTGGACACTGGGGGTCAGAAAGCTGGACACTGGGGCAGAAAGCTGGACACTGGGGCAGAAAGCTGGACACTGGGGCAGAAAGCTGGACACAGGGGCAGAAAGCTGGACACTGGGGGTCAGAAAGCTGGACGCTGGGGCAGAAAGCTGGACGCTGGGGCAGAACGCTGGACGCTGGGGCAGAATGCTGGACACGGGGGCAGAAAGCTGGACACTGGGGCAGAAAGCTGGACACAGGGGGGCAGAAAGCTGGAAACAGGGGGTCAGAAAGCTGGACACGGAGTCAGAAAGCTGGACGCTGGGGCAGAACGATGGACGCTGGGGCTGAAAGCTGGACGCTGGGGCAGAAAGCTGGACGCTGGGGCAGAAAGCTGGACACTGGGGCAGAAAGCTGGACACTGGGGCAGAAAGCTGGACACAGGGGCAGAAAGCTGGACACTGGGGGTCAGAAAGCTGGACACTGGGGGCAGAAAGCTGGACACAGGGGGGCAGAAAGCTGGACACTGGGGGCAGAAAGCTGGACACTGGGGGGCAGAAAGCTGGACACTGGGGGGAAGAAAGCTGGACACTGGGGGGCAGAAAGCTGGACACTGGGGGGCAGAAAGCTGGACACTGGGGGGCAGAAAGCTGGACACTGGGGGGCAGAAAGCTGGACACTGGGGGGCAGAAAGCTGGACACGGGGGCAGAAAGCTGGACACAGGGGGGCAGAAAGCTGGACACGGGGGTAGAAAGCTGGACACGGGGGCAGATTGCTGGACACGGGCAGAATGGAGAAACGGGGCATGATTGGAGACACAGGGGGCAGGATGACAGACATGGCGGCATGACTGGAGACAGATGGGGCAGGATCATGGGGCAGGATGGATACGATGGAGACAGATGGGGCAGGATGGGAAGATCATATGGGGCAGGATGGATACTCATTAGGGCAGGATGGGAGAACATATGGCTGACGCCAGGAATGAGACACACAGGGGCTAGGATGGCGAATATTATTACCATAGGGGGCTAATTAAGGGATATTATTACTGCAGTGATGTATTTATTTTATTTTTTGAGTACACTGTTTTAAATGGAGGGGCGGTCCTATTACTGTGTACAGTGACACTATGTCGCCTTCTTCGTGTGGTGTAATGTAAAAGTTGGGAAAATTAAGTAATGTGTTCTGCAAGTGGAACTCGAGATAACTGTGTTATTTCCTGCAGAGACGAGTCCTGGCTGGATGAAGTGATGGCGGTCTGTGCGGGATGAAAGATGAAGGACTTCACCTAGAGACGTCACTGGTGAGTCAGTGTGTTACCTATACACTGACACTATACACTGTATACTATATACAGAGCTCCTGTGTATAATGTCACTGGTGATCACTGTATTACCCATACACTATATACAGAGCTCCTGTGTATAATGTCACTGGTGATCACTGGATTACCTGTACACAGACTCTGCATACTAAGTACAGATCTCCTGTGTATAATGGCACTTATGGTGATAGTATTGTGGGGGTTTTTTTATTATTGATCAGTACTATAGTATTCAGTCACTATGTGGTGGTAATATGTGGTCTGGTCATGATGTTTTGGTATTTGTTCCTTGTATTTGATATTATTCGATCACTGTGGTGGTAATATGTCATCTGGTCATGGTGTGGCGGTATTTGTGCCTTGTAGATAGTATTATAGAGGGGGGGGCGCCCTGTAGCCTCCCCCTGGGCCCTGCAGCCCCAAGTCCCCACCAGCCTCCCCCTGGGCCCTGCAGCCCTCTAGCCTCCCCCTGGGCCCTGCAGCCCCAAGTCCCCACTAGCCTCCCCCTGGGCCCTGCAGCCCTGTAGCCTCCCCCTGGGCCCTGCAGCCCCAAGTCCCCACCAGCCTCCCCCTGGGCCCTGCAGCCCTCTAGCCTCCCCCTGGGCCCTGCAGCCCCAAGTCCCCACTAGCCTCCCCCTGGGCCCTGCAGCCCTGTAGCCTCCCCCTGGGCCCTGCAGCCCCAAGTCCCCACCAGCCTCCCCCTGGGCCCTGCAGCCCTCTAGCCTCCCCCTGGGCCCTGCAGCCCCAAGTCCCCACTAGCCTCCCCCTGGGCCCTGCAGCCCCCAGTCCCACTAGCCTCCTGCTGGACTCTGTAGCCTCCCCCCTGGGCCCTGCAGCCCCCAGTCCCACTAGCCTCCCGCTGGACTCTGTAGCCTCCCTCCTGGGCCCTGCAGCACCCAGTCCCCACTAGCCTCCTCCTTTGCCCTGCAGCCCTCTAGCCTTCCCTGAGCCCTGTTGGATGTGGCAGCCAGTCATGGACTATATAGGAGGGAGAAGCTGATGTGTATATGACACGATCGTGCTCATATAGACATCACAGTGCCCCTAACACTTTCTCTCTTATTTTTAGCTACCAGCTGAAGCTGCTGGCTAGAAACACAGTGGATGCCACGTTGACATCATGGAAGACTCCTCAAGGTTTGTTTGGTCCTTGAATAATGTATAGAGAAATGCAGAGCTGTAGTACACAACCCGTATAACACCCCTCTCCCATATACAGTATCAGCGCCCTGTTCTTTGGTGCTAGCATTCTTAGAATTATAAAATTGTAGAGTTGGAAGGGACCTCAAGGGCCATTGGGTCCAACCCCCTGCGAATGCAGGTTTACCTAAGGGCAGGCGCACATGGACGATTTTGCTGCGATTATACGGTGCGTATAATCGCAGCAAAGCGGCTGTCAAACCTGCCCTGCGAGCGGGTCTGAGAGTGCTGGAGGGAGCGCATACCTGCGCTCCTCTTCAAAGCCCGGAGTCGACCGCAAGTGTCCTGAACGGGACTCAAAGAGGCAGCATCGCGCTGCCTCTCTGAGTCCCGTTTAGGACACCTGCGGTCGGGGCGGGCTCTGTAACAGGAATGACTTTAATACCGTATGTCACAACGTATTCTTGTCATTAAGGGAGACAAACTGCTTCCAAAAATATGAATCGTGCCACTGGGCGTGGCTTATTAGTATGGGTGGGGTTATTGAAAATGGGTGTGGCCAAAATTACGGCCGCCGCGACTTAGAGGACCTGTTGTTAAAAATTTGAATCCCACCCCTGGGTATGGATACTGGAAATGAAATTACAAAGCTTTTCATATACTTTCAATGTTGTACAGTACACGGAAGGCAGATGGACGGCATGTTTACACGGAGCCATAGACTTATATTGGTCCTGGTCATCTGTGCTGCTGGGAAAACACGGACATGTGTGCAGTACCATAGATTAAAAAAGGTACAAGTGGCATCTGTGAAAAAAAGTCACACGTATGGACGACATACGTACCGGAAACACGGTCGTGTGAAGGGAGTCAAACAGTCAAGGAATAAAAAAATATTAGAAAAATTACCACTTTTTATACATCCTACTTCACAAATGGCAAAATAAAAAGCAATAAAAAATCTCGTACATGTCCCCCAAACCCTACTAAATACCCTCTGGCTTCAATGCCGTTGCTCCGGGTCTCTGATGGTCATTATTCACTTAGCAAGTTAGCAGCTATAATAGAAGGTGCAGTCATGAGACCACTGTAGGCAAGTGCCAAGACTGCCATAGACCACCGGAGCATCGGTGCTGGAGCTGCAGGGGATTTGTGGTTTCTATGCTAATTATTTTTACATTTTCAGAAAACCCCCATAGTGTCTGATCACAAGAACCATTTTTGCGGATTGTTCTGCATCAAAAACCAGAGGGTAGGCATGAAAAATTCTGCATTTTTGGTGCCTTTTCACTCGCATTTTTGTTTCCCACTCATTTGAATAGGGAAAAAAAGTGCAAAAATGCTGAAAGACTTGACATGCAACATATTTATATTAAAAAAGTGTTTTCTGGCTGGTGTCTGTGTCTGGCTAGTGTACTGGCATAGTTTGGAATAATAAATTAGACTGCACTATTCCATGGAATAGTATATTAAGCCCTGTTCACACTGCGCTTCTGCAGTGCGTCCGGGGGGCTCTGCCTGAATCCCTCCAAAACACAATTTACACAAATCCCTGAAGGGGCCGCAGACTGCACTGACACACGCTGAGTTTGAATTATTTACATTTGCTTGTTTTTTTCTGAAATTGACCTCCTGATTTATTTTTTAGATGCTTAGTTTGTGTTTTTTCTTCTAAAAGTGTCCACTTTTTTGCGGCTGTTGGAACAAGCGGAAACGTTAAGAAAAACAAAATCACATGTGGAATTCATTTGAACTCCATTCCTGTCACTGCAATCTATTGATCCATAGGGAATTCAGGCAGAACCCACTGGGCGCAGTAAAGAAAAACAATGTGAACAGGCACTAATGTAAAAGCAGACATGAGGCGTAAGCCATGCACAGAGTTAATCCCTATTTTGGCAACATTACAATTACAGAACTTTATATGCAGCACATAACAGATATGCACTATACATGCATTGCACACACATTTTATGTTATTTAAACATACAAAAAGACACGTATGCAAGAACAATAATAGAAAACTTTATTAATACATATAAAAAGTCAGTAAAATATTGTAGCCAATAGTGCTTAATGAGCCAAAAATAGAAACAAAAGGCGTCACCAACAGGAGGGCAAGATATTAACAAAAATAAATAAATAAACACATAGCAAGACCACAATGGGATGAATAGGAAAAAAGGGATCGTACACAAAGGGTTAGTATAAAATAGTTACCAGAGATAAATATAAATAAGTATAAATATATACCCCAGTGTTAGGAACCAAAAAATCCTAAATATGTAAACAATGATGGAAATGGATTCTGGACCATGGGTAAGAATAAAGGTGCATAGTGTAAAGACTTAGGGGAAAAAAAAAAAAAAAAAAAAAAAACACAAGCCAAGTCCTAGCTACCCAGGTACATAAAACCCAAATGTACAACTAAATCAATCAATGTGGTCAGCATAAATAAGTATGAATGAATCTTACCAGCCCAATGGGGTTGCGGCGTCTCCACACATGTGCTGGTAAGATTCATTCATTTAGGATTTTTTGGTTCCTAACACTGGGGTATATATTTATACTTATTTATATTTATCTCTGGTAACTATTTTATACTAACCCTTTGTGTACGATCCCTTTTTTCCTATTCATCCCATTGTGGTCTTGCTATGTGTTTATTTATTTATTTTTGTTAATATCTTGCCCTCCTGTTGGTGACGCCTTTTGTTGCTATTTTTGGCTCATTAAGCACTATTGGCTACAATATTTTACTGACTTTTTATATGTATTAATAAAGTTTTCTATTATTGTTCTTGCATACGTGTCTTTTTGTATGTTTAAATATCTGCTTTCATGTTGAACCTGTTTCCCATTAGTACTAATTTAGATACCATTATAGCACCTTCTGATTAGTGTACTTGACTATAGTATTATAATCCGAGGTATCTTTTTGCTGGAAATATCAATATGATGTGACACATTTTATGTTAGGAGTCGAGCTCCCGCCTCTGCACAGGGGGAATCTTGAACCATCTCCGCTGTGGTCTCCCATTTTACATCAACTGCAGTGGAGCCTGCTCAGCAGAGATGTCGGTCCCAGCATCTTGCTCAGTCTGATACTGTGCAAAGGGTTACTGCTGCCTTTCCAGGCTCTGCTGTTTTAGCCTGTGCTGGTCAGCAGTGAGCAGGCTTTTCTGGGACTAAGTCCTGCCTTGCACACACTGAGCATGCCCAAGGTAAGACCTCTCATTGCAGGTCAGGGGTCACATGCTCAGGTACTGCAGCAGCTATCATTGGTCCTCTAGGAAGGCCCTGAAGTTGCTCAGGTACTGTAGCATCTTCCATTAGTTCCCTAGGAAGGTCCTGAAGCTGCTGCAGCTATAAAAGGTTTGCATGGCCGCACGGCCATGCGCTAGTATCACCTCATGTCATGAACTTGTTATTTGTGGTCGCGCCTGTATGTGTGTATTCAGGGACCCGGCTGAAATAAGCCCCTAGAATACCGGCACCTCCGGTGAGGAGTTTGCATGTATGTGTTCAGGGACCTGGCTGAAATAAGCCCCTAGAATACTGCCACCTCCGGTGAGGAGTGTTTGTGTGCTTTTCTGGGTGCGTGAGCACTGACTGCCATCAGCTCAGGAGTTAGCTGTGTTCCCCTGTGACGCTAACAGGGCACAGCATCTTATTTCTAGCGACTCTGTGGAGTTAACAGAGTTCGCTTATACCGCCATATAGCGCTGCCATTTGCCAGCAGCAGGTTACTCTCCTGCACGATGGACCCGGGTTGCGAACACACCTATTTATACATATATATACTCGGTGAATTCTGCCAACCCTAACATTTTATACTGTATATACTGCATATACTGTATACACTGCTCAAAAAATAAAAGGAACACTTAAACAATAGAATATAACTCCAAGTAAATCAAACTTCTGTGAAATCAAACTGTCCACTTAGGAAGCAACACTGATTGACAGTCAATTTCACATGCTGTTGTGCAAATGGAATAGGCAACAGATGGAAATTATTGGCAATTATCAAGACACACTCAATACAGGAGTGGTTCTGCAGGTGGGGACCACATACCACATCTCAGTACCAATGCTTTCTGGGTGATTTTTTTGGTCACTTTTAAATGTTGGTTGTGCTTTCACACTCGTGGTAGCATGAGACGGAGTCTACAACCCCACAAGTGGCTCAGGTAGTGCAGCTCATCCAGGATGGCACATCAATGCAAACTGTGGCAAGAAGGTTTGCTGTGTCTGTCTGCATAGTGTCCAGAGGCTGGAGGCGCAACCAAAAGACAGGCCAGTACACCAGGAGATGTGGAGTTGGCCGTAGGAGGGCAACAACCCAGCAGCAGGACCGCTACCTCAGCCTTTGTGCAAGGAGGAACAGGAGGAGCACTGCCAGAGCCCCGCAAAATGACCTCCAGCAGGCCACATATGTGCATGTGTCTGCACAAACAGTTAGAAACCGACTCCATGAGGATGGTCTGAGTGCCCGACGTCCACAGATGGGGGTTGTGCTCACAGCCCCAACACTGTGCAGTATGCTTATCATTTGCCACAGAACACCAGGATTGGCAAATTCACCACTGGTGCCCTGTGCTCTTCACAGATGAAAGCAGGTTCACACTGAGCACATGTGACAGACGTGACAGAGTCTGGAGACGCCGTGGAGAGCGCTCTGCTGCCTGCAACATCCTTCAGCATGACCGCTTTGGCAGTGGGTCAGTAATTTTGTGGGGTGGCATTTCTTTGGAGGGCCGCACAGTCCTCCATATGCTCGCCAGAGGTAGCCTGACTGCAATTAGGTACTGAGATGAGATCCTCAGACCACTTGTGATACCATATGCTGGTGCGGTTGGCCTTGGGTTCCTCTTAATGCAGGATAATGCCAGACCTCATGTGGCTGAAGTGTGTCAGCAGTTCCTGCAAGATGAATGCATTAAAGCTATAGACTGGCCCGCCCGTTCCCCAGACCTGAAAACAATTTAACACTTGTGGGACATCATGTCTCGCACCATCCACCAATATCACATTGCACCACAGACGGTCCAGGAGTTGGCGGATGCTTTAGTCCAGGTTTGGGAGCAGATCCCTCAGGAGACCATCCGCCGCCTCATTAGGAGCATGCCCAAGCAGTGTAGGGGTCATACAAGCACGTGGAGGTGACACACACACTACTGAGCATTATTTCCTTGTTTTGAGGCATTTCCACTGATTTGGATCAGCCTGTAATTTGATTTTCCACTTTGATTTTGAGTATCGTTCCAAATCCAGGACTCCATGAGATATTAATTTTGATTTATATTGATAATTTTTATGTTTTATTGTTCTCAACACTTTCCACTATGTAGTGAATAAAGATTTACAACTGGAATATTTTATTCAGTGATATCTAGGATGTGGTGTTTTAGTGTTCCCTTTATTTTTTTGAGCTGTGCAAACGAACATATACTACATGCTGTGTATATATATATATATATATATATATATATATATATATATATATATATATATATATATATATATATACACTCACCGGCCACTTTATTAGGTACACCATGCTAGTAGCGGGTTGGACCCCCTTTTGCCTTCAGAACTGCCTCAATTCTTCGTGGCATAGATTCAACAAGGTGCTGGAAGCATTCCTCAGAGATTTTGGTCCATATTGACATGATGGCATCACACAGTTGCCGCAGATTTGTCGGCTGCACATCCCAAAGATGCTCCATACAAGGCAGGATGGATCCATGCTTTCATGTTGTTTACGCCAAATTCTGACCCTACCATCCGAATGTCGCAGCAGAAATCGAGACTCATCAGACCAAGCAACGTTTTTCCAATCTTCTACTGTCCAATTTCGATGAGCTTGTACAAATTGTAGCCTCAGTTTCCTGTTCTTAGCTGAAAGGAGTGGTACCCGGTGTGGTCTTCTGCTGCTGTAGCCCATCTGCCTCAAAGTTCGACGCACTGTGCGTTCAGAGATGCTCTTAGGCCTACCTTGGTTGTAACGGGTGGTGATTTGAGTCACTGTTGCCTTTCTATCAGCTCGAACCAGTCTGCCCATTCTCCTCTGACCTCTGGCATCAACAAGGCATTTCCGCCCACAGAACTGCCGCTCACTGGATTTTTTTTCTTTTTCGGACCATTCTCTGTAAACCCTAGAGATGGTTGTGCGTGAAAATCCCAGTAGATCAGCAGTTTCTGAAATACTCAGACCAGCCCTTCTGGCACCAACAACCATGCCACGTTCAAAGGCACTCAAATCACCTTTCTTCCCCATACTGATGCTCGGTTTGAACTGCAGGAGATTGTCTTGACCATGTCTACATGCCTAAATGCACTGAGTTGCCGCCATGTGATTGGCTGATTAGAAATTAAGTGTTAACAAGAAGTTGGACAGGTGTACCTAATAAAGTGGCCGGTGAGTGTATATACACAGTACAAACCAAAAGTTTGGACACACCTACTGATTTAAAGATTTTTCTGTATTTTCATGACTATGAAAATTGAACATTCACACTGAAGGCATCAAAACTATGAATTAACACATGTGGAATTATATACTTAACAAAAAAGTGTGAAACAACTGAAATTATGTCTTATATTCTAGGTTCTTCAAAGTAGCCACCTTTTGCTTTGATGACTGCTTTGCACACTCTTGGCATTCTCTTGATGAGCTTTAAGAGGTAGTCACCGGGAATGGTCTTCACTTCACAGGTGTGCCCTGTCAGGTTTAATAAGTGGGATTTTTTGCCTTATAAATGGTGTTGGGACCATCAGTTGTGTTGTGCAGAAGTCTGGTGGATACACAGCTGATAGTCCTGCTGAATAGACTGTTAGAATTTGTTGTATTATGGCAAGAAAAAAGCAACTAGGTAAAGAAAAACGAGTGGCCATCATTAATTTAAGAAATGCTGGTCTGTCAGTCCAAAAAATTGGACACACAAGATATGCACAATCATATATTGTATAGTATAAAGTATATTGCCCAGCCATGTAGTATATTGCACAGCCCACGCAGTATACTGCCCAACCACGTAGTGTATTGCACAGCCCACGTAGTATATTGCCCAGCCACAAAGTATATTGCCCAGCCACGTAGTATATTGCCCAGTCACGTAGTATATTGCCAAGTCACGTAGTATATTGCACAGTTCACATAGTATATTGCCCAGCCACATCGTATATTGCCCAGACACGTATGTAACAGGTTAAAAAAGAGGTAAAATAAAAAATAAACATATACTCACCTTCCGAGGGAGTCCTTGTAGTCCTGTCGCCTGTGTGCGGTGCACGCGACAGCTTCCGGTCCCAGGGTTGGACGTGCGCAGGACCTGTGATGACATCACGGTCACATGACCGTGACATCATGGAGGGTCCTTGTCGCATACCATCCTTGGCACTGGAGCCTGCCGCTTGCACTGCCGAGGAGAGGACGCGACGACGGAGGGTGAGCATAGCAGTTTTTTAAAAATTATTTTTAACATTACATTTCTTTTACTATTGATGCCGCATAGGCAGCATCAATAGTAAAAAGTTGGTCACACAGGGTTAATAGCAGCGGTTACGGAGTGCGTTAAACACGGCATAACGCGATCCATTACCGCCGGCATTAACCCTGTGTGAGCGCTGACTGGAGGGGAGTATGGAGCGGGCACTGACTGTGGGGAGGAAGGAGCGGCCATTTTTCCGCCGGACTGTGCCGGTCGCTGATTGGTCGTGGCTGTTTTGCCGCGACCAATCAGCGACTGGAATTCCATGACAGACAGAGGCCGCGACCAATGAATATCCGTGACAGACAGACAGAAGGACAGACAGAAAGACGGAAGTGACCCTTAAACAATTATATAGTAGATACACATACAGACACAAACACTGTACAGTATAATGTATATGAACACACACTTATACAAAAATATATGTATATTTTCAAGGTCCTGCTGCTTCACTTGTGCAGATCTCATGAGTCATGAGTCATGAAAATGATTTAGGTGCAGCCATGATGAGGAGGAGGGTATACAGACAGGGCTGCAGGCATCTTCCTGACCTCAGCATCTAAACTTTGCTGTGCTGTGAGATGGTCCCTCTCTCTCAACTTCTAACCTGACCCTGCTAGGGGAAGAGGGAGAGAGACGCACGCAGGGACTACAGAGGATGTAATAATGATAATAATTTTTATTTTTATATAGTGCTGACGTATTCCACAACGCTTTACAGACATTATCATTGCTGTCCCCGATGAGGCTCACAAGCTAAATTTTCTATCTGTATGTCTTTGGAATGTGGGAGGAAACCGGAGAACCCAGAGGAAACCCACGCATACACGGGGAGAGCATACAATCTCCTTGCAGATGTTGTCCTTGGTGGGATTTCATCCCCGGACTCCAGCGCTGCAAGGCTGCAGTGTTAACCACTGAACCACCGTGTACAACATTATTCTCTTGTGTGTAATGCTGTACAAGCTCTGTGCACTTCATAAAGGGACTGCAGAAACAGGGGGCCTCCTTTGTGGGTGGGGGTCTTAGGCATTTGCCTTGTTTGCCTGCCCCTAGTACTGGCCCTGATGGTAAGTATACCTGTTGTGAATTCTGTTCTCGAACTCCCTCCTGTGGTTATGAATGGTACTTCGGCGAGTTCTGTCCATGGACTCCCTCTGGTGGCTGTGAGTGGAGCTGCTGGTTCTGAGGTTCCTTCCTCAGCTGACCTCGCTTAGTTCTAAGCTGGCTGCTCTATTTAACTCCACTCAGATCGTTACTTGATGCCAGCTGTCAATGTCCTAGTACTGGTTCAGTTCTCTCTTGGATCTTGCAGATGACCTGTCTACTCCAGCAAAAGCTAAGTCCCTGCTAGCTTATTTGTTTACCACTGTTTTCTTGTCCAGCTTGCTATCATGATTTTGCCTCGCTAGCTGGAAGCTCTGGGATGCAGAGTGGCACCTCCGCGCCGTGAGTCGGTGCGGGGGTCTCTTTTGCACACTCTGCGTGGTTTTTTGGTAGTTTTTTATGCTGACTGCAAAGATACCTTTTCTATCCTCAGTCTGTTAGCTAAGTCTGGCCTCCTTTGCTGAAACCTATTTCATTCCTGTGTTTGTGACTTCCATCTTAACTCACAGTCAATATGTGTGGGGGGCTGCCTATTTCTTTGGGGAATTTCTCTGAGGCAAGGTAGGCTTTATTTTCTATCTTTAGGGGTAGTTAGCTCTTAGGCTGTGAAGAGGCGTCTAGGCAGAGTTAGGTACGCTCCACAGCTATTTCTAGTTGTTGTGATAGGATTAGGGGTTGCGGTCAGCAGAGCTCCCACTTCCCAGAGCTTGTCCTGTATTACTAGTTTGCTCATCAGGTCATTCCGAGTGCTCCTAACCACCAGGTCATCATAACAGTACAGCTGGCCCGTAAAGTGTTAATGCATCTCAATAGAGGGATAAGAGAAGTTCTGAGACCATTTTTTTTTTCCTCTGCAGCGTGTTTTGTTTTTCTTTTCCTTTAAATCTCTGGGTGGTTCAGGACACAGGTGTAGATATGGACATTCAAGGTCTGTCCTCTTGTGTGGATCAACTCACTGCAAGGGTACAAGGCATTCAAGATTATGTAGTTCAGAACCCGATGTTAGAACCCAGAATTCCAATTCCTGATTTATTTTCAAGGGATAGATCTAAGTTCCTGAATTTCAAAAATAACTGTAGACTGTTTTTTGCTTTGAAACCCGGCTTCTCTGGTGACCCCATTCAGCAGGTAAAAATCATTATTTCTTTGCTACGTGGCGACCCTCAAGACTGGGCATTTTCCCTTGCGCCAGGAGATCCTGCATTGCGTAATGTAGATGCGTTTTTTCTGGCGCTTGGATTGCTTTATGATGAACCAGATTCAGTGGATCAGGCAGAGAAAATCTTGCTGGCTTTGTGTCAGGGTCAGGATGAAGCGGAGGTATATTGTCAGAAGTTTAGAAAGTGGTTTGTGCTTACTCAGTGGAATGAGTGTGCCCTGGCGGCAATTTTCAGAAAGGGTCTTTCTGAAGCCCTTAAGGATGTTATGGTGGGATTCCCCACGCCTGCTGGTCTGAATGAGTCTATGTCCTTGGCCATTCAGATCGATCGACGCTTACGTGAGCGCAAAACTGTGCACCATTTGTCGGTATCTTCTGAGCAGAGGCCTGAGCCTATGCAATGTGATAGGACTTGACCAGAGCTGAACGGCAAGAATACAGACGTCAGAATGGGCTGTGTTTTTACTGTGGTCGGTGCGGGGGTCTCTTTTGCACACTCTGCGTGGTTTTTTGGTAGTTTTTTATGCTGACCGCAAAGATACCTTTTCTATCCTCAGTCTGTTAGCTAAGTCTGGCCTCCTTTGCTGAAACCTATTTCATTCCTGTGTTTGTGACTTCCATCTTAACTCACAGTCAATATGTGTGGGGGGCTGCCTATTTCTTTGGGGAATTTCTCTGAGGCAAGGTAGGCTTTATTTTCTATCTTTAGGGGTAGTTAGCTCTTAGGCTGTGAAGAGGCGTCTAGGCAGAGTTAGGTACGCTCCACGGCTATTTCTAGTTGTTGTGATAGGATTAGGGGTTGCGGTCAGCAGAGCTCCCACTTCCCAGAGCTTGTCCTGAATTACTAGTTTGCTCATCAGGTCATTCCGAGTGCTCCTAACCACCAGGTCATCATAACAGTACAGCTGGCCCGTAAAGTGTTAATGCATCTCAATAGAGGGATAAGAGAAGTTCTGAGACCATTTTTTTTTTCCTCTGCAGCGTGTTTTGTTTTTCTTTTCCCCTAAATCTCTGGGTGGTTCAGGACACAGGTGTAGATATGGACATTCAAGGTCTGTCCTCTTGTGTGGATCAACTCACTGCAAGGGTACAAGGCATTCAAGATTATGTAGTTCAGAACCCGATGTTAGAACCCAGAATTCCAATTCCTGATTTATTTTCAAGGGATAGATCTAAGTTCCTGAATTTCAAAAATAACTGTAGACTGTTTTTTGCTTTGAAACCCCGCTTCTCTGGTGACCCCATTCAGCAGGTAAAAATCATTATTTCTTTGCTACGTGGCGACCCGGTCTGCGGTCAGCAGAGCTCCCACTTCCCAGAGCTTGTCCTGCATTACTAGTTTGCTCATCAGGTCATTCCGAGTGCTCCTAACCACCAGGTCATCATAACATATACCCTTGGCTTAGTATGATATATTCTTTATAAAGTTTTACCAAAAATCAACTTATTAGATGTCTAAACAATATAAGTAATTGCTCACCTTAAATTCAGGGCTCAGCTTGATAAAGATAGTAGTCTTCTTGTCCCACATAATAATCAATCCATTATTGGCCTCAATCACAAGGAACATACCCAATTGCCTAACCTGGTAGGGGACTTCACTACCAACGTCTCTCTCCAGGACTTCATAAGAGCTTTCACTCAGTTTCAGTTCAAAGATCTGATGAGTATAAGAGACCATTAAAAGGGTTTAACAAAACTGATCCCAAAATGCATTTAGACATGTGAAAGTTTCAGGACTGCCTTTCCAGCATTGCGCTGGTCTCTGTGTTTTGACTACAGCATACATCACTGCTGCAGCCAATCACTGGGCTCAATAGCTTGTGCTGTCTATATCAGTAGAGCAACTAAGCTCAGTGATTAGCTGCATTTGATTATCTGTACTATTGTTGTGAAAAGGGAAATTTTCAGTAAATTCAGTTAGACTGACCAATAAGGAACTTAAAACAGATACCGGATGCATTCTTGAAGTCATGTGAGGTTATCAAGGGGAGATATGAGGGTGTAACTTAGGTGCTGATAAAAATACAAGGCAAATTATGATCTGTGTTCAATGCAGGAAGATACATTGCCATGTAGGCTTGATTCATGTTTATGGACATTTTCATTAGGATCGCTTCCCTCTATAAATCTGAAGCTATTGCAGTGACGTCAGGTTTAGTGAGTTTTGTTTGTTAATACTTTTTACTTTATATAATTGTATATGCTTTATTGTTTTGTCCCCTTTGTAAAATCTTTTGTATATTTTTTTACGAACACTGCCTATCGTTCTTGATTAAATATAAAATTTTATATTTCTGTTCCTTTTGTTCTGAAAACCACACATGTGAAAGCCATATGCTACTGTTAGGAATACCTGCCATGCATGCAATCATCCTTCTCCGGTTTACATATTGCTCTGCTGGTCGGTCCATGCTGGGGGCAGAGCTAGTGCACACTTATGTGGGGCGACTACACACAGTGGTGCCTCATGTGTGGACGTGGTGAGCAATGTAGGAACATGGGACCCCTTTTGGAATGGGTGAAGAATATCCCGGACTTAAGGACTTGCCTATCAGTGGTCGCTTTTGCAAAGTGTGTCTGTGACTGTACTTTTGTTGGTCTGATGCAAGTCGCTACAGAGTAGTTATTCCTGCGCAGATACCTGCCGGGTGTCCAATCAGCCTGAAAACGTTTGGTGGTGGCAGCAAGTAGTTAGTTTTGTTATTGTGAAACTGGCCGTGACTGTACAGAGAATATAAACATATATTCCATACATTGGAATTGGAGGTGTACATACCATATGCTCACTTTTAGTTTCCCAATAACTGAGCTAAAAGTGGAAACAACCTGCAGCCTCCTCCGTTAATCATCGGCCAATTGCGTAATTGTCCTGATGAGAGGGGGAAGCAGAGGGCTATTCCTGACTGGAAAGCGACAGTGATGGGTTCAGAGTGACCCCCTTCCCCCCGGCTATTGACATTTGGTCATTACTGGGTTAATAAGAAATATTCTTGAAACATACCCCAAGAAAAATTTTTAGAGCTTTAGAACAGGTGGCTCCAGTTGTCCCACATGGGATGTTCTCAGTGATGACTCTGAATGATTGATTTCCAGAATTGCAATAATCCTAATAAAAAAACAATGTAGTGTCTTAATATAAGCGAGTACATGCAAACTTACTTCTTCTACTACTTTTTGATCTTTGACAATATTGGTATTGCAATTCAAAGGTGTTGTCTGACAATGATACCTTATCACCTATGCTCTGGATAGGTTAATGTTGCCGATTGTTGGGTGCTTTTCCAATACCTGGGTTAACGTGTATTCACAATCGCCGCTGAAATCAAAGCGTTTGCCATCGAAGGTTACATAGTGTCCTTCTCCATAGACAACACACGTCTTGTCACACTCCTTCTTTGTACACTGCCACTTTCTATCTCTGCAGGTGCTAAAAAGATAGTTTTAAAATGAGTGCATTGTAAAAATCTGCCTGATTATATTATGCTCATAAAATGCGTAGGTTGATTTCTGCACCACAATTTATAATTTGACAAACCCATGTACTGTACATGTTTTGAAAAATAATCACTGCACATAAGAGTGCAGTACAATGTCAATTTTAACAGAATGTACAGTATAGGATGAAATTTCATATTTATCACATTTGTATGAGTATGTAGCCTATGGGTTATTATAAAAAATATATATATATGTATGCTAAATACTAATGAATACATCTCTTCTGCCTTGTGGTTCCGACACTGTGAACCGAACTATTACATACAATTATAAAAATGTGAAGATGCATTTTCCATACCATGTGTTACAGTCTTGCTCGATTGTTTCTCCACTGTAGTAGAATTCACCATTGTGGACACATGGGCACTTTTTCTCAGGAATACACCTGCCATTATTGTTGAGCACAAGATCGCCTGGACAAATGCAACCTGAAGTACACTGAATGCTGAACTGTGGGCACAAAAATACTATTCATATGGAATTCTTAATATCTATGGAGAATTGTTGGAAACTTTTTAAAGAGCAATTCAACTTGATGCAAATCAAATGTGATACAATTTTTAGGAACTTGCTGGTCCTTAGAAATTAGAAATATACGCGAGTCGCTTTGCGTGAATTTCCCAAAGTGGGCACCATAACTTTACTCTCCTTAAGTGTCTACCATAATTTTACACAGTGCAGTAGACTACATCAGCCAAAGTAGATCACATGATCTTAGGCATGGCGAGGTATAGCATAGCCAATCAGCATGGACTATCATTGCTTATATAAAAGCAGAAGCAGGAAATGCAGCAGCCATTTTGAGGTGAATCTGGAGGGTGAGATAATGCCAAAGCTCGTAGCTTAGCCATACAGATATGAATAGAAAGCCTTTAAAATGATACAAAAAATCTGAGCTTCCCTAGACAGCCACGCATCTCCTGCCTGTCCATTGTGTACTATATCCTAACGGCAATGCTTCTAGGAATCCTACCCTGCTCAATGTAAATATAAGAAACCTGGATCTGCTCTCCAAAATGTATAATTTTGGATGGCTGATAAAAATCCCTTTCTTCTTCACATTCCAAACAACAAATCTGCTGCTGATCCTAAAAAGGGATAATTTTTAGACAGACTATGAAAAAGATATTGTTCTTCTCATTTCAAAAATCAAGCTTGTTGCTCATTGCCAAAAAAGGGAAACATTTGGGAAGATTGTTTTATCTAGGATTGCATTGTCTTTATGCAGTAGTAAACAAGGAATTGTACCATTTTTACAACAGCGTCTATGTACAAAATAATAGAAGTGACCAACTAGATTACATGAAATTATTGAATTTTATTTATAAATGACTACAACAATAACATAAGGAAAATTCAGGAAAAAGTTGCTAGGAATAAAGGAGAGGTTGGAAAAAACTCTCATTAGAATAGTGCATATTACGGCCAGGTAAGTGTCACCCCCCCCCCCCCCTTGAAGAAACAGTGCGAAATGTGCGCGTCGGGGCCTAGAGGCGGAATCTCTCCTGCACACTCTCCAAAACAACAGCCGTAACAATCTGAAGTATAGCACTCTTTCGCAGGGGGTTATCTTCATAATGTGCTTACTTCTTCCATTATCATAGTAGGTCTTAGACACTTATCTGACCACATTATGCACTATTCTAATTGAGAGCCCTCTTGACTTAAAGGGAACCTGTCACAATATTGGCTTGAAGTTCATGCTGTGTCTTCCGTAGTACACGCGCAGTATGCTTTGCCCAACTGTGGGCAAAGCCGAAAAGCATTAGTGCGCTTGCGCCGGCGCACTATGTCCCGGAACACAGCTAAATACTTCCGGGACATAGTGCGCCGGCGCATGCGCACTAATGCTTTTTGGCTTTGCCCGCAGTTGGGCAAAGCATACTGCGCGTGCGCAAGGCATGATTGCCTTGCGCAGGCGTGTACTACGGAGGACACAGCATGAACTTCAATCCAATATTGCGGCCAGCATGCAGCCAGCGGGTAAGGTAAGGGTGAATCAAACACCCGAAAACCCCGCCCATATGACCGCAAACCTGTCCCACCAAATTCAGGTGACAGGTTCCCTTTAAAGCAGCACTTTATTATTTTGGTCTGGCACCACCTTGTGGGCCATTACAAACATTACACTTATATGCCATTTCTTTAGTTGCCTTTGAGTTTTGAGATCCCTGGGTTACTATTTAGATACCATAGGCTTGATTTTTGTAATGGATTACTTATATGCCTGATTGTTTTAGGCTATTAATAACAAAGGGATCCTTTTGATATAATAAGGTTGCATGCAACTGAGATATACTCTTTAAGCTCAGGCACTTTAGTTTTGGACTATTAATTACTATTTGTTGTCTGTATATTAATTGATATCCTCGCTGCTATATTTATATATATCCCATGAGAGTTTTTTCCAGAGTCCCCTTTTTTCCTAGCACCTTTTTTCCTGAATTTTACTTATGTTATTGTTTTAATCATGTATAAATAAAATTCATTCATTGTATCTAATCTAATTTGTCACTTTATATTTTCTTGCACATGGGCACCTATAATTGGGGTCCCTATAGCAAATAAATCTTGCTGTTGCAATTTCGACCACTTAGAAGTGCCACTCATCAGTATGAGTAATTTTTGACTAAGGACAATTAATTTATTTTAATTTATTTCTTATTTTTCGAACAGAAATAACAACTAAAATAAGCTTTGGCTACTTTATCATGTTGTTTCACAGTCCAAAACATAGTTTTCTGTCAATATTATTAGTAAACATTACCACTGCCAACATAGAAAAACAGAATTTTTTAAAATTCTCATAGTTGGCTACAATAAAGTAATGCTTCTTTATAGTCCACGATCTCTCCAAAAAATGTCGTTTTTTTTTCTGATTCTGAACAAATGTTTACTGCTCTGCTACCCAAACATTTTTCAGTATTGTTTTCATGTGCTGCTAAAATAAGCTATTGCTTCATGATTTTTTTCAAAATTATTTTTACCTATTTTAATGAAAGAAAAACATTTTTTACTACTGCCCCTCCCAAAAACTATTTAATCAAAGGTCAAAAACTAAAATGAAAATAAGCAGTTGCTTTTTTTTCTGAGCCATGGGCGTTTTATTATTTCCTCATAAGTGGTTGTCTGTGAAAGTAAAGTAATAATAGAAAAACCTTTTGTTGTCAGGTTCCTATCTCATATGTTACTAAAGGGGTTATTGATAAGTTTGAACTCTGTTCCAAATTTTGCCATGGGGCTTCACGATCACTTTTAACTTCCTAGTTTATAATACCAGTTACTTACACATTCTAAGTCCAGAGTTTGGCAAGTCTTCTGACATTCAGCTCCTTTTTCTCCCACAGAAGCATTGGCACAGTCAAAATAAACCATATTTGTTGGACACACTAAAAAGATGAAGTGATATGAGACTGCACAGTCCTAAACGTGACAATGGTATATTAGGTACTGAAAGATGTTATGACAGCATATAAAGAGCGCCTGTCAGCAGGATTTTGCCAACTAAACAAAAGGCATGGTCATATTTGCACTTTGATACTGATTAAAATTATACCTGCTGTCAGGAATACGATGTATTTGATTCTATATTATCACGCACACTGAGCTCTTCTACATCCATTAGGTCTGTGTACAGGTACACGCTGTGGACTTTCTGACCCCTTCTCTCTTCCCCCAGCTGCCTGTGGGTGAATACACTTCTCCTCTGCCTGCCAGCTCTGTGTAATTCTAAAGAATTCCCCCTCCAGCCTGCATGCAAGACACCCTACGCAAGAAAATTGTCACCATTCCCATGTTATTTAGGTGTATCCATATAAATGGCCCACCCAAAAAAGTTTGCCTCATCACTGAACAAAATGTTCTGTGTAAACTGAGGGTCCTATTCCAATTTTTGTTTTACCCATTCTGCAAATTCAGTGGACCGATCTGGGTCATCCTCGTTGAGATGCTGCAGCAGCTGGATTTTGTAAGGGTGCCATTTGTGAGTAGCTAATATCCGCCGAAGGGATGTTCGACTGATGCCAGATCGGCATGCTGAATTTGCAGAATGGGCAAAACAAAAATTGGAACAGGACCCTCAGTTTACACAGAACATTATGTTCAGTGATGAGGCAAACTTTTTTGGGTGGGCCATTTATATGGATACCATTGTTTTTCTTGTGAAATTCTCAATAAGTTTGATGTGTCACATGACCCTCTTCCCTTTGGAAAAATTAAAGTTGGATCCAAAATGTCCGCCATGGTCATCACCCATCTTGAAAAGATTTCCCCCTCCCATACACTAATGTGCCACAAACAGGAAGTTGATATCACCAACCATTCCCATTTTATTTAGCTGCATCCATATACATGGCCCACCCTGTAGTTTTTGTTTAATCTGTCCTTGAAGTTTTCATTTAATGATATTTTTGTGCATCGGGCTGGGACTGGTGGTGGGGTCTTATTTTGATGCTCTGGCCCCTTATTCATCCTCCAGTGTGAATGACAGGTCACTGATCCATCATTTACCTACTGCCTATTTTAAACATTGCACCTGCGCAGCCAATGCAGTGATCACTGAAAAAATCATTTCATCTGCAACAAAATGGCGCAGAAAGAGGCACATTCACGGTTGCATCAATCATCAAGTCTAAATACTCAATCTGCACATGTGCTGCCCACTGAGTACAGAGGACCAGTGTGGGAGTGTGCAGAAGACATTGTCTTCAGCGCTGTGCACAGTATACCTCTGATCAGTATCAGGGCTTGTTCATACAGCCTGATATTTCCGCTACTGGAAAAACCAGTACCAGAGATTTCTATGTCCGTGTGTCTGTATGTTACATACATGTGCAGTTTGTGTGCCACATCAGTGTAACACTTACCGCAGCCTGAGAAAAGCAGTACAGTTCACACTGTTCCCACACACTGGGTGGTAAAGACAGTTCGATTTATTGTCCCCTTCTCTCCCTGAGCTCAGCGAGAGCAGGCAACAATGATGGGAGATGTATTCAGCACTCGCTGTGAACATCGTGTGTAGAATAAATAATTTAAAAAAATGGCATGGGTTCCCTTGTAATTTTAAAAACCAGCAGAGGGAAAGCCCACAGCTGGGGGCTGATGTTAATAATCTGGGACAGGGGACAATATTCTAAAAGGTTCCCAAGCTGTTAATAACAGCTCACAGCTGTTTGCTTGGTCTTTACTGGTTAGTAAAAAATGGTTTAGAAAAAAATGACCAATTGTCCCCCTATAAACTCTGACCAGCAAAGGTAAACAAACAGCTGTGTGCCGATATTAATAGCCTGGAAAGGGGCCAGGGATATTGACACCTCTCCCAGGCTAACAACATCAGCTATCAAACGTCCCAGAAATGGGGCATTCATAAGTTGTGCCAAATCTGGTGCTTAGCCTCACCCTTCCCACTTGCCCTAGTGCTGTGACAAGTGGGATAATGGGGTTGGGGTTGATGTCAGCTGTTTTATGGCTGCTTACATCAAGCCCAGAGGTTAGTAATGGAGAGGAGTCTTTAAGACACCCCCATTACTAACCCCATAGTCATATTGTAAAATATACACAGCAAGAATAAAGACCTTTAATTGACAAATAGACACATACACCTTTATTTGAAATATACACCACACCCTCTTTTTCCAATTTATTATTGTCAAAATTAAAATGAAAAAAATAATTCTCTCCTGTCCGACACAATCCATTTGTCCCACAAAGAACTCTTTGCTCTGCTACATTTGGATTGCATGGCTGAACAGTGGCATGATGAGACTGCTCAGCCATGAATCCGGGACACACTAAGCTGAATTTGGGACGCAGCTTCAGAGATGAGCGGTAAAGTCATAGATGTTACCGCTGGCCACTGCCAGCGTTCCCATGCTCAGTTCAGTGTAAGCCAGCTGATGAACTGTGGTAACCTTCATGAAAATTCTCACGCTGCTAGTGGTGATGTCATTAAGGTTGTCCCGTTCATTTGAATATGTGTGTAAGTGTCTCTGGTAAGTGTGAAAACTGCCCCCACACGTACTGGAGACACTGACTGTGAAGAAGGTCTTATCATTAAAAAGAGAACAAGTTCAATCTCACTGTGCCACCAATGCATTAAAATATATAATGTCTTCTTCTGTGCCCTCTAGCACTGGTCCTCTGTACACAGCAGGTGGCACATGTGCAGATTGAGTATTTAGACTTGCTGAAGTGGAAGAAATTGTATAGAAAAATGTACGTCAAGCACAATAATCAATTGAGATCATATAAAGAAAGTTGTGCAATATATACAAGTATGGATAATATTCATAAAGGTTTATTAAAGTAACAAAATAAACATAATAAATAACAGCTGAATTGAAATGATGGCGCATGTTTTATAAAATTATTCAGAGGAAATACTATAAATATGCCCAATAAAAAAATAGTAATACCAATAATAAATATATGTATGATTCATAAAAAATTTATACCCCAACAAAGCACCATAAACAGCGATATAAAATATTAAATGCCACCAAAATGAATCTAAAAAATCAACTGATACAAAAAATAATAATAACAAGGTGCCAAAAAGAGAAACAGTGCAAAGGTGCAAAAACAATTAAAGGGAACCTGTCACCCCCAAAATGGCTGGTGAGGTAAGCTCACCGGCATCAGGGGCTTATCTACAGCATTCTTTACCTGAAAGAGGAGAAAAAGACATTAGATTATACTCACCCAGGGGCGGTCCCGCTGTGGTCCGGTCGGATGGGTGTCTCCGGTCCGCTCCGGCGCCTCCCATGTTCATTCCATGACGTCCTCTTCGGGTATTTACGCCGCGGCTCCGGCGCAGGCGTACTTTGTCTGCCCTGTTGAGGGCAGAGCAAAGTACTGCAGGAAAGGTCAGAGAGGCCCGGCGCCTGCGCACTGCAGTACTTTGCTCTGCCCTCAACAGGGCAGACAAAGTACGCCTGCGCCGGAGCCGCGGCATAAAGACCCGAAGAGGACATCATGGAATGAAGATGGGAGGCGCCGGAGCGGACCGGAGACACCTATCCGACCGGACCGCAGCGGGACCGCCCCTGGGTGAGTATAATCTAACGTCTTTTTCTCCTCTTTCAGGTAACATCGGGGGCTTATCTACAGCATTACAGAATGCTGTAGATAAGCCCCTGATGCCGGTGAGCTTACCTCACCAGCCATTTTGGGGGTGACAGGTGCCCTTTAAGAAAATAGACCTAACTGCACAAAAAACTGTGATAATCGTATCACAAAGTGCTAATAGAAACAAAATGCTTTAGTGCATGCACTGCTGTAAGATCGTTAGTATAAGGTGCTGTTTAAGAGGGGATTCATATCAGAAACAAAAAATCAATTAGTCAAAAGGGCATTGTTTACTTAAAAACGTGCTGCCCGGTCGCTATGCACCTTTCGGCGCCAGCCTTCTTCCGGGGCGTTTTACTTTAATAAACCTTTATGAATATTTTCTGATAGATTAGTTTACTTGGCAAAATCCATATGACAGGTTCTCTTTAAAGGTTATACATTGAGATGAGTAGATTAACCTGCAGAGGATCACGTTTGAGTCGAATTTCCTTAAATCAAACTCAACATTTTTAGGATTCATTTCTCTCTCTATCAATGGAGAAAATTTGGCGCAGCTGGATAATTTTAATGTGAAACGATCCGCTCATCTCTATTTATACATATATTTACTATAGAACGATGACCTTCGGCACTCAATAAGTCACAAAGAAGTTCTGTTTCAAAATAATTTCCAATTTAATTCACAGCCGACATAATAGGATATACACTCACCGGCCACTTTATTAGGTACACCATGCTAGTAACGGGTTGGACCCCCTTTTGCCTTCAGAACTGCCTCAATTCTTCGTGGCATAGATTCAACAAGGTGCTGGAAGCATTCCTCAGAGATTTTGATCCATATTGACATGATGGCATCACACAGTTGCCGCAGATTTGTCGGCTGCACATCCCAAAGATGCTCCATACAAGGCAGGATGGATCCATGCTTTCATGTTGTTTACGCCAAATTCTGACCCTACCATCCAAATGTCGCAGCAGAAATCGAGACTCATCAGACCAAGCAACGTTTTTCCAATCTTCTACTGTCCAATTTCGATGAGCTTGTACAAATTGTAGCCTCAGTTTCCTGTTCTTAGCTGAAAGGAGTGGTACCCGGTGTGGTCTTCTGCTGCTGTAGCCCATCTGCCTCAAAGTTCGACGCACTGTGCGTTTAGAGATGCTCTTAGGCCTACCTTGGTTGTAACGGGTGGCGATTTGAGTCACTGTTGCCTTTCTATCAGCTCGAACCAGTCTGCCCATTCTCCTCTGACCTCTGGCATCAACAAGGCATTTCCGCCCACAGAACTGCCGCTCACTGGATTTTTTTTCTTTTTCGGACCATTCTCTGTAAACCCTAGAGATGGTTGTGCGTGAAAATCCCAGTAGATCAGCAGTTTCTGAAATACTCAGACCAGCCCTTCTGGCACCAACAACCATGCCACGTTCAAAGGCACTCAAATCACCTTTCTTCCCCATACTGATGCTCGGTTTGAACTGCAGGAGATTGTCTTGACCATGTCTACATGCCTAAATGCACTGAGTTGCCGCCATGTGATTGGCTGATTAGAAATTAAGTGTTAACAAGAAGTTGGACAGGTGTACCTAATAAAGTGGCCGGTGAGTGTACATCACACTGCACCTTAGCACCGGGAGTTCGCCGACGAATACCCATTACAGCGTAGGAGATGTACTTAAATATTGCAACCTGGCACTGTTCTCACCATACCGCATTAAATCAGCAGGAGCACGCTGGTGGATACCTCTTAGGCCGGGATCACACATGCGAGAAATACGTTCGAGTCTCGCATGGTGATACCTGGCATTGCCGCCGTCACTCAGGAGCGGAGAGTGCGGCCGCATAGCAAGACATGAGGCCGCACGCTCTGCTTGACAGAGACGGCGGCAGTGCCGGGTATTACCATGCGAGACTCGGACGTATTTCTTGCATGTGTGATCCCGGCCTTACAGACACACTTGATAAAGGCAATGATGCCGAAGCTTTGGTTGGATTGATGTCTTTATATCCTATTATGTCGGCTGTGAATTAAATTGGATATTATTTTGAAACAGAACTTCTTGAGTGCCGAAGGTCATCGTTCTATATTATATTACTCCATTTTCCTTTGAGTACCATCCTTGCATCTAGAGTGCACCACTTTTGATCGACTAAACCATACATATATTTACAAAATCACACAACCATTGCTATGTAACATACAATGCACCGGGCAACCACAAGAAACTGAAAAAATGTATATTTAGTTACCTGCATTAATTGGTACTTTGCCAATGCAGTATAGTCTGCCACTTTGGCATGTGCTGAAATGAAGAACATGAACACATAATTTTTATTTTCTTAATTTATTTTTGTAGATATGGGATTTTTCAATTAGGTCAATTTAGTAAAAAAGGTACAAAAACACCAGTAAGAGACAAGAAGCGTGAATCCCTTGAGATCAATTTAACTTCAATGTAAATTTAATTTAGTAAATGTGTCATAAAGTCGCCAACTAATTATTCTACGTAAATAATACTGGCGGCAACATATAGGGATCATCTGACTTGATGCGTTTACTTACCACATAGCTCCACAGTCATAAATGACCTCTCCTGGTGACATCATTGATCCTTTGTAGTAACAGGGACATTGATTAGCAGGAACGCAGGCTCCGCTCTCATCAAGGTAGGTTCCTCTTGGGCAAGCACAGCCATCAACAGAAGGAAACTTGAATTTGCAGCTGGGGTCCGGTTCACTCAGTGAACGGCAAGTTTTCTGGCAAGTTCTAATGGAGTAGTGATAGGTGCTGTTCTTCGAGCATTTCTTTGTATATTTATCTTGAATTAGAAAATACAGATGACTGTATTAGTAATTGTGATACGTAAATGTCCCATTGACCCATGGATGAATTGTGTCAGAAATTATATACAGAAAGGAGTCCAACTGAAGACTTTCTTGAAAACCTGAAAAAAATGTCCCTGTTAATGATATCTTTATGTTACAATTAGTGTTGAGCGATACCGTCCGATACTTGAAAGTATCGGTATCGGAAAGTATCGGCCGATACCGGCAAAATATCGGATCCAATCCGATACCGATACCCGATACCAATACAAGTCAATGGGACTCAAGTATCGGACGGTATTCCTGATGGTTCCCAGGGTCTGAAGGAGAGGAAACTCTCCTTCAGGCCCTGGGAACCATATAAATGTGTAAAAGAAAGAATTAAAATAAAAAATATTGCTATACTCACCTGTCCGACGCAGCCGGGACTTCAGCGAGGGAACCGGCAGCGTTGTTTGTTTAAAAATCGCGCTATTACTTGGTTACGTGAATTCCCGGCTTGTGATTGGTCAGGTCGGCCATGTTGCCGGGACGCGGACCAATCACAGCAAGCCGTGACGAAATTACGTCACGGCTTGCTGTGATTGGTCCGCGTCCCGGCAATATGGCCGCCCTGACCAATCACAAGCCGGGACGTCACGGGAGGCTGGACACGCGCTCATTTTAAAATGGGCGCGTGTCCAGCCTCCCGTGACGTCACGGCTTGTGATTGGTTGCGCCGCGATCAACCAATCACAAGCCGGGAGGCTGGACGCGCTCATTTTGAAATGGGCGCGTGTCCAGCCTCCCGTGACGTCACGGCTTGTGATTGGTTGCGCCGCGATCAACCAATCACAAGCCGGGAGGCTGGACGCGCTCATTTTGAAATGGGCGCGTGTCCAGCCTCCCGGCTTGTGATTGGTTGACCGCGACGCAACCAATCACAAGCCGTGACGTCACGGGAGGCTGGACACGCGCCCTTTTTAAAATGAGCGCGTTTCCAGCCTCCCGTGACGTCACGGCTTGTGATTGGTTAATGGCGGCCATGTTGCCGGGACGCGGACCAATCACAGCAAGCCGTGACGTATTTTCGTCACGGCTTGCTGTGATTGGTCCGCGGCCCGGCAACATGGCCGCCCTGACCAATCACAAGCCGGGACTTCGCGTAACCATGTAAAAGCGGGAATTTTAAACAAACAACGCTGCCGGTTCCTGCGCTGAGGTCCCGGCTGCGTCGGACAGGTGAGTATAGCGATATTTTTTATTTTAATTCTCTATTTTACACATTTTAACATTAATGTTGTTCCGATACCCGATACCCGATACCACAAGAGTATCGGAATCCCGGTATCGGAATTCCGATACAGCAAGTATCGGCCGATACCCGATACTTGCAGCATCGGAATGCTCAACACTAGTTACAATTCCTCCCGAGATTTCACGCATGGCATGTTAGCATGTAGCTACATTTTCTACGAAAAAAGTCTACTGAAAAGTTTTGTACAAATTCCGCAGAAATTCAGTGGAAAAACCTGCATGATTTACATTAAAAGTTCATTAATTATTTAATCCAGGTTTCACCTCTATTATTTTTGTTCAGCATATGGACAAGATATATTAACATGTAATCAACTTTACTTTTGTCATAAAACCCTGCAAATTCTCCACCCTCGAATTTGGAAATACATTTTACTACGTATCTGCAACTTTTGCACAGAGCTCTAAACCTTTTTCTGCTGTTTTTTTTAAAAGACAGGTTTGGACCACTACTGGGAATCTCAATTCCAATAATTTTTGTAAAATGTCATTTGTTTTTTTTTCCCTCCTGATATGGGGCAATTAGCATCTGCCTTATTTAGTTCATGAAGCAATTTCCTTAAATTCAGGGCTAGGTTTAACTCGGCTCACATTCTGTAATGGTTAGTATTTATTATTAATAATAATAATAATAATAATCTTTATTTTTATATAGCGCTATCATATTCCACAGCACTTTACACACACTATCATCACTGCCCCCACTGGGGCTCACATTCCCTAACAGTAGGTCTTTGGAATGTGGGAGGAAACCCACGCAAACTCGGGGAGAACATACAAACAAAACAGATATATGTATATATATACACACAGGGTATATATAGGTGTGCGCTGGTACAGGTAACGAGACGGATAATAAAAACTTAAATAGTGCTATTAAAAGAGCTGAAGGACCTTTAAAAAACAACTTGAAATTATAAATAACCCTGAATAAAGGTCTGACATTCAAATGGGTGCTACTAAGCACCCGGTGTATTCACTTCAAAGAGCGTAATAGAAGCTTTCAGAAAAAATTCCTTCCTACCTCCATTGCTGGCAGTCTTAGACCTTGATTCTGTTCCAGAAGCTTTCCGGCAAATAGGATGTGAGATATGAGCAGGTGGCTGCCCCGGCCGGCGGCAAGCCACCACCAAGAGTCTTCCGGGTGGGAACGGGATCCTGCAGAGCCGCCGCTGTGTGCAGTAGCGGCGGTGAGTACGAGCGGTGCGCAGGACCTGAGTGACGTAATCGCCACGTGACCGTAATCCCCGGAGAGTGAGTACGAAGTGCAGCTAGGACCAAACAACCAACGCGTTTCGGAGAAGCCTGTCTCCTTCCTCAGGGTTGGTCCCTGCCTCGTACTCATCAACCTTATAAAGCTGCTTGATAAGGACTGTTTCATTAAAAGCCAAAAAGTTCAACATTCACATTCAATCCTCTCGGTGCCAGAGTGTCCAAGATAAAAATCCATTTTGTCTCTGCCCGTGATATTGCTTTTATAAAGTCGCCACCTCTCCAATGGCGGTGTACCACCGCAATGCCTGTTATTTTCATCCCTTGCAGTGTTCCGCCATGATATTCCAAAAAATGTTGGGAAAGTGGATGACCCCTAAATTTCTTTTTAATGTTCCGGATATGTTCATTCATCCTTGTTTTTAAGGGTCTTTTTGTTCTTCCCACATAAAATTTGCCACATGGGCATTCAATGGTGTAGATGACCCCTGTTGTGCAACATGTAATACAGTCCCTGATTTGAATAGTCCTATCTCCTTTTTTTATACTTGTGCATTTCTGTGTTGTTGTTAGTTTGCATGCATTACATTTGCGGCATGGAAAAAAACCTTTCAGTTTAGTGAGTGTAAACGAAGGCTGTATCAGAGGGACTTTTTTCTGGACTGTAGGGGCAATCATATTTCCCAGACTTTGACCCTTCTTGTATACAAAATTTGGCCGATTGCTAATGTTTTCTCCCAGTATTTTATCATTCTTTAGAATATGTCAGTGTCTACTGACTATTTTGCGGAGAAAATATGAGTTTGAATTGTATTTAATGATAATAGGGATGGATTCCAGAGTTGTTTTTACTCTTGGGGCTGGATTAATAAGTTCCTGTCTAGGTTTACTCACAGCCATTGTTTTTGATTTTTCTAACATTGTTGCATTATACCCTTTTTCAAGGAATTTATTAGTCAATATTTGTGATTTTGCCTCAAAGTCCTGAGGCCTAGAGCAATTTCGGTGGATCCTGGTAAACTGGCTGCCTGGACAATTTTGGTGGATCCTGGTAAACTGGCTGCCTGGAGGGAGGCTTGCTTGCGAACCTGGTCCTCTGGCGGTGTTTCATTGATGATGTTGTTTTTATTTGGTCTGGTGGATGGGACACACTAAATCAATTTTTAATGGATATTAATAAAAATCAGTACTTTTTAAATTTTACCTCCACCACCAGTACCACGGAAATCAATTTTTTAGACTTAAAGATTTTTATTGAAAATTTGAAAATCCATACTTGCACCTTTACTAAACCAACGGACACTAACAGCTATATCCCTCCCTGGCTGGCTGCTTAATATTCCAGGCAGCCAGTTTACCAGGATCCACCGAAATTGCTCTAGGCCTCAGGACTTTGAGGCAGAATCACAAATATTGACTAATAAATTCCTTGAAAAAGGGTATAATGCAACAATGTTAGAAAAATCAAAAACAATGGCTGTGAGTAAACCTAGACAGGAACTTATTAATCCAGCCCCAAGAGTAAAAACAACTCTGGAATCCATCCCTATTATCATTAAATACAATTCAAACTCATATTTTCTCCGCAAAATAGTCAGTAGACACTGGCATATTCTAAAGAATGATAAAATACTGGGAGAAAACATTAGCAATCGGCCAAATTTTGTATACAAGAAGGGTCAAAGTCTGGGAAATATGATTGCCCCTACAGTCCAGAAAAAAGTCCCTCTGATACAGCCTTCGTTTACACTCACTAAACTGAAAGGTTTTTTTCCATGCCGCAAATGTAATGCATGCAAACTAACAACAACACAGAAATGCACAAGTATAAAAAAAGGAGATAGGACTATTCAAATCAGGGACTGTATTACATGTTGCACAACAGGGGTCATCTACACCATTGAATGCCCATGTGGCAAATTTTATGTGGGAAGAACAAAAAGACCCTTAAAAACAAGGATGAATGAACATATCCGGAACATTAAAAAGAAATTTAGGGGTCATCCACTTTCCCAACATTTTTTGGAATATCATGGCGGAACACTGCAAGGGAAGAAAATAACAGGCATTGCGGTGGTACACCGCCATTGGAGAGGTGGCGACTTTATAAAAGCAATATCACGTGCAGAGACAAAATGGATTTTTATCTTGGACACTCTGGCACCGAGAGGATTGAATGTGAATGTTGAACTTTTTGGCTTTTAATGAAACAGTCCTTATCAAGCAGCTACAGTATATAAGGTTGATGAGTGCGAGGCAGGGACCAACCCTGAGGAAGGAGACAGGCGTCTCCGAAATGCGTTGTTTGTTTGGTCCTAGCTGCTCTTCGTACTCACTCTCCGGGGGTTACGGTCACGTGGTGATTACGTCACTCAGGTCCTGCGCACCGCTCGTACTCACCGCCGCTACTGCACACAGCGGCGGCTCTGCAGGATCCCGTTCCCACCCGGAAGACTCTTGGTGGTGGCTTGCCGCCGGCCGGGGCAGCCTCCCGCTCATATCTCACATCCTATTTGCCGGAAAGCTTCTGGAACAGAATCAAGGTCTAAGACTGCCAGCAATGGAGGTAGGAAGGAATTTTTTCTGAAAGCTTCTATTACGCTCTCTGCTCTTTGAAGTGAATACACCGGGTGCTTAGTAGCACCCATTTGAATGTCAGACCTTTATTCAGGGTTATTTATAATTTCAAGTTGTTTTTTAAAGGTCCTTCAGCTCTTTTAATAGCACTATTTAAGTTTTTATTATCCGTCTCGTTACCTGTACCAGCGCACACCTATATATACCCTGTGTGTATATATATACATATATCTGTTTTTTTTTATGCTTACAAACCTAGGTGGAGGTTTGTTGGTACTGCAGCAGGTACTGAGAATAACGGTGACAATTTGCGCCACCATTCTTAAATTTTGATAGAACATACAAATGGCTTGCAGATGTTGTCCTTCATTTTTTGTGAATAAATTTGAGTGGAATTGAATTTTACACAAATCTGCTTTCATCAAATACAAATTTCTCTTCACTTCCCTTCCCTTCCGAGTGGATTTTGCAACGTCAGCCCCTGGTCGCCATTTTTTCTGTCATTAAATTCATGGAGATTAACTTTTCCACAAATCAAATTTTCAGGTAAATTTGACCGATCCTTTCATTTATAATTTCCTGCAAAAAATAGTGATATGAAGATATAGTAAGGTTCTATACTTACCACAGATGGCATCTCTCCACCCTTCTAGGACCACTCCCTCTGCGGCACAGGCCCGTACGTAGGCTCCTAATGCTGCACATACACTGTCCTCGCTCTTTTCATAGTTACAGCTGTCATACATACAGTTCTGTGAGAAGTCATTGACAAAACGGAGTCAATTTAGACACTGTCACTTAAGTGTCTGACTATACTGTACATAAACGACAATGTTTTGAATATTTATTAGTTTATTAACCTTTTAGTGACCAAACCAATTTTCACCATAATGACCAAGTCAAATTTTTGCATTCTGACCAGTTTCAATTTATGTGGTAACAACTCTAGAACGCTTCAATGGATCCCACTGATTCTGAGACTTGCGTTTATTTGTCAAAATATCGGAAATTTGGCAAAGAATTTGAAAATGTTGCCATTTTCAAACTTTTAATTTTTATGCCCTTAAATCAGAGAGTTATGTCACACAAAATAGTTAATAAATAACATTTTCCACATGTCTACTTTACATCAGCACAAAATTTGAAACATCAATTTTTTTGTTAGGAAGTTATAAGGGTTAAAATCCGACAAACGATTTCTAATTTTTACAACAAAATTTACAAAACCATTTTTTTACAGACCATGTCACATTTAAAGTGACTCTGGGGGCCCTATATGACAAAAAATACCCCAAAGTCATGCCATTCTAAAAACTTCACCCCCAAGGTACTCAAAAACACATTCAAGAAGTGTATTAACCCTTGACGCGCTTCACAGGAGCTAAAGCAATGTGGAAGGAAACAATGAACATTTAACTTTTTTTCACTAAAAATTTACTTTAGCTCCAAATGTAATATTTTCTCAAGGATAACAGGAGAAATTGGACCCTAAATATCGCTGTGCAATTTCCCCGGGTTATGCCAATACCCCACATGTGGGGGAAATCCACTGATTGGGCACACGGAAGGGCTTGGAAAGGAAGGAGCACAGTTTGACTTTTTAAGAACAAAAAACGCTAGAATCACGAGTGGATGCCATGTAGAGCCCCTGATATTTCTAAACAGTGGAACCCCCCACAAGTGCCCCAATTTTGGAAACTAGACCACTTAGGGAATTTATATAGATGTGTGATGAACCCCCAGGTGATTAACAGAAGTTTATAATGTAGACCCGTGAAAATAAATAAAAAACACATTTTACCAACAAAAATGTACTTTTAGCCCCAAATTATTTGTTTTCTCAAGGGTAACAGGAGAAAAGGACCAAAAAAATTAGTTCTGCAGTTTCTGTTTGGGTGCATGGCTTGGCTCGGAAAAAAGGGGTAATGTTTTTGAATGCAGACTTTGATGGAATGGTCTGCGGGCGTCATGTTGCATTTGGAGAGCCCGATTTGCCTAAACAATAAAAAAAAACACAAGTGACCCATTTTGGAAACTACACCCCTCAAGGATGTTATCCAGGGGTAAAGTGAGCAATTTGAAACCACAAGTACTACACAGAATTTGATAATATTAGGTAGTCAGCCATTTGAAAATTTTCAGTTTTTTTTTACGAAAATGTTGTTTTAGCCCTAAAATTAGTAATTTTCACAGTGGATAATAAGAGAAAATGGACCCCATAGTTTGTTGTATAAAACCTTTCCTGGTTTTGTATTTAGCAAGAGGGCAGGGGTTAATTATAAAAAAGATGAGCATTTGGCATATATGTATTGCATATATATGTATATATATGGTGTTTCTCATCACAGTGACAAGGTTGGTGGGGGGTAGGGTTCTTGGAGTTGACGCTGATTGGTCAGGGGAAGGAATTGTAAGTAAATTCCAAGCAGTTGGAAATTGTGTGGGGTTGATCTGGCATTTGGTTATGGGCTCTGGACGGGGTTTTACCCCAGGAGCTTTTGGTGGTTAGTCTTCCTGGAACGAGATGAATGGTGCCCTCGAGCTGGTGATGGACGGCTGAGGGTAAAATGGTGGTCGAGGTTCGCTTGTATTTTGTCAGATAAAAAAGCCAGATCTTTTAGCTCCAAGAACCCTCCTCTCATATTTACATACAGATTGTATTAATATTTATTGTTATATGTTATTGTTTGTTAATAAAATTGGCCGCTGTGGCCAAAATTTATGCAAAGAGTATAAATAGTATTGTTTTTATTTAAAGGGGGTGACTTTTTTTACGGATTGGTTTCAGGATGGAGGTTGCAAGGTAAGAAGCAGCATTCGCCATACGCGGTCAAGGAAAGAGCACTATTTGCTTGGGATAGATTGTGAATCCTACGTCACATTTGAAGAGCCCCTGACATGTGAAAACAGCAGAAACCCCCAGAAGTGACCCCATTTTGGAAACTAGACCCCTCAAGGAATTCATCTAGGGAGTTTAGTGAGTATTTTGAACCTGTAGGTGCCTCACAGAATTTTATGACATTGAGACATGGAAATATGAAATTTTAGTGGTAAAAATGTAATTTTTGTGTTAGCTGCAAATTTGTCAGGTACACAAGGGTTAATATGTGAAACTAGACCCCACAATTTATTGCGCAATTTCTCCCAAATGCAGTGCTGCCCCATATGTTGACAGAAATTACTTGTTAGGCCACACGCTATCTCTGAGAAGGAAGGAGCGCTATTTGGCTTTTGGACCACAACTTTTGCTAGAATAGTTTGCTGGTGATATTTGCCTAGCTCAGAATGTGACTGAAAACCCCCCAAAATGACCCCATTGTAGAAACTGCACCTCTCAATGAATTCATCTATGGCTGCAATGACCATTTTGTAACATCAACGATGTGCTTTATTCTGGAGAATTGAAAATCTGCCAGTCTATCACCCATACATTGTACCCCCATACAGTGTAGAGCCCCCATATATTGTAGTGCCCCCATACATTGTGCCCAACTTGTGCTTATAGCGATATGCACTCGTAAATTAAGTGCCTTCTCTCCATTAAAATAATGCCAAATATATGGCCTCTTAGTGTGGCTTAGGCACAGTGGGGCTCAGAAGGGGGACATTTGGATTTGAGAGAGCATAATTCACTGGATTTTATTTGAGGGGGCAGGAGCCATGTCACTTTTCCAGAGTCTTTTTTCTACCAGTAATGTGGGAACCCCCTATAGTTCCAGTGACAGATGATGAACCTGAGTCGGAGCTGGTATTGTGCGGGATAAATTAGGGTTTTTATTGGTATTTGAGGTATATAATATTTTTTGATCTCTTCCAATATAAGGCTGGATCACATTCTTGTGTTCTACACTGAGCACTTAAGTGGGGGTTTCCGTGTAAAACCCATAAAACTGCGATTTAGATGAAGCCCTGGAAGAAGCCACCATGAGGCAGATGGAGACACTTCGTACTCCGTTTGGTGTCCGCTTCGGCGGTCTCCATCTTTTTATGCGTGCAAAGATCTGTTGCCGCTCACACTTGTGCACTAAAAAGACATCTAAAATGACTCCATCTGCCACATAAGTTTGTGGTTCCATCGGGGTTTTGTCTGAATTGCAGTTTTGGCAAATTTACACGGAAACCCCCGTCATAAGAGTTCAGCGGAGTGTACATGATAAATGTGAGCCGATCCTTATTCCGATTCTTGGGAGGTAGAATGAGCAAATAGACAGCAGTACAAGAACAGTTATTTTTATTTTTGCGCTGTTCACCGTGCGGTGAACTATAAGTGATGAGGCGGATTTATTATTCTGGTTTGTGCGATTACAGCAATATCAGATTTACATTTTTTTAGGTTTTGCTGCTGTCACATAATAAAAATGCTTTTCTGTAAAAAGTGTTTTTTGTCTCCATATTCTCAGAGCTGTATCTTTTTTTTTTTTGGCAACCAGAGCTGTATGAGGGGTTATTTTTTGAGGGACGAATTGCAGATTTTTTTTGTTACCAGTTTGGGGTACATAATAATTTTTAATTGCTTTTTATTCACATTTTTCAGACACAGAATGAACAAAAACCAGTAATTCTGTTATTTCTTTTCTTTTCTTTTTTTTGCATTGTTCACCGTGCAGTAAAAGTGATAAGACCAATTTGTTTGTCGGGTCGGCACTATTACAGCGATACCGGATTTATATAGTTTTTTTTTATGATTTGCTATTTCTGCACACTAAAAACAATATTTTAGCAAAATGAATTTGTTTTTGCATTGTCCTATTCTGAGAGCTGTTACTTTTTTTTTTGTTGAATGAGACATATTAGGGCTTGTTTTTTGTGGGATGGTTTGGCGTTTTCATTTATACCAT
Organism: Ranitomeya variabilis; assembly: GCF_051348905.1. Taxonomy (NCBI): domain Eukaryota; kingdom Metazoa; phylum Chordata; class Amphibia; order Anura; family Dendrobatidae; genus Ranitomeya; species Ranitomeya variabilis. Next base: position 484,586,830 of record NC_135233.1, on the reverse strand, counting down.
TTTTTTTGCATATGACATTTTGATCGCTGTTTATTCACTTTTTTTTGAGTAACTATGATGAAAAAGCAAAATTTTTATTGTTTTTTTAAATTTTTTTATGGCATTTGCTAAACAGAATAAATAGCATGTGAGTTTTACAGAGTATGTCGTTACGGATGCAGCAATACCAATTATGTGCACATTTTTTTGTTTTATCAGTAGTGTTGAGCGATACCGTCCGATACTTGAAAGTATCGGTATCGGATAGTATCGGCCGATACCCGAAAAGTATCGGATATCGCCGATACCAATACCCGATACCAATACAAGTCAATGGGACACCAAGTATCGGAAGGTATCCTGATGGTTCCCAGGGTCTGAAGGAGAGGAAAGTCTCCTTCAGGCCCTGGGATCCATATGAATGTGTAAAATAAAGAATTAAAATAAAAAATATTGATATACTCACCTGTCCGGAGGCCCCTGCACCTTACCGCTGTTAACCGGCAGCTTCCGTTGCTTAAAATGAGCGCGTTTAGGGCCTTCCATGATGTCACGGCTTCTGATTGGTCGCGTGCCGCTCATGTGACCGCCACGCGACCAATCACAAGTCGTGACGTCACTGACACTCACTGACTCAGCCTGTGAAACCCAGTTTATTGCTGGATCTCATGGGCTACCATACTCTGGGGTCATCACATGACCTCCACGTACCACAGTAACCATCAGGACCTGTGATTCTCATTGCGGGGGTCTGATGGTTACTAAGGGGGTCTTGCGACCCCCTTGTAACAACTTAAATACAGCTGTCACGATTGACAGCGGTATTTAAGGGGCCCCAATTGGTCAAAAAAACAGTCCGGTCCGATACTGCAGGGTGTCAGCTGTCACATACAGCTGACACCCGCAGGAAACGCTGCCCTTATTCTCTGATTCCTCAGTGCCGTTAAAAAGCGGTGCTGAGGAATAAGTACTCTTAATGACCACAATTAAAAGGCGTATCAGCAGACGTTAAAGGGTTAATGCCAAATGCAATGATTAAAAATGTTTAAACCGTAGACAGAAATCAACAAAAGCAAAATCATATGGCAAGAAGGAGCTAACAACATTTAAATACATAGTAAACGCAAAGCAAAAATATTCTTCACCTACAGTTTGATATATTGTTGGATTCACAGTCGTATGACAAGGTGCAAATGGTCCATTGCTGTCCAAGAGCAGAGAACACCAGTGCTGGGCAAACCTCTCTGCAGGAATCAAAATTACATTTTATCTATTTGTTATGAATTTTCAAATATTTGTAAAATACATAATACTGAGGAGCAAGCAGTAACATGCAAATTAAAGAATGAGATCCGCTAATGGTAAATTCCTGGTCTACATACCATTCTCCATGCTGAGCGAGCATGGATTCTCATAACTGTCTTTAACATCTGCACAGTTTCCAAAACTCTTCCATGAGTTGGCAAAAGCAGAAGCTGTTCCTTCCAGAACACCATTGGCAGCTCGGAAATCATCAGTCCGGATGTTGTTGAAATCTCCACAGAGACCTGTTGATCAGAGAGTAAGATTCCTGTTTAACGTACACAGGACCTGACTTATAGATTTGTACGTGTTGCATTTGAAGCTGCATCAACCACGAGAAGCCAAGGTTCAGCCCCATAATTTCTCCTATTAAAAGCAAATGGATCGCGTAAATAATAATAATAGTTTATTTACTAAACAAAACAAAAGACTTGGGTATACTAATAGATCATAAACTAAACAATGAGTCAACAGTGTGATGCAGCAGCAAAAAAGGCAAATGCAATTCTGGGATGTATTAACATAAGCATACAGTCTAGATCACGTGAAGTCATTATTGCCCTCTACTACTCTTTGGTCAGACCTCATCTGGAATACTGTGTCCAGTTTTGGGCACCCCATTTTTAAAAAGACATCAACAAACTGGAGCAAGTTCAGAGAAGAGCGACCAGAATGGTGACTGGTCTGCAAACCATGTCCTACGAGGAACGGTTACAGGATTTGGGAATGTTTAGCTTGCAAAGACGAAGACTAAGAGGAAACTTAATAGCTGTCTACAAATATCTCAAGGACTGTCACATTGTAGAAGGATCATCTTTATTTTCTTTTGCACAAGGTAAGACTAGAAGCAATGGGATGAATCTGAATGGGAGGAGACACAGATTAGATATTAGAAAAAACTTTTTGACAGTTAGGGTGATCATGATCAATGAATGGAACAGGCTGCCGCAAGAGGTGGTGAGTTCTCCTTCCATGGAAGTTTTCAAATGGAGGCTGGACAGATTTAGTGAATCCTGGGGGGTTGAACCAGATGACCCAGGAGGTCCCTTCCAATTCTACCATTCTATGAATGAAACATGTTCTTTTTTATCTAATTTTACTTATAATTTCTTTGTTTTTAAGGTTGAATGTGGACATAAGTCCATCGAGTTCAACCTATGATCTAGCCTACTGATCCAGAAAAAGGCAAAAACACGATGAGGCCGACACTATTAGCTCCATAGTAAGGGAAAATTCCTTCCTGACTCCACATCAGACTAGCTCCCTGGATCAACGTCCGATCACAGAATCTAGTGCCCACAACCTGTGATATTATATTTTTCAAGAGAGCATCCAGGCCCCCTTTGTACTTTTGTAGTGAATAAACCATCACAACATCAGGAGACAGAGAGTTCCATAGTCTCACTGCTCTTACAGTAAAGAATCTGTGTCTATGATTATGATTAAACTTTCTTTCCTATAGATGTAGAGAATGCCCCCTTGTCCCCATCACAGGCCTAAGTGTAAAAAGATCCTTAGAAAGATCTCTGTATTGTCTCCTCATATATTGTGTATTGCAATAAGATCGACCCTAAGCGTTCATTTTTCCTAATTGAATAACCCCAAGTTTACTTTTTGAATGCATATTTTTTATTTTATTTTGTACATGGTTATGGGGGCAGCCATCTTGCCTGAGATACAGTTACAAGTATTTAGAGATATGTTTTAGAGCTATATGGACCATACGTGACAATCATCTGGAGATGACTCTTTGGGACCAATTCATCACAACTTTAATGCTATGTGCATATGTCCGGAATTGAAATTTCGCCGGCAAATCTGCAACTCTCTGCTGCGGGAAATACGCATGTGGAATTGGCATGCATTTTCCCGCTGAACACTAGCATTTTGCAAGCGTAAATCACTTGCAGAATGCTAGTGTTTTCTAAGCGATCTTTAGCATCGCTTGGAAAACTGATTGACAGGTTGGTCACACTTGTCAAACACAAGTGTGACCAACTTTTTACTGTTGATGCTGCCTATGCAGCATCAATAGTAAAAAGATATAATGTTAAAAATAATAAAAAAAATAAAAAATCATGATATTCTTACCTTAGGCGGCCTCCGCTGTCTTCCCAATTTTTACGATGCTCCCGCCAGCTCCAGTTCCCAGTGATGCCTTGCGACAATAAATCCAGATGACGTAGCATTACGCGAGACCACTACGTCATCACAGGTTATTGTTGCAAGGCATCACTCGGAATGGGAGCTGGCGGGAGCATAGCTAAGGCCTGGGCAGGATCCGGGGGCCGCCAGAAGGTAAGTATATAACTATTTTTTATTTTAATTGTTTTTTTTTTTACACAGGATATGGTGCCCAGTCCCTGGAGGAGAGTCTCCTCTCCTCCACATCCGGGTACCATCCGCACATGATCTGCTTACTTTGTGCATGGTGGGCATAGCCCCATGCGGAAAGTAAGCGGATCAACGCATTCCTATGTGTGCGGAATCGCAGAGATTCCGCACAAAGAAAGAGCATGCTGCGTATTTTTCTGAAATGCGATTCCGCCGCAGAAAAATACGCAGCACAGCATTGCGGAATCCCATTGAATTCAATGGGTTGTGTTGTGTATGCATTTTCGCAGCGTTTTCACTGCATAAAAACATGGCAAAAATGCATACAATCCGCAACGTGTGCACATAGTCTTACTCCAGAAAAGAGACATAACAGCTTTGAAAAATTTTAAAATATTTGTCCAACATAGAGTTGAGCATATATTTTGCAAATTTTCATGTTTTCACGCCAGCTTGAATCAGCTCTGCCAAAAAATGGGCGGAGCTGGGGAGAGTTTTGCATGGCATGTATGTATTGCAGACATTTGTATGGCAGTAACATTTCTGGCTCAGCGCTCACCACTCAAAAGATGTGCCAAATTCATTAAGCGGTGTGCGCCTCTTAATGCATTCAGCGTCTTGTACTGCAGTAAGACTGGCATGGCATGGCATGGGTGTGCACTTACACCAGTCTTGATGAATCGGCCCCACTGACTCTTGAAATAATTTTTAGGTATGCTGTATGATCGTTTCAGTGGTCAGTGTGCAGGGAGGTGAGAGAGGTTATGCTGTCACCAATGACTATTGTGTAACATGTGATCCTATATTATCTATATAACTTCTAGTTATCTTTCATTTTGATCCTACCTTACAATAGGATAGAGAAAAGTGATTGGGAGAACAGGAAGTGTCAGCCTACTATGAGAATCTGCAAGATTTCATGTTTTTTTTCTTAAAATAAAGAAAGTGACATGGAAAAAACACCAAAAAAATCATAAAACATGATTAAGATAAAAATTTACGTAAACCGGCAATTTCCATTTTCTAATGACACACATTGCCTTTACATAATTTGGATTCTTAGTAATAGATAAGCTATGAACTTTAGATGTGTTTTAGGAGACTTTGAAGCAGAAGAGAAACATGCGTAATTGTCATAATGGAAATTAAGTACAAAATTGTTATGAAGATGGAGGAGGTGGACTGAGCAGAATACTGACTCAAACTTATGGTGTTGCTGTCAGAGGCTACATCATCTGTTATGATTGAGGCAACTGATGATGTGACATGATTTTCATTATGCACTCCTAATCGATAAGCTTGCCAGAAGCAAAGGAGTAAAAATAAATACACCTAATTATATCCCATATAATGCCATGAAGGGAACAACCAATGAAAACCAAACAGAGAACCTTCACAAAAGGCCAAGTATTGATAAAAATATTTATGTCTTTATTGAAAGATTATAAAATTAAAAACAAGGAAAATACCACAAGAGACCAAATGGTGGGACACCCACAGCAACTGTGATAGAAATATATATATCATGTAGATCTCACTTGCATGTATACCCCTCTATAATCATATATACTCATATGCTCACAGCCAATATATACATTATAATCAATGGATTAAAATGGCTGACAATGAACTGATATGAGCCAGACAGATTGTGTGGGGTTTTCCATCTCTCAAAAGCAGAACAGTGTCAGATGTATTAACTGCTGATCAAATGTCTCATCTTTGTCCTACATACAGAGGTACATTTTAGTTCCTTAATCTGCAGTCATATGAGCATTAATCACAATATTCCATATATGTTTAGATAACCAATGACAGAGGAGCTAGACAATATGGTAATTAACTAACCACCCCTGACAACCCCTAACCACTCCTTTCTATGTGAAAATATAAAACTATGTATGTACAATAAAGTACCAGTATTGATGGAATGTTGTTCTGTCACAGTTGTGTACAGTCCATTCTTAATGAGCGCTCAAAATACTCAGTCTAATTGGGAGCGGCCGCAGCACACACAGAGGGATAAATTTATCCAACCCAAATATTTCCATAACATTAATGGCCCCCAACAGTGAGGCATGGATGAAACGCACACGTGGACCCACTACTGACCGGAAAGAAGGAGGTTGTAGCCGTGGCCTTGGCACAGGGGCAGGAGACTGCGCAGCTCCATAAGTAAGGTAAGAAAATGTTATCATCTTACCTGAAAGTCCCCTGTGCCCAGTCCTTGTCTATGCCTCTTGCCGGTCAGGTGTGTGGTCACCAATTCCCAGGTAGTGCAAAAAATCCGTAGCCACGAATCGAAGCCCTGGGAGGTGTCTGCTGTGTGCCGTGTATATGTTCTATGTTTGTGTAAGATCCGGGAGAAGGAAGGAAAAGTGACTTGTTTTTGGTGGCTGGGTAACAGACCGCAGGAGGTCAAATCGCTCGATAAGTTATTGCAGGATTCCCGTGCATAGGAAGGACAGGTAGTTCCGGGGCAGGCAGTCCCATGTTCCAGGCACGGGTAGTGATAACTTAGAGGGCTACTGCAGATTCCCGTAGTGCCGGCGATCCAGTTAGGACGTCCGGACCGGGGTGGTAGATTTCCTGCTTGTTGTGCTTCTCACTCAGGCACTCAGGCGGACGGGCGCAGGTGCGTCCAGTGCGATTGGCAGTAGTCTGTTCCCAGCGCAACCTGCACGTGTCACAGAATTTAAAAGGGAATCTCCCGGATTGTCTATCTGTATCTGTTTCTGTTTGGTTCTATTAATGTATTGCTGCTTTAAGAATACAACTGTAAAGGAAAGTTTGTTTTTTTTTCCTTTCCTTTCTACTTCCCCTTTTCCGAGCAGAGATCTATGCATTGTAAATCACACTGTCACATCGGGTTTTTTTACTGACTGTTTTCAGCTGCAATGCTGGCTATGTGTAGCTTTTTGTGAAGAAGTGAAATTTAAATTGTATCCATCATTTTTGATGTGACATACGTGTTTTCAGATACGTGATTTTAGTGACATTTGATATGATTGCAATAGCATACGGAACGAAAAGAGGAAGTGTGTCTCTGACTGTATTTGAGCGCAGAGATTCTAAAAGAAAAAAGGAGAAGAGAAAAGCCGTTTTAATTTTTAATTTTTTTTTACTCTCTTAAAGGGTCTTTTTCTTTTTGCGGCATTTTAAAGTTTTTTAATTATGTTTTCCTCAATCTTCAATCTCTTTACCTTTTTTACTTTTTTGGGGGGAACAAGTTTTTTTTTCCTTTCCTTTTGTATCAAAATTTTGAGTTTTTGGTTGTGAACTAAGTTTTTGACGGTTTTTCTTATCGTTTTGGGTTTTTCTTAAGAGTTTTATATACTCATTTTTTAGAAGTTTTTTTTTCTACCGTTTTTTTCATTTTTTTGTGTTTTTCATTTTTTGCTTTTGCCATGGGGAATAAAGTGGCCAAGCAACAGGAGAGTCTTTTTATTTCCTAATGAGAAAACAGCTCCTAGATAGTGGCAGAACACGAAGGTGTTAAGTATGTGAAGATTTTTGGAAGGTATAAAGTACGTGAAATTCATTAGAATGGCAGATTTCAAGCTGTGGAGTGGCATGACGTAGAAGGGAAAATAGGGGAAGTTAGCTGATGTTAGATTGCTGAATGCTAATACATGGTATGAAGTAGCAGCAGAGCTTACATCATTTAAGTGGTACAGAAAGTTATGTGAGCAAACCAGGAAGTGATTTTTGTGGGTATGAGACGGGAGAATCTGCGCAGTAGGTAGTTATTTTTGCACAGTATGTGGCGCGCCCCGTCTCTCCCTACAGGGAGAAGGCATAATTGCTCCTCTCTATTATTCTTGTTGTTCTCCTCTATCCTCCTTTTTCTCTGTCAGTCTTTTCTCTCCGCATTCTTCTCCCTCGCTCTCTTTTCCTCTCCTCTTCCTCCACACTTTTCTCTTCTCTCTCCCCCTCTCTATCTCTCTCCTTCACACCTTCCATCTTCTCCTCCCTCTTCTCCTCACCCTCGCTCTCTCCTCCTTCTCCACATCCATCTCTCCTCCTTCTTCTCCTCACCCATCTACACTCCTCCTTCTCCACTCCCCCACACCTGATCTCCTCCTTCTTTTCCTTCTCCACACCCATCCCTCCTCCTCTCTCCACCTCCTTCTGCACACCCTGATTCTCCCCGTTTCTCTTTACCACACCTTTCTATCTCTCTCTCTTCCTTTGTCTCACTCCTCAACCCCTCCCTCTTCTTCTTCCTCTTTTTTCCTCCTTGTTGCCGGCTGGGCCAACGCCCAATTCAAACAATATGGTGCTTACAGCACAAGGTTTCCCTCTATGCCCCTGGCACAAACCAGACATTGCCATTTGTGATATCGGGGAAAGAAAGTGAAAATCCCCCTACACACAATGCAGTGGGCAGCCCCCAGACATATCAGACAGCAGGCAGCTCAGCCCTGGGTGCAGAGGGGGGAGGAATGATATCAGAACGAGCTCACTGACAGATCCTCCGTTACCTCATTTCACAGTCAACAATATTGTAACCCTTAAGGTTTTACATGAACTTTGATATCACCATGTATTGATAATGTACAACTTCAGCACCGGTCAGAGCTGCCTACATTCACACCAACATAGAACTATAAGCCTAATCCATCACAGCTTCAGCAAGGGGGGAGATATCCTCACAGCAACTTCTAAGTCCAATATCAGTCAGTGTACGACCCCAGTACAAGCTATCACAACTATTCCTCTGATGAAGATGAAGAGGAAACATCATACATGCTGTCCAGTACTAGAAAAGAAACCCACAGGCACCAAGAATGCAGGGGCAGATAGAGGCACCACCATTACACTATGTGCACTCCACCCCAAGTCAGGTGACAATCCTCCAGACCCAGGGATGCATCCCATGCCATTTTACCGAAGAAAGTAGCAGAAGCAATAAACATATGCAGCCACCTGGAATGATCTCTGGGCCATGAATGAAAATAGAAGCAGTGATGCACTCTGGCCAATCATGAAGGAACAATTCAAACTTCCAGCAGAATTAGATGTACATGCTTGGGAGTCAGGGCCACAGCTAATATAACAGCTCAGAGAGTGGGCCAAAGGCAGATTGGCAGGACAAGCCAAAACCAAGAGCCAAGATAAGACAGTCTGTAAAGAAGTTTCATGGCAGAGTAATGCAAGTATTCCTAGACTTGGGCTTCATCATTCAAGACCAGATACACAGGCAAATGTTGGCACAGGTCTTTGTGCATGGACTGACCCAGAAAAATGTTTTATGTGCGCCTAGGAGACTGTTTATTGCCGATTGTCACCAAAATTGCCACCATTATAGCACCACAAAAGAGCTCAAAGAAGGAAAAGGGTGCCGTGCTGCTGAGAACACCAGAAGGGAAGCCAGAGGTGAAGATGCTGCAAAGTGCCGATCAACACACCGGAAGAACCGCTGCAGACTCCAGAGAGGAGACACCGACCTCAATAAGGTTAGCAAAGGGGAGAAGCTATGTTGGAGCAGGGGGAAGAAGTGATGGCAGATGCAGCCACAGCCCCTGTAATGCTCCAAGACCTTGGGTTGGATGCAGCCACCGGTCTCATGGCACCCCCGGGCCTCGCCACGAATGCACCTGCAGGCCCTGTCTTCCCACCGCAGCTTCAATCAGCAGGCCGGACCCCGCTGCCGCTGCGGTACCCATCATGTTGTCCGCAGTAGCCAAAGGGATTGAGTCCCAACCAGGGGTGCAGAAGACAGCCCCTCTCATGGTGACCACTGACCTGGAAGCGCAACCACCCTACGAAGACAGAAGAAGTGTCAAGTGTTACATCTGTGGCAAGTTTGGCCATTTCCAGAACCAGTGCAGGGCACCCACGCCCCCGAAGAGACTGGACCCATGCAATCCAAGAGTTGGTCCAGAGAAACAGGTCAAGGAGGAAGTGCAGAAAGCAGTGAAGTACCCCGTCCATAGGACAGAGGCAAGCAAGCCAGGCCCGCAAGACACTATGCTCCTGACATGTAAAACTTCATCTGCAAGACCACTACCTCAAATTACCCTTAAAATGGATGGCGGTGTCAGATCCAACGCGTTGCAGCCAGAAGTGTGATGACACCTGTGGAACTCGCTGATCCCACCTGCCTAAAAGAATCCTCTGTGCCTCGCATGGGCATTGATGGTCAAGTCAGACATTCTCAGCTTACAAAGCCACTGAGCGTGTGCACTCAGCCAGGACGCGCTATCCTGTCCCAGTTTGTGGTGTCAAGGACCTGCCACTCAACCTGCTGGGAGCAAACCTACTGCAGAAGCTGAAGGCAACCACAGTGTTCCACGAAGATGGGACAGTGACACTTTCTTCATCCCTGACCCAAGAAGAGTCATGCAGGCGGCCCTACAAGAACATTAAGCAACCGATGAGGCCTACTCAAGGAGGTACTGGATGTAGTACCAGAAAGTCTATGGTCTAAGGGACCCCAGCACGTGAGAAAACCTCAAGTTGCCCCAGTACGGGTGTCACTCAAGCCATGTACCCCGTACCCTCATAAGGCCCAGGTAAGGCCTAGAGTCAAGCTGCCTCTGACCAACTGAAGGTCTACCTGGAAATAGGAATCATTGTTCCTCGTACATCGCCTTGCAATACCCCGCTTTTCCCCGTCAAGAAAAAGACTGTAAAAGGAGAGCCAGCCAAGTTCAGAATGGTATATGACCTGAGAGCTGTGAATGACGCCACGGTGTTTGAAACTGCAAATATGCCGAATCCGCACACTCTGCTCTCAAATGTGCCTGCCACAGCAAAAGTGTTCACAGTGAACAACCTGGCTAATGTTTTCTCCAGTGTTCCCCTTCATCTGGAAGACCAGTTCCTGTTTGCCTTAATGCACCAGGGGGGACACCACACATGGACAGTGATGCCACAGTGGGCCCAGAACAGCCCTTCACAGTTCACCAAAGCAATGTCCACAGTTCTCACCAACTGGGTCGCAGAACATGCAGAAGTAACCCTGCTACAATACATGGACGATCTACTCCTTTGTGCAATTGACTTTGACACGTGTAAAGCCCATTCCTTGTATCTCCTACTCTACCTGGCGGAGCAGCACTGCAAGATCTCAAAGAACAAAGTCCAGTGGTGTCTGAAGCAAGTTACGTTCCAGAGACACTGTATTGCTCACCAGGCGAAACGCCTGACAGATGACCGGAAGACCACAGTGGAGAAGATGGTTCTACAGGCCTTCCTCGGCCCCGTTCCTCCTGACTGATGCAGCCTTCAGCTCATTCAAGAAGTTAAAAGGCACAGTAGTCTCAGCGCCAGCACTAGGCCCATCTGACTACGAGAAGCCATTCCGTCTCTACTTGATGAGAAAAGAAGGCCTTGCTACTGGAGTCCTGACACAGCTTCAGGGGGGAAAGCAGAGACTTTCGGACTACTTTTCAGCTTGCCTGGATCCAGTTGCAAGGGAAGCCTCTTCCTCCCGCATGAAAGCAGCAGTTGCAGCACACGCCCTCCTGGACAGGACTACTGACATCAGTGGAAAAACCATTGGAAATCCTGGCTCTGCATGACATCTCAGCAATCCTCAACCAAACCCAGCTAAAACATCTCTCCACCACCAGGCATCTTCGCCTCCAGTGCTCTCTACTCCTGCCCAACAATGTCACCATCTCCAGATGCACAGTCCTCAACCCGTCCACTCTACTCCCACTCCCAAGGGGGGATAGAGATATGGACCCTCAGATAAAAAGTCTGCATGGGATCTGAATTTGCTCCGGATGGATGACCATGATTGCTTCAGCATCATGCAACAGGAAACAGCAGGACTACCCAAGGTGGCAGAAGAGCCACTGACCAGCCCAGAGTTGATCCTCTTTGTGGATGGCTCCAGATTTGCAGATGATGAAGGAAGATTCCACACGGGATGTGCAGTGACCAGCAATCAAGAGATCCTGTGGTCCAGAAGTCTGCCGCCCAGTCTGTCAGCCCAGGAAGCAGAACTGATAGCGCTGATGAAGGCCTACCAGATGGCAGTAGACAAGACTGAGAAAATGTATACCGATTCAAGGTACTCACATGGCATAACACACGACTTCGGACCCATCTGGGCTGCAAGGGACTTCATCACAGCAAGCGGAACAACCGTGAAGCATCATGGAGCCATTAAGGACCTGCTGAACACACTTCAACTTCCAAAAGTGGTGACAATACTAAAAGTCAATGCGCATGGAAAACTGAACACAGTAGGGGCACGAGGCAACAACATGGCGGATATGGCAGCCAAAGAAACAATCAAGGGAAGACAATATGGACAAGTGGAAGAGGTCGTAGAGCCCGACGGCTGCTACAGGACGGCTGAAGACAGGAAACCTGACAAGATGACATCCTGGGATCTGCTCAAAAAAGCTGCAAGAGCAAGCCCCAAAGGACAAGAAGGAATGCTGGATGCAGAAGTGAGCAACACATGAAGAAGGAAGGGTATACTAAATGGACTACAAACCCGGTTTACCCCGAAGCATGTACCCTATGGTGGTCCAGTGGGCACATGGGCCCACACACAGATTAAAGACACAGATGAATGTTCCGATTGGTGCTTACTGGTTCGCTCCAGAAATCTCCACCCTAACAGCCAAGTTCATAAACAGCTGTCTGACCTGTGGCAAATGCAACCCTGGAAGAATGAAGAAAGTTCCCACACATCGTCTTGCCAGACCACTGTACCCCTTCCAGAGGATCCAGATAGACCACATCCAGATGCCGCCAAGTGGAGGTTTCAAATATGCCCTTGTGGCCGTGGACATGTTCTCAGGATGGCAGCCAGAAGCTTTCCCAGTGAAGAACCAGTCAGCAAAGACTACTGCAAAGAAGCTACTCTCAGAGACGAGATATGCAGCTATGGGGTCCCAGAAGTGATAGAGAGTGACCAGGGACCCACATTCACAGCAAACCTCACATGAGAGATCTAGTCAGCAGTAGGGTCAGACTTAGGCCTACACTCTCCCAATCACACTACTCAGTGTTAGGCACACTCCCAGAGGCCCAGAAAAGCTGTTACCATATGAAATTTTGTTTGTGTCTAGTCCCAGGTTAGGGGTATCCTGTCCCTTAGCAGCTGATTATGCAATATGATACTTTGTCTGCTTATGTAAATTGAAATCACCAAGAAACTTGCTAACATCCATTCTCGAGTTTTTTTCTTCATTCCCAGATCCAGATTCAGTGTCCAGTACGCACTCCTCGAAGCCAGGAGACTGGGTGTTGGTGAAAAAGTTTGTAAGGAGAACACCACTCGATCCCAGATTTGATGGTCCTGTTCAAGTGCTGCTGATGACACCAAACTCTGTGAAACTGGAGGGAAGACCCACTTGGATCCACTCATCGCATCGCAAGAAAGCTCCCCTACCAGAAGATGACATCCAAGCCAGAATGATGTTGCGGCCTGACCGAATAGATGACCTACCTGATAAAGACTACACATCGCTCACTACACATGCTATTGACTAAGAGACTGATTGCAATGAACCCCCTTTAGGGACAGATCTCCTGACCGCCCATTTGCGAAAAGTCTGTACTGAGTGGGGCACAGGCGTTAGGCTTGTGTCAGTTCGCCGACAGCACAAAAGAGTTGCAGCGCTTTGGGACAGGAGGCTAGGATTAGGGCAAGTGATATCTAAGGGGGGCTTGTGATAGAAATATATATATCATGTAGATCTCACTTGCATGTATACCCCTCTATAATCATATATACTCATATGCTCACAGCCAATATATACATTATAATCAATGGATTAAAATGGCTGACAATGAACTGATATGAGCCAGACAGATTGTATGGGGTTTTCCAGCTCTCAAAAGCAGAACAGTGTCAGATGTATTAACTGCTGATCAAATGTCTCATCTTTGTCCTACATACAGAGGTACATTTTAGTTCCTTAATCTGCAGTCATATGAGCATTAATCACAATATTCCATATATGTTTAGATAACCAATGACAGAGGAGCTAGACAATATGGTAATTAACTAACCACCCCTGACAACCCCTAACCACTCCTTTCTATGTGAAAATATAAAACTATGTATGTACAATAAAGTACCAGTATTGATGGAATGTTGTTCTGTCACAGTTGTGTACAGTCCATTCTTGATGAGCGCTCAAAATACTCAGTCTAATTGGGAGCGGCCGCAGCACACACAGAGGGATAAATTTATCCAACCCAAATATTTCCATAACACAACGACCTTAGCAACAGACAGAGTATGCAACAATAGGTGAAATATAAATAGTTATATAGTACAAATTCACAACATTGACCGACGAATGCCAGCAAGGGCACATATAAATATGAAGTAATCAATAAGTGATATATGCAATAAATAATTACAAATAAGTTAATGTACTAACACTGTGTCCATGTTGGCATCAGGCAGGCGAAGGAACAGTCATCAACAATAGTCATAATAGTGTATAAGTATACAGAGCTGAATAAATAATCAAGGCATAGTTACCCGAAAAGGACGCACCAGGGGGACCCACCACACTCGACGCGCGTTTCGCACTGAAATGCTTCTGCAATGTTTTTACCACACTTAGCCAACCTTGAGTTGCCAAGAAATGTCCAGCAGGTTTCATGTGACTAGCAAATTGGATAACTCTACTCCAGCCTGCCAATATTATCAGTGTGACATGTATGGGTCTCCAATTTGTCAATTTAAACAGGTGGGCCGAAAAATGTTTCAACTAACTGACATAATTTTCATTTTTTTTTTATAAAACATATCACATTTCTACTTGCTTACCAAGGACCATGTAACAACACATACCAGGAGGAAGGAACACGGTTTAATAACAACAACAGCCCACAATACAGTTGTGTGGTTTACAGTTGTCGAATTAGAATAATAAAACATATATGCAAAAAGTAAAACTTATGTATAATGTTCTAAATTATCTTTTTTAAACCCAGAATGATACTTAGGTTGCTCAGTTCATGCATGGAAAAGAACTTGTGGCAAGGATATCTTATTTTTGTGCCAGGAATATTTGTAAAATTGGACTAGTGAGTTATGTCAAAAAAGTACTTTTTAAAAAATCTATTTTTAGCTTAAATTCACCTCCCTTATCATTCATTTCATAACCATAAAAAACATGTTGCTTGGAAGGTACATGCACAGAAAGTAATTTGCGGCAATAACCAGCAGTATTGTTGTAGCTCCAACATTGTTAAAGTCAACAACCAGTAACACAGTTGCAAAACTTAGTTTTTTTGCATTTTATTCATTTTATTTTTTTAATTACTCCCTACTTGAGCAGAAATGCAACGTCACCTACAAAACTCTAAGATGCAATATTGCGAGGTAGTTACATATAGTTCACAATCGGAATTAAACTTGCGACAACAGCATGCAGAATGGTTGATATGTAGGACTATTAAAGCAAGTTTTCAAAAGTTAAAATGTGCCTTTTCTTTAAAAGATATATATTTCACCTCCCCGGGCCCTTATAAGCAAGAACAGGAAACTAGAAGCTAAATAAATTCATGTCTCAAAAGCTAGCACCTGCATCAAGACACTGTATTGGGGTGGCGTGTATAAGTCTAGTATTGGACTATGACAACAATACAGTGCGCAAATATACAGCTCCGACAAAAATTCAGAGACCACTGCAAAATGTTCAGTTTGTCTGATTTTTCTCTTTACAGGTATATTTTTGAGTAAAATATAAATTCTTCTGTTATTCTATAAACTTCTGACAACATGTCTCCAAATTTCCAAGCAATATATTTTGTATTTTTTTTAAAGGAGAAATGGTCAAAATTACAAAAAATCCCCAGTGCATTCAGACCTCAAGTAATGCAAAGAAAACAAGTTCATAATCCTTTAGAAACAACAATACTACTGTTTTAACTCAGGAAAAGTTCAAAAATCAATGTTTGGTGGAATAACCATAATTTTTAATCACAGCTTTCATGCGTCTTGGCATGCTTTCCATCAGTCTTTCACAGTACTTCTGGCACAAAAATGTAAGCAGTTCGTCTTTGTTTGATGGCTTGTGACTATCTATCATCCTCTTGATTACAATCCAGAGGTTTTCAATGGGGTTCAGGTCTGGAGATTGGGCTGCCCATGAAAGGGTTTTGACGTGGTGGGCTCTTAATTTTTGCAAGAGCTGTATATATGTATATATATATATATATATTTTTTTTTTTCTTCACAGCATTTTGGTTTATTAGCAAAATTAGCACAGAGTGGTATAAACCACCCTTCTTGTTTGTATTCTGAAGGTAATGTTCCTTCAGTATATCATAGATCAAATAATTCACGGCCACACTAGCTATGCAGATCCAGCACTTCTCTAAATCACTTGAATCTTCACAGACTCAGTCAACTCTTCCCATTTTCAGAGTGTTTGAGCACTGCAGTAGTACACCACAATCAGATTAGGCCTTTTCTATCCATGTGTAATGGGCTGTGAAATCTGCCTTTCTATCCCTTTGCTGTAAATGCTTGGCTGGCCTTCATCTTTTCCAGTCCCTGTGAAAGTCCCCCTTATTGGCTGCACAGGACTATGTGATGTGATAGCTGCAGTACATTATGGGGAAGCCCGCCCGGCCACACATGATGCTCTTTGCCCCTGTCTGAATTTTGAGCAGTGTGTGAAATGACTCTGAGCATTTTTTCACTGTTTTTGCCAATCCTTACAAACCGCAAAGTGAGGATCGGGGACCTGCAAATTTCAATAAATTTGACTGAAATTTGATCCTCAGTCGATCGATCTGTTCAACTTACCACATACATTTCCCATATAATCTGGGTCCAAGCTGACAGAGAGCTGCATAACTGGGTCGAGCTGGATTTGCACTTGGATTCCATTGAAACACTTAACTATCAAGTAAAAGGAAGAAGGCTGGAGCAGAGCAAAGTTATCTGTAAAGAAAATAGAGGATGTAAGTTTGCGAAATAGACAAACTTCAAGGGACAATAGACAATGTAAATTATACAGTCCGTTATCCCAACATCTGCCCCATTATTAGGATTGGAAGAAATATAACAAATGTAAGGAACCAGGTGGTCTTTAGGAACATTTCCATTCTTTAGACAAGAAAACTTTGATCTATACTTATCATTTTAACATTAAATTAATGAATACTGATATATGCAAGCATGAAATTATGGAGAGTATACATACCTGTAAAAAGAGGAACGGGGGCATATATACCATTTAAAAGGACAGCCCCAGAGTATTTGACTGTGATAACCTGTAGGAAAAGTCATGTTAGTCTATACACTGATAAAAGCTGGAAATAAAAGAGGTAAAGCTAGAGGCTTCTATGGACATTAGATAACTGTCCGCCGAACAACCGATCGACTGATAGACATCTATCCATGCCAAAAATGGTCATCTTGGATGAGTGATCCTGTGTTTTCTGTCAGAGAGCTGCTGCTAGGCTTCCCTGGCAATAGCTTAGCTCTTGGAGCCTAAAAGGATAGGTCATTATAAATTCAACATGTTTGATCATTCTCTCCCCCAACATCATCTGTTGAAAGAGAGTCAGAAGGAATCCATGAATTTTAGATTGTTGGTAATCTGGGAATTACCAGTGGACTCGGCTGATTTTTAGTGTGCCAGTGGGGTCTTGAAAGTGATCTTTTCTGCTTTATTGGCGAAGTTGGATATTGAACCAAGAGGGTTAGTGTAGGGGCACATCTATAGTGGGTGCAGAGGTAGCAATTGTTCACCAGTTTTGATTATCAGGAGGGACCAAAAGTTCCCTCCATCACATAGAAGAAGAAGACCCTAGCATTATAAATGGCACAAGGTAGGCTGGTGGACTATATCAGATTTGGTACAGGGACCTGTGAGTTTAAAGTTATACCTCTGGGAAAGTAAAAGATAAGCATATAGCAATACTCACAGTTAATCCTTTCTCCAAGAAGAGGGTGACGCTTTTTAGGCAAGTCTCGGTGTGGGTAGTTCCACATTTTCTCAGTTCAACAACTACATTAAACATGTTTTCAACACAGTCCTGAAATGGAAAAAATTAATTTAGTCTACATACAATGAGTACCATATGAATCTTACCGTTATGAGAGTTATATTGGTTTGATTCAGACCTGCAAAAAAGACCTGTAGAAGCAATTGTTACAATGTCATCATTTTACTTTCTCATGGAGGCTAGTAAAATAATATTAGATAACCACTGTAAAACGAGATCCATACGTAGGTGTGCTAACAATTGCAAGAACACCTTTAATTTAAGTATTTAGGATATAAGTATAGGATGTATGTTAAATAATGTTGCTTCATTATTTTTATCTTGATGACCTATCCATAGGTCATCAATATCAAATTGATGGAGGTCTGACACTTGACATCCCCCACCAATCAGCTGTTCTCAGTGCTGGTGGCAACTGGATGTTACCAGTTGTGAAGTTGAACAGCAACACTTTGTCAACTGTGTATTGGCCACTGACGGGTACTACATATCTGCCCCTGTTTGAAGAAATGCGAAAGAATCTGCAGACCCCCACTGCGGCCACTACATAGTTGATGGTTCTGTACTGATCAGCTCTGCAACTGGTAACATTCAGTCACTGCCAGCACTGACAACAGCTGACAAGTGGAGGAACAGGGCATCAAACTCCCACTGATCTGATATTTATGTCGTATTCGGGGAATTAGTCATCAATACAAAAGTAGTTGAGCAAAATGTCTTGAGAAAAGTGAAACAAATATTCTTGGTAATAAATTTATGGGGGATAAAAGTTTGAAAAATCTTTACCTCCTAAGCAATTGGTGGAACATTAAGAGGTACATAATCGTTTCAAATGTTACCGACGTATGGCATAACATCTCATGTCTGTCATTTACTGCTTTCCCATCCTGAAACAATTTATTGGTATAATGTCTCTGCCTGCTGAGTCTCTGCTATAAGTCATCTGTTGCATTGTATCCAATACTTTTAGCTGTATGTCCATCCATAGGTCACTCTAAACATTATCGGGTGAAAGGTGTTAAAGCATGTAGATGTTGTCAGGCCTAGTGTTAGGTCTGGCTGTCTTTGATCATCTATCCTTCCCCTGGTGTGATGACCAGCTGCTAATTTATCCCAAACCAGCTTCCACAATCCCTCTCACCTGACCCTGTAGTCAGCCTATAAATTTATAAGCATCCAAAGTGGTGCACGCGTGTGGGGTGCATGCACATGTCCCTTCAGCAAAGTATCCTTGTAGCTAAGTATCCAGGAGCGGCAGCTAATTCAATGGCAGTTAGCCAGGGCAGGAGTCAGGTAACCCACATATCCCTTTTAGCCATGTGCTTTATTTCTACATTTATCTTCCTGTGTGCCTTTGTCATCCACATTCACCTCCCCATCCCCCCTCCATCACCACTCATCCACATCACCACCACATAAGCCCCTCTCTCCTTCCCTATCCCATGTACAGCTCCCATGCACTTTTTACCTTCCTGAAAAATCTCAGACCATCTTGCCCAAAGATATTGCATATTAAACCATGTCACAAAACCAAGAACTACTTGCTCTTTCTCTTTCTACTGCTACTTATTTCAGGGGTTATCTCCCCCAACCCCAGTCCACCATCAGCCAACTTCAACCCCTCCCCCACCTCACATCAAAACCTTACTAGCCTTACTAACATTAATTGTACTCCATTTCTTTTTTTAATTGTGTATTGTGGAATCCACTGCCTATATGCAACAAGCTTCCTTTCCCACACAACTACTTTCTGAACAACTCTATTAATCTGTTAATCTGTTTGTTTTCACTGAAACCTGGATTCAGGATTCTGACATGGTCTCCCCTGCTGCTATTTCCAATGGCGGCTTAAAATTTTCCCATTCCCTGAGACCCGCAAACAGACTTGGTGGAGGAGTCAGCATACTCCTGTCCCCACAATGCACTTTCCAGGTCATTCCCCCAGTTCCATCATTCTCATTCCCTTCTTTTGAGGTTCACACCATCAGGCTCTTCGATCCTCTCTCCCTGAGAGTAGCTGTCATATACCGCCCCCCCAGGCTTACCCACCCAGTTCCTTGATCATTTCTCTGCCTTGCTGCCGTACTTCATGTCCTCTGAATTACTAACTCTCATCCTGGGAGACATCAACATCCCCATAAACATCCTCACTTCCCTATCTGCATTCCAGCTTCTATCACTAACCATTTCTCATGGTCTTTCTCAGCTCTCGACCTCAGAAACAAACAAAGACAGTAACACCCTTGATCTGGTCTTTGTCCGGCTTTGTTCAATCTCCTATCTATATAACTCACGGCTTCCCCTCTCTGAAAACAAAATTCTCTCTTTCATGCTCACAAAACCTTGCCAACCCCAGCACACTCCTACCTATCACACATTCAGAAATCTACAAGCCGTTAACCCTCATACTCTTACAGACTCCCTACACTTATCACTGTCCCGAATCTCTTCTTTTTCCAGTTCTGATCTGTCTGTACATCACTTCAAAGACACTCTTATAAGCACCCTTGACCAAGTAGCACCCCAACCCTCAGAATCTCCAAACCCAAAGTAAAACAGCCATGGCTCACATCAGAAAATAGATTGCTGACCGTATATAGAAGAAAACTTGCACACCAGAAAACTTTATCCATTAAAAATTTATGTTAAGAACTTATAACTCTGCCCTTCACCTTGACAAACAGACCTACTTCACCACCCCAATCTCCTCACTATCCAACAACCCAAAAAACCTTTTCAACACCTTTCACTCCCTCCTCAGTCCAAAAGCACTGGCCCCTATCACAGACATTTGTGCTGATGATCTGGCCTCACATTTTACAGAGAAAATAGAGAATATTCATCAGGAAATCCACTCCCAGCCACCAAGTGCCATGACTCCCATCTCTCCCTGCATCTCCTCTGGCTCACTTGCCACATTTGATCCCTTCACAGAAGAAGAAGTCTCCAGGCTCCTCTCTTCTTCTTGTCATGCTACATGCACTACTCACACCATTTCCTCACATTTCCTTCAGTCTCTCTCTTTAGTCATCACTAGTGTTGAGTGATACCTTCCGATATGCAAAGGTATCGGTATCGGATTGGATCGGCCGATACCGGCAAAATATCGGATCTCGCCAATACCGATACCCGATACCAATGCATATCAATGGGACACAAAATATCGGAATGGTTCCCAGGGTCTGAAGGAGAGGATACTCTCCTTCAGACCCTGGGATCCATATTCATGTATAAAATAAAGAATAAAAATAAAAAATATTGATATACTCACCCCTCTGACGGCCCCGGCTCTCACCGGTCCAAGCGCCTGCCTCCGTTCGTAAGAATGCAGAGTGAACTAGGACCTTCGATGACGTCGCGGCTTGTGATTGGTCACGTGACCGCTCATGTGACCGCTCACGCGACCAATCACAAGCTGCGACGTCATCGAAGGTCCTTCACTCCCTGCATTCTTAGGAACGGAGGCACCGCTAAGGTCCAGGGTCCGCCGGAGGGGTGAGTATATCAATATTTTTTATTTTTATTATTTATTTTTTACATGAATATGGATCCCAGGGCCTGAAGGAGAGTCTCCTCTCCTCCAGACCCTGGGAACCATACGCACCGCACACTTCCGATTCCGATTTCCGATATCGCAAAAATATCGGAACTCGGTATCGGAATTCCGATACAGCGAATATCGGCCGATACCCGATATTTGCAGTATCGGAATGCTCAACACTAGTCATCACTACCCACCTAACTGAAATCTTCAATCTCTCCCTCTTCTCTTGTATTTTCCCCTCCTCCTTCAAACACTCCATCATTGCTTCATTATTAAAAAAAACCCTCTCTTGATCCATCCTGCACAAATACCTACAGACCAGTCTCCATTCTCTATAGACAAAAGAAACACCAGTACACAGGCAAAGGTACTTACCTGTCATGGCCGCTGACCAATTGCACTATCAAGGTGCAGAGGACCCAAGTTCAGATGGCAACTTCACAGGTGCAGTAGTATTACTGCTCTTGTGAAGTTGCCATCTGAACTTGGGTCCGCTGCACCTTTATAGTGCAATTGGTCAGTGGCCGTGACAGGTAAGTACCTTTGCCTGTGTACTGGTGTTTTTTTTTGTCTATAGTTAGTGGAGGTTTTTCCTCTTATGTTTTTTTTAGATTAGGACTGGCAAGATGTAAGGACCCTTGATGTGGGTTGCCAGCTTAAGTATTGTGGCCATAATATCAACCAATACCTTGCATATATTGCTATGTTTTTGTGCACTCTATATTTTTCAGGGTGCAGTTGGGCCCTAGATGGCTCTGTAAACTGTGGCCTCTGTTCACATAGGATGCATTAGTCAGCACTGGTTAGCCTGCCATATGGGGTCATTAGTAGGCTTTGGGCCATATGCTCTGTATTTTCTGTGTGAACATGCCACATACAGACTATGTTTTTTCATTGGTGTACCAAGCAGCCAATCCCTGATTGTAGGCTGGCTGCCTCATCGGTATTACTGCACCTGTGAAGTTGCCATCTGAACTTGGGTCTGTTGCACCTTGAAAGTGTAATTGGTCAGTGGCCGTGACAGGTAAGTACCTTTGCCTGTGTACTGGTGTTTTTTTTGTCTATAGTTAGTGGAGGGCTTTCCTCTTACGGTGTTTGTTTAGATTAGGACTGGCAAGATGTAAGGACCCTTGACGTGGGTTGCCAGCTTAAGTATTGTGGCCATAATATCAACCAATACCTTGCATATATTGTTATGTTTTTGTGCATTTTATATTTTTCGGGGTGCAGTTGGGCCCTAGATGGCTCTGTAAACTGTGGCCTCTGTTCACACAGGATGCATTAGTCAGCACTGGTTAGCCCACCATATGGCGTTATTAATAGGCTTTGAGCCATATGCTCTGCATTTTCGAACATGCCACATACAGATTATCTTTTTTCACTGGTGTACCAAGCGGCCAATCCCTGATTGTAGGCTGGCTGCCTCATCGATATTACTGCACCTGTGAAGTTGCCATCTGAACTTGGGTCCGCTGCACCTTGATAGTGCAATTGGTCAGTGGCCGTGACAGGTAAGTACCTTTGCCTGCGTACTGGTGTTTTTTTTGTCTATAGTTAGTGGAGGTTTTTCCTCTTATGGTGTTTTTTTCCAGTCTCCATTCTCCCCTTCATCTCTAAACTCTTGGAGTGCCAGGTCTATTCCCACCTTATCTGTTACCTCTCCACTCACTCTCTCCTAGACCCTTCACAGTTCGGCTTTCGCCCCTTAAATTCTACAGAAACCACACTCATCAAAGTGACCAATGACCTTTTGACAGCAAAACGTAGCAGTGACCACTCTCAGCTCATTCTTCTTGACGTCTCTGCAGCTTCACACTGTTGACCACCATCTCCTACTCTCTATGCTCCAACTAATAGGCATTAAGGACACTGCTCTCTCCTGGTTTTCTTCCTATCTTTCTGACCACTTTTTCAGTGTATCGCTGGCTGGCTCCACTTTTTCTTCTCTTCCTCTCACTGTTGGGGTCCCTCAGGGTTCAGTTCTTGGCCCTCTCCTCTTCTCTCTTTACATGGCCCCAATCGCAAAGACCATCAGCAGGTTTGGCTTTCAGTACCATCTTTATGCTGATGACACACAACTATACACGTCTTCCCCTGACCGTACCCCCGCTGTACTACAGAACACCAATTACTGTCTGTCCACAGTTTACAACATCATATCCGTTCGCGGTCTGAAACTCAACCTTTCCAAAACTGATTTTTTTTCTGCTCCTGCCTTCTAATCACCTCCCTAAATTTGATATCTCGCTCTCCGTGGGTGGTGCCATAATAACTCCTAGGCAGCAGGCACACTGTCTGGGTGTTATGTTTTACATCAATCTTTCCTTTACCTCCTATATACAATCTCTTGCCTGCTTTTGTCACTTGCATCTAAAGAACATCTCTAGAATCCGCCTGTTTTTAACCATGGAAACAACTAAAACCCTCACTGTTGCCCTGATCCAATCCCACCTTAACTACTGTAATGCTCTATTAATTGGCATCCCCTTCAATCCACTTTCATCTCTTCATTCAATCCTTAATACAGCAGCCAGGGTCATCTATCTGGCTGATTGGTATTCGGATGCATCCGCTCTTTGCCAATCATTGCACTGGCTGCCCATACATTATAGTATCCAACTTAAACTGATTGTTCTCACCCAGAAAGCTCTCCACAGTTCAGCACCCCACTATATCTCCTCCCTCATTTCTGTTTATCGTCCTACCGACTCATTACTCTTCGCAAGCGACTTTTGATTAACCCCTGCACTATTCCGTACCTCCTCCCGGCTCCAAAACTTCTCCCGAGTTCAATCAATACTTTGGAATGCTCTACACCAAGAAATTAGGACTAACCACAACTTATACAGTTTTAGGCATTCCCTAAAAACACATCTGTTTAGAGTGGCCTATCACGTTCCCTAATCGAAGTTATTTTATATATATAGCCCATTCACTATTTATCTGAATATAACCCTCCATCAAACTGCACCAAAAGCACCAAAAATATTGGCTGTTGACTAACTCAGGCAGCCTTTATCTATCCACAATTCCCTCAAGGTGGCTAGACCATCATTGCAAATAAGCATCTGTACTTTGTGCCCCCCCCTATCTCACTGTAGCTTGCAAGCTATTACGAGCAGGGTCGTCTTTATTTTGTTTTACTTATTGTATTATATTTAACTTTGTTACTTACAACTTGTATATGAACTGCTGAATTGTAAAGCGCTGCAGAATATGTTGGCGTTATATACATAAAGTTTATTATACGGATAAGATAAATGGATATACCTTTGTAAAAATATAACTACAGTCTCCATGAAAGTTATAGTGACCACCATCATAAGTGTAGATGTGAGACCCTCCTTCCAAAGAGCAATGCCCAGGACATGGTAGAGCCCTGCAGTCCCACTGACCTCCTTGACAGATACTAAAAGGTAGAAGAATTAGGAAAAATAGAGGTAAATACTAGAATAGCTATATTTTAGAATGCCTAGAAGTAAATTCTGGTACTTAAGTTAGTCATTACAGTAAGGCCATGTTATAAGTTTAGATGATCTTTATTATGTACCATTTTTGGCAGTTGTTGCTAAAGGATTCTCCAGGGGCATATATCCTACGGTTGTATGTACACGGGCACTCGCTGAATGGGATGCAACCTTTATTGTTAACATCATCAAGTACCGTTCCTGAAAGAAACACAATCATGTATATAGAAAAAACACTGATGATTAGGGCCAAAATTGCAATATTTATGATCCCATGTAGTCACTAGTAATCAGAGGACATGAGCATTTAAGTCAGTAGGAAAATTTGATCCATTGCCCAGATAAAAGATATATATGACACTAAAATGAGAGACGTTTCAGGAGAAGACATACCTGGTGGACAGAAGCAGCCTTCCATACAAGGTTCTTCACAAACAAGGGTTCGCTCACAATTGGAACAGGTGTCAGCACAGGGGGAACCACACTCGTCATACTTCAAATTCATTGAGCATCTAATCTCTAGAAATCAAAGTGCACTCTCCGGTCAATGCAGAATAGCAATATAATTGGAATATAACTGTTTTATTAAATTAATCTAATTGCATTTCCCCATGCTTGGCAAAATGAATGTGCATTTTTTTTCAAATTAAGAATATGCAAAAATGTATTTACCACACATGTTGTTTCTCCAGTTCCTTGGTCTCCCACCAGCTTGGGCACACTGTCGGGAGTACTCGGCCAGGGTATCACAGAAACAGGACGTATGATTTGAAGATTGACAGATGCAAAGATCTAATATACAAGCTTGTATGTAGGGAATCTTGGGGACACGTACAGCGCAGTCCCTGAAGGCTGGGCTGGAGAGCATTTGGACACAAACCTGCTCCTGTGGGGTGGGGAGAAATGAAAAATGCACTTAACAAATTTTTCTTTATTTAAAAAAAATAATAATATTAATCTTTATGTCCATAGCGCCAATATATTCCACAGTACTTTACAATTCAGAGGGTACTTCTACAAACAAGATACACTCCCTGACAGAAGTTATGTCGCTTATCCATGTTACGTAAATAAAAGCTTATAACCTGTCGTTAAATTCATCCATTGGTTGTATAAATTATTCTTTTGAAAGCTGAAACCCTCCGAAATGTGGTTTAGGTTAAGAAAATAAATTGGCATCAATGAAGAAATGTTGATCATTTAATGGACATAGAATGGTCAGACTTTGGGAAGACAAAAGTTTTGTTGCCCATAGAACATAATGTTATATTCAAAAAAATACTTAAATTAAAATGCAAATATATGTTGCATAACATTGGTGAATGAAGTTGTGGTGCTATTAGAGTCATATTTAATATTTTGTGTGACTTCCATGAGCTTGAAGGACTGCATCCATGCGGTTCAACAATGATTCATACAATTTATTAATGAAGAAATCAGGAATAGCAAGGAATGCAGTCTTACATGCATCCCAGAGTTCATCTAGATTCTTTGGTTTTGTCTTGCAAGCTTCCTCTTTCATCCTACCCCAAACATGCTCAATGATGTCCATGTCTGGTGACTGGGCTGGCCAGTCCTTGAGCACCTTGATCTTTTTTGCTTGGAGGAACTTTGTTGTAGAGATGGATGTATGAGATGGAGCACCATCCTGCTGCAGAATTTGACCCCCTTTATGATTTGGAATATAAGAGGTAGCTAATACTTCTTGATATTTTAGGCTATTGATATTACCTTTCACCTTGCAAATGTTTTGCACACTCCCATACTGAATGTAACTCCAGACCATGATCTTTTCACCACCAATTTTGAATCCATACGGGCTCCAGTAGGTGTCCTGCAGTATTTGAGGTGGCTGTGGTGTAATTCTACTGAAGATTCATCAGAGAAATCCACATTCTGACACTTTTCCAGTGTACATCTGTTTAGCAGGCTGTGGGACTTTGCAAATGCCACACGGTTTTTTATTTGCCTTTTGTTTAGTGCTGGCTTCTGGGCACTGATTCGACCATGGAGGCCATTTCGAGACAGAATCCTACAAACTGTTCTAGTTGACACAGGGACTTGAGGTGACCAGGCCTGTTGGAGCTCTGCTGCAGTGGAAGAGGGGCCTGCTTTGGATTTTCTAACCAACAAATGTGCCTCGTGAGCAGTTGTCTTGCGGGGTCTGCTGGACCTGGGCTTGTCAAACACATGTCTAGTCTCTTCAAATCTTTTTTGAATTCTTTGTACTTAATGCTGAGACACATTAAAGGTGCCAGCCACCTCTGCAGTGGATCTGGTCTTCAGCCTCTTGATAATCCAAGCTTTGGTCGCAGGGTGGATTTTTGGCATGTTGGCAGAGCTCAAGTTGCAGTTCAAGTGAAGGTCTGGGGTGCTGGGTTTCTTTTCATACACACACACTAATTAACTGATCATTTGCTGAGCACAGGTGAGGATGCAAACTAGGACTGGGTGCATTATATGACCAGGCGACAAAACTTTTGTCTTGCCAAAATCTGACCATTCTGTGTCCATTAAATGATCAATATTTCTGCATTGATTCCAATTTATTTTCTTAACCTAAACCACATTTCGGAGGGTTTCAGCTTTCAAAAGAATAATTTATACAATCAATGAATGAATTTAACGTCCGGTTATAAGCTTTTATTTACATAACATGGATAAGCGACATAACTTCGGTCAGGGAGTGTAAGACATTACAGACTAACACATAGTTCAACAAATAC
This sequence comes from Ranitomeya variabilis, assembly GCF_051348905.1. Classification (NCBI taxonomy): domain Eukaryota; kingdom Metazoa; phylum Chordata; class Amphibia; order Anura; family Dendrobatidae; genus Ranitomeya; species Ranitomeya variabilis. Next base: position 484,559,525 of record NC_135233.1, on the reverse strand, counting down.
CAAAAACAGTTTGCGTCCTGCTTGTAGGCTTACAGGTGGAACACGAAAGGTAAAAGGTAAAATTAAAATGCTTTTCATGTAAGGTCTTGCCATAGCTTTAATAAAAAGGTGCATTCAAAAAACGCTACAAGAACCAGTCACCTCTCAGTATCTGTTCAAGTACATGTATAAATTGCTACCAAGTATATGGGAGAGAAAAGGGTATAGTTAGTTAAAATAGTGAGGTAAAGTCATAGACCAGTCTAAAGAAATGTGTTGTAGGGCATGTTTGAAACCAGAAATTTAACCAGATTGACTGGGGTAGCACAATCCAGAAAATTGGTGCAGCACGAGAGAAGTCTTGGAAAAGAGATTGGGAGGTTCAGATTATAGAGGGTGTTAGTCTTAGGTCATTAGCAGAACTGAGAGATATTATGAAATACAGTATATTAAGAACTACTTCTTTTGTACAGCGAGTTCTTTTACTTGATCTTGTTTAACCTGATTATGTGAAACAAAAATAATGTAAATGAATGTTTTGAACAATGACTTTTCATTAAAGGTGGTCCTAAAATTGGTTGGCCACAGGTTGTCCTTTTGCTGAAAAACTTATACAATCACCTGATCACAATATCTGCGAGGGAATTTAGCACTGAATTCACAAGCTTTCTACTACCATAGAAGAAATTATGTCTTACATGGTACATATTGACATCAATGGGTCATTCTTGCTATGCACAGGTATGCCAGCTATTGTATACATGGAGAGATACTGTTTGCACCCAGTTTTCAATGCTGATGTTTGATACACATCCTAAAATAGGGATCCCTCGAACCAAGAGTAAAAAAAGCATAAAATATAGCATGTATTTAGTTTTACCAGTTCATTGCAGTTTTCTGGAGTAAAGAAATAAGCATCTTCACACTGTTCAGTTGGTCCATCCAACTTTTGCATGTTTGCATACTGTACAGGAGTCAGTATCATATCTGTACAGAAAGACAAGTTGATGTGTTTTTTCATATTATTCCCATTAAATTTTAGTAAAACATAATTCTACTTTTCAATGACACCTCAAGTTTAAAGGGAATATGACACCATGAAAATGCAGTCCAACCTGCTGGCACTATGTTATGGAACAGCGGGAGCTGAACAGATTGATATATCGTTTTTGTGAGAAAAGATTCAGTGTAACCTGCATTTTCATAATTTAAACCTCTGCTCTTTCCAGGATTTCAGTCCAGTGGGCGGTCTCATCAGTGACTGACAGCCCAGCCATCTCTGTATGCACATTTATGCAAAAAAGCTGATAGGACCACGCACTGGCCTGAAACTCCCAGAAAGAACAGAGGTTTAAATGACGACAACACAGGTTATACTGAATCTTTTCTCACAAAACTATATAGCAATCTGTTCAGCTCCCCCTGCTCTATAACATGGCGGTCGCAGAGCGGATTGCATTTTCATGGTGACAGGTTTCCTTTTTAATTATTCAGTTAATGTGTAATGTTTCATATTCATGAGAACATGTTGCTCTTCTGGTCCCTTCATGGGCTTAACGATAATAAGTATAGGGGTTGTAATCAAACCTTGGCCTTGGTGACTAAGGGGGCCCAAAATGTCCCTCTGCCCCTTAGGAAAAGACTATTACTATTAAAGACCTGTGATAATTGGGGGCCTTGTTGGAGATTTTACATTGGAATCCACAAGCTTCAAGTTATGCCACTGGCTCTGTCGCTGATCATTTTTTAATTTTATCATTAATTTTTATTTTATTTCCAAACCAGATGGAAAATCTCAATCTTAGTAGTTACTTTGTTTTCCTGAATAATATGATGCTGATTCTTGGGATCATGCCAACTATATATCTAATTTACTGTAATAACTAGACTTAACTGGAATTTACTGTGGAATAATCACTTTTCCCTTGCATTAGGTACACATAATGCTTTATGTTGCTATTTAAGTGCCTTCCAAGAAAAGGCAGCTTTTGTTAGCAATGAACTGACTAATTCCATCCCAATGTCATATGTACCTGGTCCTGCCATTCCAATTTATGAGAACAGCTCATATGAAGATCTCCAGAGATCTCACAAATCTGGCCATCCCTCGGCATTTCAGACATTCATTTTTTCTTTTTTTACATTGACAGCTCATATGAAACCCCCAGTGATGTCTGAAACTGTATAGCCCAGCTAAAAAATCTAGATTGGAGGGGAAAGTGGCATATGGGAGCTTTTTGTCAATTTAGCTTACTTAAATAGAAAAATCAAAAACAAAACAACAAAAAAATAAACAGAAGATGAACCTGATATAATCACCAGATGATTATAAAACTGTTTTATTAGTTGTATTGTTATGACTATAATAAAGAGCAGAGATAAGTGAATCTGACAACATTCAATTTGCCAGATTCTCTTGAATTCAGCTGGGAAATTCGATTAGCATTAAATTAATTGAATGAAATTGCTGCTAAAAGCTAATTATCATATTATCATAATCTGAGTGATCTAAAAATTCCAGGGAATAATAACCAGAGGGGTTAAAAAATGAAAATTATACTTACTTCTTCTTCCACCTGTCCTGATGCCACATTCCCTGACTGATCCTCCACTGGCTTGCATTTCACTCCAGCTCAAGTCTTCCATGTTGTCTTTGGTCTTCTCTAGTTTTTGCGGACTCTGGTGCTCACTAGGCCTCATACCATATAACCCTCTAAGATGTCATGATGTCACTTAAGGTCTAGTCAGAATAGGAGGTGCCAAAGTGTGAAGAAAGCAAGTCAGTGGAGGATTGGACAAGGGGCTACCAGGACAGGTGAGAGGCTAGGTGAGTATAATTTTTTTTAACCCTTTTTAATCCAGTAGACCACCATTTTGCTTAACTTGAGTTAATTGAATAAGAAAAAAAATAGTTTTCTTGTGAATTGTATTTTTTAATACTAAGTGAATTGATTTGCTAATCTCCAGTAAAGAGTCAAATATCTGACCCACCATCAATTCGAAATTCATCTTGACTGACTCCATTCATATTTCCGCACAATCCACACGTGGTGTTCATGTATTTTGGGGACAATTTAAGCTGGAAAGTATATCAAAATTGTAAGGTTACAATTTAACCTAATTTTGCATAAATTTTTCTGTACCACAAATATAAAAACTTCAAAGCTTCCAATTATTCCAGGAGTTAATGAATTTGATATTGGTGAGAAATTATGACAATCACCAATTTTTTCCACGTGACAGCCCATCTATTCAACAGGGATAAAAACATTCAGATCTTACCATGAGGGCATCTTCATTATTCCACAAAAGAGTCAACCCAAGTTTGGCTGTCAACTTCACATAGACACTGGTCTGCTGGATTTGTACTCCAAACTGGCTGTATGGAAGGGAAACACTAAAAAAAGACAACATTATTGAATCTCGACATCATCCTTAGGCCTGAGTCACTTTTTTCCGCATTTTGTACCTGTAAACTTACCTTTCTTCTCCTATTGTGATTTTTCCTTTTCTCATCTCAATGACTAGCCCATCGATTCTTACAAGAACATAGGACAGAACTGTCTTTCCCACTTCAATAGGGTGCCGTATTTGGATATTAAAATCTTCACAGGTATTTATACAGTTAGAAGCAAAGATGTAGTTGCAGAGTCCAGGGAACCGGTAAATGTCTCCATCAAATGTCTTATAGTGGTAATTTCCCCAAGTGCTACAGACATGGTCATTTTGTGCAGGGTTCAACACTGGAGCGATATATTTGTCAAAATATTATTGTCAAGACAAAACAATATCAGATCTACATATCTATATGGAATAAAAAATTTGCAGTGACCATGAGTCACTTTTTATCTAATCCAGAAAAACTAATTTCACGGTTATACTTTAAAGCGTCCCATTGACAAAATGATGAAGTTATCAAATTCCACAATGTTTCAGGGTCCATCTACAATTTAAAACTTTTAGGCTGCATATAGTGCGGAAAATAACTCTTTGACACACTGCCGATTTTGCAAGTTTTCCCACCTACAAAGAATGGATAGATCTGTAAATTATATCTTAGGTACACTTTCAACTGTGAGAGACAGAATCTAAAAAAATCCAGAAAATCACACTGCGTGATTTTTCCATAATTAATTTGCATTTTATTGCATGAAACAAGTATTTAGTACAATATAAAAACAGAGCGTAATATTTGATACAGAAACTTTTGTTTGCATTTACAGAGGTCAGACGTTTCCTATAGTTCTTGACCAAGTTTGCACACACTGCAGCAGGGATTTTGACACACTACTCCATACAGATCTTCTCCCGATCTTTCAAGTTTTGAGGTAGTCACTGGGTAACATTGAGTTTCAGCTCCCTCCAAAGATTTTCTATTGGGCTCAGGTAGAGAGACTGTCTAGGCCAATCCAGGACCTTGAAATGCTTCTTAGTTGCCGTAACTGTGTGTTTTGGGTCAGTGTAATGCGGGAAGACCCAGCCATGACATATTTTCAATGCTCTTATTGAGGGAAGAAGGTTATTAGCCAAAATTTTGTGATACATGACCGCATCCATCCTCCCTTCAAAACCTTGCAGTCGTCCTGTCCTCTTTGCAGAAAAGTACCCCCAAAGTATGATGTTTCCACCAGCATGCTTCACAGTTGGGATGGTGTTCTTGGGGTTGTACTCATCCTTCTTCCTCCAAACACGGTGAATGGAGTTGATACCAAAAAGTTCTATTTTGGTCTCATCTGACCACATGACCTTCTCCCATGCCTCCTCTGGATCATCCAGATGGTCACTGGTGAACTTCAAATGGGCCTGGACATGTGCTGGCGTGAACAAGGGGACCTTACGTGCCCTGCAGGATTTGAATCCATGACGGCGTAGTGTGTTACTAACAGTAATGTTTGAGACTGTGGTCCCAGCTCTCTTCAGGTCATTGACCAGGTCCTCCCGTGTAGTTCTGGGCTTACTCATGACCATTCCCTGAATCATCCCTACCCCATGAGGTGAGATCTTGAATGGCCCCCAGACCGAGGAAGGTTGACAGTCATCTTGTGTTTCTTCCATTTTCTAATAATTGTTCCAACAGTTGCTGCCTTCTCACCAAGCTCCTTGACTATTGTTCTGTAGCCCATCCCTGCCTTGTGCAGGTCTATAATTTTGTCCCAGGTGTTATTAGACAGCTCTTTGGTCTTGGCCATGGTGGAGAGGTTGGAGTGTGATTGATTGAGTGTGTGGACAGGGGTCTTTTATACATGCAACAAGTATAAACTGGTGCAATTAATACAGGTAATGAATGCAGAGTAGGAGGGCCTTTTATAGAAAAACTAACAGGTTTGTGAGAGACAGAACTCTTGCTGGTTGGTAGGTGATCAAATTCTTATTTCATGCAATAAAATGCAATTTAATTATTTAAAAATCATACAATGTAATTTTCTGTTTTTTATTTTTAGATTCTGTCTATAACAGCTGAAGTGTACCTATGATAAAAATTACAGACCTCTTCTTTCTTTGTAGTTGGGGAAACTTGCAAAATCGGCAGTGCATCAAACACTTATTTTCCCCACTGTATGTAAAATATTTAATGCTTCTGGTAGTAATATTTTTTAAAATCTACTATACCTGTGAGAAGTTGGAAAAATGTATGTCACAATGATGACATCTCACCATGTTCAACCAACTGAATGTTCATGACTCATGAGTGCTACTAAAGATATTTGGGCATTTTCTGTTTTCATGGAAGAAAGAAAACTCTATAGGTGGTTATTTTCATCTCTGAATATGTTTTCTTCACAGTGAAGCATCTTAAAATTTTTGGTAGATACTTTAGCCTTTATACGAGACCTTAGCAAATTACTGCCACATTCAGCCCACTGGCTGTCCCTGCCTGGCTTATGGTCATGGAAAGTCAAAGAAACAGAAAATATGGATAAAGCAGAAGAATCCAGCTCACAGATGAAATCTAAAAAAGTGCATTTTATTATTCAAGGTACATGAAGCAAAGATTAAAATTGTGTGTTCACAAAAAAAGAGAATACAGACATCTTTTGACGCATTTCGAGAGACATGCGCTCTTTGTCAAGACCAAAGAGCAAATGTCGCTCGAACGCGTCAAAAGATGCCAGTATTCTCTTTTTTGTGAACACACAATTTTAATCTTTGCTTCACGTACCTTGGATAATAAAATGCACTTTTTTGGATTTCAACTGTGAGCTGGATTCCTCTGCTTTCTCCATTAGATGTTGCACCCAGCCCAGGTGCTATCCGTGCTCCAGAAGAGTGGAATTGCAGGTGGTGAGCTGGATTTTCTTCTGTAACCAGAAAATATAACTAAATGGTGCTGCTGGCAGCATCACACTCTTCTTCGAAGTAGTGTGCACGTTACATGTGTAGATACATCGACCAGACCCTTAGAATCAGGTCAAGGGTCGACACCCTATTTTCAGGTTACATGCTTATCGGTTACTGCTTCTCCTGAGAAGAACTTAAAGCTGGGTAATGATCCCTGAATAATGTACTGCTTCTGCCAGGATGATGGTATGAAAATATATCCTGGGATGTGGGGTCATGGAGTGATTCATCATACTAACTGAGGTAGGACAGGGAAGGGCTAGGTGGGCGAAGGCATAATAATACAAAGGACCTTGCGGCTGTGAAAGTCTTAAGCTTGGAGAACCAGAGGAGTGATTCATTAAACTAAAGGGAAATGAGGGTTGGGCTTGGTGGGCAATTAAATATTAATGCAAATTAATGTAACTGTGATAATAAACTTAATGCAAATTAATGTAACTGTGATAATAAACTGAGGGATAGGGGGAATGGTATCTAAGGGATGATTACTAGGGAGTAGTATTAGCCTTGCAGCGCTGGAGTCCTGGGTTCAAACCCCACCAAGGACATCATCTGCAAAGAGTTTGTATGTTCTCTCCGTGTTTGCGTGGGTTTCCTCTGGGTACTCCGGTTTCCTCCCACATTCCAAATACATACTGATAGGGAATTTAGATTGTGAGCTGCAACGGGGACAGCGATGATAATGTGTGCACACTGTAAAGTGCTGCAGAATATGTTAGCGCTATATAAAAATAAAGATTATTATCAAAAATAAAGATTATTAGTATTACTGTATGTGATCAGAAATTGACACTATTACAATGTCTGACACAAAGGGGACGCTATTACTGTGTTGGGCACTAAGAGGAAAACTATTATTGTTTGAAGGGAACTAAAAAGATCATTAGTATTGTGTGGGGCACAAAAGATGACACTTCTACAATTCACAATACAAAAATTTGCACTCTTCCTGCATGGTCTACTATAAATGTTCTTAGCACCATCTATCTGGCACTACTATTTTCAGAGGCAATATCTGTCCAAACCTTCTGGAGGTAAATATAGTAATGACACAATTTTTGAAGTATTGGATCACTGTGTTTCATAGCAGATGTTGTGATGGGATGAATGGGGGCAGAAAAACGCACAAAATTCAATCTATCAAAGGATGGAAATGTGGCTGCTCAGTGGTTAGCATTTTTGCTTTGCAGTGCTGGGGTCCTCATCTGTTAGGCGTTTGTAAGATCTCCATGTGTTTGCATGAGTTTTCTCCAGTTTCTTTCCACTCTCAAAAGACATAACGATATGGAATTCAGATTGTGAGCACAAATGGGGACAGTGATGATGATGGACCAGATGGAAAAAGGAGAGAAAAGTGAATGACAAAGAATATCACCTGTGAGTCACTAGACAAACTGCATGACTTATACTGTCTGCAAAACCCGTATCTACAGTTGTCGCAGAAGCACAAATTGTAGTTTCAATTTTACAAATTATAGGAAGAACAAACAATGGGTATCTACACTCCCTGACAGAAGTTATGTCGCTTATCCATGTTATGTAAATAAAAGCTTATAACCTGATGTTAAATTCATTCATTGGTTGTATAAATTATTCTTTTGAAAGCTGAAACCCTCTGAAATGTGGTTTAGGTTAAGAAAATAAATAGGCATCAATGCAGAAATATTGATCATTTAATGGAGACAGAATGGTCAGATTTTGGCAAGACAAAAGTTTTGTCTCCTGGTCATGTAATGCACCCAATCCTAGTTTACATCCTCACCTGTGCTCAGTAAATGATCGATTAATTAGTGTATGTGTATGAAAAGAAACCCAGCATCCCAGTTGAAGTGCAACTTGAGCTCTGACAACATGCCAAAAATCCACCCTGTGACCAAAGCCTGGATTATCAAGAGGCTGAAGACCAGATCCACTGCAGAGGTGGCTGGCACCTTTAATGTGTCTCAGCATCAAGTACAAAGAATTCAAAAAAGATTTGAAGAGACTGGAGATGTGCTTGACAAGCCCAGGTCTGGCAGAACCCGCAAGACAACTGCTCAGGAGGAACGTTTGTTGGTTAGAAAATCCAAAGCAAGCCCCTCTTCCACTGCAGCAGAGCTCCAACAGGCCTGGTCTCCTCAAGTCCCTGTGTCAACTAGGGCAGTTTGTGGCAAAATTGAAAGGAGCGGATGGCACTCACCGGTTAAAAATACTTCTTTATTCCAATACTTTAAAACATTCACCCAGTAGAAGAGCCACTGCAGCACGAAACGGCTGTCGTCCATTCCACTTCTGCTCCCATCCTCCCGATGCCGATATTTTAAAGTATTGGAATAAAGAAGTTTTTTTAACTGGTGAGTGCCATCCGTTCCTTTTAATTTTTGTATCCATTGTGGCTATTTCTTTGGAGTGGCACCCCAGCTCACAGAGCACTTACTGCTGTATATATGCGTGCAGTTATGCAGTTACTTGTGCACTGAGTAGGCTTCCCCACTGTGCAGATTAACACTTTGTTGGAGCTAGAACTGTTTGTAGGATTATGTCTCGAAATGGCCTCCATGGTCGAATCAGTACCCAGATGCCAGCACTAAACAAAAGGCAAATAAAAAAAGTGTGGCATTTGCAAAGTCCCACAGCCTGCTAAACAGATGGACACTGGAAAAGTGGCAGAAGGTGGATTTCTCTGATGAATCTTCAGTAGAATTACACCACAGCTGCTGCAAATACTGCAGGAAACCTACTGGAGCCCGTATGGATCCAAAATACACCCAGAAAACAGTTAAATTTGGTGGTGGAAAGATCATGGTCTGGGGTTACATTCAGTATGGGTGTGTGTGAAACATTTGCAAGGTGGAAAGCAACAGCCTAAAATATCAAGAAGTATTAGCTACCTCTTATATTCCAAATCATTGACTAGTGATAAAAATTCCCCATTAAGTGTCACCTGCTTAACCCAGCAGGAAGTACGGCGGCGTCTAAAAATCACTAAAATTGACAAATCTCCGGGCCCGGATGGGATACACCCCCGAGTACTGCAGGAATTAAGTACAGTCATTGATAGACCATTATTTTTAATCTTTAAAGAGTCCATAATAACAGGGTCTGTACCACAGGACTGGCGTATAGCAAATGTGGTGCCAATATTCAAAAAGGGGACAAAAACTGAACTCGGAAATTATAGGCCAGTAAGTTTAACCTCTACTGTGGGTAAAATCCTGGAGGGCATTCTAAGGGATGCTATACTGGAGTATCTGAAGAGGAATAACCTCATGACCCAGTATCAGCACGGGTTTACTAGGGACCGTTCATGTCAGACTAATTTGATCAGCTTCTATGAAGAGATAAGTTCCGGACTGGACCAAGGGAGCCCAGTGGATGTAGTGTATATGGACTTTTCAAAAGCTTTTGATACGGTGCCACACAAAAGGTTGTTACATAAAATGAGAATAATGGGGAAAGGGGAAAATATGTGTAAGTGGATTGAGAGCTGGCTCAGGGATAGGAAACAAAGGGTGGTTATTAATGGAGCACATTCGGACTGGGTCGCGGTTAGCAGTGGGGTACCACAGGGGTCAGTATTAGGCCCTCTTCTTTTTAACATATTTATTAATGACCTTGTAGGGGGCATTCAGAGTAGAATTTCAATATTTGCAGATGACACTAAACTCTGCAGGGTAATCAATACAGGGGAGGACAATTTTATATTACAGGATGATTTATGTAAACTAGAAGCTTGGGCTGATAAATGGCAAATGAGCTTTAATGGGGATAAATGTAAGGTCATGCACTTGGGTAGAAGTAATAAGATGTATAACTATGTGCTTAATTCTAAAACTCTGGGCAAAACCGTCAATGAAAAAGACCTGGGTGTATGAGTATTCAGTGGCCAGTGTCAGGCAGCTGCTACAAAGGCAAATAAAATAATGGGATGCATTAAAAGAGGAATAGATGCTCATGAGGAGAACATAATTTTACCTCTATACAAGTCACTAGTTCGACCACACTTAGAATACTGTGCACAGTTCTGGTCTCCGGTGTATAAGAAAGACGTAGCTGAACTGGAGCGGGTGCAGAGAAGAGCGACCAAGGTTATTAGAGGACTGGGGGGTCTGCAATACCAAGATAGGTTATTACACTTGGGGCTATTTAGTTTGGAAAAACGAAGGCTAAGGGGTGATCTTATGTTAATGTATAAATATATGAGGGGACAGTACAAAGACCTTTCTGATGATCTTTTTAATCATAGACCGGTGACAGGGACAAGGGGGCATCCTCTATGTCTGGAGGAAAAAAGGTTTAAGCATAACAGACGTGGATTCTTTACTGTAAGAGCAGTGAGACTATGGAACTCTCTGCCGTATGATGTTGTAATGAGTGATTCATTACTTAAATTTAAGAGGGGACTGGATACCTTCCTGGAAAAGTATAATGTTACAGGGTATACATACTAGATTCCTTGATAGGGCGTTGATCCAGGTAACTAGTCTGATTGCCGTATGTGGGGTCGGGAAGGAATTTTTTTCCCCAGTGTGGAGCTTACTCTTACCACATGGGTTTTTTTTGCCTTCCCCTGGATCAACATGTTAGGGCATGTTAGGTTAGGCTATGGGTTGAACTAGATGGACTTAAAGTCTTCCTTCAACCTTAATAACTATGTTACTATGTTACTATAAAAGGGGTCAAATTCTGGAGCAGGATGGTGCTCCATCTCATACATTCATCTCAACAACAAAGTTCCTCCAGGCAAAAAAGATCAAGGTGCTCAAGGACTGGCCAGCCCAGTCACCAGACATGAACATCATTGAGCATGTTTGGGGTAGGATGAAAGATGAAGCTTGCAAGACAAAACCAAAGAATCTAGATGAACTCTGGGAGGCATGTAAGACTGCATTCTTTGCTACTCCTGATAACTTCATTAATAAATTGCATGAATCAATGTTGAACCGCATGGATTCAGTCCTTCAAGCTCATGGAAGTCACACAAAATATTAAATATGACGATTAGCACCACAACTTCATTCACCAATGGTATGCAACATATATTTGTATTTTAATTTAATTATTTTTTGAATATAACATTACTTTCTTTGAGCGACAAAACTTTTATCTTGCCAAAATCTGACCATTCTGTGTCCATTAAATGATCAATATTTCTGCATTGATACTCAACTAATCCCCATAACAACAGTGGCTGGTCCTTTGGGAGGTAGATTAGATTAATTGATACCATTATTTACATTGGATATACTAAGCCACTGAGCTAATTATATGGGGTTGTGTTCAGCCACTGTTGTTATCCTTATTTTCATGAGTATGGTTTGTTTATTTATTGCCTTGTCTCTTGGTGTCCCCTATGGTATTTATGCTTTTTTATTCTGTTCAATTTTAAACAAATATCAATAAACATGTGGTTTTAATTATGGGATCTCTTCGTTTCTTCCCACTTTGATTGTGTGGGATTAGTTGAGTATAGAGTTGTGAAGTGCCCTCCTTATAGTGTTTAGACATATATAGAGATTTCTGCATTGATGCCAATTTATTTTCTTAACCTAAACCACATTTCGGAGGGTTTCAGCTTTCAAAAGAATAATTTATACAACCAATGGATGAATTTAACGTCAGGTTATAAGCTTTTATTTACGTAACATGGATAAGCGACATAACTTCTGTCAGGGAGTGTAAGTAACTCCTAGATAAGTCCAAGGTCAGTGTGTTTTGCAAAACTAAATACTTATCGATATAATCAGCAAAAATGCGAAATAATCAAATAGCAAAGGATAGGAGGCTACATCATAACAGACATGTGCAAAGGCAGAAATACATATGCAAGAGTAGGTAAAGCTCATGTTCATCTACAATCAGTATGTGGGTGTGATGTACGTCACCACAGGGATGTTGCCTGTGTTAAATATTCGAATCATTCACAAACCACAGAAAAACAAATATCAGCACTGCTACATATATTTCACAGCATCTATTAAATCAAGTTGGTTCTGATATACAAGAGCTGTTGTTCTGAAAAACAATTTGTAACATCATCATCCTATCTTGGAAGGGGAAGGAGCTGGCACCCAGAGGCAATGGCCGTTTCATGCTATCCCATGTCCTGTAGAAGCATGGACATAATAAAATGGTCGCCACCTCGGGGCATCAGATACTTCCCCTGCCAAATAGGATGACTCTGTTCTAATCTGCTGTGAAGCTAGGAATAAAGAAAGATTAAAAAGGACTACATGTGAGAACAATACTCTAATCACTCCTGAATAGCACATTACAACATGGTAAAGAAAATATTTCTGCTGTAAAAACTAAGCTGGACAAATGCCAGCACCCGGTGAACCCAGGCATGTGCCTACTCTGCCCATCTGCTTTATAGGAGTTGTCCAGTCCAAATCGATAATTCTGCAGACATTCTGTGTAACTGCAGACTTATGAATCCCCCTAGTGCATGCACTGTACACTGAAAGGATTTGCAAGTTTCTGAGCTGGGATCAGTGGGTACGGCCTTGCTTCCATCAATATATATAAGAGGCATCGTGATTACTCGCTAATCCCGCCCCCTGCACAGTAGCTCCGCCCCCCACCACATCACCACACACAATCCCGCCCCCACCACATTACCACATACAATCCTGCCCCCACCACATCACCACACACAATCCCGCCCCACCACATTACAACACACACAATCCCGCCTCCCACATCACCACACATAATCCCGCCCCATCACATCACCACACAAAATCCTGCCCCCCACCACATCACCACACATAATCCCACCCCCCACCACATCATCACACACAATCCCGCCCCCGACCACATCACCACACATAATTCTGCCCCCCACCACATCACCAAACATAATCCTGCCCCCTACCACATTAGCACACATAATCCCGCCCCCCCACCACATCACCACACATAATCCCACCCCCCCACCACATCACCACACATAATCCCGCCCCCAACACATCACCACACATAATCCCGCCCCCCACCCCATTACCACATATAATCCTGCCCCCCACAACATCACCACACATAATCCCGCCCCACCACATCACCACACATAATCCCGCCCCCCCACCACATTACCACACATAATCCCACCCTCCACCACATCACCAAACATAATCCCGCCCCCAACCACATTACCACTCATAATCCCGCCCCCCCACATCACCACCACACATAATCCCGCCCCCCAACACATCACCACACATAATCCTGCCCCCCACTCCATTACTACACATAATCCTGCCCCCCACCACATTACCACACATAATCTCGCCCCCCCACCACATCACCACCACACATAATCCCGCCCCCCCAACTCACCACCACACATAATCCTGCCCCCCACTCCATTACCACAGATAATCCCGCCCCCCCACCACATCACCACATATAATCCCGCCCCCACCACATCACCACACATAATCCCACCCCCCACCACATCACCACACATAATCCCGCCCCCCAGCACATCACCACACATAATCCCGCCCCCACCACATCACCACACATAATCCCGCCCCTCCACCACATCACCAGACATAGTCCCGCCTGTTGTGAATTTGGATTCTGGGCTCCCCCGGTGGCTACTGGTGGAATTGAACTGGTGTTTTCATCTTCTCTGTTCACCTGTTCCCATCAAGATGTGGGAGTCGCTATATAACCTTGCTGCTCTGTTAGTTGCTTGCCGGTCAACAATGTTATCAGAAGCCTCTCTGTGCTTGTTCCTGCTCCTAGACAACTACTAGATAAGTTGGACTCTTGTCCATGTTTGTTTTTGCATTTTGTTCCAGTTCACAGCTGTAGTTTCGTTACTGTGTCTGGAAAGCTCTTGTGAACAGGAATTGCCACTCTGGTGTTATGAGTTAATGCCAGAGTTTTAAAGTAATTTCTGGATGGTGTTTTGATAGGGTTTTCAGCTGACCATGAAAGTGCCCTTTCTGTCTTCTGCTATGTAGTAAGTGGACCTCAAATTTGCTAAACCTATTTTCATACTACGTTTGTTATTTCATCTTGATTCACCGCCAATACATGTGGGGGGCCTCTGTCTCCTTTCGGGGTATTTCTCTAGAGGTGAGCTAGGACTAATATTTCCCTCTGCTAGCATTATTTAGTCCTCCGGCTGGTGCTGGGCATCTAGAATCAACGTAGGCATGCTACCCGGCCACTGCTAGTTGTGTGTTAGGTTTAGTTCATGGTCAGCTCAGTTCCCATCTTCCAAGAGCTAGTTCCTATATATGCTGATGCTATGTTCTCTTGCCATTGAGATCATGACAGTTTGACCGGCCCACTAAAGGGTTAAAATCCTTGGCTGAGAAAGGAGAGAAATAAGAAGTCTGCTGAGAATTTTTTTTTTTTTTTCTCTCCTTCTAATCTTTGAATGGCTCTGTGTCCACCTGTTTGTAATGGATCTTCAGAGTGTAACTGCAGGTTTGAATAATCTCGCCACGAAGGTACAAAATTTGCAAGACTTTGTTTGTCATGCACCTATATCTGAGCCGAGAATTCCTTTGCCGGAATTTTTCTCGGGGAATAGATCTGGGTTTCAGAATTTTCGAAATAATTGCAAATTATTTTTGTCCCTGAAATTTCGCTCTGCCGGAGACCCTGCACAGCAGGTCAGGATTGTGATTTCCTTGCTCCGGGGCGACCCTCAAGACTGGGCTTTTTCATTGACACCAGGGGATCCTGCGTTGCTCAATGTGGATGCGTTTTTTCTGGCCTTGGGGTTGCTTTATGACGAACCTCATTTGGAGCTTCAGGCAGAAAAAACTTTGATGTCCCTATCTCAGGGGCAAGATGAAGCGGAAATTTACTGTCAAAGATTCCGTAAATGGTCTGTGCTTACTCAGTGGAATGAGTGCGCCTTGGCGGCGACTTTCAGAGAGGGTCTCTCTGATGCCATTAAGGATGTTATGGTGGGGTTCCCTGTGCCTGCGGGTCTGAATGAGTCCATGACAATGGCTATTCAGATCGATAGGCGTTTGCGGGAGCGCAAACCAGTGCACCATCTGGCGGTGTCCACTGAGAAGTCGCCAGAGAGTATGCAGTGTGATAGAATTCTGTCCAGAAGCGAGCGGCAGAATTTTAGACGGAAAAATGGGTTGTGTTTCTATTGTGGTGATTCTACTCATGTTATATCAGCATGCTCTAAGCGCACTAAAAAGCTTGATAAATCTGTTTCCATTTGCACCTTACCGTCTAAGTTTATTCTATCTGTGACCCTGATTTGCTCTTTGTCATCTTTTACCACGGACGCCTATGTCGACTCTGGCGCCGCTTTGAGTCTTATGGATTGGTCCTTTGCCAAACGCTGTGGGTATGATTTAGAGCCTTTGGAGACTCTTATTCCTCTGAAGGGGATTGACTCCACCCCATTGGCTAATAATAAACCACAATACTGGACACAAGTAACTATGCGTATTAATCCGGATCACCAGGAGATTATTCGCTTTCTGGTGCTGTATAATCTACATGATGATTTGGTGCTAGGATTGCCTTGGCTGCAATCTCACAACCCAGTCCTCGACTGGAGATCTATGTCTGTGTTGAGCTGGGGATGTAAGGGGGCTCATGGGGATGTACCTGTGGTTTCCATTTCATCATCTATTCCCTCTGAAATTCCTGAGTTCCTGTCTGACTATCGTGACGTCTTTGAAGAATCCAAGCCTGGTTCATTACCTCCGCACCGAGAGTGCGATTGTGCCATAGATTTAATTCCGGGTAGTAAATACCCAAAGGGTCGTTTATTTAATCTATCTGTGCCTGAACATGCTGCTATGCGAGAATATATAAAGGAGTCCTTGGAAAAGGGACATATTCGTCCTTCGTCATCTCCCTTAGGAGCCGGTTTTTTCTTTGTGTCAAAAAAAGACGGCTCTTTGAGACCATGTATCGATTATCGGCTTTTGAATAAAATCACTGTAAAATATCAATACCCATTGCCGTTGCTGACTGATTTGTTTGCTCGCATAAAGGGGGCCAAGTGGTTCTCTAAGATTGACCTTCGTGGGGCGTATAATTTGGTGCGAATCAGGCAGGGGGATGAGTGGAAGACCGCATTTAATACGCCCGAGGGCCACTTTGAGTATTTAGTGATGCCTTTTGGTCTTTCAAATGCTCCGTCAGTTTTCCAGTCCTTTATGCATGATATTTTTCGCGATTATTTGGATAAATTTATGATTGTGTATCTGGATGATATTCTAATTTTTTCGGATGACTGGGACTCTCATGTCCAGCAAGTCAGGAGGGTTTTCCAGGTTTTGCGGTCTAATTCTTTGTGTGTGAAGGGTTCTAAGTGTGTTTTTGGGGTACAGAGGATTTCCTTTTTGGGATATATTTTTTCTCCCTCTTCCATTGAAATGGATCCTGTCAAGGTTCAAGCTATTTGTGATTGGACGCAGCCCTCTTCTCTTAAGAGTCTTCAGAAATTTTTGGGCTTTGCTAACTTTTATCGTCGATTTATTGCTGGTTTTTCGGATATTGCTAAGCCATTGACCGATTTGACTAAGAAGGGTGCTGATGTTGCTGATTGGTCCCCTGACGCTGTGGAGGCCTTTCGGGAGCTTAAGCGCCGTTTTTCCTCTGCCCCTGTGTTGCGTCAGCCTGATGTTGCTCTACCTTTTCAGGTTGAGGTCGACGCTTCTGAGATCGGAGCTGGGGCAGTGTTGTCGCAGAAAAGTTCTGACTGCTCCGTGATGAGGCCTTGTGCCTTCTTTTCCCGTAAATTTTCGCCCGCTGAGCGGAATTATGATGTTGGGAATCGGGAGCTTTTGGCCATGAAGTGGGCTTTTGAGGAGTGGCGCCATTGGCTTGAGGGGGCCAGACATCAGGTGGTGGTATTGACTGACCACAAAAACTTGATTTATCTTGAGACCGCCAGGCGCCTGAATCCTAGACAGGCGCGCTGGTCATTATTTTTCTCTCGGTTTAATTTTGTGGTGTCATACCTACCGGGTTCTAAGAATGTTAAGGCGGATGCCCTTTCTAGGAGTTTTGAGCCTGACTCGCCTGGTAACTCTGAGCCCACAGGTATCCTTAAGGATGGAGTGGTATTGTCAGCCGTTTCTCCAGACCTGCGGCGGGCCTTGCAGGAGTTTCAGGCGGATAGACCGGATCGTTGCCCACCTGATAAACTGTTTGTTCCTGATGATTGGACCAGTAGAGTCATCTCTGAGGTTCATTCTTCTGCGTTGGCAGGTCATCCTGGCATTTTTGGTACCAGGGATTTGGTGGCAAGGTCCTTCTGGTGGCCTTCCCTGTCACGAGATGTGCGAGGCTTTGTGCAGTCTTGTGACGTTTGTGCTCGGGCCAAGCCTTGTTGCTCTCGGGCTAGTGGATTATTGTTGCCCTTGCCTATTCCTAAGAGGCCTTGGACGCACATCTCGATGGATTTTATTTCAGATCTGCCTGTTTCTCAGAAGATGTCTGTCATCTGGGTGGTGTGTGACCGTTTCTCTAAAATGGTCCATTTGGTTCCTCTGCCCAAGTTGCCTTCTTCTTCCGAGTTGGTTCCTCTGTTTTTTCAAAATGTTGTTCGTTTGCATGGTATTCCTGAGAATATCATTTCTGACAGAGGGACCCAATTCGTGTCTAGATTTTGGCGGGCATTCTGTGCTAGGATGGGCATAGATTTGTCTTTTTCGTCCGCTTTCCATCCTCAGACGAATGGCCAGACCGAGCGGACTAATCAGACCCTGGAGACATATCTGAGGTGTTTTGTGTCTGCTGACCAGGATGATTGGGTTGCTTTTTTGCCATTGGCAGAGTTTGCTCTCAATAATCGGGCCAGCTCTGCCACTTTGGTGTCCCCGTTTTTCTGTAATTCGGGGTTTCATCCTCGATTTTCCTCTGGTCAGGTGGAATCTTCGGATTGTCCTGGAGTGGATGCTGTGGTGGAGAGATTGCATCAGATCTGGGGGCAGGTGGTGGACAATTTGAGGTTGTCCCAGGAGAAGACTCAGCTTTTTGCCAACCGCCACCGTCGTGTTGGTCCTCGGCTTTGTGTTGGGGATTTGGTGTGGTTGTCTTCTCGTTTTGTCCCTATGAGGGTCTCTTCTCCTAAGTTTAAGCCTCGGTTCATCGGCCCGTATAAGATATTGGAGATTCTTAACCCTGTTTCCTTCCGTTTGGACCTCCCTGCATCCTTTTCTATTCATAACGTTTTTCATCGGTCATTATTGCGCAGGTATGAGGTACCGGTTGTGCCTTCCGTTGAGCCTCCTGCTCCGGTGTTGGTTGAGGGTGAGTTGGAGTACGTTGTGGAGAAAATCTTAGACTCTCGTGTTTCCAGACGGAGACTCCAGTATCTGGTCAAGTGGAAGGGATACGGCCAGGAGGATAATTCTTGGGTGAATGCATCTGATGTTCATGCCTCTGATCTGGTTCGTGCCTTTCATAGGACCCATCCTGATCGCCCTGGTGGTTCTGGTGAGGGTTCGGTGCCCCCTCCTTGAGGGGGGGGGTACTGTTGTGAATTTGGATTCTGGGCTCCCCCGGTGGCTACTGGTGAAATTGAACTGGTGTTTTCATCTTCTCTGTTCACCTGTTCCCATCAAGATGTGGGAGTCGCTATATAACCTTGCTGCTCTGTTAGTTGCTTGCCGGTCAACAATGTTATCAGAAGCCTCTCTGTGCTTGTTCCTGCTCCTAGACAACTACTAGATAAGTTGGACTCTTGTCCATGTTTGTTTTTGCATTTTGTTCCAGTTCACAGCTGTAGTTTCGTTACTGTGTCTGGAAAGCTCTTGTGAACAGGAATTGCCACTCTGGTGTTATGAGTTAATGCCAGAGTTTTAAAGTAATTTCTGGATGGTGTTTTGATAGGGTTTTCAGCTGACCATGAAAGTGCCCTTTCTGTCTTCTGCTATGTAGTAAGTGGACCTCAAATTTGCTAAACCTATTTTCACACTACGTTTGTTATTTCATCTTGATTCACCGCCAATACATGTGGGGGGCCTCTGTCTCCTTTCGGGGTATTTCTCTAGAGGTGAGCTAGGACTAATATTTCCCTCTGCTAGCATTATTTAGTCCTCCGGCTGGTGCTGGGCATCTAGAATCAACGTAGGCATGCTACCCGGCCACTGCTAGTTGTGTGTTAGGTTTAGTTCATGGTCAGCTCAGTTCCCATCTTCCAAGAGCTAGTTCCTATATATGCTGATGCTATGTTCTCTTGCCATTGAGATCATGACACCCACCCCCACCACATTACCACACATAATCCCGCCTCCCACCACATTACCACACATAATCCCGCCCCCCACCACATCACCACACATAATCCCGCCCCACACCACATCACCACACATAATCCCGCCCTCCAGCACATCACCACACATAATCCCGCCCCCCACCGCATCACCACACATAATCCTGCCTCTCCACCACATCACCAGACATAATCCCGCCCCCCACCACATTACCACACATAATCCCGCCCCCCACCACATTACCACACATAATCCCGCCCCCCACCACATCACCACACATAATCCCACCCCACACCACATCACCACACATAAACCCGCCCCTCCACCACATCACCACACATAATCCCGCCCCTCCACCACATAACCACACATAATCCTGCCCCCCACCACATTACCACACATAATCCCCCCCACCCACCACATCACCACACATAATCCCCCCACCACATCACCACACAAGGCTCCGTCCCCACACATTACCACTAGTGTTGAGCGATACCTTCCGATACTTGAAAGTATCGGTATCGGATAGTATCGGCCGATACCCGAAAAATATCGGATATCGCCGATACCGATACCCGATACCAATACAAGTCAATGGGACTCAAGTATTGGAAGGTATCCTGGATGGTTCCCAGGGTCTGAAGGAGAGGCTTCTGATTGGTCGCGTGACCGCTCATGTGACCGCTCATGCGACCAATCACAAGCTGCGACGTCATCGAAGGTCCTAAACTCCTCATTCTTAGGAACGGAGGGTGCTGGTTACATCGGTGAGGTCCAGGGGCCGCCGGAGAGGTGAGTATATCCATATTTTTTATTTTAATTCTTAATTTTTTACATGAAGATGGATCCGATTCCGATTTCCGATATCACAAAAGTATCGGATCTCGGTATCGGAATTCCGATACCGCAAGTATCGGCCGATACCCGATACTTGCGGTATCGGAATGCTCAACACACATTACCAGTCACACGAGGCTCCGTCCCCAAACATTACCACACGAGGCTCCGTCCCCACACATTACCACATGAGGCTCTGTCCCCACACATTACCACACAAGGCTCTGTCCCCCCACATTACCACACGAGGCTCCGTCCCCACACATTATCACACGAGGTTCCGTCCTCACACATTACCAAATGATGCTCCGTCCCCCCACATTACCACACAAAGCTCCGTCCCCCCATATTACCACACGAGGCTCCGTCCCCACACATTACCACACGAGGCTCCGTCCCCACACATTACGACACGAGGCTCCGTCCCCACACATTACCACACGAGGCTCCATCCCGCACATTACCACACAAGGCTCCGTCCCCACACATTACCACATGAGGCTCCATCCTCACACATTACCACATGAGGCTCCGTCCTCACACATTACCACACGAGGCTCCGTCCCCACACATTACCACACGAGGCTCCGTCCCCACACATTACCACACGAGGCTCCGTCCCCCACATTACCACACGAGGCTCCGTCCCCACACATTACCACACGAGGCTCCAGTTTGTTTTTGATTTTACACTGTGAATAAAATGTATTATTAGTATTATTCATTATTCTCTGGCCGAGAGTATGCATAACGCATACATACTCTCCGGTCCCAGCTGAGAAACAGGCAAATCCTTGCAGCGCACAGTGCATGCGATGGGGGGATTCGTAAGTCTGCAATCACACACAGTGACTGCATACTTATCAATTTGGAACAGACAATCCCTTTAATGCTGAAGGTTTGTGGATTGTATCTACGGAGTGGGCTCAGGAACTGAACTCACTTCATATAATGTGTCCAAGTCTAAATGCTGCAATTGGAGGTAACTCTTCAATGCTACTGTAAATCGTAACAGCAACTTTTCAAAAAGTCGGAAAGTGGAAATAATGTAAAGTGTCCCTTCATCACCAATCCCTCCCACAACATAATTGTGGTTTGCTGATGGGCTTGTCATGGCAGCCAGGTAAGTCTATTGAAGGCCACCACGTCTGCCATTTTTGTATACCTATGAAGTACAGTCTGTTGTTGGGAATCATAGGAAATTAATAATTTTATAACACACAGCAATATTACAGTATAAGGCCGGCGTCACACTGGCGAGTTTTACGGACGTAAGAGCGCAGAAACTACGTCCGTAAAACTCGCATTACATACGGCACAATTATTCTCAATGGGGCTGCTCCTATTAGCCGTATATTACGGTTCAGTATTATACGGCGTTCTACGGCCGTGCAAAATCGCAGCATGCTGCGTTTGTCAGCGTATTGCGCAAATAATACGCCAATGAAAGTCTATGGGGGCGAGAAAAATAGGGATTCCACACGGACCTGCAGTGTGACTTGCGAGAAATACGCAGCGGTGTTAGTGAAAAGTCGGTAATTCAATTGCCGGCTTTTTCCTTCTCCTTCACAAACCCGACATGATATGAGACATGGTTTACATACAGTAAACCATCTCATATCCCCATTTTTTTTGCATATTCCACACTACTAATGTTAGTAGTGTGTGTATGCAAAATTTGGGCGCTGTAGCTGCTAAAATAAAGGGTTAAATGGCGGAAAAAATTGGCGTGGGCTCCCGCGCAATTTTCTCCGCCAGAATGGTAAAGCCAGTGACTGAGGGCAGATATTAATAGCCAGGAGAGGGTCCATGGTTATTGGCCCCCCGTGGCTAAAAACATCTGCCCCCAGCCACCCCAGAAAAGGCACATCTGGAAGATGCGCCTATTCTGGCACTTGGCCACTCTCTTCCCACTCCCGTGTAGCGGTGGGATATGGGGTAATGAAGGGTTAATGTCACCTTGCTATTGTAAGGTGACATTAAGCCAGATTAATAATGGAGAGGCGTCAATTATGTCACCTATCCATTATTAATCCAATTGTAGGAAAGGGTTAAAAAACACACACACACATGATTAAAAAGGATTTTAATGAAATAAACACAGCGGTTGTTGTAATAATTTATTGTTCTCGCAATCCATTTGCAGACCCTCGCTTGGAAAAATAATAAACGCACAAGATACATACCTTCTGGTGAACCGTCTCGTCCCACGAGGTAATCCATCTGAAGGGGTTAACTATTATTACAGGCAGGAGCCCTGCAAATGCAGCGGTGCTCCGTGCCTGTAATCCCCGGCGAATGAATGAAATGTAGGTCATTGACCTACATTTCCTTCAGTCGCGGTGATGCGCCCCCTGGTGGATGTCCTCATATGACCTGGAGCGTGGGAAAAAGTTCCCAGGCTGCAGTTCATGAGAACATCCAGCAGGGGCGCATCACCGCGACTCAATGTAAGTACAGATCCTGCTTTCCTTTCAGCACCCGGGGATTACAGGCACGAGCGAGTGTTTTATCGCAGCTCTGCCTGTAATATTAGTTAACCCCTTCAGATGGATTACTTCGTGGGACGTGATCTGACATCAGAAGGTATGTATATTGTGCGTTAATTATTTTGCCAAGTGAGGGCCTGCAAATGGATTGCGAGAACAATAAATTATTACAACAACCGCTGTGTTTATTTCATTAAAATCCTTTTTAATCATGTGTGTGTGTGTTTTTTAACCCTTTCCTACAATTGGATTAATAATGGATAGGTGACATAATTGACGCCTCTCCATTATTAATCTGGCTTAATGTCACCTTACAATAGCAAGGTGGCATTAACCCTTCATTACCCCATATCCCACCGCTACAGGGAGTGGGAAGAGAGTGGCCAAGTGCCAGAATAGGCGCATCTTCCAGATGTGCCTTTTCTGGGGTGGCTGGGGGCAGATGTTTTTAGCCACGGGGGGCCAATAACCATGGACCCTCTCCTGGCTATTAATATCTGCCCTCAGTCACTGGCTTTACCATTCTGGCGGAGAAAATTGCGCGGGAGCCCACGCCATTTTTTTCCGCGATTTAACCCTTTATTTTAGCAGCTAAAGCGCTGAAATTTTGCACATACACACTACTAACATTAGTAGTGTGGAATATGCAAAAAAAAAGGGGATATGAGATGGTTTACTGTATGTAAACCATGTCTCATATCCTGTCGGGTTTGTGCAGGAGAAATGAAAAGCCGGCAATTGAATTACCGGCTGTTCACAGATATCGCGCTGAATGAAATATAAATACAGAATATATATATATATGTGTCTCAATGACATATATATATATATACATACTGTATATATGTTTTAATGAACATTTGAGCACATAAATCCATTAGATGTCGGTTTTGCAAGCCTGCGCGAAAATCTCGCAGTACGGATGCCATACGGATTACATACGGAAGATGCCATGCGCAAAATACGCTGACACACCCTGACTACGGATCACTATTTTGGGAACATTTCACCGTATTTCGGCCGTATTACGGCCGTAAAATACGGACCGTATTGTCTTACGCCGAGTGTGACGCCGGCCTTACAATGTACTGTTTAAGCAATCAAGTGATTGCAGCTTTAAGTCCCCCAGGTGGTGGTGGGAATTAATACAAATGTTAAATAAAAAAAGATTTTAACAAACAAGTAAAGAAAATCTAAAAGATTATATCAACTCCCCTTTCTTAAAATTCAAATAAAAAAGAACACAGACATATAAATTGAGCACAGAGAGAGGGGCCTGCAGCACTGAGAAGAAGCAGTGTGTAACTGGGAAAAGTAGCTTTAACAACTAAAAATAGGACTGCCCATTCTTGGGCAGAAGGAGAGGAAAAAGAACACAAAGGTACCATAAAGAAACTTGGGATTTTGAAATAATAAAAAATCACTGTGCTGACGAAGCCAAGAATGGGTTAAAATGTATCAAGAATGTATTATGTATGTAAACTGTAAAGCGCTGCAGAATATGTTAGCGCTTTATAAAAATAAAGATTATTATTATTATTATTATGTGCACATGCAAGTTGCCCAAATGAGGAAGTTGTTGGTGAGTTTCTGTTCCCACTCGCTTTGGCATCCTACAGACAATTGCGGGTCCTGGCTGAAGGTTAGTGTTGTGAGGGCCTTGTGCCCATGCAGGCCACTGGTAGCCGATGGTATTGGCTGGCCAGGACCACGACTTCCACAGATTAGCAAAGGAGACTTCTGTTCAAACATGGAAATTTTACTGAACTTGATAAGGGTTATATACAAGGGATAGCGAGTACACAGTCTTAAGCACTTCTCCTTCACAGTAAGAAGCCTTTTCACTGACATCATCCTTCCACTATAGTCTGCTCCAGGGCCAGTATAGCACACTGAGTTGCCCTACTTCATCACAGCCTAGCTTGTCACCACAGTACAGTTCAGCGAGTTCCTCTATACCTGCTCGGCAGCTCTGCTACCTATCGCTATGGGCGCACTGTATCTACCGCTCGGGACCCTTACTAGTCCCACAGTCTCAGTCCTCTTTAAGTCCATACCTTCTGCATTTCTCAAACCCAGGGTTTCTCGTGACACGTCGTCCTAGTCAAGGACCCCTGTAAGGTAGAAGGCCACTCTGCCTCTTCTGTCAGTTCCTAATCACGCTACCTCATCGTCTTGTCATCTCCTTTGCTGTAGTTCACCCACACAACAGCTCTGCACACTTATCACTTCAGACTCTGATTCTGCTTTGACTAACTTCAAGAAGCAGGTCATTTGTCCTAGCATTAAGCCCTCCATCTGTGTCTGTTGCTGGAGAAACCCCTTCACCTACATTCTATGCAAACATTACCTTATGTTATTATGTCCTAAGTCCTAACCTATGTCTTTCATGCATCACATGACCATGCATTATAATTCCTTACATTATCACATTATATAGGCAAATATCTTACTCTTCACATGACATAAGATGTACACAAGACACGGGACATTACTCAGATTACACATCACATTATATACAGTGGTGATGTCTTCAAGGGGGAGCAAGGCAATATGTTCATCTCTTTACATACAAGATCAGTAAATGCTGCGAGTTGGACGCTCCATACGTGTGAAGCATCCAAACGGCAGAGTTCAGATGTTAAAGCATAGTGGATTGGATTTCTAGAAATCCCATGCCCACTATGTGTCCAGTGACGCCTGCAGCTTACCCGTGGAGATGGACATGCGGTGCATCTCTCCAGACTGCAGCATGTCAATTTCTCTTGTAAAGACTTTAGTTTTTGCAAGAGAAATTTCACCAATAGAATGAATTGGATGCGGTGAATCCACACGGTTCAGTGATCACATATGGATTTACCTGCGCTCAATAGATGGCAACGCATTGGACGCAGAAAACATGCACTGCGTCCAAAGCGCTGCCACTTCTGGATCATGTGCATCCGGCCTTACAATATGTACTATAAGAGATCAGACGTTCTTAGGTTCAAGTCACCTAAAGGGACTAAAAAATAATGTATAAAGTAAAATAAACTTTCTAAAAATTAAAAAATATGAAAAAGTTGAATCACTCAGCTGTCACATGGAGCTGAAAGTTGGTGGCGATAGGTTATATGGGGAAAAAGCTTGTGACAGGTTCCATTGAAGCATATGTAAAAATTACTGATGGTACACATTGACACACAGCTCAAACACTGATGAAAATCAGATCCACAATAGTGATGAGCGAGTGTACTTGTTGCTCGGGTTTTCCCGAGCACGCTCGGGTGATCTCCGAGTATTTGTGACTGCTCGGAGATTTAGTTTTAGTAGCCACAGCTGCATGATTTATGGCTGCTACACAGCTTGATTACATGTGGGGATTCCCTAGCAATCAGGCAACCCCCACATGTACTCAGGCTGGCTAGCAGCTGTAAATCATGCAGCTGCATCAACAAAAACTAAATCTCCAAGCACTAACAAATACTCAGAGACCACCCGAGCGTGCTCGGGAAAACGCGAGCAACAAGTATACTCGCTCATCACTAATCCACAACACTGATGACACTCATACCATTTTTTTGAGTACGTGAAGAAACACGAATGTGTGAATGAGGCCTTTCTGTTGGATAGTGCTTTAAAAACTATATTTTGACTGGGAGACAACGTCTGCAATGTGTTTATGTGAAATTATTATTTTTAAACAATTCTTCGTCATTTCTATGGAGGCATCGGCCAAAAATTCACCTGCTATTCAAATGATATAGAGGGCGGATCTGCAATACTCGCAGAGGCCACTATACAAATGATGGAGCTGCTGATTAACAGAGGTGTCGAGCTTCGCACCCCCACCGATCAGATATTGATGTCCATTCAATAAAAAAAGTATTGGCCAATGTGTTTGAAAAAAGTAGTATCAAATTGTTATCACTGTATCTGTGCTATCCCAAAAAATAAAGTGAACAGGTAATTTTTACAGCAAAGTGAACATTAACACACACCAGATTTGCTGTCAGAACATAACCTCAAAGTGATTTTCTCTGCATGGACTATTAATATTGTACCTTACCAACACTATATCGCATAAAACTTAATTCTTTTGTTCAACTCATTTTTTTTCTTCTAGCATTAATTTAGCGCCACCCGAAGGTACTATGTATTAACCTTCCATTGTGTTCATATTTAGCTAATCCTTCATCACCATCTAGTGGCCACTATTAGTATTGTTATAATATTAAAGGAAATCTGTCAATCAATTCATGCTGCCTAAACCTAGACAGAATAAATCAGACCCTGACTGCACGATTGCGGCCAGGCCTGCTTTTGTCTGATGCTCCAGCATTTCTGAAGAAGTTTGAAGAATCAGTCTGGGACTATAGGGAAAGGAGAAAATCATAACTCTTAACTTTGAATGATAAGAAAGAGAGACACATACCGAGGTGAGCATAGTGTGCCACCCAGTCTTTACACTAAGCCAATACTCTAATTCTAGTTCTTCATATGCCCCGCACAGAACTAATGCTTTTAGTAAATCCATTGGTGTTCCCATAATGTATAGTGCCCCTTTTATGACCCCCCACGGTGCCCTTCACTCACAGTATGATGCCCTCACAGCTCCCCCACACATAGTATAAGGCCCTCACATTACATTCACCCAACAAAGTCTGATCCTTTCTCACATAGAGCTCTGCTACAACAATACAAACATAATTGTGCTGCATCAACACACACACTGCTGCTACAACAACACACACACTGCTGCTACAACAACATACAAACTGCTGCTACAACAACATACAAACTGCTGCTACAACAACATACACACTGCTCCTACAACCCACACACTGCTGCTACAACACACATTGCTACTACAACAGACACACTGCTGCTACAACATACACACTGCTGCTGCAACAACAACATACACACTGCTCCTACAACACACACTGCTGCTACAACACACACTGCTGCTACAACACACACTGCTGCTACAACATACACACTGCTGCTACAACACACACACTGCTGCTACAACACACATTGCTGCTACAACAACACACACTGCCCCTATAACAGACACACTGCTGCTACAACACACATTGCTGCCACAACAGCACAAACACTGCTCCTACAACAAACACACTGCTCCTACAACAACATAGACACTGCTGCTACAACAACATACACACTGCTGCTGCTGCTGCAACAACATACACACTGCTGCTACAACAACATACACACTGCTGCTACAACAACATACACACTGCTGCTACAACAACATACACACTGCTGCTACAACATACACACTGCTGCTACAACATACACACTGCTGCTACAACACACATTGCTGCTACAACAGCACACACCCCTGCTGCTGCTACAACAATAACACAAACTGCTGCTGCAACAATATACACACTGCCCCTACAACAACATACACACTGCTGCTACAACACACATTGCTGCTGCTACAACAACACACACACTGCTCCTACAACAACACACAATGCCCCTAAACAACGCACACTGCTGCTACAACAACATGCACACTGCTGCTATAACACACACTGCTCCTACAACAACACACACTGCTGCTACAACACACACTGCTCCTACAACAACACACACACTGCTGCAACACACACTGCTGCTACAGCAACACACACTCTGCTGCTACAACAACACACACTGCCCCTACAACAGCACACACACTGCTGCTACAACAACATACACACTACTGCTACAACATACACACTGCTGCTACAACAACATACACACTGCTGCTACAACACACACTGCTCCTACAACAACACACGCTCTGCTGCTACAACACACACCTCTGCTACAACAACACACACCCCTGCTGCTACATCTACACACACAGCTGCTACAACAACATACACACTGCTGCTGCTGCTACAACAACATACACACTGCTGCTACAACACACACTGCTCCTACAATAACACACACTCTGCTGCTAGAGCAACACAAACTGCTACTACAACAACAACACACTGCTGCTACAACAACATACACACTGCTGCTACAACAACATACACACTGCTGCTGCAACAACATACACACTGCTGCTACAACATACACACTGCTGCTACAACAACATACACACTGCTGCTACAACAACATACACACTGCTGCTGCAACAACATACACACTGCTGCTACAACAACATACACACTGCTGCTACAACAACATACACACTGCTGCTACAACACACACTGCTCCTTCAACAACACACACCCCTGCTGCTACAACAACATACACACTGCTGCTACAACACACACTGCTCCTTCAACAACACACACCCCTGCTGCTACAACAACAGAAACTGCTGCTACAACAACATACACACTGCTGCTACAACATACACACTGCTGCTACAACACACACACACACACGCCTGCTGCTACAACAACACAAACTGCTGCTACAACAACATACACACTTTTGCTACAACAACATGCACACTGCTGCTACAACAACATACAACTGCTGCTACAACACACACTGCTCCTACAACAACACACACTCCTGCTGCTACAACAACACAAACTGCTGCTACAACAACACAAACTGCTGCTACAACGATATACACACTGCTCCTGCAACAACATACACACTGCCACTGCAACAACATACACACTGCTGCTACAACAACATACACACTGCTGCTACAACACACATTGCTGCTACAACAGCACACATGTCTGCTGCTACAACAACACAAACTGTTGCTGCTGCAACAACACACACACTGCTGCTACAACAACATACACACTTCTGCTGCAACAACATACACACTGCTGCTACAACAACTACACACTGCTGCTACAACACACCCCTGCTGCTACAACAGCACACACCCCTGCTGCTACAACAACACAAACTGCTGCTGCAACAACACACACACTGCTGCGACAACAACATACACACTGCTGCTACAACAACAACACACTGGTGCTATAACAACAACACACACTGCAGCTACAACAATACACTCTTCTGCTACAACAACACACACCCCTGCTGTTACAACAACACACACTGCTGCTACAACATACACACTGCTGCTACAACATACACACTGCTGCTACAACACACACACTGCTGCTACAACACACACACTACTGCTACAATAACACACACTGCTGCTACAACAACACACACACTGCTCCCACAGCAGCACACATGGCCTTTTTAACAATAAGTATTTTTGCCCTCCCTGTCTGTGTATGTTTTATACAGTGTAAATGTGTAAACAAAATGAAATGATATTGTGATCACTGGTGCCAAGATTTTCACAAGCAGTGACATTTCCAGCCAGCTCTGCATTGATAGAAATGCCCAGATCCAACAGAACATCTTCCATGAACTGACCAATAAAATCATCCTGTAAAGGGCTGAGGAGTTTTTTTCCCCTTTGCAGTTGAAGCAGAGCTATGACCCCAGTCAATATCTGGACAGATAAAATCCCCCATAATCAGTACTGTACCCGCCTGTGCAGCCCACGCTTTCTGATTAATTTTTTTTTTTACAAAAAAAGGGAGTTTGTCACTTACTTTCTAGAACATTAGGCAAGTTATTAGCATGCTTTACCCACTGTAACAGGTCTTCATGATCTCATATGTTTCCTGGTGATCCATGGTAATTTATATTATCTTACATTTGAACTATTTATCCTATGCAACCCTTTGGCAGTTTCCTTTGAATAATTCTCCCAATTTTATATTATGTTTTTTTTATTAAAAAATAAAAAGGACATACATTTCTACATATTTTTTATTGTCCCTATTTTGTTGGCTTACTATATACTACCTACAGAGCTTACAGAGCTCCTGTGTATAATGTCACTGAGGTAATATTAGTGTTAGTGATCCGTATCATGCTATTATTCTATGTGGTGGAAATACATGGTACAGTCATGGTGTGGCGGTATTTACGCCTATTATGTGGTATTATTTTTAGATTTAACTTGGTACAGTGAATTTTGTTTAATGACATGACGGCGGTTAAATTCAGATACTATAAGTTGATAACATATGACCACGGTGTGGCAGTATTTAGTCATTTTATGTGCTGTAATACATATTTTAGATTTGGCATAACAATACGGTGACAATATTTGTTATGTGGTAACTATATGATGCTATTACTTTGAAGTATTCTTTAGAAAAATATCTTATTCTGTGTTTTCCATGATATTTAGATATGGAATATGTATTCATTTTTCTTTTTTGTCATAGGGGAGTAAATAAATGCTGTTTTATAGGATGTAGAATGCTCCAGGGGCCCGTGCATCTGACCAATATGCTGGTGCAGAAGAAGGTTCAAATGTTGCACTAGGGCCAAGAGCAATCTAGTTACACGTCTGGTCAGAGCTCATAGTTCAACAATGAGGATAGAGGTGAGAAAGTTCTAAATATTGGACAAATACTCTGGACAGTAATGTGTTGTACAACTGCAACACTGAGGCTATGTTTCCACTCTCCGGAATGTCAGCGCTTTGGCCGCAGCGGACACCCGCCCCTGACCAAAGAGCTGCCGGCTTTTGTACGCGCGGTAATTCCACATGTGTTCATTGAACCGTGCAGAATCACCGCGTCCTATACATAGAACGGTACTATTTATCTTGCAGAGACTGAGCGTCTCCGCAAGATAAATAGACATGCTGCAGTCTCAGATGCGCCGCATGTGCGTATACGCAGGTCTGCCACCTGTGTCTTTGTACGCATAGTGGATATGGGATTAGATAAAATTTTATGATATCATAAAAAGGTAATTTTACAGCAGTCTAAGCACCACCACTATTGACACCAGTCATCTGGATAGTACTACTACCACTACATGCTAATAATTGACTTCCTTTGCCTCCAGCATGGTTATTTAGTGGTTAGTAAGTAGAGGGTGTTACAGAATATATAGGACATCATGTGTCTCAGTCACAGTAGAATGATGCTACCTCTAGCAGCGACACTGTCAGTTGGAGTAAGTGTTCTGCACAAGATGGTCAGCCTGATTACAAATGAATAAGAGGGATAATTTTTTGACTTTTTTTTATTAAAAAACAAAACAAAAAAGGAAAACTTTATAAGCGCCCTCTGTTGGGGCTGTTGGATGCTACTGGGTTACCATCCATCTCTATAGTGAGGTTACTTTGACATTACTAAGGATGTGTTTGTGTTAAAGAGCTTGAAAGGAGTCGGATAAGGTCCTAGGAGACTTAAGAGGGTTACACTTTTCAAGGCAATTGGAGTCTTTGCAGTATGTCGATTCACTGCGAATCAACTCTTCTGGACAAAAATAATTGAATCTGGTGAATTTGAATTTCAAAGATTCAATCATCTCTAATTACCACACAAAATAATATATGTGTATATATCTATATATAGTATAAAGATACATATACATATGCTTACCGAAAGATCCAAGCCATGTATACTGGATAATAATGCCAAAGTGGCTGTGTAAGATTGTGTAATGTACAATTGTTTAATCACAGTATGGAGATATTTTATTTTATCATTGTATTTTAGTATTATTTAAGATTTACTGTAATATTTTGTTACGTTTAAATATTTCATTTCTATATAACGCTATCTATAAAGTATATTTGCATACTGTGTATTTCCATTAGATCTACAATAAATTATTGTACAGTATATATACAGTATATATATATATATATATATATATATATATATATATATATATATATATATATATATATACATACACTTCAGGCAAGGCACATGTACTAAACAACAATGATTGTCCAAAAATCTCAGACAACTTGAGCTCCAACACAGGTAGTGTATTGTGGATCTAATAGAAATAGACAATGTACATATATAAATGGTGACATGTTACAATATAATATCTTTAATGAACCAAAATGTAATATTAGAAAAAATAGTACATATGTACAGTGGTAAAATAAAATATATTAATAATATGATAAAATGGTTCATTATATAATCACCTGCAGATACATACATACATGTACACAGAGAGATTTCTAAAATAACACATACATGTATATGTATATATATATATATATATATATATATATATATATATATATATACAGGTCCTTCTCAAAAAATTAGCATATAGTGTTAAATTTCATTATTTACCATAATGTAATGATTACAATTAAACTTTCATATATTATAGATTCATTATCCACCAACTGAAATTTGTCAGGTCTTTTATTGTTTTAATACTGATGATTTTGGCCTACAACTCCTGATAACCCAAAAAACCTGTCTCAATAAATTAGCATATCAAGAAAAGGTTCTCTAAACGACCTATTACCCTAATCTTCTGAATCAACTAATTAACTCTAAACACATGCAAAAGATACCTGAGGCTTTTAAAAACTCCCTGCCTGGTTCATTACTCAAAACCCCCATCATGGGTAAGACTAGCGACCTGACAGATGTCAAGAAGGCCATCATTGACACCCTCAAGCAAGAGGGTAAGACCCAAAAAGAAATTTCTCAACAAATAGGCTGTTCCCAGAGTGCTGTATCAAGGCACCTCAATGGTAAGTCTGTTGGAAGGAAACAATGTGGCAGAAAACGCTGTACAACGAGAAGAGGTGACCGGACCCTGAGGAAGATTGTGGAGAAGGACCGATTCCAGACCTTGGGGAACCTGAGGAAGCAGTGGACTGAGTCTGGTGTGGAAACATCCAGAGCCACCGTGCACAGGCGTGTGCAGGAAATGGGCTACAGGTGCCGCATTCCCCAGGTAAAGCCACTTTTGAACCATAAACAGCGGCAGAAGCGCCTGACCTGGGCTACAGAGAAGCAGCACTGGACTGTTGCTAAGTGGTCCCAAGTACTTTTTTCTGATGAAAGCAAATTTTGCATGTCATTCGGAAATCAAGGTGCCAGAGTCTGGAGGAAGACTGGGGAGAAGGAAATGCCAAAATGCCTGAAGTCCAGTGTCAAGTACCCAGTCAGTGATGGTGTGGGGTGCCATGTCAGCTGCTGGTGTTGGTCCACTGTGTTTCATCAAGGGCAGGGTCAATGCAGCTAGCTATCAGGAGATTTTGGAGCACTTCATGCTTCCTGGCACCTGCTCACAGTGCCAAAACCACTGGTAAATGGTTTACTGACCATGGTATTACTGTGCTCAATTGGCCTGCCAACTCTCCTGACCTGAACCCCATAGAGAATCTGTGGGATATTGTGAAGAGAAAGTTGAGAGACGCAAGACCCAACACTCTGGATGAGCTTAAGGCCGCTATTGAAGCATCCTGGGCCTCCATAACATCTCAGCAGTGTCACAGGCTGATTGCCTCCATGCCACGCCGCATTGAAGCAGTCATTTCTGCCAAAGGATTCCCGACCAAGTATTGAGTGCATAACTGAACATTATTATTTGATGGTTTTTTTGTTTGTTATTAAAAAACACTTTTATTTGATTGGATGGTTGAAATATGCTAATTTATTGAGAAAGGTTTTTTGGGTTTTCAGGAGTTGTATGCCAAAATCATCAGTATTAAAACAATAAAAGACCTGACAAATTTCAGTTGGTGGATAATGAATCTATAATATATGAAAGTTTAATTGTAATCATTACATTATGGTAAATAATGAAATTTAACACTATATGCTAATTTTTTGAGAAGGACCTGTATATACTGTACATCTGTAGAAGCATATAAATGCAAACACACATATATAATTATCACATAGATACAAATGCGTGGCGACTTTTGAGCGGCGACTTTTGTGTTTCGACTTTTATGTGGCGAGGTTGGTGTATGTGTGGTGAAATGTGTGCTGAGGGTGATATATGTGGTAGTGTGTGGTGCATTTTGTGTGTGTGTTCATATCCCCGCGTGTGGTGAGTGTCCCATGTCGGGGCCCCACCTTAGCAACTGTATGGTATATACTCTTTGGCGCAAAATAGGGGTAACCAAGGGCAAAAATTGTATATAATATAACATCTGGGAAGCTTATAATTAAAGTATAAGAAATAAAGAGTAATAGCAATCGCTCCCAGCTGAGGTTATTTTGCCCAGGTATCAGATCAAGACGGTTATAAATAACATACAATGAGAGGGGAAGGAAATAAATCCAAGAAAGATAACCTCGTGTCTATAGTAAAATTGCTTTATTTAAAGTGCAAGGCAAGAGGGCAATGGTGATCATCAGACTGTGGAGCACTCACATTGCCTCCAAACACTTGTTCCACTTGGCCTAACCAGGCCTTCTCTTTTGCTCTATAATCCATATGGGTACCACCAAAACCTGTGCAAAACACAGCAAACATACATTGGAACAAAATAGGGGTAACCACACATTTTCTGTAGTTTATTATGCGCCCCCTGACGAAGGTGTTCCGAAACGCGCGTTGGGGCGGACACTGGTATTCTGCACCTGTTAAGTACCGCTTTCTGGGGTGATGTATTAGTTACTTTTACCGCTTTTTACAGTTTCCCTCTATCATGGTATGCTGTACTGTCAACTGACCATTGCGCTATTGTAAATGGGACATAGCGGTTTTCTAATATGTATATATCATAGGTCTATCCTGTACAGGTGATGTCCCCTGTTGGTCTTGTTACTCTGACTCTATGTGCTAATGTCTAATGGCCGTAATAATTGTTTCTACTATGAGTCGGCAGGCATAGTCTCTAGTGTCCCATGTTATGATTTGTTTTTATCTACTGTTGGGTGACTCTGTTGTCACCATTGCCCTCTTGTCTTGGACTTTAAATAAAGCAATTTTACTATAGACACAAGGTTATCTTTCTTGGATTTATTTCCTTCCCCGCTCATTATACTCTTTGGCGCCATCGCTCTCACTCTTTAAGTCCCCCTTGTTCACATCTGGCAGCTATCAATTTGCCTCCAACACTTTTCCTTTCACTTTCCCCCATTATGTAGATAGGGGCAAAATTGTTTGGTGAATTTGAACGCGCAGGGTTAAAATTTCACCTCACAACACAGCTTATGATGCTCTCGGGGTCCAGACGTGTGACTGTGCAAAATTTTGTGGCTGTAGCTGCGACGGTGCAGATGCCAATCCCGGACACACACACACACATACACACATTCAGCTTTATATATTAGATGCTTTATATATTAGATATATATGTATATTTATTTAATTATGTATTTTACTCCTTTATATAGCGCCATTAATTCCACAGAGCTTTACCTACATTATCATCACTGTCCCCATTGGGGCTCACAATCTAGATTCCCTATCAGTATGTCTTTGGAATGTGGGAGGAAACCCACTGAAGCCCGGGGAGGACATACAAACTCCTTGCAGATGTTGTCCTTGGTGGGATTCGATCCCAGGACCCCAGAGCTGTAAAGTAACAATGCTAGCAGCTGAGCCAGCTATACCTGTAAACTATTTATATATGAATTTATATATAATACTTAAAATCTTAAATTATACTAATGTATAATTTTAATATAGCTACATAATGTGATTACATGATAAGTGTCATCATTGCACAATTATACTTAGTCACATATATACATAAACATTTCTATACACATATACATAAATAAATGCACCTACACACATCAATACATAGATACATAAGCATACAAATATAAAATCTAAATACACACTCACATCTATCTTTCTATTATCTATCTATCTATAGATATAAAGATTGATACTGTAGATATGTATATATATAATAGATAGATACACAAATATACATCTATACATATTTATAGATGCAGATATAAACAGATAGATACACACCAATAAATACTGTAGGAACATACAAGCACATATACATCTCTCTCTCTTTCAATATATATATATATATATATATATATATATATATATATATATATATATATATATATATATATGTGCAAACTTATACATGTATACATATTTATATATATATATATATATATATATATATAAAAATACATATATCTATATACAAAATTATACATCTATATACACATATAAATCTGCACCAATGCAATATATCAATTTCTATGCATAGCGTATCCATGCGCACACTTACGTTTATAAATTTGAGGCCAGGATGGTGGAGCATGCAGCACCGGATCAGCGGCTGTAATGTGGTGGTGGGTGACCAGTGAGACCAGCAGCAGCAGGAGCGCAGGACTCTGCGATATCTCTCCGTGGAGGTGGGAAGCCATGCTTTGACACAGTGCCCCACAGCTACACAGAGGGCCCAGGCTTATTTTGTAGTGAGGATGGGGTTGGTGACCGGCAGCCTGTCCCTCAGGAGGTGATTAATACTTGTTAAAAAAAAACTACATTTAAACACAAGAGGCTGCCGGCTTCAAAGGAATAAACATGCATTCATTACAACAATGGTGAAGCTGGTGTCTTATTTAGCTGATTCTTATTGCCAAAAAAGTCCGTTTTGATTTTACAATTTTAATAATGAGCAAAAAGGATCATAGTAATACAATATAGTAAGGGGAATACACTAGAAAGCAGCTACAAAACATATAAAAGTGGCATCAAGGTGGGTATCATAGGGTTATTTAATGAGTTAAATGATTTTTGGCCATAGATCTCACACTAGCTACGTACATCAATTTTGGTTAACTCCAAACAGATCTGAAAGGGTTCTGAGCCGGTATTAGACTGGACACCCAAGCACTTTTTTTTACCGATTTGAATAAATAACTGGTGAACTCAAGGGGTTAATCGACTCTAGGCCACTGGTCTCGTACCATTAACACATAGATTGGTAAATTCAGTTTACTCCAGGGTGGTCCAAATTACAGATGAGCAAAAAGATTTTTTAGAAATTTGCTGAAATTGTCAAGTTTGAATACTTTGCTCTTCGCGTAGCATATGTTAAGTAAAACAGCAACCATCGTGTGAGAGGACAAGAGGAAAAACAACATCACATGACCTCCGGCACAGCCAGACTTCTCAATAACACCTTGAAGTTACCATCACATGGTGAGTCAGAGCCTGTATAAAACACAGGAGAGAAGGATTGTGGATGATCTGCGCTGCTGGTAGTTGAAATTGTAAATCCAAGTCAAGTACTGTATTTTTGCGTTTTTTTTATTTTGTCAACGCGTTTCGAAGTATACACACTTCTTTAATAGAACAAAAAACATCATCAGTTTTTTTTCTTTGTCCTGATGAAGAAGTGTATATACTTTGAAACGCTTTGACAAAATAAAAAAAAGCAAACCTATTTGTGTGGACTTGGATTTACAATTTCAACTACCAGCAGCACGGATCAAACACAATCCTTATCTCCTGTGTTTTCCCCGATCTGATGACCGGTGGATCAGCAGCAGTTGGATTTTAAGCCTTTAGAGTGTTGTGTGACCACAACCTAACCCGGTTAGCATAAACTTATCAAATATCTCATTTTTAATTGGATAAAATCCTATTGCGCTTATTTCTGCTTCCTAGTTTTTCTCTATAGCCTGTATAAAAGCTGAAGTAGGAAATGCATCAGCCATTTATGGAGAATGTGGATAGGAGATGTGATGTCAGAATCAGAACTCAGTTATAGAGATAGGTAGCGAGACATACTATACTGTACAGTTAATGTGTGTCAGAAATGAAGATTATTGTGTGTGGAAAAGAGAGTAATACAAATTGAATTAATAAGAGAGTCACTGGGTCTCATACTGTGCTAGGCCTCATTCACACATAAGTAATTTTGATTAGTATTAGTGGTGAGCGAATGTGCTGGGATAAGGTGTTTTCTGGGCACGCTCGTGTGCTAACTGAGTGTCTTCAACGTGCTCAAAAAATATGTTTGAGTCCCCTCATCTGCATGTCTCGTGGATATTCGACAGCTGCAACACATGCAGTGGATTGCCTGTTTGTTAGGCAATCCCTGCATGCGTTGCGACTCTCGAACAGCCCAGAGACAAACAGCCACAGGGACTCAAGCATATTTTTCAAGCACGCCGAAGACACTCGATTAGCAAACGAGCGTGCCCAGAAAACACCTTATCCCAGCACATTCGCTCATCACTAATCAGTATTTCATCAGTATTTGTATGCCAAAACCAAAACCAGCAGTGTCTTCACAACACAGAACAGGTGTCACTCTTTCAATTATAGTTTTCCTCTGATTGGTCCACTCCTGGCTTTGGCATACAAACACTAATGCAAAATACTGAGCAAATATCGACTTAAGGCAGAAACAGACAGAGAGCTGCTTGCTTAGTGTGCAACCTTGCTGGTCCAATTATTTGTATTTGTTCATTTTGGCTCAATCAGTCACCCAATGCTGCTAAAAGAAAACATTTATTTTTACTGAGACTTATGCGTGTGATATACAGAACCGATTTAGAGACATTTAATTTGCTATACACCCGGATATTGTTGCGGCATGTTGCTATAATCTTTTGGCTATTCAACAAGCATTTTTAATTTTTTTTAACACAATTTTCCCTTCCAAACTCAGACATGCTTACATTTTTTCCCTGGACCGGCTCTGTCCAAGGTAAAAACTTGACATGTGCACGGCCCCATAGCGTTACATTGGTCCAGGTGTGATCTGATGTACCGTCATGTGTACGAGCCCTTACTGTGGCCAGTGGGTTGTGGAGGTGGGTGGGTAATTTGTCTTTATGCCACCCCAATATTGCTGCTGATTGTTGTTTTAATCTTTTGGGCATTTACCTAGCAGTTTTTTGTTGCACCTTTTTTGGACTGGTACATTTTGGTAAGAAAAACAATAAAGAAAATTTTAAATAGAAATAAATGAAACATAATATTTTAAAAACCAAACAAAGAACACTCTTTGTTCTAGTGTAGTAAACATTTCTGGTAAGGGCTCATACTCACCTGCGAGAAACTTGGATGAGTCTCGCATGTTATTACCCGGCGCTGCTGCCGGCACTCAGAAGCGGAGCGTGCGGCTGCATGTATTCCTATGCGGCCGCACGCTCCGATCTAAGTGCCGGGTGCAGTGCCGGGTATTAACTTGTGAGACTCATCCGAGTTTCTCGCAGGTGAGTATGAGCCCTAAGAGGAAAAGTGGCAATGGGTGGGGTAATGGAAACTTTTAAAAAAACACTTATAGCATGTCATACTGCATTAAAAATGCTCCCCTTCATGACTTTTATATTTTTTTATTTTTTTCACATTTTTTTTAACTTTTTTTTTTACTTTTGTCATGCTTCAATAGCCTCCATGGGAGGCTAGAAGCTGGCACAACACGATCGGCTCTGCAACATCTGATGTTCGCTGCTATGTAGCAGAAATGCAGGTGTGCTGTGAGCGCCAACCACAGGGTGGCGCTCACAGCTACCGGGGATCAGTAACCATAGAGGTCTCAAGGACCTCTATGGTTACTATTCAGAAGCATCGCCAACCTCCGATCATGTGATGGGGGTCGGCGATGCGCTCATTTCCGGCCGCCTGGCCGGAAGCGCCGGTTAAATGCCGCTGTCTGTGTTTGACAGCTGCATTTAACTAGTTAATAGCGGCGGGTGAATCGCGATTTCACCCGCCGCTAGTGCGGGCACATGTCAGCTGTTCAAAACAGCTGACATGTCCCGGCTTTGATGCGGGCTCACCGCCGGAGCCCTGCCTGTCTGAATGGGCCCACACGTGGTTCTAATATCAGACCGGGTCCAGGAGGTGTAGTACGGCCTTTAGCAGAAAAAATGAGGAAGCGCTGTGGACAGGCGAGATACTCGCTGATGTGGGGAGCGCTGGTGCTGCTGCGATTCGGAAGCGCCGTGCTGCAGGGAGCCCTCCCGGAGAACCATTCAGACACGTTGTGTAGTCCAGTGTTCAAAAATCCTGTCTGATGAAGGTCCTATGTTGGGACCGAAAACGTTCATGTTGAACTGGATGCACTGAATAAATCATGTTTTACTTCACCACAAAATTCTCCTGAGTGCCAAGTATATTATTTCATTTTTTTAAGATCGAGTCTGGTTTTGTGAAACCCGATTTAGTCCAGAGTCGAGTCGAGTGAAGTCGGCCGATTATCGCTAAAAGTCGGGGATCGACCGAAACACGAAACCCAATGCAAGTCAATGGGGAAGCATAGCCGGCAGTGAGTGGAGGCCAGGAAAACACCTACAGTGCACATTTTACTGCCAAAAACATCCATTCTTGTTTTCTGAAGCTTGTCAATCTTAATTAACTTTATAATAATAGTTGGGCACTGGAAATTGGTGGTCATTTG
This sequence comes from Ranitomeya variabilis, assembly GCF_051348905.1. Classification (NCBI taxonomy): domain Eukaryota; kingdom Metazoa; phylum Chordata; class Amphibia; order Anura; family Dendrobatidae; genus Ranitomeya; species Ranitomeya variabilis. The sequence continues at coordinate 484,518,522 of NC_135233.1, read as the reverse complement.
GCAAAAGTTGTGGGGGTAGGGCTGGTTCAAGGTTTTAGTGGGCCCAGGAAACATGGACTACGTCATGGCGGTGGAGCAGGGAGAGGTAAGTATTTCAACGTTGCAAGTGCTGTGATCCTGAGCAAGCAGGGGGGGCCCACTCGTTCGCATTGGCACTGGCACAGGGCCCCTCAAAGTACGGCGGTGTGTTTGCATGGCGGGGGCGCCTCCCACCAGCAGCGACACTTTTGCGTACTCTGAGTGGCCCTGTGCCAGTGACGTCGCCAACGAGTATGCCCCCCCACCTGATGAAGGAACCTGCACTTTCATCTGCACCTTCCTCTTTGTCCCTGTGTAAGGTGGTATAATATGCGGGAAGGGGAACCTTACTTTCAGCAGGGTCAGATTCTGGCTGTGTAGAGTACAAGGGGAATGTAGTGGTCTAGGTCAATGTACCAGCAGACTCATCTAGCAGTGGCTGGGCAATGGGCAGGATGATGAGGAAACAGATATAGGGCCAAAGAATAAAGTAGGCTAAATGCAGATCAAAATTGGTAACAGGACTAAACAGGCGGCATTGCTTTGTTCAGTGGAGTAGCAAACCCAAGAGCAGCAGACACTGTTTCAAGGGCCTAACCACACTAGTAGGCCAAATGCAGTTTAATATCTGATAGTATAGGCCGAAAGCCAGAATGTGGAAGCTCAGCTTTGTTCAGTTGAGGACAACACCAGGGAGGGGCAGACACCGTTAGTAGGCCCTAACCACCATTTTGTTTTTAAAAAAACACTTAATGAGAGCCAGAAGGTTGAAGCTCAGCTTTATTCAGTTGAGGGCAACACCAGGGAGGGGCAGACACCGTTAGTAGGCCCTAACCACCATTTTGTTTTTTAAAAAACACTTAATGAGAGCCAGAAGGTTGAAGCTCAGCTTTATTCAGTTGAGGGCAACACCAGGCAGGGGCAGACACCGTTAGTAGGCCGGAACCACCATTTTGTTTTTTAAAAAACACTTAATGAGAGCCAGAAGGTTGAATCTCAGCTTTATTCAGTTGAGGGCAACAACAGGCAGGGGCAGACACCGTTAGTAGGCCGGAACCAGCAATGTGTTTAAAAACAGCAGTTAATCAGAGCCGGAAGGTAGAAGCTCAGCTTTATTCAGTTGAGGGCAACACCAGGGAGGGGCAGAAGCCGTTAGTAGGCCCTAACCACCATTTTGTTTTTTAAAAAACACTTAATGAGAGCCAGAAGGTTGAAGCTCAGCTTTATTCAGTTGAGGGCAACACCAGGCAGGGGCAGACACCGTTAGTAGGCCGGAACCAGCAATGTGTTTAAAAACAGCAGTTAATCAGAGCCGGAAGGTAGAAGCTCAGCTTTATTCAGTTGAGGGCAACACCAGGGAGGGGCAGAAGCCGTTAGTAGGCCCTAACCACCATTTTGTTTTTTAAAAAACACTTAATGAGAGCCAGAAGGTTGAAGCTCAGCTTTATTCAGTTGAGGGCAACACCAGGCAGGGGCAGACACCGTTAGTAGGCCGGAACCAGCAATGTGTTTAAAAACAGCAGTTAATCAGAGCCGGAAGGTAAAAGCTCAGCTTTATTCAGTTGAGGGCAACACCAGGGAGGGGCAGAAGCCGTTAGTAGGCCCTAACCACCATTTTGTTTTTTAAAAAACACTTAATGAGAGCCAGAAGGTTGAAGCTCAGCTTTATTCAGTTGAGGGCAACACCAGGCAGGGGCAGACACCGTTAGTAGGCCGGAACCACCATTTTGTTTTTTAAAAAACACTTAATGAGAGCCAGAAGGTTGAAGCTCAGCTTTATTCAGTTGAGGGCAACACCAGGCAGGGGCAGACACCGTTAGTAGGCCGGAACCAGCAATGTGTTTAAAAACAGCAGTTAATCAGAGCCGGAAGGTAGAAGCTCAGCTTTATTCAGTTGAGGGCAACACCAGGGAGGGGCAGAAGCCGTTAGTAGGCCCTAACCACCATTTTGTTTTTTAAAAAACACTTAATGAGAGCCAGAAGGTTGAAGCTCAGCTTTATTCAATTGAGGGCAACACCAGGCAGGGGCAGACACCGTTAGTAGGCCGGAACCAGCAATGTGTTTAAAAACAGCAGTTAATCAGAGCCGGAAGGTAGAAGCTCAGCTTTATTCAGTTGAGGGCAACACCAGGGAGGGGCAGAAGCCGTTAGTAGGCCCTAACCACCATTTTGTTTTTTAAAAAACACTTAATGAGAGCCAGAAGGTTGAAGCTCAGCTTTATTCAGTTGAGGGCAACACCAGGCAGGGGCAGACACCGTTAGTAGGCCGGAACCACCATTTTGTTTTTTAAAAAACACTTAATGAGAGCCAGAAGGTTGAAGCTCAGCTTTATTCAGTTGAGGGCAACACCAGGCAGGGGCAGACACCGTTAGTAGGCCGGAACCAGCAATGTGTTTAAAAACAGCAGTTAATCAGAGCCGGAAGGTAGAAGCTCAGCTTTATTCAGTTGAGGGCAACACCAGGGAGGGGCAGAAGCCGTTAGTAGGCCCTAACCACCATTTTGTTTTTTAAAAAACACTTAATGAGAGCCAGAAGGTTGAAGCTCAGCTTTATTCAGTTGAGGGCAACACCAGGCAGGGGCAGACACCGTTAGTAGGCCGGAACCAGCAATGTGTTTAAAAACAGCAGTTAATCAGAGCCGGAAGGTAGAAGCTCAGCTTTATTCAGTTGAGGGCAACACCAGGGAGGGGCAGAAGCCGTTAGTAGGCCCTAACCACCATTTTGTTTTTTAAAAAACACTTAATGAGAGCCAGAAGGTTTAAGCTCAGCTTCATTCAGTTGAGGGCAACACCAGGCAGGGGCAGACACCGTTAGTAGGCCGGAACCAGCAATGTGTTTAAAAACAGCAGTTAATCAGAGCCGGAAGGTAGAAGCTCAGCTTTATTCAGTTGAGGGCAACACCAGGGAGGGGCAGAAGCCGTTAGTAGGCCCTAACCACCATTTTGTTTTTTAAAAAACACTTAATGAGAGCCAGAAGGTTGAAGCTCAGCTTTATTCAGTTGAGGGCAACACCAGGGAGGGGCAGAAGCCGTTAGTAGGCCCTAACCACCATTTTGTTTTTTAAAAAACACTTAATGAGAGCCAGAAGGTAGAAGCTCAGCTTTATTCAGTTGAGGACAACTTGAATTAGGGACTGCATACAGACTTAGCAGGCTGTCCCCTGTGTGGACCATGCATCCAATACATTAACCCATTGAGCCACAAAGGACACGTAACCTTCCGTGGCCATGCCTACAGGTCCATGTGTCTGTTGTCAGGTGTACCTTTGTCAGTGTAGGCCTATTGGAAGGAGGGACCGCAGACAGGCTTCGAAGGCCTAACACAATAAAATGGGCTGGCTGTAGGCACTTTAAAATTGGTTCCAGGGGTACACGGGCAGCAGTGGTCTGGTCAGTGGAGGCCTAGTGGAAGGAGGGACCGCAGACAGGCTTCGAAGGCCTAACACAATAAAATGGGCTGGCTGTAGGCACTTTAAAATTGGTTCCAGGGGTACACGGGCAGCAGTGGTCTGGTCAGTGGAGGCCTAGTGGAAGGAGGGACCGCAGACAGGCTTCGAAGGCCTAACACAATAAAATGGGCTGGCTGTAGGCACTTTAAAATTGGTTCCAGGGGTACACGGGCAGCAGTGGTCTGGTCAGTGGAGGCCTAGTGGAAGGAGGGACCGCAGACAGGCTTCGAAGGCCTAACACAATAAAATGGGCTGGCTGTAGGCACTTTAAAATTGGTTCCAGGGGTACACGGGCAGCAGTGGTCTGGTCAGTGGAGGCCTAGTGGAAGGAGGGACCGCAGACAGGCTTCGAAGGCCTAACACAATAAAATGGGCTGGCTGTAGGCACTTTAAAATTGGTTCCAGGGGTACACGGGCAGCAGTGGTCTGGTCAGTGGAGGCCTAGTGGAAGGAGGGACCGCAGACAGGCTTCGAAGGCCTAACACAATAAAATGGGCTGGCTGTAGGCACTTTAAAATTGGTTCCAGGGGTACACGGGCAGCAGTGGTCTGGTCAGTGGAGGCCTAGTGTAAGGAGGGACCGCAGACAGGCTTCGAAGGCCTAAAATAACAAACAATAGGCTCATGGCAGTTTTACAGCGGTTACATGGATACACGGGCAGGCAGCTTGGTGGTGAGTGGAGGAGTATTTAAAGTAGGGACCGCAGACAGGCTATCAAAGGCCTAAAATAACAAACAATAGGCTCATGGCAGTTTTACAGCGGTTACATGGATACACGGGCAGGCAGCTGGTGATGAGTGGAGGAGTATTTAAAGTAGGGACCGCAGACAGGCTATCAAAGGCCTAAAATAACAAACAATAGGCTCATGGCAGTTTTACAGCGGTTACATGGATACACGGGCAGGCAGCTGGTGATGAGTGGAGGAGTATTTAAAGTAGGGACCGCAGACAGGCTATCAAAGGCCTAAAATAACAAACAATAGGCTCATGGCAGTTTTACAGCGGTTACATGGATACACAGGCAGCTTGGTGGTGAGTGGAGGAGTATTTAAAGTAGGGACCGCAGACAGGCTATCAAAGGCCTAAAATAACAAACAATAGGCTCATGGCAGTTTTACAGCGGTTACATGGATACACGGGCAGGCAGCTGGTGATGAGTGGAGGAGTATTTAAAGTAGGGACCGCAGACAGGCTATCAAAGGCCTAAAATAACAAACAATAGGCTCATGGCAGTTTTACAGCGGTTACATGGATACACGGGCAGGCAGCTGGTGATGAGTGGAGGAGTATTTAAAGTAGGGACCGCAGACAGGCTATCAAAGGCCTAAAATAACAAACAATAGGCTCATGGCAGTTTTACAGCGGTTACATGGATACACAGGCAGCTTGGTGGTGAGTGGAGGAGTATTTAAAGTAGGGACCGCAGACAGGCTATCAAAGGCCTAAAATAACAAACAATAGGCTCATGGCAGTTTCACAGCGGTTACATGGATACACGGGCAGGCAGCTTGGTGGTGAGTGGAGGAGTATTTAAAGTAGGGACCGCAGACAGGCTATCAAAGGCCTAAAATAACAAACAATAGGCTCATGGCAGTTTTACAGCGGGGACATGGATACACGGGCAGGCAGCTTGGTGGTGAGTGGAGGAGTATTTAAAGTAGGGACCGCAGACAGGCTATCAAAGGCCTAAAATAACAAACAATAGGCTCATGGCAGTTTTACAGCGGTTACATGGATACACGGGCAGGCAGCTGGTGATGAGTGGAGGAGTATTTAAAGTAGGGACCGCAGACAGGCTATCAAAGGCCTAAAATAACAAACAATAGGCTCATGGCAGTTTTACAGCGGTTACATGGATACACAGGCAGCTTGGTGGTGAGTGGAGGAGTATTTAAAGTAGGGACCGCAGACAGGCTATCAAAGGCCTAAAATAACAAACAATAGGCTCATGGCAGTTTTACAGCGGTTACATGGATACACGGGCAGGCAGCTGGTGATGAGTGGAGGAGTATTTAAAGTAGGGACCGCAGACAGGCTATCAAAGGCCTAAAATAACAAACAATAGGCTCATGGCAGTTTTACAGCGGTTACATGGATACACAGGCAGCTTGGTGGTGAGTGGAGGAGTATTTAAAGTAGGGACCGCAGACAGGCTATCAAAGGCCTAAAATAACAAACAATAGGCTCATGGCAGTTTCACAGCGGTTACATGGATACACGGGCAGGCAGCTTGGTGGTGAGTGGAGGAGTATTTAAAGTAGGGACCGCAGACAGGCTATCAAAGGCCTAAAATAACAAACAATAGGCTCATGGCAGTTTTACAGCGGGGACATGGATACACGGGCAGGCAGCTTGGTGGTGAGTGGAGGAGTATTTAAAGTAGGGACCGCAGACAGGCTATCAAAGGCCTAAAATAACAAACAATAGGCTCATGGCAGTTTTACAGCGGTTACATGGATACACGGGCAGGCAGCTGGTGATGAGTGGAGGAGTATTTAAAGTAGGGACCGCAGACAGGCTATCAAAGGCCTAAAATAACAAACAATAGGCTCATGGCAGTTTTACAGCGGTTACATGGATACACAGGCAGCTTGGTGATGAGTGGAGGAGTATTTAAAGTAGGGACCGCAGACAGGCTATCAAAGGCCTAAAATAACAAACAATAGGCTCATGGCAGTTTTACAGCGGTTACATGGATACACGGGCAGGCAGCTGGTGATGAGTGGAGGAGTATTTAAAGTAGGGACCGCAGACAGGCTATCAAAGGCCTAAAATAACAAACAATAGGCTCATGGCAGCTTTACAGCGGTTACATGGATACACAGGCAGCTTGGTGGTGAGTGGAGGAGTAGTGCAAGGAGTGTCTGTCCCAGTACTCCCAAAATATAAATAGATGTTAATGTCTCGCAAAACAACCAAAACAAAAAAAAAGGTGGCATACTTAGGTACAGGGGTGGGCTCATCTACTGAGTTTCTGACATAGTAATTTGGCAGTAACTATTTAATGGTGCCAATATAGGACACAGACACAGACTACTTTAAGTTGCATCATAGATGTCTACAAATTTGTATTGTCAGTGCCAGACATTGAATGATGTCAGCGAATAGACTAAAGATTGGTGGAGCTGTGCGACATAATTTTGCACGTGGTAGAGCACATTTTGAGCTGGGGTAGGGGGGAACTCTCTTGAGGCCGGCGGGACCGCCCCAGGGCCCCTCATGTTACAACGGTGTGTCTGACGTTGGGTGCGCACCACCACCGCCAGAGACACTACATTGTACTATGAGGGACCCAGTAGCAATGCCGTCAACCAAAAGCGAGCACACCCACCTCTTCAGACAAACAGCAGTCTCACGGGTGCTTGCGCCAAGTCGCGATACCACGGCCCCGTGTGGGGAGTTTGGCCATTTAGGGAGGTGTAAACATGTCGTATGCTGTACAATCAGCTGCAGCAAATTAGACATTAGAAAAGTAATTCACAGGCAAGAGCTTTTCATAGGAAAGCTAGGTGTCGGCCGGGCAAGGTGGGGCAAAAGATTTCGAAATCCAGTTGTGGTTCTGTTATGGTTCTCAATGGCAAGAGAACATAGCCCAGCATACATAGGAACTAGCTCTTGGAAGGATGGAAACTTAAACTGACCATGAACTAAACCTGCCGCACAACTAACAGTAGCCGGGTAGCGTAGCCTGCGTTTTATCCCTAGACGCCCAGCGCCGGCCGGAGGACTAACTAATCCTGGCAGAGGAAAATATAGTCCTGGCTCACCTCTAGAGAAATTTCCCCGAAAGGCAGACAGAGGCCCCCACATATATTGGCGGTGATTTAAGATGAAAATGACAAACGTAGTATGAAAATAGGTTTAGCAAAATCGAGGTCCACTCACTAGATAGCAGGAAGACAGAAAGGGTACTTTCATGGTCAGCTGAAAACCCTATCAATACACCATCCTGAAATTACTTTAAGACTCTAGTATTAACTCATAACATCAGAGTGGCAATTTCAGATCACAAGAGCTTTCCAGACACAGAAACGAAACTGCAGCTGTGAACTGGAACAAAATGCAAAAAACAAACAAGGACAAAAGTCCGACTTAGCTGGAAGTTGTCTGGTAGCAGGAACATGCACAGAAAGGCTTCTGATTACAATGTTGACCGGCATGGAAGTGACAGAGGAGCAAGGTTAAATAGCGACTCCCACATCCTGATGGGAACAGGTGAACAGAGGGGATGATGCACACAAGTTCAATTCCACCAGTGGCCACCGGGGGAGCCCAAAATCCAATTTCACAACAGTACCCCCCCCTCAAGGAGGGGGCACCGAACCCTCACCAGAACCACCAGGGCGATCAGGATGAGCCCTATGAAAGGCACGGACCAGATCGGAGGCATGAACATCAGAGGCAGTCACCCAAGAATTATCCTCCTGACCGTATCCCTTCCATTTGACCAGATACTGGAGTTTCCGTCTGGAAACACGGGAGTCCAAGATTTTTTCCACAACGTACTCCAACTCGCCCTCAACCAACACCGGAGCAGGAGGCTCAACGGAAGGCACAACCGGTACCTCATACCTGCGCAACAATGACCGATGAAAAACATTATGAATAGAAAAAGATGCAGGGAGGTCCAAACGGAAGGACACAGGGTTAAGAATCTCCAATATCTTGTACGGGCCGATGAACCGAGGCTTAAACTTAGGAGAAGAAACCCTCATAGGGACAAAACGAGAAGACAACCACACCAAGTCCCCGACACAAAGCCGAGGACCAACCCGATGCCGGCGGTTGGCAAAAAGCTGAGTCTTCTCCTGGGACAACTTCAAATTGTCCACCACCTGCCCCCAAATCTGATGCAACCTCTCCACCACAGCATCCACTCCAGGACAATCCGAAGATTCCACCTGACCGGAGGAAAATCGAGGATGAAACCCCGAATTACAGAAAAAAGGAGACACCAAGGTGGCAGAGCTGGCCCGATTATTGAGGGCAAACTCCGCTAAAGGCAAAAAAGCAACCCAATCATCCTGATCTGCAGACACAAAACACCTCAAATATGTCTCCAACGTCTGATTCGTCCGCTCGGTCTGGCCATTAGTCTGAGGATGGAAAGCAGACGAGAAAGACAAATCTATGCCCATCCTAGCACAGAATGCCCGCCAAAATCTAGACACGAATTGGGTTCCTCTGTCAGAAACGATATTCTCCGGAATACCATGCAAACGAACCACATTTTGAAAAAACAGAGGAACCAACTCGGAAGAAGAAGGCAACTTAGGCAGGGGAACCAAATGGACCATCTTAGAGAAACGGTCACACACCACCCAGATGACAGACATCTTCTGAGAAACAGGAAGATCCGAAATAAAATCCATCGAGATGTGCGTCCAAGGCCTCTTCGGGATAGGCAAGGGCAACAACAATCCACTAGCCCGAGAACAACAAGGCTTGGCCCGAGCACAAACGTCACAAGACTGCACAAAGCCTCATACATCTCGTGACAGGGAAGGCCACCAGAAGGACCTTGCCACCAAATCCCTGGTACCAAAGATTCCAGGATGACCTGCCAACGCAGAAGAATGAACCTCAGAAATGACTTTACTGGTCCAATCATCAGGAACAAACAGTCTACCAGGTGGGCAACGATCAGGTCTATCCGCCTGAAAATCCTGCAAGGCCCGCCGCAGGTCTGGAGAAAGGGCAGACAATATCACTCCATCCTTAAGAATGCCTGTAGGTTCAGAATTACCAGGGGAGTCAGGCTCAAAACTCCTAGAAAGGGCATCCGCCTTAACATTCTTAGAACCCGGTAGGTATGACACCACAAAATTAAACCGAGAGAAAAACAACGACCAGCGCGCCTGTCTAGGATTCAGGCGTCTGGCGGACTCAAGATAAATTAAATTTTTGTGGTCGGTCAATACCACCACCTGATGTCTAGCCCCCTCAAGCCAATGACGCCACTCCTCAAAAGCCCACTTCATGGCCAAAAGCTCCCGATTCCCAATATCATAATTCCGCTCGGCGGGCGAAAATTTACGAGAAAAAAAAGCACAAGGTTTCATCACGGAGCAGTCGGAACTTCTTTGCGACAAAACCGCCCCAGCTCCGATTTCAGAAGCGTCGACCTCAACCTGAAAAGGAAGAGCAACATCAGGCTGACGCAACACAGGGGCGGAAGAAAAGCGGCGCTTAAGCTCCCGAAAGGCCTCCACAGCAGCAGGGGACCAATCAGCAACATCAGCACCCTTCTTAGTCAAATCAGTCAATGGTTTAACAACATCAGAAAAACCAGCAATAAATCGACGATAAAAGTTAGCAAAGCCCAAAAATTTCTGAAGACTCTTAAGAGAAGAGGGTTGCGTCCAATCACAAATAGCCCGAACCTTGACAGGATCCATCTCGATGGAAGAGGGGGAAAAAATGTATCCCAAGAAGGAAATCTTTTGAACCCCAAAAACGCACTTAGAACCCTTCACACACAAGGAATTAGACCGCAAAACCTGAAAAACCCTCCTGACCTGCTGGACATGAGAGTCCCAGTCATCCGAAAAAATCAGAATATCATCCAGATACACGATCATAAATTTATCCAAATAATCACGGAAAATGTCATGCATAAAGGACTGAAAGACTGAAGGGGCATTTGAAAGGCCAAAAGGCATCACCAAATACTCAAAGTGGCCCTCGGGCGTATTAAATGCGGTTTTCCACTCATCCCCCTGCTTAATTCGCACCAAATTATACGCCCCACGGAGATCTATCTTAGAGAACCACTTGGCCCCCTTTATGCGAGCAAACAAATCAGTCAGCAGTGGCAACGGATATTGATATTTAACCGTGATTTTATTCAAAAGCCGATAATCAATACACGGCCTCAAAGAGCCATCTTTCTTAGACACAAAGAAAAAACCGGCTCCTAAGGGAGATGACGAAGGACGAATATGTCCCTTTTCCAAGGACTCCTTTATATATTCTCGCATAGCAGCATGTTCAGGCACAGACAGATTAAATAAACGACCCTTAGGGTATTTACTACCCGGAATCAAATCTATGGCACAATCGCACTCCCGGTGCGGAGGTAATGAACCAAGCTTAGGTTCTTCAAAAACGTCACGATAGTCAGACAAGAATTCAGGAATCTCAGAGGGAATAGATGACGAAATGGAAACCAAAGGTACGTCCCCATGCATCCCCTTACATCCCCAGCTTAACACAGACATAGCGTTCCAGTCGAGGACTGGGTTATGAGATTGCAGCCATGGCAATCCAAGCACCAACACATCATGTAGATTATACAGCACAAGAAAGCGAATAATCTCCTGATGATCCGGATTAATTCGCATAGTTACTTGTGTCCAGTATTGTGGTTTATTACTAGCCAATGGGGTGGAGTCAATCCCCTTCAGAGGTATAGGAGTTTCAAGAGGCTCTAAATCATACCCACAGCGTTTGGCAAAGGACCAATCCATAAGACTCAAAGCGGCGCCAGAGTCGACATAGGCATCCGCGGTAATAGATGATAAAGAACAAATCAGGGTCACAGATAGAATAAACTTAGACTGAAAAGTGCCAATTGAAACTGACTTATCAAGCTTCTTAGTACGCTTAGAGCATGCTGATATAACATGAGTTGAATCACCACAATAAAAGCACAACCCATTTTTTCGTCTAAAATTCTGCCGTTCGCTTCTGGACAGAATTCTATCACATTGCATATTCTCTGGCGTCTTCTCAGTAGACACCGCCAAATGGTGCACAGGTTTGCGCTCCCGCAGACGTCTATCGATCTGGATAGCCATTGTCATGGACTCATTCAGACCCGCAGGCACAGGGAACCCCACCATAACATCCTTAACGGCATCAGAGAGACCCTCTCTGAAATTCGCCGCCAGGGCGCACTCATTCCACTGAGTAAGCACAGACCATTTACGGAATTTTTGGCAGTATATTTCAACTTCATCTTGCCCCTGAGATAGGGACATCAAGGCTTTTTCCGCCTGAAGCTCTAAATGAGGTTCCTCATAAAGCAACCCCAAGGCCAGAAAAAACGCATCCACATTGAGCAACGCAGGATCCCCTGGAGCCAATGCAAAAGCCCAATCTTGAGGGTCGCCCCGGAGCAAGGAAATCACAATCCTGACCTGCTGAGCAGGATCTCCAGCAGAGCGAGATTTCAGGGACAAAAACAACTTGCAATTATTTTTGAAATTTTGAAAGCAAGATCTATTCCCCGAGAAAAATTCAGGCAAAGGAATTCTAGGTTCAGATATAGGAACATGAACAACAAAATCTTGTAAATTTTGAACTTTCGTGGTGAGATTATTCAAACCTGCAGCTAAACTCTGAATATCCATTTTAAACAGGTGAACACAGAGCCATTCCAGGATTAGAAGGAGAGAGAGAGAGGAAGGCTGCAATATAGGCAGACTTGCAAGTGATTCAATTGAAAGCACACTCAGAACTGAAGGAAAAAAAAAAAAAAAAAATTTTTCAGCAGACTTCTTTTTTTCTCTCCTTTCTCTGCCAATTAATTTAACCCTTTAAGGCCGGTCAAACTGTTATGGTTCTCAATGGCAAGAGAACATAGCCCAGCATACATAGGAACTAGCTCTTGGAAGGATGGAAACTTAAACTGACCATGAACTAAACCTGCCGCACAACTAACAGTAGCCGGGTAGCGTAGCCTGCGTTTTATCCCTAGACGCCCAGCGCCGGCCGGAGGACTAACTAATCCTGGCAGAGGAAAATATAGTCCTGGCTCACCTCTAGAGAAATTTCCCCGAAAGGCAGACAGAGGCCCCCACATATATTGGCGGTGATTTAAGATGAAAATGACAAACGTAGTATGAAAATAGGTTTAGCAAAATCGAGGTCCACTCACTAGATAGCAGGAAGACAGAAAGGGTACTTTCATGGTCAGCTGAAAACCCTATCAATACACCATCCTGAAATTACTTTAAGACTCTAGTATTAACTCATAACATCAGAGTGGCAATTTCAGATCACAAGAGCTTTCCAGACACAGAAACGAAACTGCAGCTGTGAACTGGAACAAAATGCAAAAAACAAACAAGGACAAAAGTCCGACTTAGCTGGAAGTTGTCTGGTAGCAGGAACATGCACAGAAAGGCTTCTGATTACAATGTTGACCGGCATGGAAGTGACAGAGGAGCAAGGTTAAATAGCGACTCCCACATCCTGATGGGAACAGGTGAACAGAGGGGATGATGCACACAAGTTCAATTCCACCAGTGGCCACCGGGGAGCCCAAAATCCAATTTCACAACATGGTTCATTTTAATGAATGTTAGATCGTCAACATTTTGGGTAGCCAGACGAGTCCTTTTTTCGGTTAATATTGAACCTGCAGCACTGAATACTCTTTCTGATAGGACACTTGCTGCCGGGCAAGCAAGCTCCTGCAATGCATATTCTGCCAATTCTGGCCAGGTGTCTAATTTGGAGGCCCAGTAATCAAATGGGAATGACGGTTGAGGGAGAACATCGATAAGGGATGAAAAATAGTTAGTAACCATACTGGACAAATGTTGTCTCCTGTCACTTTCAATTGATGCAGCAGTACCTGTCCTGTCTGCGGTCATAGCAAAATCACTCCACAACCTGGTCAGAAAACCCCTCTGTCCAACGCCACTTCTGATGTGTGCACCCCTAACACTCCTAGTCTGCTGCCCCCTGGAGCTCGTGTGAGAACGATCACGTGCGCTGTGTGCTGGGAATGCCTGAAGCAAACAGTCAACAAGAGTTGATTGTTTGGTTGCTAATATTAGTTCCAAGTTCTCATGTGGTATAATATTTTGCAATTTGCCTTTATAGCGTGGATCAAGGAGGCAGGCCAACCAGTAATCGTCATCGTTCATCATTTTCGTAATGCGTGTGTCCCTTTTTAGGATATGTAAGGCATAATCCGCCATGTGGGCCAAAGTTCCAGTTGTCAAATCTCCGGTTGTGATTGGTTGAGGGGCAGTTGCAGGCAAATCTACGTCACTTGTGTCCCTCAAAAAACCAGAACCCGGCCGTGACACGCAACCAATTTCCTGTGCCCCCGGGAAAGGTTCGGCATTAAAAATATACTCATCCCCATCATCCTCCTCGTCCTCCACCTCCTCTTCGCCCGCTACCTCGTCCTGTACACTGCCCTGACCAGACAATGGCTGACTGTCATCAAGGCTTTCCTCTTCCTCTGGTGCAGACGCCTGCTCCTTTATGTGCGTCAAACTTTGCATCAGCAGACGCATTAGGGGGATGCTCATGCTTATTACGGCGTTGTCTGCACTAACCAGCCGTGTGCATTCCTCAAAACACTGAAGGACTTGACACATGTCTTGTATCTTAGACCACTGCACACCTGACAACTCCATGTCTGCCATCCTACTGCCTGCCCGTGTATCCTCCCACAAATAAATAACAGCACGCCTCTGTTCGCACAGTCTCTGAAGCATGTGCAGTGTTGAGTTCCACCTTGTTGCAACGTCTATGATTAGGCGATGCTGGGGAAGGTTCAAAGACCGCTGATAGGTCTGCATACGGCTGGCGTGTACAGGCGAACGTCGGATATGTGAGCAAAGTGCACGCACTTTGAGGAGCAGGTCGGAGAACCCAGGATAAGTTTTCAATAAGCACTGCACCACCAGGTTTAAGGTGTGAGCCAGGCAAGGAATGTGTTTCAGTTGGGAAAGGGAGATGGCAGCCATGAAATTCCTTCCGTTATCACTCACTACCTTGCCTGCCTCAAGATCTACTGTGCCCAGCCACGACTGCGTTTCTTGTTGCAAGAACTCGGACAGAACTTCCGCGGTGTGTCTGTTGTCGCCCAAACACTTCATAGCCAATACAGCCTGCTGACGCTTGGCAGTAGCTGGCCCATAATGGGACAACTGGTGTGCAACAGTGTCATCTGCCGATGGAGTGGTTGGCAGACTGCGTTCTGTGGAAGAGCTGTAGCTTCTGCAGGAGGACGAGGAGGAGGAGGAGGAGGGGGTGCGAACGCCTACAGCCAACTGTTTCCTAGACCGTGGGCTAGGCACAACTGTCCCTAAATTGATGTCGCCTGTGGACCCTGCATCCACCACATTCACCCAGTGTGCCGTGATGGACACATAACGTCCCTGGCCATGCCTACTGGTCCATGCATCTGTAGTCAGGTGCACCTTTGTACTCACAGATTGCCTGAGTGCATGGACGATGCGCTGTTTAACATGCTGGTGCAGGGCTGGGATGGCTTTTCTGGAAAAAAAGTGTCGACTGGGTAGCTCGTATCGTGGTTCAGCGTACTCCATCAGGGCTTTGAAAGCTTCGCTTTCGACTAACCGGTAGGGCATCATCTCTAACGAGATTAGTCTAGCTATGTGGGCGTTAAAACCCTGTGTACGCGGATGCGAGGATAAGTACTTCCTTTTTCTAACCAGAGTCTCATGTAGGGTGAGCTGGACTGGAGAGCTGGAGATCGTGGAACTTTCGGGTGTGCCGGTGTACATGGCAGACTGAGAGACGGTTGGAGACGGTATTGTTTCCGCCGGTGCCCTAGATGCAATATTTCCTCCTACAAAACTGGTGGTTCCCTGACCCTGACTGCTTTTGGCTGGCAAAGAAACCTGCACAGATACTGCCGGTGGTGCGGAAAATGGTGGCCTTACAGTGACGGAAGGGATGTTGCGTTGCTGACTAGCTTCATTGGCCGAGGGTGCTACAACCTTAAGGGACGTTTGGTAGTTAGTCCAGGCTTGCAAATGCATGGTGGTTAAGTGTCTATGCATGCAACTAGTATTTAGACTTTTCAGATTCTGACCTCTGCTTAAGCTAGTTGAACATTTTTGACAGATGACTTTGCGCTGATCAGTTGGATGTTGTTTAAAAAAATGCCAGACTGCACTCTTCCTAGACTCGGATCCCTTTTCAGGGATTGCAGACTGAGCTTTAACCGGATGGCCACGCTGTCCTCCAACAGGTTTTGGCTTTGACACGCATTTTGGGCCAGATACGGGCCCGGCAGATGGAACCTGTTGCGATGTTGATGCCTGCTGCGGCCCCTCCTCCACCTCCGCTTCTGAACTACTGCCGCCTGCACCCTGTTCCCCCAATGGCTGCCAATCGGGGTCAATAACTGGGTCATCTATTACCTCCTCTTCGAGCTCGTGTGCAACTTCGTCTGTGTCACTGTGTCGGTCGGTGGTATAGCGTTCGTGGCGGGGCAACATAGTCTCATCAGGGTCTGATTGTGGATCTGTACCCTGAGAGGGCAATGTGGTGGTCTGAGTCAAAGGAGCAGCATAGTACTCTGGCTGTGGCTGTGCATCAGTGCACTCCATGTCAGAATCTACTTGTAATGGGCATGGCCTGTTAAATGTTTCACTTTCTAAGCCAGGGACGGTATGTGTAAAGAGCTCCATGGAGTGACCCGTTGTGTCGCCTGCTGCATCCTTCTCTCTTGTTGTAGTTTTTGCTGAGGAGGACAAGGAAGCGACTTGTCCCTGACCGTGAACATCCACAAGCGACGCGCTGCTTTTACATTTACCAGTTTCGGAAGAGGAGGCAAAAGAGCTAGAGGCTGAGTCTGCAATGTAAGCCAAAACTTGCTGTTGCTGCTCCGCCTTTAAAAGCGGTTTTCCTACTCCCAGAAAAGAGAGCGTTCAAGGCCTTGTGTAGCCTGACGACGAAACTGGCTCCACAGCTCCAGACTTAGGTGGAATATTTTTATCCCCACGACCACCTGATGCTCCACTACCACTACCATCATTACCAGCTGACAATGAACGCCCACGACGACCTCTTGCACCAGACTTCCTCATTGTTTTAAAATCTTAACCAAAGTAACTTTATTTGTTGCTGTCAAACAACTTACACGGTGAGCTATAACTTCAGTATGATTTCAATATCCCTTAACAGGTTGGTGAGACCACAAGGAAAATCAGGCACAATGTTACACACTCTGTTTTCTGTGGCACAAAATCACAGAGATGACACACACGCAGGACTGTCACTCAAGCACTAATGTCAATATTAATCTCCCACCTAATTTATTTATTTTTTTTTCTCAGGGAGACTTTAGAAACCAAATAATATTAAAAAAACCAAAAAAATAAATAGCCTTTCTATGGCCCACTGAATGAGAGAGAGAGGTGGCACACCCAGGAGTCAAGACTGGCACACAAGCTGAAAGGGCAATATTACTCTCCCACTGTTTTTTTAGGTATTTTTTGTTTTTTAAGGGAGACTTTAGAAACCAAATAATATTTAAAAAAAAAAAAAAAAAAAAAAGGCTTTCTATGGCCCACAATTAGAGAGAGAGAGGTGGCACACCCAGGAGTCAAGACTGGCGCACAAGCTGAAAGGGCAATATTACTCTCCCACTGTTTTTTTAAGTTTTTTATTTTTTATTTTCAGGGAGACTTTAGAAACCAAATAATATTAAAAAAAACAAAAAAATAAATAGGCTTTCTATGGCCCACTGAATGAGAGAGAGAGGTGGCACACCCAGGAGTCAAGACTGGCACACAAGCTGAAAGGGCAATATTACTCTCCCACTGTTTTTTTATGTTTTTTTTTTTTTTCAGGGAGACTTTAGAAACCAAATAATATTAAAAAAACCAAAAAAATAAATAGCCTTTCTATGGCCCACTGAATGAGAGAGAGAGGTGGCACACCCAGGAGTCAAGACTGGCACACAAGCTGAAAGGGCAATATTACTCTCCCACTGTTTTTTTATGTTTTTTTTTTTTTCAGGGAGACTTTAGAAACCAAATAATATTAAAAAAACCAAAAAAATAAATAGCCTTTCTATGGCCCACTGAATGAGAGAGAGAGGTGGCACACCCAGGAGTCAAGACTGGCACACAAGCTGAAAGGGCAATATTACTCTCCCACTGTTTTTTTAGGTATTTTTTTTTTTCAGGGAGACTTTAGAAACCAAATAATAAGAAAAAAAATAAATAAATAAATAGGCTTTCTATAGCCCACTGAATGAGAGATAGCACACACAGCAGTGGCACACAAGCCCTGACTGAGGCCAATATTTTTCTCCCACTGATTGATGTAGTGTTTTTGTGTTGAGGTAGATTTTAGAACACAAATCAAGGAAAAAAAAAATAAATGCTTTCTATGGCCCACTGAATGAGAGAGAGAGGTGGCACACCCAGGAGTCAAGACTGGCGCACAAGCTGAAAGGGCAATATTACTCTCCCACTGTTTTTTTAAGTTTTTTTTTTTTTATTTTCAGGGAGACTTTAGAAACCAAATAATATTAAAAAAAACAAAAAAATAAATAGGCTTTCTATGGCCCACTGAATGAGAGAGAGAGGTGGCACACCCAGGAGTCAAGACTGGCACACAAGCTGAAAGGGCAATATTACTCTCCCACTGTTTTTTTATGTTTTTTTTTTTTTTCAGGGAGACTTTAGAAACCAAATAATATTAAAAAAACCAAAAAAATAAATAGGCTTTCTATGGCCCACTGAATGAGAGAGAGAGGTGGCACACCCAGGAGTCAAGACTGGCACACAAGCTGAAAGGGCAATATTACTCTCCCACTGTTTTTTTAGGTATTTTTTTTTTTCAGGGAGACTTTAGAAACCAAATAATAAGAAAAAAAATAAATAAATAAATAGGCTTTCTATAGCCCACTGAATGAGAGATAGCACACACAGCAGTGGCACACAAGCCCTGACTGAGGCCAATATTTTTCTCCCACTGATTGATGTAGTGTTTTTGTGTTGAGGTAGATTTTAGAACACAAATCAAGGAAAAAAAAAAATGCTTTCTATGGCCCACTGAATGAGAGAGAGGTGGCACACCCAGGAGTCAAGACTGGCACACAAGCTGAAAGGGCAATATTACTCTCCCACTGTTTTTTTAGGTATTTTTTTTTCAGGGAGACTTTAGAAACCAAATAATAAGAAAAAAAAAAATAAATAAATAGGCTTTCTATAGCCCACTGAATGAGAGATAGCACACACAGCAGTGGCACACAAGCCCTGACTGAGGCCAATATTTTTCTCCCACTGATTGATGTAGTGTTTTTGTGTTGAGGTAGATTTTAGAACACAAATCAAGGAAAAAAAAAATAAATGCTTTCTATGGCCCACTGAATGAGAGAGAGGTGGCACACCCAGGAGTCAAGACTGGCACACAAGCTGAAAGGGCAATATTACTCTCCCACTGTTTTTTTAGGTATTTTTTGTTTTTTAAGGGAGACTTTAGAAACCAAATAATATTAAAAAAAAAACAAACAAAAAAAAGGCTTTCTATGGCCCACAATTAGAGAGAGAGAGGTGGCACACCCAGGAGTCAAGACTGGCGCACAAGCTGAAAGGGCAATGTTACTCTCCCACTGTTTTTTTAAGTTTTTTTTTTTTTATTTTCAGGGAGACTTTAGAATCCAAATAATATTAAAAAAAACAAAAAAATAAATAGCCTTTCTATGGCCCACTGAATGAGAGAGAGAGGTGGCACACCCAGGAGTCAAGACTGGCACACAAGCTGAAAGGGCAATATTACTCTCCCACTGTTTTTTTATGTATTTTTTGTTTTTTAAGGGAGACTTTAGAAACCAAATAATATTAAAAAAACAAAAAAAATAAATAGCCTTTCTATGGCCCACTGAATGAGAGAGAGAGGTGGCACACCCAGGAGTCAAGACTGGCACACAAGCTGAAAGGGCAATATTACTCTCCCACTGTTTTTTTATGTTTTGTTTTTTTTTCAGGGAGACTTTAGAAACCAAATAATAAGAAAAAAAATAAATAAATAAATAGGCTTTCTATAGCCCACTGAATGAGAGATAGCACACACAGCAGTGGCACACAAGCCCTGACTGAGGCCAATATTTTTCTCCCACTGATTGATGTAGTGTTTTTGTGTTGAGGTAGATTTTAGAACACAAATCAAGGAAAAAAAAAAAATGCTTTCTATGGCCCACTGAATGAGAGAGAGGTGGCACACCCAGGAGTCAAGACTGGCACACAAGCTGAAAGGGCAATATTACTCTCCCACTGTTTTTTTATGTATTTTTTGTTTTTTAAGGGAGACTTTAGAAACCCAATAATATTTAAAAAAAATAAATAAATAGGCTTTCTATGGCCCACTGAATGAGAGGGAGAGAGGTGGCACACCCAGGAGTCAAGACTGGCACACAAGCTGAAAGGGCAATATTACTCTCCCACTGTTTTTTTATGTATTTTTTGTTTTTTAAGGGAGACTTTAGAAACCAAATAATATTAAAAAAACCAAAAAAATAAATAGCCTTTCTATGGCCCACTGAATGAGAGAGAGAGGTGGCACACCCAGGAGTCAAGACTGGCACACAAGCTGAAAGGGCAATATTACTCTCCCACTGTTTTTTTATGTTTTTTTTTTTATGTTTTTTTTTTTTTTCAGGGAGACTTTAGAAACCAAATAATATTAAAAAAAACAAAAAAATAAATAGCCTTTCTATGGCCCACTGAATGAGAGAGAGAGGTGGCACACCCAGGAGTCAAGACTGGCACACAAGCTGAAAGGGCAATATTACTCTCCCACTGTTTTTTTATGTTTTTTTTTTTTTTCAGGGAGACTTTAGAAACCAAATAATATTAAAAAAACCAAAAAAATAAATAGCCTTTCTATGGCCCACTGAATGAGAGAGAGAGGTGGCACACCCAGGAGTCAAGACTGGCACACAAGCTGAAAGGGCAATATTACTCTCCCACTGTTTTTTTATGTATTTTTTGTTTTTTAAGGGAGACTTTAGAAACCAAATAATATTAAAAAAACCAAAAAAATAAATAGCCTTTCTATGGCCCACTGAATGAGAGAGAGAGGTGGCACACCCAGGAGTCAAGACTGGCACACAAGCTGAAAGGGCAATATTACTCTCCCACTGTTTTTTTATGTATTTTTTGTTTTTTAAGGGAGACTTTAGAAACCCAATAATATTAAAAAAAAAAAAAAAAAAAAGGCTTTCTATGGCCCACAATTAGAGAGAGAGGTGGCACACCCAGGAGTCAAGACTGGCACACAAGCTGAAAGGGCAATATTACTCTCCCACTGTTTATTTATTTATTTATTTTTTTTTCAGGGAGACTTTAGAAACCAAATAATAAGAAAAAAAATAAATAAATAAATAGGCTTTCTATAGCCCACTGAATAAGAGATAGCACACACAGCAGTGGCACACAAGCCCTGACTGAGGCCAATATTTTTCTCCCACTGATTGATGTAGTGTTTTTGTGTTGAGGTAGAATTTAGAACACAAATCACGGAAAAAATAAATAGGCTTTCTATGGCCCACTCAGTGAGAGATGGCACACACAGGGATGGCACTGTAGCAGAAATGCCAATCTTAATCTCCCACAAAAAAAAAAAAAAAAAAAAAAAAAAAACAGGGACTGTCCTACAATTACTATCTCCCTGCAGTAATCTAAGCCAGGTATGGCAGGCAGCAATAGGAGTGGACTGATGCACAAATTAAATAAAAAGTGTGGACAAACAAAAAAGATAGCTGTGCAGAAAGGAACAAGAGGATATGTGCTTTGAAAAAAGCAGTTGGTTTCCACAGTGGCGTACACACAGCAATACAGCTATCACGGAGCCTTCTAGGGCAGCCCAATGAGCTACAGCGCTGAGGAAAAAAAAAAAAAATAGCTTCCACTGTTCCTGCACACCGAAGGTGGTGTTGGACAGTGGAAATCGCTACAGCACAAGCGGTTTGGTGGTTAGTGGACCCTGCCTAACGCTCTCCCTGCTTCTGACGAAGCGGCAGCAACCTCTCCCTAAGCTCAGATCAGCAGCAGTGAGATGGCGGTCAGCGGGAACGCCCCTTTATAGCCCCTGTGACGCCGCAGACAGCAAGCCAATCACTGCAATGCCCTTCTCTAAGATGGTGGGGACCAGGACCTATGTCATCACGCTGCCCACACTCTGCGTTCACCTTCATTGGCTGAGAAATGGCGCTTTTCGCGTCATTGAAACGCGACTTTGGCGCGAAAGTCGCGTACCGCATGGCCGACAAGCACAGGGGTCGGATCGGGTTTCATGAGACGCCGACTTAGCCAAAAGTCGGCGACTTTTGAAAATGATCGACCCGTTTCGCTCAACCCTAGACTCAAACATATAGCCATTTTTGGAGTGGCACTAATAGCCGTGGTTGTAGAAACACTCAGAGGCATTGCAAATCTGGAGATGACAATCAGGAGGGAGGGCAAGGAATCCAGTGCATTTCCCAAATTGAGACAACATGACTGAGATTATAATGGTGTGATGGACAGAAACTGGAACGAGATGAGAATGTAGACTAGGTAATGTCTTCAGCAGAGGAAGGGAGCCATAGTTCAACCTAAAAATATTGTCTTTTTGGATGAAAGAGCAAATTTCCCACTGGCTGTCTCCCCTCAAATTTCAATTAGGTAAAACAGTCATCGACAATGACAGGACCATTGCTGCTGGACTACATTTGGGCAATTCTCCACACATGGCAAACATCCTAAATTTGGTGATTTTTTTTCCACAAACATCACAACTTTAAGATGGTAGCGATAGCCAGGAGAGTGTCTGGGCATTTCATAATATCTTATGTGGAATTGCAGCAACTTAACAGTCTGCTTTTACAATACTTGATCTGAGACATAAACGCAATGGAATTGCACATTGCATGTACTAAATCGTCTGAACGAGGAAAGAGATCATTGATCCTACTAAGCAACAGACCACACGGAGTTTGAGTTACTTTGAAATCAGGCATCAGAAATCTATGCAAATGGTGGCCTTTCGAAGAGACCAGCAAATTTATGATTAGGGAAAACTCTAACATTATTGACATCAACCTCCCCTGAGATTTAAAACAGAGCAATGCTCACGTAGTATTAGGGAATGGAGGATGAACAGCTTCAAGTTCAGTTTAGTTGTCATCCCAGAATTGATGACTGCACAGACAATGTCTCATGCAGGAGGATGTGGAGGAGAATGAGGATCTATTCTGGAAGCATTTGAAAAGGAGGAGCAGGTGTATGTGGAGTAGAACATTATGTTATAACAGGCACACCTAGGGAAGAAGGAAAACACTCTTGGCAAATTTAATAATGATACTGCTGGCCATGATGGCTTAAAAAAGTATCCATGAATGAAGTGAAATGGGGTCGAGTATCATAAAAAAAGCACCAGTAAAAACAAAACCCCCTTAAAAATTTCCTTTTATTGGATATGTTTTGAAAAATATTATAGACACAACCCTTTTGGGGGTTTTAGTAGATAATGATTATTAGGTAGAGTTTACACAAGCTCACTGACCCTGATAGGTCCCTATAGAGCTGTTCTCCTACGTGACTGCGGAGGTTGGCACCTTAGAAATTCGACATGGTGCCCCCGCTCAACGTTGGCAGTCCCTAACTTTCCCTAGCATCCCCTATGTTAAGCACACATACAGTAGTGCTCAAAAGTTTACATACCCATGCAGAATTTTTTTTGTTCTTGGCCATTTTTCAGAGAATATGAATGATAACTAGTGATGAGCGAGTATACATCTACATGTGGAGGTTGTCTGGTTGCTAGCGAATCCCCACATGTATTCAGACTGTCTAGCAGCCGCAAATCATGCAGCTGCGTCAACAAAAACTAAATCTCCAATCACTCCGAAATACTCGGAGACCACCCGAGCATGCTCTGGAAAACACGAGCAACGAGTATACTCACTCATCACTAATGATAATACCAAAACTTTTTCTCCACTCATGATTAGTGGTTGGGTGAAGCCATTTATTGTCAAACTACTGTGTTTTCTTTTTTTAAATCATAATGACAACCTAAAACATCCAAATGACCCTGATCAAAAGTTCATACTCCATTTCTTATTACAATGTATTGCACCCTCTAGCATCAATGACAGCTTGAAGTCTTTTGTGGTAGTTGTGGATAAAGTTCATTATTTTCTCAGATGGTAAAGCTGCCCACTAGGGTTGAGTGAAACAGATCGGACAAATTCAAAAATCGCCGACTTTCGGCAAAGTCGGGTTTCATGAAACCCGACCTGATCCTAGTGTGGGATCGGCCATGTGGTCAGCGATCAGCGCGCCAAAGTCACATTTCGTATGACGCGTTCAGCGCCATTTTTCAGCCAATGAAGGAGGACGCAGAGTGTGGGCAGCGTGATGACATAGGTCTCGGTCCCCACTATCTTAGAGAAGGGCATGACAGTGATTAGCTTGCTTTCTGCGGCGTCACAGGGGCTATAAAGGGGCGTGCATACCGACCGCCATCTTACTTCTGCCGATCGTAGCATAGGGAGAGATTGCTGCAGCTTCATCAGAAGAAGGGATATAGTTAGGGAGGGAAGATTAACCCCCAAACTGCTTGTGCTGTAGCGATTTCCACTGTCCAACACCACCTTTTTTTTGCAGGGACAGTGGAGGCTATATTTTTGTGCATCAGCTCTGTAGCTTATTACGCTGCCTTATAAGGCTCCCTGATAGCTGCATTGCTGTTTGCACCGCTGCTGTGCAAACCAACTGCTTTTTGAAAAGCAAAAATCCTGTTGTTCCTTTCTGCACAGTTATCTTGTTTATTTGTCCACACTTTTGTGTGCAGCAGTCCTTTTTATTGCTGCCATACTTGTCCTGAGATCATTGTAGGGAGATTGAAATTGTACTACAGTCCTTGTATTTTTTCATATATCTTCCAGCCACTTTCTGCCACTTACATTGTGTTGTGTTATACACTGGACCTGAGTTTTGGTTCAGTCTCCCCCCAAAAAAGGGAGATTCAAATTCTCACAAAGTGGATATACTTCTGTCCTTTTAGTTCGTCATATATCAGCCAGCCACTTTCAGCCACTTACATTGTGTTGTTTTATACACTGGGCCTGAGTTTTGGTTCAGTCTCCCCCCAAAAAAAGGGAGATTCAAATTCTCACAAAGTGGATATACGTCTGTCCTCTTAGATTGTCGTATATCAGCCAGACACTTTCAGCCACTTACATTGCGTTGTTTTATACACTGGGCCTGAGTTTTGGTTCAGTCTCCCCCCCAAAAAAGGAGATTCAAATTCTCACAAAGTGGATATACTTCTGTCCTGTTAGTTTGTCAAATATCAGCCAACCTCTTTCAGCCACTTACATTGCGTTGTTTTATACACTGGGCCTGAGTTTTGGTTCAGTCTCCCCCCCAAAAAAGGGAGATTCAAATTCTCACAAAGTGGATATACTTCTGTCCTGTTAGTTTGTCGCATATCAGCCAGCCACTTTCAGCCACTTACATTGCGTTGTTTTATACACTGGGCCTGAGTTTTGGTTCAGTCTCCCCCAAAAAAAGACAGATTCAAATTCTCACAAAGTGGATATACTTCTGTCCTGTTAGTTTGTCGTATATCAGCCAGCCACTTTCAACCACTTACATTGCTTTGTTTTATACACTGGGCCTGAGTTTTGGTTCAATCTCCCTAAAAAAAGGGAGATTCAAATTCTCACAAAGTGGATATACTTCTGTCCTGTTAGTTTGTCATATATCAGCCAGCCACTTTCAGCCACTTACATTGTGTTGTTTTATACACCGGGCCTGAGTTTTGGTTCAGTCTCCCCCAAAAAAAGGGAGATTCAAATTCTCACGAAGTGGATATATTCCAGTCCTGTTAGTTTGTCGTATATCAGCCAGCCACTTTCTGCCACTTACATTGTGTTGTTTTATGCACAGAGCCTGAGTTTTGGTTCTGTCTCCCCCAAAAGAAATAGAGATTTAAATTCTCAACAAGTTTATATACACCTTCTACCTTGTTTTACAGTACCATATAATGGTTGTTATCTTGGTTAGATTTTCCAAAAAATGAGGAAGTCTGGTGGAAGAGGCCGTGGGCGTAGGTTTCCAGCTGGTACTGATGGTGGTGGTGGTGGTGGTGCATCTGGTGGTAGTGGGAAATGCACAATAGCACCTAAGGCTGGAGGTGTTGAGCCAGCATCATCATCTGGCTACACAAGGCCTCGAAGGCTCCTGTTATGATCCTTAGTGGTTGAGGATCACAAATTACTCCAGCTAAGTAACAAACATAGGACAAGCTCTAGGGAGGTGGCAAACTGGACTGACCGCAAATCTGAACCTCTCCAAACACACTAGAAGTAGCCGGTGAACATGCCTAAAAATCCTAGACGTCTCGAACCAGCCTGAGGAACTAACTACCCCTAGAGAGAAAGAAAGACCTCTCTTGCCTCCAGAGAAATAATTCCCAAAGATATAGAAGCCCCCAACAAATAATAACGGTGAGGTAAGAGGAAGGCACATACACAGGGGTGAAAGCAGATTCAGCAAATGAGGCCCACTAATACTAGATAGCAGAAAATAGTAAAGGGGTCTGTGCGGTCAGTAAAAAACCCTTACAAAATATCCACACTGAGATTTTAAGAACCCCCGCACCAACTAACGGTGTGGGGGGAGAAACTCAGTCCCCTAGAGCAACCAGCAAGCGAGGAAATCACATTTTAGCGAGCTGGACTAAAAACATAATGAATGCTGATAATCAAAAAATGATCAAACAAAAACCTAGCTTGTCTTGGAGAGACTGGGAGCAAGGTAGTCACAAGGAATCTGAAGAGCACTGAATACATTGAGAGCAGGCAAGGAACTGAGTATCCAGGTGAGCTAAATAGGAAACCAACCAAGGATAACGAACCAGCTGATGCTGCCAACCTGCAGAAAGACAACACTACACAGTACCGCTTGTGACCACTAGAGGGAGCCCAAAAACAGAGTTCACAACAGTACCCCCCCCCTTGAGGAGGGGTCACCAAACCCTCATCAAGACCCCCAGGGCGATCAGGACAAGCCGCGTGGAAGGCACGAACTAAATCGGCCGCATGAACATCAGAGGCGACAACCCAGGAATTATCCTCCTGACCATAGCCCTTCCACTTCACCAAATACTGAAGCCTCCGTCTAGAGATACGAGAATCCAAAATCTTTTCCACCACGTACTCCAATTCGCCCTCGACCAGCACCGGAGCAGGAGGCTCAACAGAAGGAACCACAGGTACCACATACCTCCGCAACAAAGACCTATGGAACACATTATGAATGGCAAACGATGCTGGGAGATCCAAACGAAAAGACACCGGGTTAAGGATTTCCAAGATCTTATAAGGACCGATGAAGCGAGGCTTGAATTTAGGAGAGGAGACCTTCATAGGAACATACCGAGAAGACAGCCACACCAAATCCCCAACACGAAGTCGGGGACCCACACCGCGTCGGCGCTTGGTAAAGCGCTGAGCCTTCTCCTGTGACAACCTCAAATTGTCCACCACATGGTTCCAAATCTGCTGCAACCTATCCACCACAGAATCCACCCCAGGACAGTCAGAAGGCTCAACCTGACCCGAGGAAAAACGAGGATGGAAACCAAGATTGCAGAAAAAAGGCGAAACCAAAGTAGCAGAACTAGCCCGATTATTAAGGGCAAACTCGGCCAATGGCAAAAAAGTCACCCAATCATCCTGATCAGCAGAAACAAAACATCTCAAATAAGTTTCCAACGTCTGATTAGTTCGCTCGGTTTGGCCATTTGTCATGATCTCCATGGCCAGAGAACTAGCATAAGCCTCGATAGGAACAAGCTCTTGGAAGATGTAACTGTACTGACCATGAACTAAACCTACCGCATCATCTAGAAGTAGCCAGGTAGCATGTCCTACTTTTTATCCCTATATGCCCAGCGCCGGCCGGAGAACTAAATAATGCTAGCAGAGGGAAATATAAGACCTGACTCACCTCTAGAGAAATGCCCAAAAGGAGACAGAAGCCCCCCACATATATTGGCGGTGATATGAGATGAAACAACAAACGCAGCAGGAAAATAGTTTTAGCAAATTTGAGGTCCGCTTTCTAGATAGCAGAAGACAGAAAGCATACTTTCATGGTCAGTAGAAAACCCTAACAAAACACATCCAGAAATTACTTTAGGACTCTGGCATTAACTCATAATACCAGAGTGGCAATTCCTGATCAACAAGAGCTTTCCAGACACAGTAACGAAACTGCAGCTGTGAACTGGAACCAAAATACAAAAACAAAACATGGACGAATGTCCAACTTATCTAGTAGATGTCTGGGAGCAGGAACAAGCACAGAGAGGCTTCTGATAACATTGTTGACCGGCAAGCATCTAACAGAGAAGCCAGGTTATATAGCGACACCCAGATCTAATCAGAACAGGTGAACAGGGAAGATGATGTCACAAGTTCAATTCCACCAGTAGCCACCGGGGGAGCCCAGAATCCAAATTCACAACAGCCATTAGTCTGAGGATGGAAGGCCGACGAAAAAGACAAATCAATGCCCATCTTAGCACAAAAAGCCCGCCACAACCTGGACACAAACTGGGATCCTCTATCAGACACAATATTTTCAGGAATGCCATGCAAGCGAACCACATTCTGAAAAAATAGAGGAACCAAATCGGAGGAAGAAGGCAACTTAGGCAGGGGCACCAAATGGACCATCTTGGAAAAATTATCAAACAGTAAAAGCACAACCCATTTTGACGTCTATGACTTTGTCGCTCAATTCTGGTCAGAGTTCGGTCACATTGCATAGACTCAGGTCTCTGTTCAGAAAATACCGCCAAAGGATGAGCAGATTTGCGCTCCCGCAAATGCCGATCAACCTGAATGGCTAAAGCCATAGAATCACTCAGACTTGTAGGGGTGGGAAATCCCACCATAACATTCTTAACGGCCTCAGAAAGACCTTCTCTGAAATTTGCAGCCAGGGCACACTCATTCCATTGAGTAAGCACCGACCATTTCCGAAATTTTTGACAATACACCTCTGCTTCATCCTGACCTTGAGAGATAGCCAGCAACGCTTTTTCTGCCTGATTCTCAAGATTAGGCTCCTCATAAAGCAGTCCAAGAGCCAGAAAAAATGCATCTACATTAAGCAATGCAGGATCTCCTGGCGCCAGAGAGAAAGCCCAATCTTGAGGGTCGCCACGCAACAAGGAGATAACAATTTTAACTTGCTGAGCGGAATCACCAGAGGAACGAGGTCTCAGAGATAGAAATAACTTACAATTATTCTTAAAATTTAGAAACCTAGATCTATCTCCAGAAAGCAACTCAGGAATGGGTATCTTTGGTTCAGACATAGGGCTATGAATAACAAAATCCTGAATACTTTGCACCCGTGCAGCACGATGATCCACATTAGAAGCCAGAGTCTGAACATTCATGTCTGCAGCTGAGCTCAAAACCACCCAGAGTTCAAGGGGATGAAAGAAGCTAAACAGACTGCAGCAAAGGAAAAGCGGGAGGAGAAAAAAAAAATGTACTCAGGTCTTCTTTTTATCCCACTTTTGCGATGCATTAAACACTTTTTGGCCTGCTCTACTGTTATGATCCTTAGTGGTTGAGGATCACAAATTACTCCAGCTAAGTAACAAACATAGGACAAGCTCTAGGGAGGTGGCAAACTGGACTGACCGCAAATCTGAACCTCTCCAAACACACTAGAAGTAGCCGGTGAACGTGCCTAAAAATCCTAGACGTCTCGAGCCAGCCTGAGGAACTAACTACCCCTAGAGAGAAAGAAAGACCTCTCTTGCCTCCAGAGAAATAATTCCCAAAGATATAGAAGCCCCCAACAAATAATAACGGTGAGGTAAGAGGAAGGCACATACACGGGGTGAAAGCAGATTCAGAAAATGAGGCCCACTAATACTAGATAGCAGAAAATAGTAAAGGGGTCTGTGCGGTCAGTAAAAAACCCTTACAAAATATCCACACTGAGATTTCAAGAACCCCTGCACCAACTAACAGTGTGGGGGGAGAAACTCAGTCCCCTAGAGCAACCAGCAAGCGAGGAAATCACATTTTAGCGAGCTGGACTAAAAACATAATGAATGCTGATAATCAAAAAATGATCAAACAAAAACTTAGCTTGTCTGGGAGAGACTGGGAGCAAGGTAGTCACAAGGAATCTGAAGAGCACTGAATACATTGAGAGCAGGCAAGGAACTGAGTATCCAGGTGAGCTAAATAGGAAACCAACCAAGGATAACGAACCAGCTGATGCTGCCAACCTGCAGAAAGACAACACTACACAGTACCGCTTGTGACCACTAGAGGGAGCCCAAAAACAGAGTTCACAACAGGCTCCCTTATCTGGGAGTAGGAAAACAGCTTTTAAAGCCGGAGCAGCAGGAAAAAGTTTTGGCTTTTCTTGCTGACTCTGCCTCTAGCTCTTTCGCCTCCTCTTCAGAAAGTTCCAAGTATAAAAGGAGCGAGTCGTCAGTGGATGCTCCCGGTCAGGAACAAGACGTTTCCTTGTGTCCTTCACCCAAACCAAAAGTGAAGGATGCGTCAGGCGACACTACAGGTTACTCC
This sequence comes from Ranitomeya variabilis, assembly GCF_051348905.1. Taxonomy (NCBI): domain Eukaryota; kingdom Metazoa; phylum Chordata; class Amphibia; order Anura; family Dendrobatidae; genus Ranitomeya; species Ranitomeya variabilis. The sequence goes on along the minus strand of NC_135233.1, from coordinate 484,488,708 downwards.
ATGGAGCTCTTTACACATACCGTACCTGGGTTAGAAAGGGAAATTGATAACTGCCCATTACAAGATGAATCGGACATGGAGTGCACTGATGCACAGCCACAGCTAGATTATTATGCTTGTTATGGACTGGTAATTTAGGAGCGACATGCGACTAGCTCTGAGCAGGTGGTAACTATACAGACCGCAGTTCCTGATCTTAACACAACACTAGCAGTAGCAGTGGGATGTTCCTGTCACTCCCTGGACACCTCGTCACAGCCGGAGAACTAGCTACCCCTAAAGGTAGAAACAGGAAAGCTATCTTGCCTCAGAAAAAATCCCCAAAGGATAGGACAGCCCCCCACAAATATTGACTGTGAGAGGAGAAGGAAATGACATACATAGTATGAAACAAGATTTAGCAAAGGAGGCCACTTCTAGCTAAATAGATAGTAAGGAAAGTACACTGTGCGGTCAGTAATAAAAACTAGAAAAAGTCCACCACAGAGATATGCAAAAATCTCCACACCTGACTAAAGGTGTGGAGGGCAAAATATGCAGCCCAGAGCTTCCAGCTTAGCTGAATAGATCCATACTGATAAGCTGGACAAATGAGCAAAACATAGAATGTGCTGAACAATGTGCTGAATCAAGTCCACAACAAGTGGACTGCAAAAGGACAAGCAATGACTTATCTTTGCTGAACTGGACAGAGTGTCAGGGAAATCCAAAAGAGCAGTGGCTCCAAGCAGGAACAATTAACAACTGGCATTGATTGAGGAATAAGGCCAGACACTTGCAAGCCTGGACTAACTACAAAACGTCCCGTACCGTTGGTGCACCTGCTCAGAATGAAGGTAGTCAGCAACGCTACATTGCTTCCCTCACTGTAAGCCCACCGGTTAGGACACCACCACAAGCAAATGTGGAGGTATCGTCTCAAGGCCAAAGCAATCAGGGAATCACAAGGTTCTTGGTAGGAAACACTGCATGTAGGCCAGCATCAAGAATACCATCACCAACCCTCTCTCAATCCACCATGTCCACCACCCCCACCACTAGTTCCACCATATGCAGCTCTCCAGTCCAGCTCACCCTACAAGAGACTGTCGTTAGGAAAAGAAAGTACTCATCCTCTCATCCGCGTACACAGGGGTTGAATGCCCACATTGCTATACTAATCTCATTAGAGATGATGCCATAACCAGTTGGTTGAAAGCAAAGCTTTCAAAGACCTGATGACTAGTGTTGAGCATTCCGATACCGCAAGTATCGGGTATCGGCCGATACTTGCGGTATCGGAATTCCGATACCGGGATTCCGATACTTGCCGCATATCGGATACCGGAATCGGAAGTTCCCAGATTCAAAATGCACAAATTCAGCCAATGAGAATGATTCCAAGTGTGGGCACATCCTGTTCAGCATGGAGGGCATGAAACTACTGGCATGGCTGTGATTGGCTGCTGAAATGATGTCATGATGCAGTTTAAAAGTCGCTGGCGCCATTTTGCGATCACTCTGCTGTGAATTCAGTTAGTGACAGGACGCTGTTTGCTGACTGAGGGCCAGTTTAGAGATAGCGATTTGCTTCTTTGTGCTTTCCAAAGGCTAATTTAGCAACCGCTGTGTTCACCTACTATTCACCTTGCTTTTGCCTTGTAGCGCTGTTTTCACAGCGATCTGCAAGGTCTGTGTGTGTGTGTGTGTGTGAGTGCAGCCCACTCTCTAGTCTGAGTGCAGCCACATAGGCCATCCATAGCTGGTTGTATTCAGTTCAGGGAGGGTGGTTCATTGCCTCATACTGTTCTTTTTTTTTTTTTTTTCCAAGTAGTGTAGTCTGCTGCTAATTTTTAACAAAAAATCCTATTAGTGTCTTTCCACCCGTCTCCAGCTAATTTGTGGAAAAACACTACATAGGATAACGTAGAGGAGGGTTTTTGGGCCTTGCAGCGCCGTTTACGGCTGTCTGCACGGTCTCCGTGTGACTGCAGCTCGCCCTGTAGTCTGTGAGCAGCCATAGCCTGGTTGTCTCCAGCTCAGGGTTCTTCACTGCGTCATACCGCAAAATCAATTTTCATTTTGTTTTAAGTAGTGCAGGCTGCTGCACATTTTTTCAAAAAATTCCTATTAGTGTCTTTCCACCCGTCTCCAGCTAATTTGTGGAAAAACACTACATAGGATAACATAGAGGAGGGTTTTTGGGCCTTGCAGCGCCGTTTACGTCTGTCTGCACGGTCTCCGTGTGACTGCAGCTCGCCCTGTAGTCTGTGAGCAGCCATAGCCTGGTTGTCTCCAGCTCAGGGTTCTTCACTGCGTCATACCGCAAAATCAATTTTCATTTTGTTTTAAGTAGTGCAGGCTGCTGCACATTTTTTCAAAAAATTCCTATTAGTGTCTTTCCACCCGTCTCCAGCTAACTTGTGGAAAAACACTACATAGGATAACGTAGAGGAGGGTTTTTGGGCCTTGCAGCGCCGTTTACGGCTGTCTGCACGGTCTCCGTGTGACTGCAGCTCTATCCGTTGTCAGTTCAGCCCCCAAAAAATAAATAAATAATAAAGTTCACCAAACACACCAGTTACACCACTTTACATTTGTGTAGGCCACATTAGCTCATATTAAAGTCTAGTCCACACTTTAGAAAATTAGTGTTTCTTATACCTGTTAGGAGGAGTTGCTCAGGAATAAGCACACAAAGCCGTTAGTACTTTTCTGCTTATCTTTATCAGTCAACCAAGATGAAGAAGGCAGTGAGTAAGGCACGTGGGCGTGGGCGCAGAGCAGGGAGGGGACGTGGGGATTCTGTGCCTGCTGCGGGCACCGGTGACTCATCAGCACCCACATTCACCAGGCAACAGTCGTTCATGCGCAGCTTTGTGTCAGAGCGCCGTACACCGCTGCTGCATGAAGAACAAATTGAAGCCGTTGTCGGATGGATGGCAGCTAATGCATCAACTTCAATTAGTGCCACATCCTCTCAGACACAGAGCACTGGAGAGCAGCCATCTGTCTCTTCACCACCTGCCAAATTGCCCAGGCAGACAGAGAGCCCAGGACAGGAGCCGTCTCTACTTCTGTTCTCTGAATCTCTTGGCTTGGAAACAGGGGGCCAGCCAAGCAGCATTGGAGAAATGGAAGAAGAGGCAGGGTGCAGTGATGCCCAACAGCTTTTTCTCTCTTCCTCTGAAGAGGCGGGTGGGCCAGTGGCTCCGTTCACCACATCGCAGGCCGCATCAGCTGATGATGACACTCAGGTGCCACTTACTGGTGCGTGCTCTGCTGCTGAGACTACCCAGGAGGAGCAGTTGGGGGCAGAGGGTAGTGTAGATGATGAGGTCCTTGACCCATCTTGGCGTGAGGGACAGGAAGGTGGTGGGAGCAGCTCTGAGGAAGAGATTCCCCGTACGGCCCAAAGAGGGAGAGGGAGGGGGAAGACTGCGGATCCTGCAGCCTCCGCTTTGGCACCCGTTAGGAGCATGTCTCTTCCAAAGGCCAAAAAGGGCGCTCCCAAGACTTGCAGTGCCTGGTCCTTTTTTGACACAGTTGCAGATGACATTTGCTATGTCAAATGCAAGGTGTGTCATCACAAAGTCAAAAGAGGGAAAAATGTCAGCAACCTCAATACCTCCAACATGTGGAAACATCTGCGCACCAGGCACCCGGCGGAGTTAGAAAAACACACTGAAGAGCTAGGCCAACCAACAGCGGCAGCTACCACCTCTTCAGCTCGTGTTGCCTCTTCCTCCAGCTCACACGCAGCTGGTTCGGCTTCCTCCCAGGATCGCCGTGGAAGAACCTCTGGCCCTGTTGTCCAGAGACCCGCTGTAATTCCACCCGCAGCACCACTTTCCCAGTCATCCACACACTCCCAGCCCAGTCTACAGCCATCGGTAGTACAGGCATGGGAGAAAAGGCGGCCTTTCTCGTCAAACCACCCACGAGCACAGGCTCTGACTGCAGGCATTGCCAAACTTCTGTCACTGGAAATGCTGTCATTCAGGCTGGTGGAGACTGACAGCTTCCGTGACTTGATGTCATTGGCAGTCCCACAGTACAATGTGCCCAGCCGCTTTTACTTCAGCAGGCAAGCCGTCCCTGCCCTGCACAAGCATGTGGAGGGACACATAAAACACGCGCTACTGAACGCCGTCAGTAGCAAGGTCCACCTCACCACCGATGCGTGGACCAGTCAACATGGACAGGGGCGATACCTTTCCCTCACTGCCCATTGGGTTAATGTCGTTGAGCCGGGTACAGATCGTGCGAGTGGCGCAGGACGTGTCCTGCCCACTCCAAGGATTGCAGGAATCCATTCTGTACGCATTGACTCCTCCTCTTACACCAGTTCCTCAGAATCATCGCTGCAGGAGCCGTCACAGTCCACCTCCACATGGACCCGTGATGAACGTTTACCTGTTACGACCGACATGAGCACAGCCGTGGCCAAACGTCAACAGGCCGTCTTGAAATTAATTTATTTGGGGAATCGAAGCCACACAGCGCAGGAGCTCTGGAATGCCATCAAGCAGGAGAGCGATGTGTGGTTTGTGCCAGCGAATCTCCAGCCAGGCATGGTAGTGTGTGATAATGGCCGAAATCTGGTGGCAGCTCTGGGCCTCGGCAACCTCACTCACATCCCATGTCTGGCACATGTGCTCAATTTGGTCGTGCAGAGTTTTTTGAGGGACTATCCGGATCTTGATGCACTGCTGCACAAGGTCCGCCTAGAGTGTGCTCACTTGCGGCGTTCCAGCACGGCAAAAGCGCGCATTGCGGCTCTGCAGCGCCGACACCGCCTGCCGGAACATCGCATCATATGTGACCTACCTACCAGGTGGAATTCCACGTTACATATGTTGGAGCGGTTGTGTGAGCAGCAGCAAGCTGTAATGGAGTACCAGCTGCTTCGGGCGCAAAGAAGTCGCACTCAGCGCCGTACAGACTTCACAACCACAGAGTGGGCCACTATGAATGACGTCTGCCAGGTTTTGCATCCCTTTGATTATTCCACGCGGATGGCGAGTGCAGATGATGCACTAGTCAGCATGACTGTCCCCCTTATCTGCCTGCTTGAAAAATCACTGCAAGCGCTAAGGGATGATGTTGTGGAAGAGGTGGAGGATGAGGATTCAGCATTTCCATCATCTTCTGGACAGTCAGCGCCACGTGGTTCCTCACAAACGCGTAGGCAGGGGACAGTTTGTGAGGAGGATGAGGAGGAGTCAATGGAGGAGGAAGACATCCGTCCAGAGGAGGGAGTTACACAATTGTCCAGAACTCAGTGTGTACAGCGAGGGTGGGGTGATGACGAGCGGGCAGAGATCACGCCTCCAGCAGGGGACAGCGTTTCTTGGGCAGTTGGCAGTCTGCAGCACATGGTGGATTACATGCTGCAGTGCCTGAGAAACGACCGCCGCATCGCCCACATTCTCAACATGTCTGATTATTGGGTGTTCACCCTCCTCGATCCTCGCTACCGGGACAACGTAGAAAGCCTCATCACACCGTTGAACCGGGAGCGAAAAATGCGGGAGTACCAAGACACACTGGTGAATTCCATCATCTTCTCCATTCCAACTGAGAGAAGTGCTGCTAGTGCATTCCAAAGCAGCTCAGTGCGTCCAGGCAGTGGTGGAGGCTCTGCACAAAGAGGGAGCAGAAGCAGTGCCTCTGCCCAAGGCAAGACCAGTATGGCCCAACTGTGGCACAGTTTTCTGTGCCCGCCACAAAAGTCTACACCATCACAGACGGCTCCAGTCAGCAGGAGGCAACGGTTCCGTCAGATGGTGACAGACTACATGTCTTGCCCTCTTGCTGTACTCCCAGACGGCTCTTCACCTTTCAAGTTTTGGGTCTCAAAGCTGGATACATGGCCAGAGCTAAGCCAGTATGCATTGGAGGTGCTGTCTTGCCCTGCGGCCAGTGTATTATCGGAACGTGTCTTTAGTGCTGCAGGTGGTGTACTAACTGACCGTCGCATGCGACTATCCTCCAATAACGTTGACCGGCTTACTTTCCTGAAAATGAACAAGGCCTGGATCTCGCAGGAATTTGCCACTCCTCTTCCTGATTAAATAATTAGGTCACTGTCTACGTTATCCAGGTCTCCTGTTGTGTTCATCTTTCTACCACTTGAACTTAAATTCCTGGGCTCCAACACCGCCAGTTGAGGCTCAGAAGTGCCGTCTGCACAGTCAAAACATACGACCCAGTGTTATTGGGTTTCAGTAACGTCAGCTGATCCCCAGCTGTGTAGCCGGCAATGTGTCCTGCGACCGCCACGCTGACACAACAACTGAAATGTAAGGGAATCTGTCCCCCCCCCCCAAGGCGTTTGTTACTGAAAGAGCCACCTTGTGCAGCAGTAATGCTGCACAAGGAAAAGGTAGCTATTTTTGTTTAGCTCCTTGCACACGCAGAACTTAACACTTATAAAATGTGTCCACTGATACCGTAAAACCGTCCCGGAGGTGGGACTTTCCTTCGTAATATGACGCAGCACAGCCGTCATTCCTACCCCCTTGGCGCCGTGCCCCGGCTCCTCAGCGTTGTTTGATTCCATCCCGGAGCCTGCGCTGTTATGTTATCCCGTGGCCAGGCACACTTAGCGCTGCCCGTCTTCTGACATCATTTGGTGTCAGGATGGCTGCGCCTGTGCGGCCGCGCTGGCCGAGAGCCCGCCTCGCAGTGTCTTCTGATTTAATCCCACTGGGGGCCTGAGATCCATGGACATGCGCAGTGCATATCTGAACCTCCACCTCTCACTCATCTCCCTACGGCTTCTTCAGACTGTGCGGTGTCAGCTGGTCCCTAATAGCATGCCACGGCCGTGACACCGCACAGTCTTAAGAAGCCGTAGGGAGGGGAGTGAGAGGCGAGGATATGCACTGCGCATGGCCATGGATCCCAGGCCCGCGGTGGGATTACATTAGACGACACTGCGAGGCGGGCTCTCGGCCAGCGCGGCCGCACAGGCGCAGCCATCCTGACACCAAATGATGTCAGGAGACGGGCAGCGCTAAGTGTGCCAAGCCACGGGATAACATAACAGCGCAGGCTCCGGGACGGAGTCAAACAACGCTGAGGAGCCGGGGCACGGCGCCGGGGGGGTAAGAATGACGGCTGTGCTGCGTCATATTACGAAGGAAAGTCCCACCTCCGGGACGGTCTCACGGTTTCAGGGGACACATTTTATAAGTGTTTAGTTCTGTGTTTGCAAGGAGCATAATGAAAAGAGCCACCTTTTCCTTTTGCAACTTTTGTGCTGCACAAGCTGGCTCTTTCAGCTACAAACGCCTTGGGGGGGGGGTTAAAGGTTCCCTTTCGACTTTCTCCACACAGGCTTCGGCCTACATTGTGTTCCTCTGCTTTTCCACCTGTCCCTGGGCTCCAACACCGCTAGTTGCCGTCCAGAAGTGCTGTCCGCACAGTCCCAACAGTCGCTCCTCTGTTATTGGGGTTCAGTAACGTCAGCTGTTCCCCAGCTGTGTGTGTGGCAATCCCTCCTATCTCCTCCTACCTCCTCCACCTCCTCCTCCTCCACCTGTCCCTGGGCTCCAACACCACTAGTTGCCGTCCAGAAGTGCTGTCTGCACAGTCCCAACAGTCGCTCCTCTGTTATTGGGGTTCAGTAACGTCAGCTGTTCCCCAGCTGTGTGTGTGGCAATCCCTCCTACCTCCTCCACCTCCTCCTCCTCCACCTGTCCCTGGGCTCCAACACCGCTAGTTGCCGTCCAGAAGTGCTGTCCGCACAGTCCCTACAGTCCCTCCTCTGTTATTGGGGTTCAGTAACGTCAGCTGTTCCCCTGCTGTGTGTGTGGCAATCCCTCCTACCTCCTCCACCTCCTCCTCCTCCACCTGTCCCTGGGCTCCAACACCGCTAGTTGCCGTCCAGAAGTGCTGTCCGCACAGTCCCTACAGTCCCTCCTCTGTTATTGGGGTTCAGTAACGTCAGCTGTTCCCCTGCTGTGTGTGTGGCAATCCCTCCTACCTCCTCCTACCTCCTCCACCTCCTCCTCCTCCTCCACCTGTCCCTGGGCTCCAACACCGCTAGTTGCCGTCCAGAAGTGCTGTCCGCACAGTCCCTACAGTCCCTCCTCTGTTATTGGGGTTCAGTAACGTCTGCTGTTCCCCAGCTGTGTGTGTGGCAATCCCTCCTACCTCCTCCACCTCCTCCTCCTCCACCTGTCCCTGGGCTCCAACACCGCTAGTTGCCGTCCAGAAGTGCTGTCCGCACAGTCCCTACAGTCCCTCCTCTGTTATTGGGGTTCAGTATTGTCAGCTGTTCCCCTGCTGTGTGTGTGGCAATCCCTCCTACCTCCTCCTACCTCCTCCACCTCCTCCTCCTCCACCTGTCCCTGGGCTCCAACACCGCTAGTTGCCGTCCAGAAGTGCTGTCCGCACAGTCCCTACAGTCCCTCCTCTGTTATTGGGGTTCAGTAACGTCTGCTGTTCCCCAGCTGTGTGTGTGGCAATCCCTCCTACCTCCTCCACCTCCTCCTCCTCCACCTGTCCCTGGGCTCCAACACCGCTAGTTGCCGTCCAGAAGTGCTGTCCGCACAGTCCCTACAGTCCCTCCTCTGTTATTGGGGTTCAGTAACGTCAGCTGTTCCCCTGCTGTGTGTGTGGCAATCCCTCCTACCTCCTCCTACCTCCTCCACCTCCTCCTCCTCCACCTGTCCCTGGGCTCCAACACCGCTAGTTGCCGTCCAGAAGTGCTGTCCGCACAGTCCCTACAGTCCCTCCTCTGTTATTGGGGTTCAGTAACGTCTGCTGTTCCCCAGCTGTGTGTGTGGCAATCCCTCCTACCTCCTCCACCTCCTCCTCCTCCACCTGTCCCTGGGCTCCAACACCGCTAGTTGCCGTCCAGAAGTGCTGTCCGCACAGTCCCTACAGTCCCTCCTCTGTTATTGGGGTTCAGTAACGTCAGCTGTTCCCCTGCTGTGTGTGTGGAGGGATGGCAATCCCTCCTACCTCCTCCTACCTCCTCCACCTCCTCCTCCACCTGTCCCTGGGCTCCAACACCGCTAGTTGCCGTCCAGAAGTGCTGTCTGCACAGTCCCAACAGTCCCTCCTCTGTTATTGGGGTTCAGTAACGTCTGCTGTTCCCCAGCTGTGTGTGTGGCAATCCCTCCTACCTCCTCCACCTCCTCCTCCTCCACCTGTCCCTGGGCTCCAACACCGCTAGTTGTTGTCCAGAAGTGCTGTCCGCACAGAGCCAAACACCTCGCCAATGTGTTAGTGGGGTTCAGCACCGCCAGCTGTTCCCCTGCTGTGTATACGGCAACGTGTACTGCGACCGCCACGCAGGCACAACAAGTTAAATTTAAGGGAACCTGTCCCCCCCCCAGGCGTTTGTTACTGAAGGAGCCACCTTGTGCAGCAGTAATGATGCAAAGGGAAAAAGTGCCTCTTTTCGAGGTGCTCCTTGCACATGCTGAACCTAGCACTTATGAAAAGTGTCCCCTCCTACCGTGATACCGTCCGGTTGGTGGAACTTTCCTTTGTGATGTGACGCAGCACAGCCATCATTCTTACCCCCTTGGCGCCGTGCGCCGCCTCCTCAGCGTTGTTTGAATCAGTCCCGGAGCCTGCGCTGTTAGGTTAGCCCTTGGCCATGCACACATTTTGCGCTGCCCATCTTCTGACATCATTTGGTGTCAGGCTGGCTGCGCCTGTGCGGCCGCGCTGGCCGAGAGCCCGCCTCGCAGTGTCTTCTGATTTAATCCCACTGGGGGCCTGAGATCCATGGACATGCGCAGTGCATATCCTCACCTCTCACTCCCCTCCCTACGGCTTCTTCAGACTGTGCGGTGTCAGCTGGTCCCTAATAGCATGCCACGGCCATGACACCGCACAGTCTGAAGAAGCCGTAGGGAGGGGAGTGAGAGGTGAGGATATGCACTGCGCATGGCCACGGATCACAGGCCCGCGGTGGGATTACATTAGACGACACTGCGAGGCGGGCTTTCGGCCAGCGCAGCCGCACAGGCGCAGCCAGCCTGACACCAAATGATGTCAGAAGACGGGCAGCGCAAAATGTGTGCATGGCCAAGGGCTAACCTAACAGCGCAGGCTCCGGGACTGATTCAAACAACGCTGAGGAGGCGGCACACGGCGCCAAGGGGGTAAGAATGACGGCTGTGCTGCGTCACATCACAAAGGAAAGTTCCACCAACCGGACGGTATCACGGTAGGAGGGGTGTTAGGTTCAGCATGTGCAAGGACCATAATTAAAAGAGCTAAGTTTACCTTTTCCAGCATTAGTGCTGTACACGATGGCTCTTTCAGCTACAAACGCTTGGGGGGGGGGGTTAAAGTTTCCCTTTCAACTTGCTCCAGTGCAGGCTTCGGCCTACACTCTAATCCCTCTCCTCCTCCTGCTGACCCTGGGCTCTAACACCGCCAGTTGGGGCCCAGATGTGCTGGCTGCACAGAGCCAAACACCAGCCAATGTGTCAGTGGGGTTCAGCACCGCCAGCTGTTCCCCTGCTGTGTAGCCGGCAACGTGTCCTGCAACAGCCACGCAGACACAAGAACTGAAATTGAAGGAAACCTGTCCCCCCTCCCCCAGGCGTTTTTACGTTTTACAGCCGCCTTGTACGACAGTAATGCTGCATGTGTGCAAGGTGGCTCATAAACGTATTCTCCTTGCCCATGTTGAACTGAACACGTCTAAAATGAGTCCTCTGCGACCATTAAAACGTCCCTCAGGTGTGATTTTCCTTTGTATTGACACGCTGCAACCCCCTTGGTAGCGCTGCCCGTCTTCTGGCATCATTGTTTGGCTGGCTGCGCCTCTGCGGCCGCCTTGCCCCACACAACGCCCCTCGGTGTCTTATTTATTTGGACTGCGAGGGTGTGATTGATGGGCATGAACGGTGCATTTCTTCGCCTGTCCCTCATCTCCTTCCATCTTCTTCGCACTGTGCGTCTTCATGGCCGCGGCATGCAATAAGGGATCAGCTGACGCCGCACAGTCTGAAGCGGGTGTAAGGACCCGAGTGTGAGAGGCGAACATATGTGCTGCGCCAGGCCATGAATCCCAGCCCCGCAGTGTTTTAACAATGTTAAGACACTGCGGGGCTGGGATTCATGGTCATCGCGAACCGCACCGTCCGACATTAAATGATGTCAGAGGATGGGCAGCGCTAACAGTGCAAGGCCAGGGGATAACACAAAAGCGCAGACTCCTGTACAGCAAATAACAACGCTCAGGAGGCTGCACCCAGCACCAAGGTGGGATTCTTGACATCTGTGCTGCGTCTCATTACGAAGGGAACTCGCGCCTCCAACCCAGTTTGACTGTGTAAAGGGCTAAATGTTATACGTGTTTCATTCAGCGTGTGCAAGGAGCAAAACTAAAAGAGCAACCTTTGACTTGTGCAGCACTACTGCTGCATAAGCTGTGGCTCTTCTACTTTGTAACCCCTGAGGGGGGGTTAAAGGTTACCTTTGAAATTGGTTCAATTAGGCTTCGCCCTACACTCTGCTCCCCCTGCATCGCCCGGGCTCCAACACCGCCAGTTGGGGCCCGGTACTGCTAGCTGCACAGAGAAAAACACCAGCCAATGTGTCAGTGGGGTTCAGCACCGCCAGCTGTTCCCCTGCTGTGCAGCCGGCAACGTGTCCTGCAACTGCCACGCAGACACAACAGACCCAAAGCTGCCGCCACTGCAGGCTTCGGCCTACACTCTGCTCCCTCTCCTCCTCCTGCTGACCCTTTGCTCCAACACTGCTAGTTGGGGCTCTAGGAAGACAAGCTTGAATAGGTCCCCATCCTGGTTCCAGCACCGTCAGCTGGTTCCGGGCAGAGCCTTTGGCTTAGGTGCCTCCCTCTGGGTATCCGAGTTCCACCAACGTCAGGTGGTCCTTGGTAGTGCTTTCAGGCACGGGTACCTCCTGCTTAGTAACCGGGTTCCAGTAACGTCAGCTGGTCCTCGGTCGTTCCATTGGCTCTTGGACCTTCGGCTACCCATCCGGGTTCCAGTACCGTCAGCTGGTTCTCGGCAGTGTCTTTTGCTCTTGTACCTTCTGCTCCCCATCCTGGTTCCAGTACCGTCAGCTGGTTCCGGGCAGAGCCTTTGGCTTAGGTGCCTCCCTCTGGGTATCCGAGTTCCACCAACGTCAGGTGGTCCTTGGTAGTGCTTTCAGGCACGGGTACCTCCTGCTTAGTAACCGGGTTCCAGTAACGTCAGCTGGTCCTCGGTCGTTCCATTGGCTCTTGGACCTTCGGCTACCCATCCGGGTTCCAGTACCGTCAGCTGGTTCTCGGCAGTGTCTTTTGCTCTTGTACCTTCTGCTCCCCATCCTGGTTCCAGTACCGTCAGCTGGTTCCGGGCAGAGCCTTTGGCTTAGGTGCCTCCCTCTGGGTATCCGAGTTCCACCAACGTCAGGTGGTCCTTGGTAGTGCTTTCAGGCACGGGTTCCTCCTGCTTAGTAACCGGGTTCCAGTAACGTCAGCTGGTCCTCGGTCGTTCCATTGGCTCTTGGACCTTCGGGTAGCCATCCGAGTTCCAGTTCCATCAGCTGTTTCTCGGCATTTTCTCAGCCTTCTTGTACCTTCTGCTACATTTCCAAGTTCAAGAAACTAAACACGATGACCCGGAAGACCACCCCTAAGATGACGACGACACCAGAGACGACAACCACCGTGATGACGACGACCCTGGAGACGATGACCCTGAAGACCACCCCGATGACGACGACCCCGGAGACGACAACCACCGTGATGACGACGACCCTGGAGACGATGACCCTGAAGACCACCCCGATGACGACGACCCCGGAGACGACGACCCTGGAGACGACGACGACCTGGAAGACCGAGAAGCAGAAGAACAAGAGGCTGCAGAACAAAGAGCAGAAGAACATTAAGCATAACACTAAATATCAGAGCAAAAGATATTATCTAAATTATAAGCAGAAGAAGACTAAGCAGTGTATGGGGGTGAGTCCGTTCCTCCTCGTGGTGCCCCTGGATAAAGCCTGATGCTGCAGGCCAAACTGAACGCGGACAAATGTAACTCTTTTGTGACAGGCAGAACGGAAGGTGTAATCTTCAAACTTTTATAGATAACAACTACGGGAATGCCTGTCACAAATAAGAATATGATGAAGAAGTAGAATATGATGAAGATAATAGTAAAATAAAAAGAATATGAACAATGTAACCAAAAAAATAATAGGTAGAAGATGAAGAAGATGATGAATAATGTGAAGAAGTTGATGTCAAAGAAGCTGATGATGAGGATAATGAAGAAGAAAGTGTGGGAGAAGTAAAAAAGAAGGTGAAGGGCGTGGAAGTAGTGAAACATCAATATCTGACAAAATAAAAAAAAAATTAACATAGTCAAAATCTTTCTAACGCTGAACGTCATAAAAAACAAAACAAAATCCTGCTATTCTATTAGATTGGGCTAAACCTCTGTGCCTTTAATGTCTCCGCCACGTCCCCCAATACATCCTACATTATTCTTAGTTGTTTTCCTTCATGTAGAATGAACCTACAAGGAAAGAAAGGGTTTATTTTAATTCCGATATTTTCGTCCCATTGACTTGCATTGGGATCGGATATCGGTATCGGATTAGATCCGATACTTTGACGGTATCGGCCGATACTTTCCGATACCGATACTTTCCGATATCGGAAGGTATCGCTCAACACTACTGATGACCTATGCAGTACCACGCTATGACCTACCCAGTCAGCACTTCTTTGCGAGAAAAGCCATCCCAGCCCTCCACCAGCATGTCAAAGACCGCATTGTCCATGCACTGAGGCAATCATTCAGTGGAAAGGTGCACCTCACAACAGATGCATGGACCAGTAGGCATGGCCAGGGACGTTACGTGTCCATCACGGTGCACTGGGTTAATGTGGTGGATGCAGGGTCCACAGGGGACAGCCATAGTGGGAAGTTCTGCCTAGTCCATGGTCTAGGAAACAGTTGGCTGTAGGCATTCGCCACCCCTCCTCCTCCTCTTTAAGCGAAAGCTCATCCACACAGCGCAGTCGTATGACAACTCCATCCACAGCTGCCAGTGTTGCACATGAGGTGTCCCATTATCGAACAGCTAGTGGTAAGCGTCAGCAGGCTGTGTTACAAATGAAGTGTTTGGGCGACAACAGACACACCGCGGAAGTACTGGCCGAGTACTTGCAGCAACAAACGCAGTCATGGCTGGGCAGTGTTCATCTTGAGGCAGGCAAGGTAGTCAGTGATAACGGAAGGAATTTTATGGCTGCCATAGCCCTTTCAGAACTGAAACACATACCTTGCCTGGCTCACACTTTGAACCTGGTGGTGCAGTGCTTCCTCAAAAATTATCCGGAGTTACCAGCCCTGCTCCTGAAAGTGCAAAGACTTTGCTCGCACATCCGCCGGTCGCCCATACACTCCAGCAGTATGCAGAACCATCAGCGATCGCTGAATCTTCCCCAGCACTGCCTAATAATCGACGTTGCAACAAGGTGGAGCTCCACACTGCACATGGTTCAGAGGCTGTGCGAACAGAGGCGTGCTGTAATTAATTTGTGGGAGGATACACATACACGGGCAGGCACTTGGATGGCAGACATGGAGTTGTCTGGTGTGCAGTGGTCAAAGCTACAAGACTTCTGTCAAGTCCTTCAGTATTTTGAGGAAAGCACACGGCTGGTAAGTGCAGATGATGCCACCATAAGCATGAGCATCCCCCTAATGCGTCTGCTGATGCAAAGTTTGATGCACATTAAGGAGCAGGCGTCTGCAGCCAAGGAGGAGGGAAGCCTTGCTGACAGTCAGCCATTGTTTGCTCAGGTAACTCTCCTGAACGAGGTGGTGGAAGAAGAGGAGGAGGAGGAGGATGGGGATGAATATTTATGGGAGGGGGATGCTTCTCAGGGGGCAATAGAAACTGGTGGAATTGCAAGGTCAGGTACAGGGTTTTTGCGGGACACAAGTGATGTTGATTTGCCAGAAAGTGCTCCTTAGCCCAGCACAAGCAGTGAATTGACACCTGGAACATTGTCCCACATGGCAGATTATGCCTTGCATATCCTAAAAAGGGACCCCCGCATTATCAAAATGATGTCCGATGACGATTACTGGTTGGCCTGCCTCCTGGATCCATGCTATAAAGGGAAATTGCAAAATATCATGCCACATGAGAACCTTGAGCAAATATTGGCTACCAAACAAGCAACTCTTGTAGACCGCTTGGTTCAAGCATTCCCAGCACACAGCGGCGGTGATGGTTCTCACACGAGCCATAGGGGGCAACATGGCAGAGGTGTTAGAGGTGCACAAATCAGAAGTGGCGTTAGACAGAGGGGTTTTATGACCAGTTTGTGGAGTGATTTCGCAATGACCGCTGACACGACAGGTACTGCAGCATCAATTCAAATTGACAGAAGACAACATTTGTCCAGTTTGGTTACTACCTATTTTTCCTCCCTTATCGATGTTCTCCCTCACAGGTCATTCCCCTTTGATTACTGGGCATCTAAAATAGACACCTGGCCTGAATTGGCAGAATATGCATTACAGGAGCTCGCTTGCCCTGCTGCTAGTGTGCTATCAGAAAGAGTCTTCAGTTCTGCTGGTTCAATACTGACCGAAAAAAGGACACGTCTGGCTACCCGAAATGTTAATGATCTAACCTTCATTAAAATGAACCAATCATGGATTTCAAATTATTTTGCCCCACCTTCCCCTGCTGACACATAGCTTGCCTGAAAAATGTCTTGCTTTTGGCCTCCTCTTACTGACTTCTCCAATTCCTCCATTTGCAGCTGCTGAATGTCCACCATAGGCCATTTTTATACCTCCCTAAATGGGCTGACTCCCCCCACAGGGCCATGGTCACCACCTGGCGCAAGCACCCGTGCGAGTGCCGTTTGCCTGGACAGGTGGGTGTGCCCACTCTTGGGCGACGGCACTGGCACAGGGTCCCTCATAGTTCAATGAAGTGTCTCTGACGGTGGTGGTGCACAACCAGCGTCAGACACACCGTCGTAATATGAGGGGCCCTGTGCCAGTACCGCCGCCCTCGAGAGAGTGTTCCCCCAGCTCGAACAGTGCTCTACCACTTGCAATACTTACCTCTCCCTGCTCCACCACTGTGTAGTCTGTGCTGTTAAATCCTTCAAAGGCACTGCCAATTCAGATTTGTTGAAATGATAGATGATAGTTAAAATATACAGGGGCCCTGGCTTCCATTTAGACCAGTTAATACTTTGTGCCTACTACCACTGTCTGCTACTCAGCAGAGGAGCCCACCCCTGTACCTAGCTATGCCACCTGTTTATTTATGATCAATTCTTTGGCAGACATTTAGCCCACTTTATTATTTGGGCCTACTAACTGTGTCTGCCACTCATTACAGTTGTCCTCCACTGAACAAATCAATGCCGCCTGTTTAGTCCTGTTACCAATTTTGAACTGCATTTAGGCTACTTTATTATTTGGGCCTACTAACTGTGTCTGCCGCTCATTACAATTGTCCTCCACTGAACAAAGCAATGCCGCCTGTTTAGTCCTGTTACCACTTTTGAACTGCATTTAGGCCACTTTATTATTTGGGCCTGCTAACCTTGTCTGCCACTCATTACAGTTGTCCTCCGCTGAACAAAGCAATGCCGCCTGTTTAGTCCTGTTACCAATTTTGAACTGCATTTAGCCCACTTTATTATTTGGGCCTACTAACGGTGTCTGCCGCTCATTACAGTTGTCCTCCACTGAACAAAGCAATGCCACCTGTTTAGACCTGTTACCACTTTTGACCTGGATTTAGGCTACTTTATTATTTGGGCCTATTAACTGTGTCTGCCGCTCATTACAGTTGTCCTCCACTGAACAAAGCAATGCTGCCTGTTTAGTCCTGTTACCACTTTTGAACTGCATTTAGGCTACTTTATTATTTGGCCTACTAACTGTGTCTGCCGCTCATTACAGTTGTCCTCCACTGAACAAAGCAATGCCGCCTGTTTAGTCCTGTTACCAATTTTGAACTGCATTTAGCCCACTTTATTATTTGGGCCTACTAACTGTGTCTGCCGCTCATTACAGTTGTCCTCCAATGAACAAAGCAATGCCACCTGTTTAGTCCTGTTACCAATTTTAAACTGCAATTAGCCCACTTTATTATTTGGGCCTACTAACTGTGTCTGCCGCTCATTACAGTTGTCCTCCACTGAATGAAGCAATGCCGCCTGTTTAGTCCTGTTACCAATTTTGAACTGCATTTAGCCCACTTTATTATTTGGGCCTACTGTTTCTGCCACTCATTACAGTTGTCCTCCACTGAACAAAGCAATGCCACCTGTTTAGTCCTGTTGCCACTTTTGTACTGCATTTAGGCTACTTTATTATTTGGGCCTACTAACTGTGTCTGCCGCTCATTACGGTCGTCCCCCACACACTACTGCTGTCACTGCACACCCCCGAGCCGCAAAGATGTTTCTTCACATGCTTGAATAAAGGACTTTGATCAATCACTCCAGGATCGGTGAGTGCTGCCGCATTTTTTTCTACGAAAGGATTGCTTCACTTTGTTCTGCTGCAGCCAATGACAGGTCGACTTGGCCTTGTGTTTTGGATCCCTGACATGTTGAAATGTACAAGTACGTCCCATGCGCAGCTTCTGCGCTGATGAGTGCAAATATGCCTCCAGTATTTGCTGATAATGTGCTGCATTCATCTTTCTTTCAACTTTGACCAAGTTTCCTGTGCCTTTGTAGGTCACACATCCCCAAAACATAAGCGATCCACCTCCGTGCTTTACAGTAGGAATGGTGTTCCTTTCATCATAGGCCTTCTTGACCGGTTTCCAAATGTAACATTTATGGTTGTGGCCAAAAAGTTCAATTTTGGTCTTATCACTTCAAATGACCTTGTTCCAGAAGTTTTGAGGCTTGTCTCTGTGCTGTTTTGCATATTGTAGGCAAAATACTTTGTGGCATTTGTGCAATAATGGCTTTCATCTGGCGACTCGACCATGCTGCCCATTTTTTATCAAGTGCCTCCTTATTTTGCATCCTGAAACAGCCACACCACTAGTTTTCAGAGAGTCCAGTTATATCAGTTGACATTATTTGCGGGATTTTCTTTGCATCCCGAACAATTTTCCTGGCAGTTGTGGACGAAGTGTCCCTGATTTTCCATTTTGTTAATCACAGTTTGAACAGTGCTGACTGGTATTATCATTTCCTTAGATATCGTTTTGTATTCCTTTCCAGTTCAACTACCTTTTCCCATAGATCCATTGACAATTGCTTTCCCCATGACTCACAATCCAGAGGCATCACTGGCTGGATGAAAGATGCAAGAGTCTATCTGGATCCCAAAAACTCAGCTTTTATGCACACACACTAATTACAAGAAAACAGGTCACATGTGAGGATGCACCTTTAGAATCCTTTCAAACCCATTTGTGTCAACTTCTGTGCATGTTATCAGACCAAAATCACCATTGTATGTGAACTTTTGATCAGGGTCATTTGGATGTTTTGGGTTGTTATTATGATTTGAAAAGAGAAAACACAGTAGTTTGACAATAAATAGCTTCACCCAACCACTAACCATGAGTGGAGAAAAAGTTTTGATGTTATCATTCATATTCTCTGAAAAAAGGCCAAGAAAGCAAAAATTCTGCCGGGGTATGTAAACTTTTGAGCACAACTGTATATAAATGTCAGTTGCACACACACACACACACAGCTCTGGTAAAAATTAAGAGACCACTGCAAAATATTCATTTTGTCTGAAGCTCATCAAGAGAATGCCAAGAGTGTGCAAAGCAGTCATCAAAGCAAAAGGTGGCTACTTTGGAGAACCTAGAATATCTACTATATAATTGTCTAAGGGTCACTTCCGTCTGTCTGTCTTTCTGTCTGTGTGTCCCGGAAATCCTGTGTCGATGATTGGTCATGGCCGCCAGGCAGCATCAATAGTAGAAAGATCTAATGTTAAAAATAATAAAAAAAAATAAAAGTCCGTCGGCCCCCCAGATCAGGAACAGGCCTTTCACGCTCCTCGCGACGCTCCGGTGACCGCTCCATGCATTGCGATCTCGCGAGATGATGTAGCGGTCTCACGAGACCACTACATCATCATCTTGGGAGACCGCAATGCACTCTTGGGACCAGAGCGATGCGAGGAGCATCAGTAAACGCCTCGCCTGGATCCGGAGGCCAACGGAAGGTGAGTATATAACTATTTTTTATTTTAATTCTTTTTTTAACAGGGATATGATGCCCACATTGCTATATACTAAGTGGCTATGCAATATACTGCATGGCTGTGCTATATACTACGCGGGCTGTGCAATATACTATGTGGGCTGCGCAATATACTATGAGGGCTGTGCAATACACTACATAGCTGTGCAATATACTACGTGGCTGGGAAATATACTACGTGGGCTGTGCTATATACTACGTGGCTGTGCAATATACTATGTGGGCTGTGCAATATACTATGTGGGCTGTGCAATACACTACGCGGCTGTGCAATATACTACGTGGCTGTGAAATACTATGTGGCTGTGCAATATACTACGTGGCTGTGCTATATACTACGTGGGCTGTGTTATATACTACGTGGCTGTGCAATATACTACGTGGCTGTGCTATATACTACGTGGGCTGTGTTATACACTATGTGGGCTGTGTTATACACTACGTGGGCTGTGTTATACACTACGTGGGCTGTGTTATATACTGTGTGCGTGGGCTGTTATATACTACGTGAGCTGTGTTATATGCTATGTGGGCTGTTATACACTCCGTGGGCTGTGCTATATACTACATGGCTGTGCTATATACTATGTGGCTGTGCTATATACTACGTGACTGTGCCATATACTCCGTGGGCTGTGCTATATACTACGTGGCTGTGCAATATACTACGTGGCTGTGCTATTTACTATGTGGGCTGTTATATACTACGTGGCTGTGCTATATACTACGTGGCCAGCCGCAAGCGATCAGCGACAGGTGCAGTCCGGACGCGAATTGGCACGTGATTTGAATTTCGCTAATTGGTCGCAACTGGCTGGCCATATCCTTGGTATTCAATGTATTATTCTAAAATCTTCATAAATAAACCACATACATATTCTAGAATACCCGATGCATTAGAATTGGGCTACCATCTAGTAAGACATAATGTCAGTTGTTTCACACTTTTTTGTTAAGTATATAATTCCACGTGTTAATTCATAGTTTTGATGCCTTCACTGTGAATGTACAATTTTCATAGTCATGAAAATACAGAAAAATCTTTAAATGAGAAGGTGTGTCCAAACTTTTGGTCTGTACTATATATATATATATATATATATATATATATATATATATATATATATTTACTCATTCCTTTTCCTATTCAAAAATAAAGAAATGGAAAGGTAAAAAAAACAGACAAAAGAAGAACCCATTAGATATCATCGTTCCTGAAAAGTCCAATCTATCACAATATAAAATCATTCACACTGTTTATTAAATGCCAAAAAGAAAAAAAACCTAAACTCCAGAATGGCCATTTTTCAGTTGCTTCACTTCTCTTAAAAATATAATAACAAGGAAATAAAAATATCATATGCCCCCCAAATGATATCAATACAATTGTCAGCTCATGTCCATATAAAGAAGAAAAGCGGCACTCACTGTCCCATGAAAAGTTCCTTTATTATATCACGTTAAAACATGGATGCAGGAGAGTCTGTGGAATACGTGTCAGACAACGGCCATTTCGCACCTTCTGCGCTTCAAGGGGTCCTGGACATTTGTCAGCTCAGCATGCAAAAAACAAGCTCCATGGACTGCAAAATAATAAAAAGCCTCAGGTCTCAGAAAGTGCTGACATAAGCAAACATTTTTTTTTACAAGTTTATTTTTTTAACCTCTAAAATATATTAAAAAAACCTTATGAATTTGGTATTATTGTAGTTGTTCTTACCTGGATAATCATATTGCTGTGTTATTATGACTAAACAATGAAGGCTGTAAAAGAAACCCCCCCCCCAAAAACAAGCAAAATTTTTGTTTTTTCACTATTACACCCTACTTGGATTTTTTCCCCCATTTTTCAGTACATTATATGATGAACTGAATGGTATCACTCATAACTACAGCTAGTCCCATAAAAACAAGCCATTATTTGGCTATGTCAATGGAAATTAGTCATGGTTCTTAGAATAAAGGGGAGGAAGAAAAAAAAGTGCAAAAGCAATAAATGTCTGGGTCATTGGTTTTTTGCTTTCGTGTTTAAATATTGTTGATGCCATGATTACTACCGGTTTCATTTTCTTAGAATTGTGACTACTACCTTTGACAAAAGCTTTGCTTTTTGGGTGTGTCTGTAGACTTATTAAATTTCTAGTAATGTACATATTTGACACATCTGTTGATTGCAGTGTGGTATTGGCTGCGTGCCACTCATGTCTGTAAGTTAATGTAACAATATTGACATGGAAGGTTCCCTTTAAAGCACAAAGTTATCTTTCCACATGCTTCACCCTTGGCATATTTTATAATGGATATACAAAAGAGCGCTTTTAAAATGCACAATTATTTCTCAAAATACATACATTCAACATTGGGGTCAAAACTCAGTCCAGCATCCGTTCCCACTAATTTTGTAACAACTAATTTATGTCTAATTTTTTAATTTGAAAATCAAAAGGAAAACTGAAGATAAGAAACTTTGTGATATATCATATTACAGAAAAATGTCCCATTCAGAGTTGAACGAACCTATTCGCAAGACCCCGGTCCAGCTACCAGGTCCGATTCCTTGGCTGCTGGACAGGAGCTCCCCGTACTGTCTCTACATGACCGTATATCTTGCTGCTCTTTGGATTAGCCGGCCTGGCACAATGTCATCTTTAAAGCATAACGTACAACTGATGTTGCACCATGCCGGCCAATCCAAAGAGGAGCTGAGGATGTTGGAAGTTAGGAGTTTGTTCACATGGCTTCCCATCCAGAGGCCACAGAATACTGACATGACCACTAGACCTGGGTCCTTCAAATTTATTGCAATTCAAATAACGCAGTATACAGAGGTCTTCTTTTTAAAGAAATAATTATTTTATCATTTATAGGAAAATTTTACATGGACTAAGTATAAATAATTGTGGATTTTGAGTCCGAATTTATTTACACCCATCCACTTTTTCAACAACATTGTTTTCTTTGGAAAAGATATATAGACGACTTGTTTCTAATTTGGAGGGGTAACATAGAGTCTCTCACTTCAGTCCACCAGACTATCAATCAATGTATGGAGAAATTAACCTTTTCAATACTGTATGATCGGAGTTCCTTTCCCTTTTTGGATACTCTCATGATAATTAATGAGGATAAAACATTATCAACAGATCTCTATGTTAAACCGACGGACAAGAACAGTTTATTGTTCTTCACAAGTTGTCATGCACGTCATATTAAAAAATCCCTCCCTAAATCACAATATCAAAGAGTTACTCGTATTGTGTCAGACCCTTCCCAACGTCTTGTACGTCTTAACGATATGGCCTCCAAATTCCGCAGTCGTGGCTATCCAGATTCATATCTTACTGTAGATTGTCTCCAGATACAGTTATATGAAAAACTTTGGGCACCCCTATTAATCTTAAGCTTAATGCTTTATAAAAATTGTTTTTTTTGCAACAGCTATTTCAGTTTCATATATCTAATAACTGTTGGACACAGTAATGTTTCCGCCTTGATATGAGGTTTATTGTACCAACAGAAAATGTGCAATCTGCATTCAAACAAAATTTGACAGGTGCATAGGTATGGGCACCCTTATCATTTTCTTGTTTTAAATATTTCTACCTACTTTTTACTGACTTAATAAAGCACTTTTTTTGGTTTTGTAACCTCATTGAGCTTTGAACTTCATAGCCAGGTGTATGCAATCATGAGAAAAGCTACTTAATGTGGCCACTTGCAAGTTGTTCTCCTGTTTGAATCTCCTCTGAAGAGTGGCATCATGGGCTCCTCAAAACAACTGTCAAATGATCTGAAAACAAAGATTATTCAACATAGTTGTTCAGGGGAAGGATACAAAAAGCTGTCTAAGAGATTTAACCTGTCAATTTCCACTGTGAGGAACATAGTAAGGAAAAGGAAGAACACAGGTACAGTTCTTGTTAAGGCCAGAAGTGGCAGGCCAAGAAAAACATCAGAAAGGCAGAGAAGAAGAATGGTGAGATCAAATATCGAAAAATAGTAGTAAAGCCGCACCCTAAAAAAACAACGTCTCCATGGACAACAGTGGAGAGACAAGACGTGCACTCTGAGAGTCGTGTGGTAGGTGCTGGTTGAACCCGGAGAGATCCAGATAATACGAATTTAGAAGAAAACAACCGCACTCAAACTGTAGATTTGCGTCAAAAGTGTAAGGAATTTAATAGGGACACCACAGTGATGCAATCAATTGTTCAGGTATTGCAGAGGTAACGTTTCGACCCTTATATGGGCCTTTGTCAAACCTCACTGACCTTCAGGAAGTAAGAGAAGAGAACAACGCGGAACACAATGGCTCCACTAGGACAGGAGAACTTGAGGATCCGGAACGGCACGGATAAGGGGTTTAGTCCCTGTAAGAGCTGTTGGTCCTATGTCCAGGATAGGCGGCTATGGTGGCCATAGCCGCCTCTCCCAGACATAGGACCCACAGCTCTTACAGGGACTAAACCCCTTATCCGTGCCGTTCCGGATCCTCAAGTTCTCCTGTCCTAGTGGAGCCATTGTGTTCCGCGTTGCTCTCTTCTCTTCCTTCCTGAAGGTCAGTGAGGTTTGACAAAGGCCCATATAAGGGTCGAAACGTTACCTCTGCAATACCTGAACAATTGATTGTATCACTGTGGTGTCCCTATTAAATTCCTTACACTTTTGACGCAAATCTACAGTTTGAGTGCGGTTGTTTTCTTCTAAATCCATGGACAACAGGGCGCCCGTCCTTACCAGGGGATCCATCCCAGTATATCAGTCCAAATCCAAACAAAAAAGGGACAGCACCACAGCAATTGTGATAAAACAGCTCACGTGTTTATTCCACCTTCTGCAACGTTTCGGTCCAGAGACCTTTATCAAGCATAGTGAAAAGACAATCCAACCACCTTTATATACCCTTAGTCCCAACCCTTTAATTAACTAGCAGCCAATGGGACAGTTCTATACAATTAGAAAAAATACACCACAATATATCATATACAAATACAGTTAAAAACAACTCCACATAATCAGCCCCCCATGTAAACTGACCATTAACAAAGTTCCATTATCCCTGATCGCTAAACAACGGCGATCGCACCAATCCAGGCGAGGCGTCGACCGTTGTCCTGACAACAGGGGTGTGAACACAGCGGAGACAATCCAATCCTGTTCACAGAGCTCCCACGTGATGTGCACGTCATACATCCAGCATGCAGCGCTCACTGTTGTGAACTCTATTTTTGGGCTCCCTCTAGTGGTCACAAGCGGTACTGTGTAGTGTTGTCTTTCTGCAGGTTGGCAGCATCAGCTGGTTCGTTATCCTTGGTTGGTTTCCTATTTAGCTCACCTGGATACTCAGTTCCTTGCCTGCTCTCAATGTATTCAGTGCTCTTCAGATTCCTTGTGACTACCTTGCTCCCAGTCTCTCCAAGACAAGCTAAGTTTTTGTTTGTTTATCTTTTGATTATCAGCATTCATCATGTTTCTTGTCCAGCTTGCTAAAATGTGATTTCCTCGCTTGCTGGTTGCTCTAGGGGACTGAGTTTCTCCCCCCACACCGTTAGTTGGTGCGGGGGTTCTTGAAATCTCAGTGTGGATATTTTGTAAGGGTTTTTTACTGACCGCACAGACCCCTTTTCTATTTTCTGCTATCTAGTATTAGTGGGCCTCATTTGCTGAATCTGCTTTCACCCCTGTGTATGTGCCTTCCTCTTACCTCACCGTTATTATTTGTTGGGGGCTTCTATATCTTTGGGGATTATTTCTCTGGAGGCAAGTGAGGTCTTTCTTTCTCTCTAGGGGTAGTTAGTTCCTCAGGCTGGCTCGAGACGTCTAGGATTTTAGACACGTTCACTGGCTACCTTTAGTGTGTTGGATAGGTTCAGATTTGCGGTCAGTCCAGTAGCCACCTCTCTAGAGCTTGTCCTATGTTTTGTTACTTAGCTGGAGTATTTTGTGATCCTCAACCACTAAGGATAATAACAGCTCACCCATGCCGTAGATGATAGGTCGGTTCTTCGATACAACAGTTCCATACTGCGCAAGTCCATGATGTCACCATCCTCTTAACCCCCTATACGCGTGACCTATCTCCGGACTCCGGCAACATCCATGAGCCGGACCTGTCACAGCACAACTGCGCATGACAGAAGGGAATCTCCGAACATTCCAGTGGACATCACGAACGCGCATGTCAGACAGCATTCTCTGAATGTTCCAGTTAACACCATTACACAGACAATATTTGTGTTTCCTAAGTACAGAGTCTGCATAACATTTCTTCATTCCAGGTCCATATGCTATGATATGTAAAACCGCATCTCCATCATAGCCCGGCCTTTCCGTATGGACCTGAAATGAGAAATCATACATATAGGGAGACACTACCATCCTGATATAATCCGTCTATAGACATATATATATATGAAAAACATATCTTAACCTATACATCAATCACTTATTATACATAAGACACATGTCTCCATACAGAGGAATGAGCACATAATAATACCTCAAAGCACATAGGGGAACCACATTCACCTCCTAGTATCCACATTTACCTCCTAATACCAATAAATGGATAGACACAGAACAGCCTATTCATATTAAATGCCATAACCTCAACACTATGAACAAATCACAGGAGCCTCAACAGGAATTTTTTATAAATTTTTAACATATGTATATACATATAAAGAACAGTTCCATATTAAGGAGGCTGTTATTATTATTACCACCTTTATTGACCAAACAACATAAGATAGTATATAACATGGTTAAAAACAAAATCATACCGACGAGAAAACTACAATGGATCCCCAACACGCTATAAGAGACAACTCTGCGGATAATCAATATTTAGACCCCTTGGGGTAAGGGTATCCAACTCATGTATCCACTTTAACTCCTTTCTCTTAAGAAGAGAGACACGGTCCCCACCACGTCTTAATACAGGTACATCGTCTATAACGCGATATCTGAGTTGATTGATAGAATGTCCTAGATCATGAAAGTGTCTGGGTACTGGAAGATCAGTAAGTTTTTTTCTAATAGTACTTTTGTGCTTCGAAATTCTTGCAAACATCTATATGGCTGTCCTGGAGGGCGAACACGTGTACAAGTCACGGTTCTGGGGCCATGTGAGGGGCTGGCGGCGCTACATCAACGATATCTTCCTGATTTGGGATGCAGAGTACAATGAGCTTGTACATTTTCATTTATATCTGAATAATATCTATCCTGGGTTGGGTTTCACTATGGAATGTTCTCAGACCAAGATACAATTTTTGGATACAAGTGTCTATAAGAGTGATGGGTTGTTGCCTACTGATTTGTTCGTCAAACAGACAGACAGGAATAACCTCTTACATTTCTCTAGTGAACACCCACGGAGAATGGTGGAATCTCTCCCATGGAGCCAACTCCTGAGAGTCAGGAGAATTGTCTCTAATGATTCCCTGATTGACATAAGGCTTGATGAGATGTGTCAAAAGTTTCTTGCACGAGGATACCCGAAGAGGGATCTAGATAAATTTAAAATAAAAACATTGACCAAGGGTAGAGATGAGCTCCTGACTCCCAGATTGGCTGGTGAAGTTAAAAAGAGGGTACCATTTGTAACAACATTTAATAGTCTGAGTGGCCAGATTTAGGAGATAATCCGGAGACATTGGTCGGTACTGAGTAGGGGACATAGCAATGTGAGTGAGTTCCAATCGCCTCCGCTGTTCTCATACAGGAGGAATAGGAGTTTGAAGGATGAGCTGGTGATTTCTGACGTGGGCAGCTTTAGGAGGGACCTACAGACTACTTTGAGCCGTCTGAGCATGGGTAATTTCCCGTGTCTCGGCTGTGCATGCTGCAATAATCTGCTTAAAGGGGCGTTGTTTTATCACCCCCATACTGGGAAAGAGTATGTGATTCGAAAACATTATACTTGCAGAAGTAGTTTTGTGGTATATATCCTTAGCTGCCCATGTGGCCTCTATTATATAGGGGAGACCACAATGGAGGTCAAAGCAAGAATTTCGAAGCACAAAAGTACTATTAGAAAAAAACTTACTGATCTTCCAGTACCCAGACACTTTCATGATCTAGGATATTCTATCAATCAACTCAGATATCGCGATATAGACGATGTACCTGTATTAAGACGTGGTGGGGACCGTGTCTCTCTTCTTAAGAGAAAGGAGTTAAAGTGGATACATGAGTTGGATACCCTTACCCCAAGGGGTCTAAATATTGATTATCCGCAGAGTTGTCCCTTATAGTGTGTTGGGGATCCATTGTAGTTTTCTCGTCGGTATGATTTTGTTTTTAAGCATGTTATATACTATCTTATGTTGTTTGGTCAATAGAGGTGGTAATAATAATAACAGCCTCCTTAATATGGAACTGTTCTTTATATGTATATACATATGTTAAAAATTTATAAAAAATTCCTGTTGAGGCTCCTGTGATTTGTTCATAGTGTTGAGGTTATGGCATTTAATATGAATAGGCTGTTCTGTGTCTATCCATTTATTGGTATTAGGAGGTAAATGTGGATACTAGGAGGTGAATGTGGTTCCCCTATGTGCTTTGAGGTATTATTATGTGCTCATTCCTCTGTATGGAGACATGTGTCTTATGTATAATAAGTGATTGATGTATAGGTTAAGATATGTTTTTCATATATATGTGTCTATGGACAGATTATATCAGGATGGTAGTGTCTCCCTATATGTATGATTTCTCATTTCAGGTCCATACGGAAAGGCCGGGCTATGATGGAGATGCGGTTTTACATATCATAGCATATGGACCTGGAATGAAGAAATGTTATGGAGACTCTGTACTTAGGAAACACAAATATTGTCTGTGTAATGGTGTTAACTGGAACATTCAGAGAATGCTGTCTGAGATGCGCGTTCGTGATGTCCACTGGAATGTTCGGAGATTCCCTTCTGTCATGCGCAGTTGTGCTGTGACAGGTCCACACATGGATGTTGCCGGAGTCCGGAGATAGGACACGCGTATAGGGGGTTAAGAGAATGGTGACATCATGGACTTGCGCAGTATGGAACTGTTGTATCGAAGAACCGACCTATCATCGGACCTATCATTGGATTGTCTCCGCTGTGTTCACACCCCTGTTGTCAGGACAATGGTCGACGCCTCGCCTGGATTGGTGCGATTGCCGTTGTTTATTATATGGACACCGGGGATGTTTTGTTGGATTTATGGGTATAATTTACCAGCGGGGAGCAATCAGGGATAATGGAACTTTGTTAATGGTCAGTTTACATGGGGGCTGATTATGTGGAGTTGTTTTTAACTGTATTTGTATATGATGTATTGTGGTGTATTTTTTCTAATTGTATAGAACTGTCCCATTGGCTGCTAGTTAATTAATGGGTTGGGACTAAGGGTATATAAAGGTGGTTGGATTGCCTTTTCACTATGCTTGATAAAGGTCTCCGGACCGAAACGTTGCAGAAGGTGGAATAAACACGTGAGCTGTTTTTTCACAATTGCTGTGGTGCTGTCCCTTTTTTTGTTTGGAATGGTGAGATCAGTCAAGGACAATCCTCAGACCACCTCCAGAGAGCTGCAGCATCAACTTGCTGCAGATGGTGTCACTGTGCATCGGTCAACTATACAACGCACTGTGTTTTTTTGCCGCCATGCATAACGCCTTTTTGTATGACCAAAGAACTCAATCTTGGTTTCATCAGTCCACAGGACCTTCTTCCAAAAAGAAATTGGCTTCTCCACATGTGCTTTTGCATACCTCAGCCGACTCTGTTTGTGGCGTGCTTGCAGAAACGGCTTCTTTCGCATAACTCTCCCATACAGCTTCTCCTTGTGCAAAGTGCGTTGTATAGTTGACCGATGCACAGTGACACCATCTGCAGCAAGTTGATGCTGCAGCTCTCTGGAGGTGGTCTGAGGATTGTCTTTGACTGATCTCACCATTCTTCTTCTCTGCCTTTCTGATGTTTTTCTTGGCCTGCCACTTCTGGCCTTAACAAGAACTGTACCTGTGTTCTTCCATTTCCTTACTATGTTCCTCACAGTGGAAATTGACAGGTTAAATCTCTGAGACAGCTTTTTGTATCCTTCCCCTGAACAACTATGTTGAATAACCTTTGTTTTCAGATCATTTGACAGTTGTTTTGAGGAGCCCATGATGCCACTCTTCAGAGGAGATTCAAACAGGAGAACAACTTGCAAGTGGCCACTTTAAGTAGCTTTTCTCATGATTGCATACACCTGGCTATGAAGTTCAAAGCTCAATGAGGTTACAAAACCAAAAAAAGTGCTTTAGTAAGTCAGTAAAAAGTAGGTAGGAGTATTTAAAACAAGAAAATGATAAGGGTGCCCATACTTATGCACCTGTCAAATTTTGTTTGAATGCAGATTGCACATTTTCTGTTAGTACAATAAACCTCATTTCAAGGCAGAAACATTGCTGTGTCCAACAGTTATTAGATATATGAAACTGAAATAGCTGTTGCAAAAAAACAATTTTTATAAAACATTAAGCTTAAGATTAATAGGGGTGCCCAAACTTTTTCATATAACTGTACTTTAGACTCCAAGACATCACAGGTTGGAGGTCACAGGATGGCCTTTGTTAATACTTTTCACCCGTTTATGTCATTATTCCAGAAGATTATTTTCAGACATTGGTCTCTTTTAGGGTCCTCTTATCCTGACATTCCTGAATTCCATATTCCTCCACTCATGTGTCATAAAAAACCACCTAGCTTACAGAATCTTCTAGTTAAAGCAGATATCGGTAGCCCAAGAACTGAGTTGAAACAGGCATTCTTGACCTCCTCATGTAGGGGTACATTTCCTTGCTTACGTTGTTTACAATGTTCAAATATCACCAAAGGTGAGACATTCACACATCCTAGGAATGGTAAGCGCTTCTCTGTTCGCAGCTTTTATAGCTGCGACTCTTCATATGTCGTGTATTTCATTAAATGTCCTTGCGGTCTCGGATATGTTGGGGAAACCACCCAGCATATCCGGGACCGCATATCACAACACAAATCAACCATTTGCTGCAAAAGGACTATGCTACCCATACCTGTGCACTTTATTAGTCACAATCATAGCATTTCACAGCTAAGTTACCAAGTTATTGGTAGTGTACCTATGGCTAGAAGAGGTGGAAACAGAATTTTGAGTTAAAATAAAGAGAGGCATTTTGGATCTATACTCTTCAAACCTTAGAACCGTTTGGTTTGAATAGAGAATATGAGGTGTTCCATTGAAATTTATTACACATTCAATTCTTGATTGTATAATACTATTCTCTCTTCTAAGGTGTTTTCTCCCCTGTTCGTATTTTTTCCTCTTTACAACTCTTTCATTTTGTCTAAGTATATGTGTTTAGATTAACAGGTTATTCCCTAGGTATTTGATCAGTATGTTATACAGTATATATTGTTTTGGGTCCTTGTCCCTTTTCCTTCTTTCCTTATCATGAGAAGCTTATGGATAACTGTACATATGTATATGAGCATGTTTTAGAGCAATAGTTGACATCTCCTGGTTGTCATCATGTACATGCATTTAAAGGTTGTATATGTTAGATGTACTAATTCCCCTTTTCGTTTTCTTTCTTTTCTAGACTTAATTTTGAGATCCGTCACTCTTTGGGTGCGGGTCGGTGCACGATATGGGTGTTCATTTTTATCTTTCTCTTGACATATGTACTGGCCACCTGTAGTTTTGGTTTTCCCTTTTACGCCTGATGCATGGTGTTTGCATATTATTTATCCCTCACCGTATTACATTACGGTCTCCTATTCCTTACTTCCGCTTTCTCATTCCCCACCTCCGTCCTCCTCTCTTCATTACACATGCGCTACATTAATTCCTTGCACTTGCGCATTATGTCCAATGTATGGGATTTTCCCGGACATTGGCGCTTTACTGACGTCATAAATAGGCGGCCACTTGGCACATGCGGCACCTCACTACTGAAACGGTGTCCTTCCGATATGCACTTGTCCATCAATAATGTAATCTATTTACTTTGGGCTAGGCTCTCTATTTTATCATGTAACTTTTCTGTGCACTTACCTGGACCTCTTTATTCTTTCCCTTAATCTCTTCTCTGTACCGTCATAAAGGTAACGGTGTTTTATTCATTATTTATGCCTATGTGATTGTATTATTTACTTTCATTTCAGTTTGAGCCCCTCAGGAGATGATATGATTTGTACATATGATTAGGACTGTTTATAGTCCATGGATGGAATCAGATTCTACCTTTAAGATATATGATGTTGCTGACCACCTATATTTATTGATTATTGAGTTTTTATCTCTGTATGTTTTGACCAATAGACCTTCATGTCTTTTTGCTTTATACTGGCACATAGCCTCTATGTATTATTTGGTGGGCTACTTTGCATATGTACAGATATCACTGCGGTTATATGATATTTTGGCTCTTGATATTTACTTTTCATATGTACTGACCAGTTGCTTTGTTTTGTATTGTTATCATGTTCATATATTCTCTGTTAAGTTTTGTATATTATGTTTGCCTTATAGATAAAAACCCTGATAAAGTCCAATTTGGCCGAAACATTGGTGTATTGCATGACTGGTCATAATTTACAATAAATTTAGTATTTTTGGACATTGATTCTCGATAGTTCTCAGATTATTCTACTATATTGATACTATTTTTCTGAGAACTTTTTCTTCCATTTTGACTGAGATCCCCTTGATCGATTATTATTATTATTATTAATATTATTATTAAGTATAAATACAAATACACATCCTCCATATTTACCATAATAATTGACACACATAAATCAGGTGTAGACGATCCTCTTCACTCAGTCGAGTTGACAATATGAAGAGCAGAGAAGCTGCTTGACAATGAAGGAGTCCACACCAGTGGCGACATTTCGGGGAGAATCACAGAAGAAAATCCAACAAACCACCTGCAATTCCACACTTCTGGAGCACGGATAGCAACTGGGCAGGGTGCAACAACTAATGAAGAAAGCAGAAGAATCCAGCTCACAGATGAAGTCCAAAAAAGTGCATTTTATTTTCCAAGGTACATGAAGCAAAGATTAAAATTTTAACAACAATTTAACAACAATTTTTAATCCTTGTTAGATCCTCCCCTTTTACAAGCAGCTGCAAATTTATCAGCTAATCTCAAGGTTCTCTACCTCTGTCTTCAGATCTGTCTTCAGTGAGTGATCGGTG
Source organism: Ranitomeya variabilis (assembly GCF_051348905.1). NCBI lineage: Eukaryota > Metazoa > Chordata > Amphibia > Anura > Dendrobatidae > Ranitomeya > Ranitomeya variabilis. The sequence continues at coordinate 484,456,283 of NC_135233.1, read as the reverse complement.
TACAATTTTTGCTTGTAAAATTCTGTCAAGAGGGACTATGGGAGGAGCCTGTGGGAGACGGAAATAAAGGAAAACTGCTGCAGAGTCTAATGACTGGAGCTTGCATAGGGCAAAAAGAGTGTAGCTTGGGGGTAAGGATGACCTGGCAATATAACTCCATTTTGTCTTCATTTCTGATGCTGTGTTCAATTTAAGGGGTGCAGTTTCTAATGTCAATACAAACTGAAATAAAACAATCATATGTAAAAGTATTAAAACTCCGGAGTTTCATTTGGTGTCACTAAAAAAAATATTATAGCAGATGGCATAGATTGCATTTGATGATGTATTTTAAAGTCAATAACAGGGCCCCCACCTACTAATATCTTCTTATGTAGCAGAATGGCCATTTGGTACAAGGACCAAGGAGCCACCATTACTCTGTACTTCGTATAGTTAATATTTCTTGGGATGTTTTATATTTACTATATCTTGGGTCAGATTTATTTTGGAAACTTTTTGAACTTTTTTCTGCTCAAATTATTTTCATTGATACTTCTTTCTTAAGTCCGATCAGGGTCTTCACAAATGGTTTTGGTCATTGGTCCAATCATGCGTCACATTGGTAAATAGTAATAGGAGGTTGTAAAGCATGACCTCCCTTCCTTACCGCTGTGCAAACAAGCTCTATCATGGCTTAACTAATTACATTTCTGGCAGGAAAAATAACACAATGGATTAGAAGAGCAAATGATGGAGAACAAAGTATGGTCCAAGATAGCCATTTATGAGATTAACGCTCATCGTTGTTTTAGAAGAAATGAAAGCTAAAATGTTGTTTTTCAGGACACAGATAAAGTATAGAATTGTGGCTTTTAAAGTGGATTTTCTAGCTGAATATACTGCTTTTACATTATAGTTTCAAGTTTGTACTTCTCGTACCCAAAAAGCACCAAAAATCTGCCATTTGGCTGCTAGGGTCACCGAAAGAAGAGTCACAGTTATGAGTCCAGTGTCTTCAAGAGAATACTTTCTCTGTCTCTCCTGATCATTCTCACAGTGATTAAAGACTACTATGCCTACACTTATACAAAGCAGCATATCAGTCATTGCTGAAAGGGCTGAGGAACGTTAAGGGGAGCCATCTTTTCATGTATGCCAGACTCATAACTATATCTCCAACATGTTCACATCATACATTTCCTTTCAGTCGGAAAATGAAGTACACGGATCAATGGGGGACATGGAAAGCATTGGAAAAGGAATTGTTGGGAATCAATAGTGTTATTTTATTATCTTTAAGTAATTTGGATTTTTTTTTTTTTAGATGTGTGAAGTTTGACATATTTAACAAAAATCAAGTTAGACTTGTGTTGTCCTTATTGAACAAGCATGATATGATTGCTCTATTCAATTGGTTGAAGCGGAGGTGATCCAGGATTTTCTATAAGTTCCTTCAACTTAATAGGTGTTGCAAAGTAAAAAAATAACTATTACTCACTAGTTACATCCCCTGCTATTCTAGTGAGCTGCTTTAGAGGTCAAGTTACTCCTCCAAACTATTTCAGTAGGTTCACATGACTGATGTTTTCACATAAAACTAAAGCGGTTTTATTATTTCTATCAGTTTTTTCTTTGATGTAGAGAGTAAAAAATGAATGAAAATTGGATGTCAATCGAGTGCTGTCCAATTTTTTCACGGACCCAAAGACTTACATGATCAATTTTGATCTGACACCTGGATGAAAATTGGACATGTATCCAATTATTTCCACGAACCACTCAGTCCAATGAAAAAATAGGACATAAACTGGGCTCTCACTTCATAGGTCCCTTAGAGGTTGTAAAACAGATTAATCCAGTAGCCTACAAGCGCAAACTCCCGGCCTCTTTACGGATCCCCAATTCCTTCATGTATCTCTCCTCAAGCCTGTTATCCTCAGTCCTTTTTTCAAAGATCCTGGTACTACTCCTGCTTCAGCCAGCACTGAAGATGTTTTCGAGGTAGAAAACATTCTGGCCACCAAGAGGGTAGGAGGAAAAATCTTTTTTCTTGTTGGTTTGGCAGGGGTTTGGTCTTGAGGAGACGTCCTGGGAGCCTAGGAAGAACTTCCATGCCCCCTCCTCTTGGAGAGATTTCTTTGCTGCTTGGAAAAAAGGGCATAAAGGGGGGTTTCTGTAGAGCTGGCATCCCTGCACACTGTCCCTCTCCCCCAGCAGGGATGCACTCCTCCTAGTTCTCCTGCTGCTTCTCCCCAGGGTCTGTGTGCAGCTTGCAGATCCCTGGGCGCTTTGTGTTAGGGCACACGCAGTTCCGCTCTGTTAAAGGGAGAGTGCGCGCCATCCTAAAGTGTCCTCAGTCAATGGCTACGAGCCACTTACTAATTAAGGCACCTCCACTTAATAGGAGGTGCCTATGCAACGTTGTAAGTCTGTTCCCAAACATGTTTGCTAGTTCTCAGATCCCAGACCGCTAGTTCCTGCTAGTGTCTATCTGTCCCTAAATCTCCTTGCCAATACTTGCCTTGTCAGTTTATAGTACAGCAGGACCCACCTGCACCAGCTGTGCCAATCTGTATATAAGCTGGACCCACCTGTACCAGCCATGCCAGTCTGCATATCATCTGGACCCGCCTGTACCAGCTGTGCCAGTCTGTATATCTGCACTTCCACCTTATATCAGCCATACCAGTTTGCTTCTGCCAGTGCCTGCCTGCATCAACTGTCCTCTCTCTGCACCGTTTCAGCAACCAATTCCTTGGGGGTCAGCTGCCATCCATGGTCTGTCCTGGAGTAGCACCAGGTGTTCATCGGGAGCCAAGCCTAACCCCACCATCAGGGGGTCTAGTGAAAAGTCAGGTGCTCACCTAGTCATGCCCCTCCAGGCTCTCCTTGGACCACGGCACAGTGGTTCCACCACTCCCGTTACACCATACTGAAGTTCAGATTTTACTGAAATGTTTTGAGGGTGCCATGTCACATTGGCAGAGCCCCTGAGGTGCCAGAACAGCAGAAACCCCCCTTATGTGCCCTTATTTTACAAAGTACACAGTGCAAGGATCATATTGACACCACATGTGTCTCACAGAAATTTATACCATTGGGTGGTGAAGAAACAATAATTACAGTTTTACCACGAAAATGTTGTCTTATCCCAAAGTTTTTAATTTTTCTATTTGAAATACAAAAAATGGACCACAGTTTGTTGTAAAAAGATGCCAAAAGTGCACCATTACCCTACATAAAATCTGGAAATACTTTTAGGCACAATGCAAAGCTTAGAAGGGAAAGAGTGCCATACCATAGTGCAGATTTTACTGTTATGGTTTGGGGGGGCCATGACCTACTAGAAAAGCCCCTGAGGTGCCAAAAGAGCAGAACCCCTCATAAGTGACCCCATTTTACAAATTACACCTTTCAATGAATTCATCTAGGGGTACAGTGATCATATTGACACCACAGGTGTGTCACAGAGTTTTTTACCATTGGGCAGTGAAGAAAAAATAATTACGCTTTACTGGTGCCCTTCATGGTAAACCCTTCCCCCTCCATGCCGGGATGCCAGCTTACTCACTGCCCCGGTCTTCAGCATGGTCCCCGGCATGCTCCTGCCTCCTGACACTTTCTGGTGTGTACACAACATTTGTCTCGGTGGCATGGTTCGTGAGAAATACCCTGTTCTTAAAGGGGCAGCATGTGCACATGGTAAATGCCCCAGCTGACAGCCCAATAGTTAGTTCTTGTTCCTGTGACCGCTTCGGCGGTGTCCATACCCATAAACCACATTGGCTGTACCTGAACTGTCTCCTGAGACCTGTGTGTCTAACCTGTCCCTGTTGCCATTCTGTCTGCTATCCAGAGACTGCACTGTCTAAACCTGTCCTTGTGGCCGTCCCATCTGCAATCCAGAGGCTGCACAGTCCAAACCTGTCCCTGTGGCTGTCCTGTCTGCTCTCCGGTGACTGCACAGTATGAACCTGTCCTAAGTGGCCATCCTGTCTGAACCTGTCCCGGGTGGCCATCCTGTCTGCATAATGTGAATCTGTCCCAAGTTGCCATCCTGCCCTGTCTAGGAATCTGATTAATGACTTAGACCCTTGGGATCAGCTGCTACTGCCGGACACTGCCCTGGACTGGCACCTACCTGCCACATAAGCCTGAGATCACCACTAGAGGCTCCAGTGAACACCAAGTTCGCTACCTAGTCAGGCCCTATGGGGTAGGTCCGGTCTGTGGCACAGTGGGTCCACGAACCATGTGTGCCACCTGTGTGTGACACATTTTTACTACCAAAATTTTGTTGTAGCCCCAGATTTTACATTTTCACCCAAGGAAGTGGATAAAAATGGCATCAAAATTTGTCCCAAAATTTCTGCTGAACTTGAAAATACTCCATATGAGGCTGTAGAGTACTGCTCAACCATACGGCGAGATTTGGGAGGGATGGAGCCCTATTTGCCTCCTGGAGTGCAGATTTTGCTAGAATAGTGTGCAGACTCCATATACAGAGCCCCTAAGTGCTAAAAGAGCAGAACCCTCCTCAAGTGACTCCATTTTGCAAATGATGCCTCTTTGGGAATTTATCCACAGGTGTAGTGATGATTTTTACTCCATGGGTGTTTTCCAGAAGCAAGCAGCAGTGGATGCTGTATGGGTGAAAATTGCAAATTGTTGTTGTAGTCCCCAGTAAGGTGTAGTCCCCAGTACGTTGTAGTGATCAGTATGTTGTAGTGCCCAGCTCATGCATCTGGAGACATATACTCATAAATTAAATGTGCTCTCATAGCTACAGAATTGCAAAACATGTGGATGCTAAATGTGTTTTAGGTACACTGGGACTCAGAACAGAGGGGGCATTTGGATTTGGGAGCTCAGAACTTGCTGAAATACTTTTGGTGGGCAAGGAACCATTTTAGTTTTCCAGAGCCTTTGTGCTACCAATAACATCAAAGCCCCCTATATCTTCATTGACAGATGACAGACATGAGTGGGGACTTTCTTTTTTTTGTGGATTGATTTAAAGCTTTTGATTTGAACATTTTACATAAAGCTTGGGATCACATTTATCTGGCTCTCTACGTTGAGCATTTATATCGAGCTTTCCATCTAAATCTCCAAGTGACGTGATGCAGATGAAACCCCAGAAGGATCAATTCACTATAATGAGGAAGCAGAGTTACTCTGGACTTCATCTGGCCTCTGTTCAGCGTTGTTCTTCTTTTCAGAAGTGCACAAAACTGCGGCCCACTGCACTTTTATGAACACCTAAAAAGATGGACACTGTCATATAACAAGTCAGACGGCATCCACAGTGCCTCCATTTGCCTCATTATAGGGAATCATCTGCAGGGGTTCCATGTGAATCACGTATTTTAGAGATTTACATGGAACCCCGGTTTAAAGGGAACCTGTCACCTGAATTTGGCGGGACCAGTTTTGGGTCATATGGGCGGGGTTTTTGGGTGTTTGATTCACCCTTTCCTTACCCGCTGGCTGCATGCTGGCTGCAATATTGGATTGAAGTTCATTCCCTGTCCTCCGGAGTACACGCCAGCGCAAGGCAATATTGCGTTGTGCAGGTGTGTACTACGGAGGACACAGCATGAACTTCAATCCAATATTGCAGCCAGCATGCAGCCAGCGGGTAAGGAAAGGGTGAATCAAACACCCGAAAACCCCGTCCATATGACCCAAAACTGGTCCCGCCAAATTCAGGTGACAGGTTCCCTTTAAGTGCTCAGCACAGGGCACAGGATAAATGTGAGACAGAATGAACAAATCAACAGCAGGTGAAGAATTGGTTTAATGAATTTTTTACGCCGTTCCTCATGCAGTATAAGTGATTAGACGACTTTATTCTTCGGTGCGACTACAGCGATACCAGATTTACATATTTTTTATGTTTGGCTGCTGTCACACACTAAAAGATGCTTTGTTTTGGCAAAAACTAGTTTTTGCATCGCCATATTTTGAAAGCTATAATTTTTCTGTATTTCTACTGACGGAGTCATGTGAGGGCTTGTTTTTTGCAGGACAAGCTGACGTTCTTATTGGGAACATGACAATTTTTGATCACTTTCTATTCTAATTTTTGGTAGGAAGAATCAACAAAAACCAGCAATTAAGGATTTTTTTTTCATTGATAAGGCAGCTTTATTCTTTGGGTCAATACGATTACAGCAATACCACATTTATAACTTTTTTTATGTTTTGGCGCTTTTGCATAATAAAAACTATTTTATAGAAAAAAATATGTTTTTTTGAACCGTTTTATTTTGATAGCTATAACATTTTTATTTTTCCCCTGATGGAGTTGTAAGATGGTTTGTTTTTTTGCAGTACAAGATGACATTTTCAGCGATACCATTTTTCGGAACATTTGTGTTTCTGATCTTGTTTCATTATTATTATGATGAGATTTTATGGGAGAAGTTGGAGAATACTTGAAAATAACATCATCTACATCATTACAAGCAACATAACTTATATTATCATCATTTATCATCTTCAAATAAACAACATTTTCTGTATTATATGTGCCATGGTAAAATATGTGAAATTACTTTGAATGAGGTTGACATCATTGGTTTATAAACTTTTAACAAAACTAGTAACATTAGATTTAAAAAGGAAAATCGAGTGGTAAATGTTATCTAAAAATGTAACTTTGACTGTTGGCTTTTGAATTTCACGTAGTGGTTAATACCCTTCTGACGATATAGTGAACCTTTACCTCTTGTATTATGATCTCAAATTAATATTTATTTGTCGGTGATCCGTATCTTATGTGTTTGCTGTACATTTTACTAATTTGCTCCTGTAACCACAGATCACGACTTAAAGCCAAGGTAAACGACATGAGGCTTAGAAACACCCTGGCCAGAGCCAATTTTTCTCTTGGGAAAACTCCAACGATACGAGGTATTGCTTACCGGATACATCAGCGAAATTAAGGCATTATGATTACACAAGTCATGACATTGTAAGTGTAGGGTCTGAACAGCTTCAATGTGCTATATTATAACAAGTAAAAAAATAACAAAAAATTACTGCATACAATATCAAATGTGTTCATTTACTTAGGATTGCTTTATTAATAATATCATTCAAATATTTGAAGGTTTTGTCCACTTTCGTGTTGGTGACATTCAGGTGGTGTTTACATACACCATTGGGGCTCTGCTTGGAGCTTTAGTTGGGTGTCCTGTCCCATCAATGGGACCACAACTGACCCCATTATAAGCAGTGGTGTATTTCACTTGCTACTTGAATCTTTTGTACAATGTTACAGACAGTGCGTTGTGTTATCTACAGAGGACACAAAGTCAATGTGTACAGAGTGTAAAATTGCCTAAACCTAACAGATGAGTAGATTAAACTTTGGAAGATGAGGTTTGTGTCAAATTCCCTGAAATTCATGGTTTCATGCAAATTCAATTTTTTTTTAAATTCGATTCGCTTTTCGCAAAAAAAGAAACAAATTGCCCAGCATCATTTTCCACACTGCCGAAGCATCGGTGAGCAGGATAATGTCTCTTTTTGCATTGCTGCACGGATCCCCCCATAATGACCTGCAGCTATGACATCTTGTGGATTTTCACACCCTGTACAGTGGTGGTCAGAACCTGGATCACCACAGATCTGTTTCCAGTGGGGCATATTATGTACGGTATGGTCGTTTTTCATCTCCATAGTCACTGGGTTAGTCTATCTGTTCTGTAGAATGTAAGCTTTTATGGTCAGTGGGATCCTCTCTCTCTTTCTATCTCCCTCTCTCTCAAGTAGAGTGTAAGCGCCTATGATCAGTGGGGTCTTCTCTCTCCAGTAGAGTGTAAGCTTTAATGGTGAATGGGGTCCTCTCTCCCCTGTAGACTGTAGTCAGTGAGGCCATCTTTCTCTCTAGCTGTTCTTTAGAGAACAGTGTAAGCTCTTATGGTCAACTGGGTCCTCTCTCTCCTATACAGTATAAGCTGTTATGATCAGCAGGGTCTCATCTCTCTCTTCTGTAGAGTGTAAGCTCTTAGGGTTAGCAGGGTCCTATCTCTCTCTTTCTCTCACCTGTATTCTGTAAGGTCTTACTATCTCTCTCTCCCCCTTATAGTGTGAGCTCTTATGATAAACAGGGTCCTCGCTTTCATTCTTCTGTACAGTAGAGTGTAATCTTTTATGGTCAGTGACGTTCTCTCTCCTGCAGAGTCTAAGCTCACATAGTTAGCAAGTTTCTTTCTCTTTCTTCCTCTACACCACTTGTTTTTTTATGAGCAATTACATGCTTTCTAATATCAAAACTTGAACAAACTTATTTGCTGAAAATCAGATTTTTGGGCAAAATTCTGTGAAGTTGGATTTCAAAAGATCACCTCATCTCTACTATATAGCACACATTATATTTTTGTGGGACTGGACAATGCTCTAATGTGTATCGGGGTGTCCTGATTCCTGGGCTTGACATACCTGATCCTTACAGGTAATAAGCAGCTGCAAAAGGTGACTGAGATTGGCTTTTTCCCCTTCTCTAAGGGCAATAATATGTGAGGAAAATACAGAATCTTTTATTGGCAATGTTAAAAGGGATTCAAATTTACTGGAAAATGTTTTCAAGAAGAAATCTGATTTGACAAGTGTACAATGTGTTTAAGCAGCTATTAGGATACTTCTTCAGAATTATCACAAGGCTTTTATTTTTCATATATCCACACATTGAAAGCAAAGAAATCCATATGTAGGAAGTGTCTTGCAGACCCAGACAGCAACATTTTTTTTCTATATATTTATGGCTGTATAAAATGAATTTGGGGATTTTATAGCTCTAAATCAAAAATAAATTAATCCTATAAATATATGTTTACAATGAAAGGGGTTATCCATTATTTTTATTAAAAAGATAAAACTGTTGCAAATGTAATAAAAAAGCAAATGACACTGTGTTCATCTAGTGTTTTTCCCAGTCAACCACCACTGCCTCTCCAGCGGTGCTCTTGGTCTTTATTTATATGAAGTTGGCAGTTGACATCTGCAGCCAATCATTACTACTGACATCGAGTTGTACCACAGGCATCATGAGCAGGGATGTTTGTAGAATGGAACATGACTACTTAAGCCACTGATTAGTTACAGTGGTTAAATGAAGGCATATTGTAAACAAAGACTGGGAGCAATGATGGATGGATGGAGGGGCAGCTATACATAAGGACAAAGGCTAGATCACTACTGCGCCTATTGTTGTTGAGACAGGATTAGTTGTGTTTTTGAAACATTACTTGTGCATTAAGTACTCAGCTTTCTACTAAGATGAAAATATCTTGTTAGAGTTAGGTTTGGGCTACACTGTGACTTTTTATTTTAGCTCTATTGACTGATTTTAACTATTAAGCTGTAGCTGCAGTCCAAGCAATTGCATACAAATGTCATGCACAGAGTGGGAAGACTAAGCGCAACATGAGAGGAAGGGGGGAGCCCAAACACTAGGGAAGTGGGGAGTGGAGACCCATAGGTAGCTCTAACATCACCCTATCTGCCCTAAACATCCCTATATAGGCTCTGCACCTATCGCCGAGCAGTAACCTAATCCCTGCCTGTCTCTTAGTGATAGGCCCTGGTTAAGGAGATGATAGGGTGACAAAAGTCAGTCCCCACTACAACTAAGGACAGAGAGGGTAGATGAATAAGGGAAACACTTATCTTGGGCAGACTCAGAGAGGTAACACCAGACGACCTCCAAACACCAGAGAGGAAGATAGCCGACTGCTATTGCTACAAGCCTTCACAAGGGAGAAATGTGAATATCACTGACGATTCTCAGAAGCAGACTGGGAGTCTATAAACACCCAGGTCCAGCTGTGTCAATTAGAGCCAGAGGGAGGTTGTCACTGGGTCCAAAAGTCAGAAGGATTAAGAAGGCATTTGCAAAGCCAAACACAGAGACCTTCTGCAGCCAGATGCAGAGTGACTGTCTGCATCTTCTGACACCACAGTGACAGTACCCCCCTTCTATGTATGGCCTCCAGACATTCAGGACAAGGTTTCTCGGGATAGGAGATGTGAAATGAACGAACCAGCCTGAGGGAATTTACCTCTGATGCCGAGACCCACATCCTTTCCTGAGGACTGTAACCCTTCCAGTGCACCAGGTATTGTAGGGAACAACTTGGAGGAGAGAATCTAGAATCCTTGAAATCTGAAGCTCTAGATTTACATCAACCATTATTGAGGTGGTGGTAGGGGTGAGGACTCAAGAAGTAACACATATTTCTTGAGAAAAGACCTGTGAAAAACATTGTCAATTTTAAGGGCCTGAGGTAGCTCAAGATGAAAATCTGCTGGATTAATGACGGCGGTTATTTTATAGGGACCAATAAATCTGGGTTCAAAAAGGAACTTTCAACCTAATATTCCTGGTAGACAACCACACAAAGTCATTCACATTCAGGTCTGGACCAGGCAAGCCTTTTCTGTCAGCCATACGTTTGTACCTGTCCCCCATAATCTTAAAATTACTCAGCAACCCCCGCCACACTGAGAAGAGCGACAAAGCAAAACATTCCTCTTCCGGAGCTCCTGAAGCCCCTCCCCCACTAAAAGTACCAAATTGTGGATGGCATCTGTATGCACCAAAGAACGGTGACCTGCCTGTAGATTCTTGACGGAGATTGTTAATAGAAAATTCTGCCAGCGGTAAGTAGGATGCCCAATCCTCCTGATTTTTGGAGACAAAGCATCTGAGGTAAGTCTCCAAATTCTGGTTAATGCGCTCAGTCTGTTCATTTGACTGGGGATGGAAGGCAGAGGAAAAAGGACAGCTGCACCCCCAGTCAAAAACAAAATGGCCTCCAGAACTTCAAAAAAAATTAGGTCGCCCAATCAGAGACCATATCGGAAGGAACCCCGTGAAGCTTCATGATCTCACTTATAAGTGCCTGAGTTAGAGTTTTAGTAAATATAAGAAAACTGACTGAACAGCAATCTAGTCTGAACTGGTGCATAACCAGAAAAGTCATATAGCAAATAGATCAATGGCTGCACTCAAAATTTACTGTGCTAAAGCAATGAAATGTGCAATACATGAAATGTGAATAGCATAATGGCTTGTGAAATTTATGAAAAAACACATGAGATTCTTAGCACAAGATTTGGCCAAAAGTTGTGAGCCCATCCACCAAACGTCAAGGTAATCTCAGAACGGATGGGTACCTGGCCAAATCTTGTGCTAAGAATTATGCACCAGTTCAGACTAGATTGCTGTTCAGTCAGTTTTCTTATATTTACTATGTACTATTTTTTCTGACTTGAACGCCCCGCCCTTCACCATGCTGTGATTTTAATTACATCCAAACACAGTTGGTTCTGAGCTTCCTATAAAAGCAGGCTTTACCATGTTATTAGCCATAGGTAAGTGTTCACACTAGGCAGTCAGCTCAGGTACCCATCCGTTCTGAGATTACCTTGACGTTTGGTGGAAGAAGAGTACCTGTCAGACAGGTATGCAATACTTTAAAACGCATGCAGATACTACAAGCAGATATGTGTTCAACCACATCCCGATGCAACCCCGGCCACCAAAAATGATGGGAAAGGAAGTCTGCGGTGCTTTACCACCTGGATGACCAGCAAGCACCTAGTTGTGATGTTCCTTAATTCCTTTGCAATGCACATTAGATGGCACAAATAACCTTCCTGGAGGGCAGGAGGATGGGGCGTCTCCCTAGGCCTCCAAAACCTCTCACTCCAGCTCAGGGTACAGCGCCGAAATGACTACCCGTTTCTGCAAAATTGGGGCAGGGTCCTCATGGTCACCACCAGCAGGGAAGCTCCAGGATAAAGCCTCAGGCTTGACATTTTTGACCCCTAGATGGACAGAGATAACAAAATTGAACCTAGTAAAAACACTGACCATCTAAATTGCCTATGGGTTGAGACGTCTAGCCGATTGAAGATATGACAAGATCTAATGGTCAGTGATAACAGTAATAGAATGGACAGCACCCTCCAACCAATGTTGCCATTCTTCAAATGCCAATTTACTCGCCAAGAGCTCCCTATTACCCACGTCATAATTTCTCTCACCCAAAGAAAATTTCTTAGAAAAGAAGGCGTATGGACACCATTTGCCAGGGGACAGACCCTGAGAAAACACAGCCCCAACCCCCACCTCTGATGCATCAACCTCATCAAAGGGTTGGGAAACATTGGGTTGACTAAGTATAGGAGCCATGGCAAAACAGCTCTTTAGGGAGGAAAAAGCCAGCAGGATGGCATCCAACCATTTTGGAAAAACCAGACCCCTTCCTTGTCATGTCAGTAAGGGGTTTCACATTACTGAATAATTCTGGATGAATTTCTGGTAAAAATGAGTAAAGTCCAGAAAACGTTATAGAGATGTCAAGTTCTCGGGACAGTCCCAATCAAGGACCGCACGGATCTTCCTTGGATCCATCCGAAAACCCAAAGATGACAAAAGGTACCCCAAAAACTGCCCCTCCTGGACGAAAACACATTTTTCTAGTTGGGAATATAGTTTGTTATCGCTTAACCCCTTTCTGCCAGCTGACAGAATAGTACGTCAGCTGGCAGATCCCCTGCTTTGAGGTGGGCTCCGGCGGTGAGCCCACCTCAAAGCCGCAACATGTCAGCTGTTTTGTACAGCTGACATGTGCGCGCAATGAGCGTGAGTGGAATTGCGATCCGCCCGCACCCATTAACTAGTTAAATGCCACCGTCAAGCGCTGACAGCGGCATTTAACTAGCACTCCTGGCCGCGCGGCCAGAAGTGCTCGCACCGCTGACCCCCGTCACATGATCAGGGGTAAGCGGTGCATTGCCATAACAACCAGAGGTCTCCTTGAGACCTATATGGTTGTTGATGGCCGATTGCTTTGAGCGCCACCCTGTGGTCGGCATTCAAAGTACACCTGCATTTCTGCTACACAGAGGTGATCTGTACTTCACCTCTATGTAGCAGAGTCGATCGAGTTGTGCATGCTTCTAGCCTCCTATGGAGGCTATTGAAGCATGCCAAAATTTTAAAAAAAAAGTGTTTAAAAATATAAAAAAAATAAAAAATATATAAAAGTTTAAATCACCCCCCTTTTGCCCCAATCAAAATAAAACAATTAAAAAAAAATCAAACATACACATATTTGGTATCGCCGCCTTCATAATTGCCCGATCTATCAATAAAAACAAAGGATTAACCTGACCGCTAAATGGTGTAGCGAGAAAAAAAATCAAAACGCCATAATTACGTTTTTCTGGTCGCCGCGACATTGCATTAAAATGCAATAACGGGCGATCAAAAGAACATATCTACACCAAAATAGTATCATTTAAAATGCCAGCTTGGCACACAAAAAATAAGCCCTCACCTGACCCCAGATCACGAAAATTGGAGACGCTACGGGTATCGAAAAATTAAGCATTTTTTTTATTTTAGCAAACTTTGGAATTTTTTTTCACCACTTAGATAAAAAAAAACCTAGACATGTTAGGTGTCTATGAACTCGTAATGACCTGGAGAATCATAATGGCAGGTTAGTTTTAGCATTTGGTGAATCTAGCAAAAAAGCCAAACAAAAAACAAGTGTGAGATTGCACTTTTTTGCAATTTCATCACACTTGGAATTTTTTTCCCATTGTCTGTTACACAGCATGGTAAAACCAATGGTATCGTTCAAAAGTACATCTCATCCCGCAAAAAATAAGCCCTCACATGGCCATACTGATGGAAAAATAAAAAAGTTATGGTTCTGGGAAGGAGGGGAGCGAAAAACGAAAACGAAAAAACAGAAAAAGCTCCGGGGTGAAGGGGTTAATATTTGCAGCACCTGTTTAACATGCCCCTGATGTGTCTTAAAATCAGGTGAGTAAACCAAAATTTCATCTAGATAGACCACCACAAACCTGCCCACCAAATGATGGAAAATATCATTAATGAAATGCTGGAATACCACAGGTGCATTGGTCAGACCGAAAGGCATGACCTAACTCTCGAAATGACCCTCATGGGTATTGAACGCCGTTTTCCATTCATCCCCTTCTCTGATTTTAACCAGGCTGTAGATCCCCCCCTTAAAATCAACTTGGAAAACACCTTACTGCCTACAACCTGGCTGAACAGATCCGGAATCAGAGGAAGAGTGTATGGATCTCAAATGGTAATTTGATTTCATTCCTGGAAATCTAAACAGAGACATAGACCGCCATCTTTTTTCTTCATGAAGAAGAACCCTGCCACCACGGGCAAAGATGAGGGTCTGATGTGTCCCTTCTCCAGACTTTCCGCAATGAAATCCTTCATGGCTTGTCTCGTAGGGCAGAAAGATTAAACAGTCTGGACTTTGGTAGGTTAGCTCCAGGAGTCAGATTAATAGGACAATCACATTCATGATGAGGAGGCAAATCCTGCACCCCCTCTCTGAAAAAACTTCCTCAAACCCAGACAAAAATGCAGGTAAGGTTTCTGAGGAGACTGTAGAAAGTGAAGTATTTAAACAGTGCTCATGGTAGTAATCTCCCCACTCAATGACCCCTCTGGCTTGCCAATCCACCAGCGGATTATATTTCACCAACCAGGGAAGATCCAATATAATTGGGGTGGGAAGACCGTCCAGGACATAGCAAGGAATTATTTCACAATGAACCGACCCTACCCTCAGTCTTACATTATGCACAATCTGAACTGCATCAAGCATGCTGACTCCAGCTCCACTCTGAACAAACACAGAAGTCTCCTCAGTTTTGCTCTTCAGCACCACAGAGGAAGATAGTCGACTGCTCTAGCTCCAAGCCTTCACAAGGGAGAAATGGGAATATCACCGGCAATTCCCAGAAGCAGACTGGGAGTCTATAAACACCAAGGTCCAGTGTGTCAATTAGAGTCAAAGGGAGTTTGCCACTGGGTCCAAGATGCAAATGCAGAGACCTTCTGCAGCATCTGACACACCCATGACAACAAATCAATGAACTGCTTTGGACCTCAGCTACAGCTAAATAGTCAACATCAATCAGTGACACTACAAAAAGTCGCAGTGTAGCCCAGACCTCATAGAGATAAGTCTGCCAAATACAATCTAAAATGAACATTGCTGTATTCAAATGACTCCAGGGCATATCCCAACTCACTAAGTGTGCTCTTTAATCTCTCAGACCCTCTCCATGTCTTTTAATAGTGATGAGTGAATATACTCGTTACTCGAGATTTCTCGAGCATGCTCGGAGTTCCTCCGAGTATTTTTTAGTGCTTGGAGTTTTAGTTTTTCTTGCCGCAGCTGAATGATTTACATCTGTTAGCCAGCTTATGTACATGTGGGGATTCCCTAGCAACCAGGCAACCCCCACATGTACTTATGCTGGCTATCAGATGTAAATCATTCAGCTGCGGCAAGAAAAACTAAAACTATGAGTACTAAAAAGCACTCGGAGGACCCCCGAGCATGCTCGAGAAATCTTGAGTAACGAGTATATTTGCTCATCACTATCTTTGAACTGTTGTTGATGACACTACCCACCAACCTGATGATTCAGAACACCCCCCGATGAAGCATGATGCAAAACGTGCCTCGGGTGTGGTTTCCTAATAGGTAAAGTTTGCTTGATGCCACTGTGCATTCATATAATCATGTGACATCAATCCTTTATTCTAATCTCCCTTACATTTATATTGTCTGGATAGTATTGATAATTTTGAGATGGTATTCTCTATAGAGTATCCATGTTCAATACTGAGACTGTATATAATACATATGTATATCTGTACTGATTTATTCTACTTTTCATGGGAGCGTGAGGTCATTGTTCACCTATCCATACTATTTTAAATGTCTGCCTTTTTTGTGTAGCTTATTGTTTTTAACTATTTTGTAATAAAATAAATATATATTTTTATTTATATCTTGAGCCTTACACATCTCTATATGCAGGTTTTCTTGATTCAAAGCTCAACTTAAGATAGGGTCATGTATTGAACAAAAAATGATTTTTGCGGATATAAGAGCAAGTACACAGCGCATGTGCAGGTATTCAGCTCATGTAAGAGCAACATTTTGCAGAGATCATGGATGAAGTTGAAGCAACATCCATAGAACACTGTAGGAGTGCCGGACACAGACAGAAGAAGACCCACCATATTGAACAATTCTATCTACTTAGCTCGTAGGTCCCTGAAGGACCACGCAGGTGGCACCGAAGTTATGTCCACCACTGTACTGTAGTCTTCTATTGAGTGTTCTATGAAGATGGAAAAAATCTGTTCTGGTTGGACATTGCAGCAGTGGTTTATTGGGGTTATTCCTGATGACACGTTCCCTTTTAAACTTCATTTTTCGTTTCATGTATTTACATAATACACTGCGCAGTAAATCAAATAGAAAGTCATCATGGACTTTGTGTACAGTTGGAGCTTGTATGATACATCAGACGTAGTGAGTAGTGACGTTAACAGTTGTGGTTGAGAATTTTGTAACAATTTCCATGACTTCAATCTGATTTTTGCTTTTCTTTAGCAAATATCACATGTTTATAAGAAATGTCAGCCTTTAGTTGACTTATTAAACATCAGAATATTTTTCTCACGGTGAAAGTATAAACAGAATAAAAAAATGATAGTAGAATGAAACAGGCATATTTACAAGGAAATAAGATAAGAAAACTATATTTTGACCTACACTCGTGGAAGAAAAATAAGGAAACTATTAACCATCAAAGTATAACTTAAAGCCAATGAAACCTCAGGGATATCAATCCGTCCAGTTATTAAGCATAAGTATTGTGAATCAATTTCACCTGCTATGGTGCTAATGAAGGGGACAAAAGGAGCACTGGAGAGGCGACAGCAAGACAACCCTGAAAAAGAGAATGGTTTTCCAAGTGGTGTAAACTCCCTCCATTTTTTCTTAACTGGTTCTTCTTTGTGTTTGCATTTTTTTTTGTATCCTTTTCAGTGCTGGTAGCATGAGAAGGTACATGTAGCCCAGTCATATTTTATAGGTAAAGCCAACGAAATGAGCCAGAACACATGTTGATATAAGTGCAATGTGTAGGAGAACATTCACATTGTGGCCATTACCAAACATAATCTAGGATAAAAACATAATGAGCAAATACCCTGCAGTAAAAAAAATAAAGATACATGTAAATAATATAGGGTACTTAGTTGACAATATTTTGATCAAAAGAGTGTAAAAGCCATAACACCGTGACAGGAAGGTCCCTAGCTCTTGTAAGTCACCTTGCTATGTGTCAGTAGACCTCAAAATAGAAGGGGTCAGAGTAGGACTTGTCTGTTTTTGATCAAACTAGTGTCAGCTAAGTACCCTATGTTAATTATCACCATTCATTTAATTAATGCAGGGAATTTGCTCATTTTGTTTTTACCCTAGCTTATGAAGGTTTTACATGTAGTCCAGCTCCTCCAGGATGGTACATCTATATGTGCCATTACAAAAAAATTTTACTGTGTCTCCCAACCCAGCCTCAAGAGCACAAAGCATATTCTAAGACATGGGCCATTACATAAAGGGAGATGGACAGGGCCATGCAAAATCATCAACGCAGCAGAAAGATCAGTATCTATTCCTTTGTACAGTATAAGCAGGAACTGGAGGAGCACGCCATAGCCCTACTTTATGATGACCTCCATCGGTCAACTGGTGTGTATGTTCCTGAGCAAACTGTCAGACACATACTCAAAGAGGGTGACATGAGAGCCTAGCATCTTGTAGTGGGATCTACATTCATAACCTAGCACTTTGCAGTTGAATTGGAGTTTGCCAGAGTACACCATAATTGACAGTTCTGCCATTGTTGGCACATTAGCTTCACAGATAGCAGGTTTACATAGATGTGAAACAGACTGGCAATAGAGTGGTGAACAACACCATGCTGCCTGCAACTTTATCCAGCATGACCAGTTTAACAATGTGTCAGTGATGGTCTGTGGAAGCAGATTTTTGGAGAATTGCATGGCAATGGCAGTTATCATTAAAGGAAATTGAAGGCACTGTCGCAATAAGATATCAGGATGAAATCCTCAGAGCCACTGTCAGACCTTCCTCTAGTGCAGACCTGGGCAAAGTACGGCCCATGGGCCACATCCAGCCCTCTGGCTGTCTCAGTCCGGCCCACGGACTGAGACAGCCGTGGGGCTGAAAACCTGAGGTCCGTGGTCCGCACCATGCCCGCCCACACACTGTCTCCTGCAGTCAGCATTGGTGGAGGAGGGGCCCTCTGGCCACTTCCTCCACTAATCAGCGTGTGAAACAGGTGGCGCGATGACATCATGTCATTGCATCAGCTGTGTAGCGCCGGAGAGTCAGCGCATCGGAGACAGCAACAGAAGCAGGGCGCCTGGGAACGGGACTGAGGTGAGTATGTGGTGTGTTTTTTTTTTCATGTGTATGAACATGGGGATTCTATGGGGTGAACATGGGGATTATATGGGAGTGAACATGGGGATTCCATGGGGATTCCATGGGGATTATATGGTGGTGAACATGGGGATTCTATAGGTGAACATGGGGATTCTATGAGGAGAACATGGGCATTCTATGGGTGAACATTGGGATTCTATGGTGTGAACATGGGGATTTTATGGGGGTGAACATGGGGATTCTATGGAGTGAACAAGGGGATTATATGGGGTGAACATGGTGATTCTATGGGGGTGAACATGGGGATTCTATAGGGGTGAACATGGGGATTCTATGGGGTGAAAATGGGGATTCTATGAGTGAACATGGGGATTCTATGGGGTGAACATTGGGATTATATGAGGTGAACATGGGGATTCTATCGTTTGAACATGTGGATTCTATGGGGTGAATATGAGGATTCTATGGGGTGAACATGGGGATTCTATGAGGAGAACATGGGGATTCTATGGGTGAACATTGGGATTCTATGGTGTGAACATGGGGATTTCATGGGGGTGAACATGGGGATTCTATGGAGTGAACAAGGGGATTATATGGGGTGAACATGGGGATTCTATGGGGGTGAAAATGGGGATTCTATGAGTGAACATGGGGATTCTATGGGGTGAACATTGGGATTATATGAGGTGAACATGGGGATTCTATGGGGTGAACATTGGGATTATATGAGGTGAACATGGGGATTCTATGAGTGAACATGGGGATTCTATGGGGTGAACATTGGGATTATATGAGGTGAACATGGGGATTCTATCGTTTGAACATGTGGATTCTATGGGGTGAATATGAGGATTCTATGGGGTGAACATGGGGATTCTATGAGGAGAACATGGGGATTCTATGGGTGAACATTGGGATTCTATGGTGTGAACATGGGGATTTTATGGGGGTGAACATGGGGATTCTATGGAGTGAACAAGGGGATTATATGGGGTGAACATGGGGATTCTATGGGGGTGAACATGGGGATTCTATGGGGTGAACATGGGGATTTTATAGGGGTGAACATGGGGATTCTATGGGGTGAAAATGGGGATTCTATGAGTGAACATGGGGATTCTATGGGGTGAACATTGGGATTATATGAGGTGAACATGGGGATTCTATGGGGTGAACATTGGGATTATATGAGGTGAACATGGGGATTCTATGAGTGAACATGGGGATTCTATGGGGTGAACATTGGGATTATATGAGGTGAACATGGGGATTCTATCGTTTGAACATGTGGATTCTATGGGGTGAATATGAGGATTCTATGGGGTGAACATGGGGATTCTATGAGGAGAACATGGGGATTCTATGGGTGAACATTGGGATTCTATGGTGTGAACATGGGGATTTTATGGGGGTGAACATGGGGATTCTATGGAGTGAACAAGGGGATTCTATGGGGTGAACATGGGGATTCTATAGGGGTGAACATGGGGATTCTATGGGGTGAAAATGGGGATTTTATGAGTGAACATGGGGATTCTATGGGGTGAACATTGGGATTATATGAGGTGAACATGGGATTCTATAGGGGTGAACATGGGGATTCTATGGGGTGAAAATGGGGATTTTATGAGTGAACATGGGGATTCTATGGGGTGAACATTGGGATTATATGAGGTGAACATGGGGATTCTATGGTTTGAACATGGGGATTCTATGGGGCTGAACATGGGGATTCTATGGGGTGAATATGAGGATTCTATGGGGTGAACATGGGGATTCTATGGGGGTGAACATGGGGATTCTTTGGGGGTGACATGCTGCACACGGGGAGGCTATAGGGGTGACATGCTGCACATTGTGAGGCTAAGGGAAGGCTGTATACTGTCATGCAATATATGGGGAGGCTGTGTGAGGCTCAATCAGTATATGGGGAGGCTGTGGAGGCCTCATGCAGTACATGGGAGGCTGTGTGGGGCCTCATTCAGTATGTGGAGAGACTGTGGGGCTTATGTTGTATATAAGAAGGCTGTGTGGGGCTCATGCAGTTTATGGGGAGGCTGTGTGGGGCTCATGCAGTTTATGGGGAGGCTGTGTGGGGCTCATGTTGTTCATGTGGAGGCTTTGTTGGACTCATGCTGTACATGGGGAGGTTGTGTGGGGGTCATGCTGTACATGGAGAGGCTGTGTGGGGCTCATGCTGTACATGGGGAGGCTGTGTGGGGCTCATGCTGTACATATAGAGGCTGTGTGGGGCTCATGCTGTACATGGGGAGGCTGTGTGGGGCTCATGCTGTACATGGGGAGGCTGTGTGGGGCTCATGCTGTACATGGGGAGGCTGTGTGGGGCTCATGCTGTACATGGGGAGGCTATATGGGACTCATGCTGTATATGGGGAGACTGTGTGGGGCTCATGCCTTATATAGGAAGGCTGTGTGGGCTTCATGCCATATATAGGGAGGCTGTGTGGAGCTCATACCATATATAGGGAGGCTGTGTGGGGCTCATGCTGTATATATGGAGACTGTGTGGGGCTCATGCCGTATATAGGGAGGCTATGTGGGGCTCAAGCCGCATATGTAGTAGGCTGTGTGAGACGCATGCTTTATATAAGGGGCTGCAGGGGGTTCAAAGATATATAGCGGGGTGTCAGCATGCTTAATTATGATCAATATTAAGTAATACAATTAATATTATTAAATTAGTATTGAGTAGAATTAATTTCAAGCTATTAGTTCGGCCCTCCACAACAGTCATGGTCTCTCATGTGGCTCCTTGGGAAAATTAATAGCCCACCCCTGCTCTAGTGCATTGTGAGGATTTTTAATGACACAGATCAGTAATCGGCAGCCACTTTTGACACTGATGGAATCACCATTGCTTGATTAGGTGAAAGCCCTGGAGGTAGGACATGTACCTATTTAGCATTTTAGACTTTACTTACACATCACTGTCTCCATTAAGTCTAGGGAAGTTGCAAAAAGAGTTGAGAAAGCAACTCAACCACATCTTGATGGAAGCTTATATACAGGGTGGGCCATTTATATGGATACACCTAAATAAAATGAGAATGGTTGGTGATATCAACTTCTTGTTTGTGGCACATTAGTATATGGCAGGGGGAAAACTTTTCAAGATTAGTGGTGACCATGGCAGCCATTTTGAAGTTGGCCATTTTGGATCCAACTTTATTTTTTCCAATGGGAAGAGGGTCATGTGACACATCAAACTTAATGAGAATTTCACAACAAAAACAATGGTGTGCTTGGTTTTACCGTAACTTTATTGTTTCATGAGTTATTTATGACCACTTATAAAATGTGTTCAAAGTGCTGCCCATTGCGTTGGATTGTCAATGCAACACTTTTCTCCCACTTTTGACACACTGATAGCAACAAAGCAGAAGAAATGCTAGCACAGACTTTCAGTATCCATTGTTTCAGATGCTACACATCTCGTATCTTCACAGTATAGACAATTGCCTTCAGATGACCCCATCTTGGTGGATGGAGCGAGACATGATGTCCCAGATGTGCTCAATCAGATTCAGAACATGTGCATGGAGTCGATTTCTAACCGATTGTGCAGACACATGCACATTTGTGGACTGCTGGAGGTCATTTTGCAGGGCTCTGGCAGTGCTCCTCCAGTTCCTCCCTGCACAAAGGCAGAGGTAGCGGTCCTGCTGCTGAGTTGTTGCTCTCCTATGGCCCCCTCCACATCTCCTGGGGTAATGGCCTGTCTCCTGGTAGCGCCTCCAGCCTCTAGACACTACGCTTACAGACACAGCAAACCTTCTTGCCACAGCTCTCATTGATGTGCCCTCCTGGATGAGCTGCACTACCTGAGCCACTTGTGTGGGTTGTAGAGTCCATCTCATTCTACCACGAGTGTGAAAGCACAACCAACATTCAAAAGTGACCAAAACATCAGCCAGAAAGCATTGGTACTGAGATGTGGTCTGTGGTCCCCACCTGCAGAACCACTCCTTTATTGAGGGTGTCTTGATAATTGCCAACAATTTCCATCTGTTGTCTATTCCATTTGCACAACAGCATGTGAAATTGATTGTTAATCAGTGTTGCTTCCTAAGTGGACAGTTTGATTTCACAGACGTTTGATTTACTTGGAGATATATTCTGTTGTTTAAGTGTTCCCTTTATTTTTTTGAGCAGTGTAGAATACAAAGGACAATTCCTACTGTGAGTATACAATGATGCAGTATTATCAAAAGGGTATAAACCACACCAGGATGGACAGAACCTGCAAACTAATCATAGCCCAACCAGTATGTAAATGATGTGATAAATATGCACCCTCAAAACTGAAAAAAATGTCACATAAACAACCGCACAGTAGGTGCAGGTATAATCAGACGCAATGAGAGTATTGAAAAACATACACTACAATGTATGAAGCACTGTGAGCACACACTCCAGTAGTGTGGTACAGACATATTGAAGGGAATGCATGGATAAGAAATATGGTGCATTAAAGAAAGGATACCTCACAAGACATAAGTGTACACATAGTCCCGCCTGAGTAAGAAATGAAGTGCATCAGAAAAGAGATACCTCACAAGACATAAGTGGGTGGGTACATGGTTCTGCCTGAATAGAAAAGTCACATGAAGAGGGCTGAGAAGATGTCCACTTATGTCTTGTGAGGTATCCTTCCTTTAATGCACCTTATTTCTATGGAGATATTCAGAGAGACCAGGTTGGGCCCCTCCGGTCACCTGGACCCCATGGAGAAGTTTGGAGAAGCCAGATTGTGACCCTTCGTTCACCTGGCCCTGTGCCTCAATGAACTGTCAGCTTCCTAAGCTTGTAATTACCTCCTCTATGGGGAAGTATGCCAAAAGCAGCGTGCCACAGATGGGGGTAGTCGGACGTGGTGGGCCACAAAGTCACAGCTGCACTAATCTCGGTGAGTCAGCTGAAGGATGAGACTGTAATTTTACACCATTTTGGGCATTTGACTGGGACTATTCTATATATTAGTGTCTTTTGGTAGTTCAATAAAGTATTGATTACCCTCACCCTGTATTGTATGAGTAGTGTTCTGCCCATGGAAAATGAGAGCGGACATTCAGTGGGATGAGCCCTGAACCATGCGGTCTCGGGCTAGTGGATGAGAGCACCCATTGACCTTTGTATCTCCACAATCTGTAATTGCAAAGTGAGCTGCCAGAAGCAGATTTTGATGATCTGTATGCTAAAGTTTATTCAATGTGGCAGAACATTCATCAGACAGCTATTAACCTCACTGACGGTAGCCAAGGTATGTAAGTGCATGTGTGTCTGTACATGGCACTCATACTTGATACTGAATAAATCTAGATGTTTTGAAAATGTACTTTACATATTTTCATAATTTGCATATAATTAACACGACTCTCAATCCTGTAATTTCCATAATTTCACACCTTATCCTTTTTGGTACAGCAATTTCAATGTTGAGGAGTGTAAAAATAATATATACATTTGTTTGCCTTTACTTTTGCAGATTGCAGTCCATTAAATTAAAAAAAAAGAAAGCAGATCTACTCAAACTACTTTAAAAACAGAAAATATAGTGGCAGACCAGGTAGAGAAGATGGAAATGAAGAGAAGCAAAGCATATAAAGATTATTGTGTTAAAAATAAATATATTTGATGAATATGTCTAAGAACATAAAAAAACTTCTACTATATAAATTTGTAGAACATCCATGTAAGAAGTGTTTAATTTTGGAGTAAGAAGATGTTTAGGATGTCAATGCTCCCTGGGAAAGAGGTACAAGAACAGTCTTTCAAAGAGGAAGATAGTAGTGTGCCTAGTGCTACAAATTTTAGGTTGCAATCCTGTTGTGAATTTGCTTTTTGCTCCCTCTAGTGGTTACTAGTTTTTTGACTCTGGTTTTTCTGTCATTCCTTTTATCCGCACCTGGGTCGTTAGTTAGGGGTGTTGCTATATAAGCTCCCTGGACCTTCAGTTCTATGCCTGGCAACGTAGTTATCAGAGCTAGTCTGCTGTGCTCTTGTCTACTGATCCTGGTTCCAGTTATATCAGCTAAGTCTGCCTTTTGCTTTTTGCTATTTGTTTTGGTTTTGTATTTTTGTCCAGCTTGTTCCAAATCTATATCCTGACCTTTGCTGGAAGCTCTAGGGGGCTGGTGTTCTCCCCCCGGACCGTTAGACGGTTCGGGGGTTCTTGAATTTCCAGTGTGGATTTTGATAGGGTTTTTGTTGACCATATAAGTTACCTTTCTTTATTCTGCTATCAGTAAGCGGGCCTCTCTGTGCTAAACCTGGTTCATTTCTGTGTTTGTCATTTCCTCTTACCTCACCGTCATTATTTGTGGGGGGCTTCTATCCAGCTTTGGGGTCCCCTTCTCTGGAGGCAAGAAAGGTCTTTGTTTTCCTCTACTAGGGGTAGCTAGATTCTCCGGCTGGCGCGTGTCATCTAGAATCAACGTAGGAATGATCCCCGGCTACTTCTAGTGTTGGCGTTAGGAGTAGATATATGGTCAACCCAGTTACCACTGCCCTATGAGCTGGATTTTTGTATTCTGCAGACTTCCACGTTCCTCTGAGACCCTCGCCATTGGGGTCATAACAGTTTGCCAGGCCAGTATTAAATGTTTAATGCATTGCAGAAGAGGGATTATAAGAAAGAAGATTCTGAGTTTTTTTTTTTTTTCTTTCTCCTTCCCCTTTACCTCAGAGTGGCTATGCTTGCTGCAGACATGAATGTCCAGACCTTGATTACAAGTGTGGACCAGCTGGCTACTCGTGTGCAGGGCATACAAGACTATGTTATCAGAAATCCTAGGTCAGAACCTAAAATACCGATTCCTGAACTGTTTTCCGGAGACAGGTTTAAGTTTAGGAATTTCGTGAATAATTGTAAATTGTTTTTGTCCCTGAGACCCTGTTCATCAGGAGATTCTGCTCAGCAAGTAAAAATTGTTATTTCGTTCTTACGGGGCGACCCTCAGGATTGGGCTTTTTCGCTGGCGCCAGGAGATCCGGCATTGGCTGATCTTGATGCGTTTTTTCTGGCGCTCGGTTTACTTTATGAGGAACCCAATCTTGAGATTCAGGCAGAAAAGGCCTTGCTGTCTATGTCTCAGGGGCAGGACGAGGCTGAAGTGTATTGCCAAAAATTTCGGAAATGGTCCGTGCTGACACATTGGAACGAGTGTGCACTGGCCGCTAATTTTAGAAATGGCCTTTCTGAAGCCATTAAGAATGTTATGGTGGGTTTTCCCATTCCCACAGGTCTGAATGATACTATGGCACTGGCTATTCAAATTGACCGGCGGTTGCGGGAGCGCAAAACCGCAAATTCCCTCATGGTGTTGTCTGAACAGACACCTAATTCGGTGCAATGTGATAGAAAAACCGCAAATTCCCTCATGGTGTTGTCTGAACAGACACCTGATTTAATGCAATGTGATAGAATCCTGACTAGAAATGAGCGGAAAATTCATAGACGCCGGAATGGCTTGTGCTACTACTGTGGTGATTCTACACATGTTATCTCGGCATGCTCTAAACGTATAGCTAAGGTTGTTAGTCCTGTCACCGTTGGTAATTTGCAACCTAAATTTATTCTGTCTGTAACTTTGATTTGCTCACTGTCATCTTATCCTGTCATGGCGTTTGTAGATTCAGGTGCTGCCCTGAGTCTCATGGATCTCTCATTTGCTAAGCGCTGTGGATTTACTCTTGAACCATTAGAAAATCCTATTCCTCTTAGGGGTATTGATGCTACACCATTGGCAGCAAATAAACCGCAGTATTGGACTCAGGTTACCATGTGCATGACTCCTGAACACCGCGAGGTGATACGTTTCCTGGTTTTACATAAAATGCATGATTTGGTCGTTTTAGGGCTGCCATGGTTACAGACCCATAATCCAGTCCTGGACTGGAAGGCTATGTCAGTCTCAAGTTGGGGCTGTCGTGGTATTCATGAGGATTCCCTGCCTGTGTCTATTGCTTCTTCTACGCCTTCGGAAGTTCCGGAGTATTTGTCTGATTATCAGGATGTCTTCAGTGAGTCTGAGTCCAGTGCACTGCCTCCTCATAGGGACTGTGACTGTGCTATAGATTTGATCCCAGGCAGTAAATTTCCTAAGGGAAGACTGTTTAATCTGTCGGTACCAGAACATACCGCTATGCGTTCATATATCAAGGAGTCTCTGGAAAAAGGACATATTCGTCCGTCTTCTTCCCCTCTTGGTGCGGGATTCTTTTTTGTGGCAAAAAAGGACGGATCTTTGAGACCTTGTATTGATTATCGGCTTTTAAATAAGATCACTGTCAAATTTCAGTATCCTTTGCCGCTGTTGTCTGACTTGTTTGCCCGGATTAAGGGTGCCAAGTGGTTCACCAAGATAGACCTTCGTGGTGCGTACAACCTTGTGCGCATTAAGCAAGGTGATGAATGGAAAACCGCATTCAATACGCCCGAAGGTCATTTTGAGTACTTGGTGATGCCTTTTGGGCTCTCCAATGCGCCTTCAGTTTTTCAGTCCTTTATGCATGACATTTTCCGGAAGTATCTGGATAAATTTTTGATTGTTTATCTGGATGATATTTTGGTTTTTTCTGATAATTGGGATTCGCATGTGGAGCAGGTCAGGTTGGTCTTTAAAATTTTGCGTGAAAATTCTTTGTTTGTCAAGGGCTCAAAGTGTCTCTTTGGTGTACAGAAGGTTCCCTTTTTGGGGTTCATTTTTTCCCCTTCTGCTGTGGAGATGGACCCAGTCAAGGTCCGAGCTATTCTTGATTGGACTCAGCCCTCGTCAGTTAAGAGTCTTCAGAAGTTCTTGGGCTTCGCTAACTTCTACCGTCGTTTTATCGCTAATTTTTCTAGCATTGTGAAACCTTTGACGGATATGACCAAGAAGGGCTCCGATGTAGCTAACTGGGCTCCTGCTGCCGTGGAGGCTTTCCAGGAGTTGAAACGCCGGTTTACTTCGGCGCCTGTTTTGTGCCAGCCTGACGTCTCACTTCCCTTTCAGGTTGAGGTGGATGCTTCGGAGATTGGGGCAGGGGCTGTTTTGTCGCAGAGAGGCCCTGGTTGCTCTGTTATGAAACCTTGTGCCTTTTTCTCTAGGAAGTTTTCGCCTGCCGAGCGAAATTATGATGTGGGCAATCGGGAGTTGTTGGCCATGAAATGGGCATTTGAGGAGTGGCGTCATTGGCTCGAGGGTGCTAAGCATCGTGTGGTGGTCTTGACGGATCACAAAAATCTGATGTATCTCGAGTCTGCTAAACGCCTTAATCCGAGACAGGCCCGCTGGTTATTGTTTTTCTCCCGCTTTGATTTTGTTGTCTCGTATTTACCAGGTTCAAAGAATGTGAAGGCCGATGCTCTTTCTAGAAGCTTTGTGCCTGATGCTCCTGGAGTCGCTGATCCTGTTGGTATTCTTAAAGATGGAGTTATCTTGTCAGCTATTTCTCCGGATCTGCGACGTGTGTTGCAGAGATTTCAGGCTGATAGGCCTGAGTCTTGTCCACCTGACAGACTGTTTGTCCCGGATAAGTGGACCAGCAGAGTCATTTCCGAGGTTCATTCCTCGGTGTTGGCAGGTCACCCGGGAATTTTTGGCACCAGAGATCTGGTGGCCAGGTCCTTTTGGTGGCCTTCCTTGTCAAGGGATGTGCGGTCATTTGTGCAGTCCTGTGGGACTTGTGCTCGAGCTAAGCCTTGCTGTTCTCGTGCCAGCGGTTTGCTCTTGACCTTGCCTGTCCCGAAGAGACCTTGGACACATATCTCCATGGATTTCATTTCTGATCTTCCGCTATCTCAGGGCATGTCCGTTATCTGGGTGATATGTGATCGCTTCTCCAAGATGGTCCATTTGGTTCCTTTGCCTAAGCTGCCTTCCTCTTCCGATCTGGTTCCTGTGTTTTTCCAGAACGTGGTTCGTTTGCACGGCATCCCTGAGAATATTGTGTCAGACAGAGGATCCCAGTTCGTTTCCAGGTTCTGGCGATCCTTTTGTAGTAGGATGGGCATTGATTTGTCGTTTTCGTCTGCTTTCCATCCTCAGACTAATGGACAGACGGAGCGAACCAATCAGACTTTGGAGGCTTATTTGAGGTGTTTTGTCTCTGCTGATCAGGACGATTGGGTGACATTCTTGCCGTTGGCTGAGTTTGCCCTTAATAATCGGGCTAGTTCCGCCACCTTGGTTTCGCCTTTTTTCTGAAACTCTGGTTTCCATCCTCGCTTTTCTTCAGGTCATGTGGAGCCTTCTGACTGTCCTGGGGTGGATTCTGTGGTGGATAGGTTGCAGCGGATCTGGAATCATGTGGTGGACAACTTGAAGTTGTCACAGGAGAAGGCTCAGCGCTTTGCCAACCGCCGCCGCAAAGTGGGTCCCCGACTACGCGTTGGGGATTTGGTGTGGCTTTCTTCCCGCTTTGTTCCTATGAAGGTCTCCTCTCCCAAATTTAAACCTCGTTTTATTGGGCCTTACAAGATATTGGAAATCCTTAATCCTGTATCTTTTCGTCTGGATCTTCCTGTGTCGTTTGCTATTCACAATGTATTTCATAGGTCCTTGTTGCGGCGGTACATTGTGCCTGTAGTTCCTTCTGCTGAGCCTCCTGCTCCGGTGTTGGTTGAGGGCGAGTTGGAGTACGTGGTGGAGAAGATCTTGGATTCTCGCCTCTCCAGGCGGAGGCTTCAGTACCTGGTCAAGTGGAAGGGCTATGGTCAGGAGGATAATTCCTGGGTGGTCGCCTCTGATGTTCATGCGGCCGATTTAGTTCGTGCCTTTCATGCCACTCATCCTGATCGCCCTGGTGGTCGTGGTGAGGGTTCGGTGACCCCTCACTAAGGGGGGGGTACTGTTGTGAATTTGCTTTTTGCTCCCTCTAGTGGTTACTAGTTTTTTGACTCTGGTTTTTCTGTCATTCCTTTTATCCGCACCTGGGTCATTAGTTAGGGGTGTTGCTATATAAGCTCCCTGGACCTTCAGTTCTATGCCTGGCAACGTAGTTATCAGAGCTAGTCTGCTGTGCTCTTGTCTACTGATCCTGGTTCCAGTTATATCAGCTAAGTCTGCCTTTTGCTTTTTGCTATTTGTTTTGGTTTTGTATTTTTGTCCAGCTTGTTCCAAATCTATATCCTGACCTTTGCTGGAAGCTCTAGGGGGCTGGTGTTCTCCCCCCGGACCGTTAGACGGTTCGGGGGTTCTTGAATTTCCAGTGTGGATTTTGATAGGGTTTTTGTTGACCATATAAGTTACCTTTCTTTATTCTGCTATCAGTAAGCGGGCCTCTCTGTGCTAAACCTGGTTCATTTCTGTGTTTGTCATTTCCTCTTACCTCACCGTCATTATTTGTGGGGGGCTTCTATCCAGCTTTGGGGTCCCCTTCTCTGGAGGCAAGAAAGGTCTTTGTTTTCCTCTACTAGGGGTAGCTAGATTCTCCGGCTGGCGCGTGTCATCTAGAATCAACGTAGGAATGATCCCCGGCTACTTCTAGTGTTGGCGTTAGGAGTAGATATATGGTCAACCCAGTTACCACTGCCCTATGAGCTGGATTTTTGTATTCTGCAGACTTCCACGTTCCTCTGAGACCCTCGCCATTGGGGTCATAACACAATCCTAGAAGTCAAAGGGACCCTTTAAACAGTTTTGCCACATGCCTGTAGACCAGTGCTGGACTGTCCATCTGCCAATTATGGCAAATGCCAGATGGGCGAGAGCGGCTGTGGGCTGCATTAATTGCGCCTCTGCTAATGGTATACTGCGATTCTGGTAATGGTATAGGCATTCACGGGATGCTGGTACTGTTCAACGCTGCGACGGAACACAGAGCCTCTGCTCCGTGTTTCATCACTTGCTCCAGTTGGCTCCAAGATACTTTCAGTCTGCTGCCTGACGGAGGCCAGATCCACACAGGTGACGTTGATGGTGCAACGATATCACTGCATTCTGCCACTGGTGTCCACTACACGATGGGATAGTACAATAAGCAGCAGGTGCGGTGGACTCAGAGGCTGGATTTGTGAGCATAATTTTTTTTTATTTTGAGCTGTGCTGCTCATAATATTACAGGGGGCCATTACACAGTATTGGGTGTAACGAATGGAAGCTGAGGCACAGGTGGTGAAGTTCACATTCATTTTTTATTGATATTTTTGTGGAACCTCGGACCACAGTCCGGGGGGGCTCCGAAGGGGGTGTGACTACGTGAGCCCCAGCCACCCGTGGTAAGTCCCCTCGAACAGGGTCGGAATGGAATGCCTGTGGGACACGGATGCTACATCCAGTTACACCCCGGACAAGTGGCCCCTGTCCCAGCAGGACAGACGGACAAGCAGGGTTAACAGATGTCGTGGAGCTGACACAGGTGGTACTGGCGTTGTCCAGAGGTACGGATGGCTTAATGGCGGGATGACATGCTGTTGGTCAGAAGTACTTTTTGAAAAATGTGCACTGTCTCTTTAAGAGACGAGGAGCGTGTGCGCAACCTAAACACTCTAACCGGTAACCTACTGGCTGCGCGCCAAGTTGCAGGAAGAGGAGAGGAAGCAGAGGCTGCAGCAGGATGTTGCAGGGCTGACACAGGGTGGGAGTCCCAATGGGGAACCCGTGAAGGTACAGAACCGGGACCGGGTGTAACAGTGGGGCTGAAAGAGGGACCATCATACAATATTGAGGCAGCCAGATGGACCATAGTACAGGATTCAGGCTATGAGGTGACAACCATACAGCATTGGGGCGGTGAGATGGACCATCTTATAATATGGAGCTGTGGGGGGCCATCATAATATCTGGGGTTGTGGCAGGCCATCATAGAGTATTGGGACTGTGAGGGGGAACATCAAATTGTATGGCAGGTTATGGGGGGACAATCATACTGTATTGGAGCTGTTGGGGACAATGATATTATTTGGGTGATTGTGGGTTGACCATCACACTGTATTGGAGCTGTGGGGGGACCATCATACTGTAATGAGGCTGTGGAGACCATCATACTGTGTAGGGGACTGTAGTGGACCCATCATACTTTGTGGAGGGCTGTAGAGACCATCATGCTGTGGGGTGACAATCATACTTTGTGGGAACCGTCATACTATGTGGTGAGATGTGGAAGGATCATCATAATATATGAGATGTTCAATCATACTTTATTGGGACGGTGTGAGAACCATCATACTGTGTGGGTCCTGTGGATACCATCATACTGTGGGGGGAGCATCATGCTGTGTGAGGAGCTATAGTGAAAATTATACTGTGTGGGGATAAGTAGTGGCAATCATAATTTTGCGGGGCTGTGTTGACTATCATAATAATTGGGGTGCTGGGTTGACCATCTTATTGTGTGATGTTTGTGGGGCCATCATGCTGTGTAGGTGGAAGAATTTTGGAATATCATTCTGTTTGGGGGAATTTTGGGGGGCATCATACTCTATGGGGGCCATGGAAAGGGTATCATAGAGGGTGAGAATTCAAAGGGGCTTCAGTAGGGGCGAAATAACTGTGTAAGTCCGGTAACACATACTGTATCTCTTTCCATGTCTTAAACATTTGGAGGTATGATCTGTGACTGTGACTGTGTGCTGTCATAAGACTTTTGCAAAGGGCTTATGTATATATTATGTATATATTATAAGGAGACCAAGAAGGGGAGATGGATTTTTTTAAGGAGGCTCAATGGGGAATCATTATCAGGAGGACACTGGAGACTTTATTATTATTATTACTATAATGCACCCAGGAGTTTGTATTATTATAAGGAGGTTCATGGTCATTATTATAACATGTCAAAGAGGATTATTATATTATTATACAGAGGCATGGAAAATTATCATTATAAGGAGGCACAGGAGGACATTATTTCTGTAGGATGCTATATAACTATAAAGAGACACAGGGGAGCATTATTACCATGAGGTATCACAGAGAGAACATTATTACTGTGTCGGAGCACAGATGGGGCACTGTTATTGTGTGGGGCACAAAATGTGGGTACTATTACGGAGGGGGCATTATTACTGTTTAGGGCACTGGTTATAATGCTATATGGTTTGTGCAGAGGTGGTGGAATGTGAGGACGGGGCTGGAAAAGCAGGAAGCCACAGATTTCGCTGTTACATTTTGCAGGGACGAGTTATGGATAGGAGAAGAGGTCATAGAGTTCTGGGCCATATGAAAAATAAAAAAGAAAATGAATGACTATAGTCAGCAAGAACATCTCTGGTGACAATTTGCACAGTATACACATATATGGTCTGCAGAGCACTGGTTTAGGACTGATATTGCCATTATATGGTCACTATATATATTATCAGTCCTATTACAGAGGTTTTAATTCAAGAAGCACTCCCGTATTTTTTTAAATTAAATATGTGTATGTTGTGTAGTGCGGAGGCTATTAATATAGTTGCCTACTGCCACTTTCTCTGAGATCCAGGTTTGGCTTTATAGCATATGTCACGTGGCAAGACTTTTTAAGGGGTAAGATTATATATATACTTCTTAAGTAGGTTGTAGTTACTAAAAAGAGTTGTTATTTATCTATGCTTCTATGTATATTTTTGTGGGCAGTAAGAACCAATTATAAATACTAAAATTACCATCTCTGACTTCTTTTAGAAAAGAGAAATAAACCTAGCAGCAAACAACAGCAGCTTTAATACAAATATAGTCGAAAGTTACACACAATAACAAGGTGAACAAAACATGGACCATTTGCTTCACACTTATGAGTTGTCAAAGAGCTAAGTTGAGTTATTTCTATATATCTAATTGATTGGAATTCTAAAAGTAGAGTCACTGAGGCTGGGTATTAGCAGTTTGTGTAATTTGAAAATGATTTTTTGCACATATCCTGCTATAAGTACAGTCTGGTTCAGTGTTTCTCAACTCCAGTCCTCAAGACCCAACAGCAGGTCATCTTTTCAGAATTTCCTTAGTACTGCATAGGTGATGGAATTAATGGTTTAGCAGGTAAAGAAATTATCACCTGTGCAATACTAAGGAAATTCTATAAAGATGACCTGTTGGTGGGTCGTGAGGACTGGAGTTGAGAAACATTGTTCTAGATAGAGGTGGTATTATCAATGAGGTGGTCTTTTTGGAGAGGTTTTACTGTATATGCCAAATACAAACGGTCATTACAAATGTACAAAGTCAAAAACAATGTAGATACATTTTCTTGTAAGGTTCATTAATTAGATTCAATATGTCTTTCATTCATTAAACAAACCACCTCCCGTAATACAAACATCTGTAGACAATTTCTTCCTTGTCATTATCCCCAACACGGTAAGACATCTCATACATTGGCAGTGCCAATATCCTCCACACTGACTCCACCCCGTATACAAAAATATCACCACCATATCTAAACTTACTCTATAAAAGGATCAGATAAGGCTCCTGTCATCTGTTCCTCCTACAACAACCCTCAGTTCGGTGTCCAGTAACCGAACTGCAATCAACATGGGGACAAATAGGAGGCTGCTGATATCGATAGGAAGCCTCCTGCTATTTCTTACCTGTATCCATGCAGAAGGTAAGTGTCCAGTGGTAATAGGAACTTGATACCCGGTTTGCATGGTCCTTGTTTATGAGTTTTTCCCCAAAGTCCAATGCCTATGTTGGAAATTAAAACATATTCGGGGAGATATAGAGGAATGATAACGTAACTGAATATCAAAAGTCAAGTTTCCACCTTTTAGAAGATGTATTGCCAAGAAACCAATTCTACCTTTCAATTGTAAAAAAAAAATCACAGAAAGAATCGGAATTAGAAAAGAAGTCTTACACACAATAGGGATCAATGTCTTGCATTTTTCCAAACTAATTGCTCTAGGTAATATGAAAAAATTTCTAAGCAAAATGGTTCCTTCTCTAGTAAAATAATGTTGACTCTGTGAGCTGCTGAACAATCTGTTATGTCTGTTGAGTCACATATTGCTAGAGGTTACGAATAATAATTTATACTACATGGGGACATCTGTAAAGTCTACATTCAGTGTTCACCCTTAATTTAGGCAATTTAAAGTGAGAACCATTCTGGGCCACCATTTTCTGAACACCTAAAGGGAAGTCACTCTGTTTTGATAATCAGGCAATTGAAGAGTGATAGTTAAAGGGATTGACCATTGGAAAGAAGTTACCAGGTATCCACAGAATAGGTGATAACTTACAGAACATTTAGGACATAACTGCTGGAATCCCCACTAATTGCCAGAAAGGGGCACTTCTGTTAGAAAGGATAAGCAGTTGACCACTACTCCATTTATTCTCTATAAATTGATGAGTGCTACATTTGGCTTTTTCTGGCAGCCCCCTAGAGAATGAATGGAACAGTGGTTAAGCATGTGCTATGCTGTTTCATTCTAATGGAGATAAATTGTCCCATTATGGTGATCTTTAGGCATCTATCTAGTCAGACCCCAACAATTTACACATTATCACTTATGATATGGATAAGTGATAACCACTCTTCACTGGACAGCCCATTTAACCTGCAACAGGAGTTTCTTGAACGCTTTCAATGCTAGTTCTTGCCAGCCCTAGAGCTGGGCGACATCATCGCAAATTCCATACATACATCTACAATGAAAATTCTCTAATTATTAGACTTTATCTGCCTTTCCTTGCACATTTTAAAGACATAATCATGTCAAGTCAATATCAATGTTCCGGAAACTTTTATAAATCATTGATTTACTTATGTATTTGGTCATGCCACATATACAGAGAGGAAATAATTTTTAGAAAGAAATAAGAATATTTTCCATATTTCAAATTATAATTTGGTGGTCCAGTAACATGCAAAGCACAAACGTCATCCAATTAGGACCATTAGTCATAAATAAAGCAATATGTGTAGATGCTACTGGATCCAAAATATATTTTACAGCATATTAAAACTCTATTTTTATGCTTTTGTCATGCAAAATAAGCAGATTGGGTGAAACATCAAAACATGTGTAGTCAGCTTTGGACAGCCTTCGAATTGGAAAGGTAGAATAAAGAACCACTCCGGAGAGTGTTTTAGCTCACCTTCATTAACCATCAGCTCTGTATATACAGTATGTGTATTAAAGCACTTATTCCATCACCGTCTTGTTCCAATTTCAGTACTGCTCCGGTCATCTTCTGCACCATGTGACCAAACCTCTGTCTTGCTGGCGACACAGCAAACCATTATTTCCTCTCTAAGGCCATGTTCACACGTTCAGTATCTGGTCAGTACTTTAGATCAGTATTTGTAAGCCAAAATTAGAAGTGCAACAATCAGAAAAGTATAATAGAAAAACATTCCTGGTTTTGGCATAGAAATGTTGATGTAAAAAACTGAAGAAATACTCAACGTGTGCACGAAGGCTTAAGATACGTCTATGAGAGGCTTGTCTTGAGTCTCATAGACTTATTTTGAGAAAGTGACTTCTGGTCCACATAGAAGGTGGTGTATGAGCCGACTGGCCACAACTGAGGCACATGATGCAGGAGAGGACTGGAGCGGTGCTGTGGATGGCAGAAGACTGCAATGGGTAAGTATTTCCATGCACATTACTGTACATAGATTACTGATGGCTAATGGAGGGGGCAATAAAAAAAAAAGCAGGAGGGTGTTTTAAATATGGCATAATTATGGAAAATATGAGATATTAAACTATGTAACCCATGGGATGAAATGAGCCATTACACCAATGCAGGATATACACAATGATGAGATTGTAATAATGCTGGATTAGCAATGTTTAACTAGTCAAATCTCTTGTGGATTATATAGAAAGACAAAGTTTGTTTTTTCCTTAGGCAAACTCTGATTTAAAAAGTTCAAAACCATCAGTACATTGTCAAAGATGTTCCACTGCACTAAGTAAATATGTTAAGGATTAAAGTGAGCTAACAGAACGATAATCGGCTTATATTAAGGGATTACATATGAGAATGTAACGCTAACGACAGTAATTAAAGCAACAGCAGATATAAAGCAATCTAATATCTTTATATCACCTGGCAAAGAATATTTATACGGGATTATTGGGTGTACATGAAGGAAATGCAGACAAGCATTAGGAGAATTTACAGGTTTCGTGCAGGTGTTGTTCAGATCACATAGTGACCCGGAGAAAATTGCTGTAAGGATAAAGGTGTATACAATTTTTCCAGCATTTTTTTTAGTGTTCCAATATAGCTAAAATTAAAAAAATGAAATT
The DNA here is from genome assembly GCF_051348905.1 of Ranitomeya variabilis. Taxonomy (NCBI): domain Eukaryota; kingdom Metazoa; phylum Chordata; class Amphibia; order Anura; family Dendrobatidae; genus Ranitomeya; species Ranitomeya variabilis. Next base: position 484,419,746 of record NC_135233.1, on the reverse strand, counting down.
ACTAAATACATTTTTATAAAGTCATAGTAAATAAATATTCTATTGTTTTATGTCTACAGCCTCTATGCAGAATGATGTTTATTAGTGATGAGCGAGTGTGCTCGTTACTCGAGTTTTCCGAGCATGCTCGGGTGGTCTCCGAGTATTTTGGGCATGCTCATAGATTATGTTTGTCTTCCCGCAGCTGCATGATTTGCGGCTGTTAGACAACCTGAACACATGCAGGGATTGCATGTTTGTTAGGGAATCCCCACATGTATTCAGGCTGTCATGCAGCTGCGGCGACACAAACATCTATGAGCATGCCCAAGATACTCGGAAAACACCCGAACATGCTCGGAAAACTCGAATAACGAGCACACTCACTCATCACTAATCTTTATGGTAAAAGACTATAAAACAAATGTTAATGTTGCAGTCATGTTCCCTTCCATCTGTGCCCCACTTCTTACATTCAGTACTTCACTAAGACGTAATGAATACGTAAGTGGTGATGTGGCTACAAGATCAGATTAAACTGAGTTTGTGTGTAGGCTTCATAGAATCTGTAGACACAAAATGGAAAGTGATTTTCATATCTGTATTTTAAAAGTTACTGCATTTTTAATTTTAGATGCATTGATGCATTATTGCGCCAGTGATGGTCATCATGCAATGATGATAGAGTATGGACACACTCAAAGAGATCGTCGTGATGTGGCGGTGTTTCTTAATTAAGGAGCTTGTCTTAATTTTTTTTAAATTTTGTTTAACTGTTATAGATCAATGCATAAAATATGGATGTTCAGTCTATTTCTTTTTCTAAAGTTGAGTTGCAATGAAAAAATTGGTTGTGAAGTTGGAAGTATCGTTTAACAATTGAGCTAGTGGTTTTCATCATCCACTTTACTTAATAAATATTTAAACCGATGATCACTAAAAAGATTTATTCTGTGATAATTTCATTATAATACTGTATTTTTATTTACATCCTAATACATTTTTTTTAATCTTGTTTATCTTACAGATCAGAAAAAGGTTTCAGGTGAGATATTTTAATTCGATTTTTTATCTCTCTTTAGAATTCTTCCAAGGTGAAACATACATATTTATTTATGATATGTACCTTTGGACCATCCTTTATACAATGTTGGTTTCCATAAAAAAAAATAATTGTGTGTGCGGCTGCGCTGCTACACAATAATTCATGGAGAAAATTGGATCCAATTTTGAAACAACCCTTTGCTAGCCCACCATACCCTATGTCAGTCTCCAACTTGTCTTACCTTGTGAGCCACATTCTTCTCTGAACGATGGTCTTGTGCCACCTCCTCCCCCCATAACTGACACCCAGACCCCCCCCCATTATTGGCATATTGGCAATCAAAGCTTGACCACAGAAAGCACAACAAGATCGTGTGCCCCCTCTCATATGGGCAGAATACTTACATCTAGAGGTTCTTATTTTACCCCCATTCTATATTCTCTCATCACGCACACAAGCACCTCTGTAACAGGCGGTAGCATCCTATCTCAGCCTTCCATTTTTAACCTTACACTGACCTCTGCCTTCATATGCACATTCAGATCGGCTCTTCTATGTGGCGCTACTCAAAAAAGTCACCATCTGAAGACCCTCTCTAATATACCCAGCAGCAGGACAGCCGCGATTCATAGATCATGGGCCCGCAAGCCACATATGGCTCCGAACCCAAGATTGGAGGTTATCTGAAACATTATATAACAGTTACTTAGTCCTATTTGCCTTTTAAGATATAGTTTGGATAATTACCTTGGGAAATACTCTAGCTTTGGATATTATATAGATAACAACTATCCTTAACTACTCGATTAACATGCAAGTTCAATGTGGTCATACATCGGTCATATCAATATGTAGGGGGTAATATAAGAATATAAACTATAATAATGAAATGTGAGTTTCCCTGAATTTATAGAATAATGTCACAATAAGACTCATTGGCCAATCACTTTGACAATAAGTAAATATTAACATACTGTTTTCTGCATAATCTGTGCTGCTTTTCTTAATCAGATGTAATCAGATGTAAGCTAATAACCTATGTTTGCATCTACGGCCTCGTTATATTGATCTAATTAATTATATGTTTGATCTGTATTTTCATTGCCAAGTCAAACAAAATAATCACTTGGCATTTATGGTTGTATTTACTTACATTGTGATACATTCCTCGATGTATTGATCATTCCTGTTCTTTTTAGGTAATTGTAAGGACTGATTTAGAAAATGTATCAAGAAGTAATAAAAGAGAAGTATTATTGTCAATGCAATGATAGTAACAGCTGATATACTGATGGAAGAAATTATTTCTCTGCTCCCTCCAAGTACAGGGAAGATAAATACTTTTCTGCAAGTCCTGTCTTAATATTTTTCTGTTATTGTATTTTTGTTTAGAAGATTGGGATTCTTTTAGTCAAGAGTATGACGAGTTCAATGTGGAAGACTTTGACTCATGTGAGTACTTTTTGTTTCTCATTTGCCATATTTGCAATCATGATTTTGTAGATTGAGCTAGGTATATGAATTTCTGATGATGGTGGATATAACACATTAAAAAATTGAACAATGATAAAAACTGCATATTTGTATTTTGTCCGTGTAGAACATAGAAAAATTTAGTGAAAGGGGGTAACCCCCTTTGGAAAAGCCCTTTTGATTATATATATTCCCTAAGAGTAAACTTATTATAGTATCTTCTGCTTTTGGGTTGCCCAGTGATCAGCTGTAATTCAGGGGGATTGTAGCAACATATATTCAATTTAACTGGATCGGGAGATCTCAGTACTTGCACAATGTCTAGTAAAGGGATTTTCACCATATATATCTATCACTTATACACAGAGCAAATGTATGTTCTCCGGTGGCCTCACATCTGTGCTCACCACAATCACAAGAATAGGGATCTTCGATTCGCCATAACTTCTCCCCATGGTTATGAGATTGCCAGTGAGAGCTTGCATTCTGACATTCTATTTGAACTAAATGGGGCTGATAGGAACATACATACATTTCATTTTGCTTAATTTAAACGTGTGATCATGGTCTAGTGATTGTAGTTGAGCGATGTACCCAGGACCCTTGTTCCAGTGATTGTGAGGGGTCACAGTGGTGGGATTCCTAGTAACTATTTATTTTCTATATTGTGGGAACTAAATGAGAAACCTATAGAATTCTCTAATAGAGAATTTGGAAATGAGTTTTCTAAATCAGGTCACTCCCTTTGATAGTGGAAGCATGACTAGTTACAGGTGGGAAAACTTTTTTCTAGTTATCAAAGATCTGGTGATGCATTTTCTAACCATCATCATCTACAGCTAGCTTTATAGCGAGAACCTGTTAGCACAAATTAGCAATGTAAAGTATTGACATTCCCATGAAGGCACTGTTATGCATATTAAATTGATGTCTTTGGTGACAAAATTCACTTTATGGTTCTTGTTTAATCAGCATTTGAAGTTTACTTCTAATGAGATTTTGGTGCACAGGGGCTGAACTGTGGGTAAGGTCTTCTCCCCATGCCCCGGCCTCTCTTCTTGCCTTCTGTTTGAAATTTCGTGCAGTAATGTCAACAATTTAAAACAGGAAGAAGGTCACTGAAAAATCAGTGATCTGTCATTAAAACACAGGAGGCAGGTAGAGGGGCCAAGGCAGGAGTGGAAGACCCTACCGACAGCACTGCACCGAAATCTCATTAGAGGAAAAGTGGAAACGCTGATAAGAACCACAAAGCGGATTTCTTCATCAAAAGTATCAATTTAATCAGTATAACAGCATCATTATGGCCATGTCTACACTTAACATTGTTAAATTGTACTGACAGTTTCACTTTAAGTTGACATCAAAAAACAGATTTTGGTTGGCCAAAAAGTCATATTTATACATCTTCTCCTGCCTCTCAGAGGTCTTTTGAGATGCCAACATTATAAATGCCTCTTGAATGCATATATCTGTCCAAGACTTGATTTAGCATGACGGCTGCGTTACTTGAAAAATCAATGAAGTCAAACGACAAATCTAAAACCTCCATGAACAACCTTCACAGACCGAATGGAAATTTAAAATCTAAAATGTACGGCCATCTTTACATGTAAGATCAATACCTAGATATAGGTACATACTGTAATGTTTAAGGATGAGCAATGTATTAGGGCGCAGTCAGACAGCTGAATAACAAGTATGACGACCACATAGCAGTGCACGGACTGACTGATGGCCTCCTCACCCAAGCGTGAAAGCTACCTAGAAATACATGCTGTCACGCTCGGGTCAGGAGAGCCATTGGCCAATCCAAACATTGCGATGCAACCATCATCCGTGTTATATGGCAGTCTGACTACACCCTTTGAAATAAGACAACGATGAAACGTTGAGACAGTTTATTAGCTATTATTGATAATGCCAATTTTTATTGTCTTTTTAGCCAATATGGAGCAGACTGTAGGTGAAGATTATGAAGATGAACAGCAGCAGTCAGGTGAGAAATTATCATATATCACATTGCATGCATGTATAAAGTAATTCATGGTCACTTTGTTCCTTTATTTCTTTGCCTTGTCATTTTTAGATTGTGTCACTTGTCAACTAACTATATGATGCTTTTGTTTTACAGATGGAGGTCCTTCGCGAGTGAACATCATCACATCGCCTTCTCCGGTTTACCGAAGTACGTAAAAAGTAAAGTAGGTAGAAATACCATTGCCAATTATGGAAAATCTATCCTGTAATATTCTATCAACTAATTTATATCCACAGGTCTGAATCCATCTCACAACCAAAAAATTTGCAGCACCTTTGGTAACCACAACTACAAAACCTTTGATGGAGACATCTTCCATTTTAATGGGCATTGCAGTTACCAGTTTGTTCGTCACTGCAAGAGCAATTATGAGGACTTCTTTGTGGGAATCACACGTGAGGTCAAGAAAAATATTCCTGTTATCTCTGGCATTAACATGAAAATTGATGGTGTTGATATTTCTTTGGCTGAGAAGACTGTAACTGTGAGCAATATAGTGTAAGTTATTACTTTTATTTTTTCTATTATTATTACTTATTATCAAGTCTAATGAAGAAATAGAACATTAGAAAGTAAACTAAGAATCTAATGTATCCAGTCCTTCTATACCTTTGACTTATATTTTTATTATTGCATTGTGGTGTTATAGAAATATATTTTTTGGATGGCATAGGCATTTAATCATTTTGCAGTTTTTACATCGCGTAAGCAATTACCTTTGAATGAACTTGAAATACTATACTGTATAATGCATTTCATTCCCTCACAGTGTGGATGAGCTGCCATTCAGTATTGGCACAATCCAAATCTCAAAGTCTGGTGCTTACATAAGAATTACAACCAAAATTGGATTTGAATTGTTCTGGAATGAAGAAGACTCTATCACGGTAATCAAAAATAAGGCTTATTCATTTCTATATTTAGTTGTTTTAACTCTGTATTATTATTATTATTATTATTATTATTATATATTTTTTCATGATTAGTTGAGCTTTACTTACGGTACATTATTTTTAGCTGCACTAAAGCACAACTCACATTTTATTTTATTTCTTCACTGGAATGGTGCTCCTAATCTAATTTCTCTGATCCTAGTATTATCCTTACCAGCCAACATCTTCAGCTCTTCCTGGCGCTGCTCCGGTCCCACACCACCATCTTGTGACTGCAACTTCTAACTGACCAGAAGTCAGAGGTAACAGTCACAAGTTCTCAGTATAAGTCTATGAGGGCCTTGTTTGGGCCTCATTTTGGCTCTCATAGACTTACATTGAGCTGTGACTTCCGGATCGCCCAACAATTACTGAAATGATCTGGCAGGTTACAACCGAAGCAAAGTCGATAAAAAAGGATGACAATGGCTGGTAAGTATATTAATAGGGGCAGAGAACTTACCGTAAATTGGTGGCACCACTCCAAGCGCTGCAATAAAAACAAATGCTGGAATGTTGCTTTAACTTCCTATTAAAATTCCTTTGTGTTACCAAGAATGGTGGAATATTTAATCTTACAGTCTACTGCTCATTGCCTATGCAACTGGCTACCTTTGCAGTCTATCAGTGGTGGCCGGTTTCCTAGGCAAGGAGTGCAATGCTGGATCCAGCGAGTTTCACTGCCCCTGTGCCCCTTCGATGCTGCACGGGCAAAGCTTCTGCTTGCAGCATTGGTAAGTGTGCAGTTTGGACTAGTGTCTCAACCAACCTGTTGATCCAAACTGTCAATCTTCTGAAGCTTTCCCAGGCAAGCACACAGCTCATAGGGTGGAGAGCTATGAACTCCTGACAAAAAAAGAAAACCCCTTTGTGGTCAGTTTGGTAATCACACTAGAAAAGTTTAATGAAAGTCAAACTATCAGCATAAAAAGTATAGAACCAGTAAGACTTAGGAACTCCGTGTGACAAGATCTTTGGTGACTTTCTCCAAGCATTTAAAATTCCATTATCTCTACTAAATTACTTAAGCTAAATCATAGATTAAGGGATTTCTTCTACATTCTTTTAGACGTCTTCTTTACTAAGTCACGTTGTTAACAATTCACTAATTTTCTACTTTGTAGCTGGAATTGAGTGCAAAATACGCCAACCAAACCTGTGGTCTTTGTGGTGACTATAATGGAATTCCATTTTACAATGAGTTTATCATGAATAGTAAGTACAATACAAATATTGAATAGAAATAATATTTACTATATGTACTGGAAAGCTACTTTTACCTTTTCTTTAGATGCCCATCTGACTCCTCTTCAGTATGGAAGCCTTCATAAATACCATAACCCAGAAGAAGAAAAATGTGAAGACCCTAAGGAAGAAGCGGACACAGAATGCCCTATAAATGTAAGTTGCTATACTTTTTAGAGTTTGCTGACAATTAAAACAGAATAATTTATTAATGGTTACTTTTTAATGTCTTCTAAGATGTCCTTTAAGTGCTGCAACGAATAGCAGACAATCAGGTTTAAACTTCTGTATCAGTTGAATAAAGGTTAATTCATATAATTATTACATAAAGAGGGAATTTTACGAAGCTGAATCTGTCAGAACTTTGGTGTACTTGCCTTGTGCTATATATATATATATATATATATATATATATATATATATATATACTGTATATATACATATTAGATATATTTATTACATGTGTAAAACTATGCTGTTTTCCCTTGATGTTGACTGAGAAATCTCCCATTTTTATCTCCCATAGAAACATATATGTAAATCTGTTTTGACTGGTGCAGCTTTTCAGGACTGCAATAAAATTGTGGAAGTTCAGCAATACATTGAACTCTGCGAGAAAGATATCTGCAGATGCACAGGAAATTCAACAGGGTTCTGTCTTTGTAACATCTTTACTGAGTATTCCAGACAGTGTGCTCATGCCGGTGGTAAACCAAAGAACTGGAGAACATCTAATATCTGCCGTAAGTCACAATCTACTAAAATCAGAATTCCTGTTATTTAAGAATGAATACGTTTTATAGTTCTCAAACATGTGTTTGTGTTTAGTTATCCTGAGTATCTGGTGGCATAAGAAATGTCAATGGTCAACTGTGTGAGTCAAACCATGAGAAAAAGAAACTAGGGGGCGAGTGACTGGCTTCAAATATGGACAACTTAGCTCCAAATGTTGACTTTAAGGGCAGATTATTACATTAGACCTTGGGTGCATTGGCGGCTCCTCTGGTGGACCAGACTCTATATTGATAGAGTTCTGCTCAATGCTTGGTCTGGACACAAATCTAAGAATTCAGAGTAGTGATTGCTATCCCATAGCTCATTCCCCTGTCATCATGTCCTTGCTCAAGTTTTGCAAGAGTAGGTGAGTTGCAGGATTGAAACCAATGAAAATAAAAGATCATAGGCAACGTTTCCTTCCTGGTTTCCTAAAACAACACCTACCCATTTATAAGCGATTGTGTTACATGATATATAGTGCACAGTTAAGTTGCAGAATTTAATAAATGTATGGATATCAAGGTTATCAAACATTGTGGCATAACAGGACTACATATGATGGTGCACTGCAGTATGACATCAATAAAATGTAATACTCCAAGAAATTAACATGCCAATTTTGCACTTTTTAGCTCTGAGATGTGCATTCAATCTACAATACACGGAATGCGGCACTGCCTGTCCAGACACATGTACTAACTCTGAACGTTCTTTGGTCTGTGATGATCACTGCACAGATGGCTGTCGTTGCCCTGCAGGTAAAATATTATAGTTTTCTACATTTTTGTACATGATACTCGCCCATCTGAAATATCAGCCTCTCCAAATAGAACTATCATTTGACGCTTTCTTTTCATTTTTAAGGACTGGTGTTTGATGATATCAGAAAAACAGGTTGTATTCCAAAGGAGCAGTGCGGCTGCACCCATAATGAAGATGTTTACCCATCAGGAACAGGATATTCTGAGAAATGTCAAGATTGGTAACTACTACTAGATTACCTACCTTTACTCTAAAGCCGGGGCTCCCAACCAGTGGTACATTTACATCAGGGCCTTCACGGCATGCCTCAACTGGTATGCTCACAGCTTTTATCTTCATTTGTAGAATAATTATTAGTGATGAGCGAGTGTGCTCGTTACTCGAGTTTTCCGAGCATGCTCGGGTGGTCTCCAAGTATTTTGGGCGTGCTCGTAGATTATGTTTTTGTCTTCTCAGCTGCATGATTTGTGGCTGTTAGACAACTTGAGCACGAGAGGATTGTCTGTTTGTTATGGAATCACCACATGTATTTAGGCTGTCTAGCAGCTGCAGGGACTCAAACATAATCTGCGAGCATGTCCAAGTTACTCTAAGAACACCCGAGCATGCTCAGAAATCTCGAGTAACGAGCGCACTCGCTCATCACTAATAATTATTAAATATCGCCTAACCAAGTTCAAGAAATTGCTAAAATTGTGTCTTCATTAAAATATTTTTCTATTCAAGATTAATAGGAACAATGATTTTGGATTACAAAAATATTTTGTCTCTGATTTTAACTTTTCTTAACAGCACATGCAAGGGAGGGAAGTGGAGCTGCGTGAAAAAGCCATGCTTTGGTGTTTGCGCACTTGAAGGAGGTTCTCACATTACCACTTTTGATCTTACCCGCTACAACTTCCATGGAGACTGTATGTACACACTAGCTAAGGTACTAAACAAGGACATATCATAGAATCAATAAATATACTAGTATGTGCATAAACAGGAGATGAAGATAATGCGCTCATCTATGGATGAAGACAAGGAGACATTAAACATTGAAATGCATTATGGCTGCATTCACACTTCTGTTTTGATATCCCTTTTGATTGTTTTACTTTTTAAAAACAGACAAACGTAATTCATATCTAAAGTTAATCCATGGCCTAAATGATGCAACTGGAAGAAGTGAGACATCAGTGATTATCATGGGTTCATCTTGGTTCCTTTGTGTGGCTGTTTTCAGAACAAACGAAAAAGCTCATCATGTAGACCAGGGGTCTCAAACTGCATTCCTCGAGGGCCTCAAACCATGCGTGTTTTCAAGATTTCCTTCGCATTGCACAAGGTGCTGGAATCATTATCTGTGCAGGTGGTTAAATTATCACCTGTGCAATACAAGGAAATCCTGAAAACATGACCTGTTTGAGGCCCTCGAGGAATGCAGTTTGAGACCTCTGATGTAGACCTTTTTTACAATCTAAAAGTTGATACATAATAAAAACAAGACTGCCCCTATAGTCAAAGAAGTTCCTCTGCTTCCGTTTGCACTAGCTATGCGCATAATTTCTCTTTCCTTGCTGCTAAAAATAGAAAAGACGAATGAAATGTCAAAACACTGTAACCTTAGCCAATAGTGTATTGCTAGATTGTAAAATGAGCAATGCAATTTAGAAACCAATGGTCATAAGAGGATTATGATTGTAGCTTAGAAAGCTGTGCCAACCAAGGACTTCCTACATAGGAAACCAATGCCACTGCTATGGGATGTAGAAAAAGGTATTTCCATCCCGAATTGGACTTATTCATATGTTCATAAACACCAAAACTTCCTCCTCTCCATAGTTTCTAACATATTCGAAAAGTGGGGAAAAATGAGAAAAGATACAAAAGTGACATTTCTATCATATGATTGTGGATTTGTAAGAACAATATTAGGAAAAGGGCCCTAATTTCTTAAGATGGTGAATGTAGTAGTGTGAATCAACATTAAGGAAAGGTCTTAAATTTGATTTTTGCAATAAGACTGCTGAGCTGACACTTCCGAACACTAATATGCCTTCTACTGTAACCTAAATGTGAACCATTTAACAGCATTGTATTCATGTCACATGTGTAATATTCGAGTTTATATGATGATATGTGAAATAACTTTTACCAACTTTGTCTCTTATTTCTAGACATGTGATTCCAACCAGTTTAGTCTTTTGGCAGATATTAACAAATGTGGTTTAACAGACACAGAAACTTGCCTTAAGGGCATTACTCTAAGTTTGAATGCCGGAAAGGAGGTAAGTATAGTACCTGTAGAAATTAAAACCCTACATGAATTGGAAAATGTAGACTTTATTGCAATTTTATTCAGAATATAACTCTATATGTAATCATCCTATTCAGATAATCCATGTGAAGAAATGCGGCAGTGTATATATTAACTCTGTCTACACCTCACTGCCTGTCTCAACCGGTATGTAGGATAGGTAAAGCTGTGGGTCATTCTATGGGTCAACTGAAAGCTGCCATTTGTCATTCTCTATAATGTACATTTCTTTTGTTTTCACAGCATCTGTTACTATCTTCAAACCAACATCCTTTTACATCATCATACAAACTGGCATTGGCCTTCAGATTAAAACTCAACTGACGCCCAACATGCAAGTTTATACATCACTTGATCCAAAACACAAGAACCAAACTTGCGGTAAGACCACTTTTGTTTCTTTTGTGCCATGACCAAGATGAACATAGATTGTAAAGTCATTATTAATGTTTGGTTGACTATTCCATGATGTCCACCTGGTAGAATAACTTCATAACTGTTTTTTAAGCAAACTGATGTCTTTGCAGGTCTTTGTGGCAATTTCAATGACATTCAAGCTGATGATTTCAAATCTCCTGCTGGAGTTATAGAAGGAACTGGATCATCATTTGGTAACATGTGGAAGTCTCAGGGTGACTGTCCAAATGTAAGAAACAACTTTGAAGATCCTTGTGCCCTTATGGGTCAAAATGGTGAGTGACTACAAATACTTTAAGGAAATACTAATAACTTCAAATAAGCTAACCTGAAATGTAAAGTTCAGGGTTTGTACTAGACACCTAGTCTCCAGTGCTGAACTCCGAACATGGACTTCTCATGGTATTCCCTTTTAGTGTTTGGAATTTGGGTGCTGAAAAGAGAATGAGACTTTTGCAGCTACCCAGCCCTTACTACGACCATTTTACAGCACTAAATTTCAGGTTCCTATTGACTTCTATGGGGTTCGGGTTCAAGTACAGGTAGAGCTCTGGTACCTGAACTGAATTTTGGACTTAAATTAGCTCAAACCTGAAAAACCAAAACATCCACGGGTCCTCTCATCCCTACTAATGGCATAATACAGCAACACAATTGACAATTGTTCTAGAAAATGATGATACAATCAACACTATGATTGAATGTGTATTTGGTATCCATTGAGTGAAGACTTTTCAGGTACGTCTCACTAACTAAATGGACTGCACATTTTGTTTTTAGAACAATATGCATCCCACCATTGCGATGTTCTGCTGGCCACTGATGGACCCTTTGCCAGCTGCCACAAGACTGTTGACCCCGAAGCCTATCATAAGGTAAAACAAAAAATTTTTTAACGTAATAATTCTAGATTAGAAATCACAATAAGTTAATCATTTTTTTAAAATAATGACAGTAACCCATTAAAAAAGCATCAAAGTAACTACTTCAGTAGCCGGAAATCCTCAGAAGGCCGGAGTCACACATAATGTATAAAAAATCGGTCCGTTTTTCATGGACGAGAATCGCACAAATGGTCTCCAACAGTGATCCGTATGTAATCCATATGCAATGCGATGATGCGATTTCCTCGCATCTATGTATCCGTATGTCATCCATAAGGCATCTGTATGACATGCGTATTTCTCAGTGCTTTTCCCCATTGAATTTAATGGCTCAATGGGCTGAAATGAGGAAAATGTGTGTCTTTTTTTCGCAATTCACACTGATGGTCTGTGTGTTCTCCATTTTTACTCGCACACATAGACTTGTATTGGCGAGTCTCGGCTGCGATTTCCTCCGCGCGTATAATACGTCCGAGAAAAAAACGGATGATGTGAGTTGTCCCATAGATTAACATTGGTCCTTGTGCTATGCGATGTTTTCTCACATAGCACTCGTCCGTATTCCTCTCTAGTGTGACTCCGGCCAAAGACAGAAATTCACATCTACAGTTACATTATAATTTTCATAATAATTTATGGACTCTCTCAACAGAGCTGTATGTTTGATGCCTGCAACTGTGATAAAAAAGAAGACTGTATGTGCACTGCTCTCTCATCCTATGTTACCGCCTGTTCCAGGCAAGGAGTTGACTTACGTGGATGGAGAACAAATATGTGCCGTAAGTTTTACAAAGTAGTACAACATACTGTATATATATATATATATATATATATATATATATATATATATATATATATATATATATATTTTACAAATCTCTTCTCATAGTCCTTATAAAAAAAGATATTTAGAAACATTAATATATTCAAATATTACTAAACAATTATAATATTTTTTATTGTATTCTTTACTTTTAGACTCATACACAACCACCTGCCAGCCTGGTCATACCTACAGCTACTCTGTCAGTACTTGCATACCTAGCTGCCGTTCTCTCAGTGAGCCCGATGTCACCTGTGAATTTGATTTTGGCACTGTTGATGGTTGCATTTGTGAAGATGGAACATACCGAACTGACAATGGGGATTGCGTTCTCCCTGCACTTTGTCCTTGTTACTATAAGGGAACTGCCATGTCACCTGGAGAAACCTTTCATGAAAATGGGGCAATGTGGTAAGATCTTACTCTCAAATTCAAACCCTAGAGTAGAAGGAACCAGCATTTAATCTTACCACTTTCATTTACCTAATGTGAGATCACAAGACATTTTGTTACATATTAATTGTATTTTCATAAATTCTGGAGCATCATTGTTAATAGAAGTTGTTAATTGTTTTGTCACCATTTTCGCAGCACCTGCACAAACGGAAAACTGGAATGTATGGGCGTAAATGGTGTGGTGCAAAAAGGTAACATAAGATTTTTTGGCTTCTGTATGAATTGTTTTAGTACGTATCAGAAATGCTCTATACAAATTTTCTATGTGGTTTTACTTGGGTTTTAATCAGGTCTTCAAGGGGTTGTCCGGTCAAAACTGATAAGTCTGCAGTCACACCAGTGGTCGTGGTCCAACTAGAGGGCGTGGCCTTGCTCCGTACAATTATATGGAGAGCAAAGCTGCACCCACTGGACGGAGGCATGTATAACTCATACATACCCTTCGGTTATGGGTCTGAAACCGGCAAATCCCAGCAGCTCACAGTGCAAGCGCCGAGGGGATTCATAAGTCTGCAGTTACACAGAGTGACTGCAGACTTATCGGTTTTGACCGGACAACTCCTTTAAGTGGCAAGGATAGCACAGGATACCAAATGCTAATACCCTAAAATAAGATAAGGCCAACAGCATCTGCTTAGAGATTTGATCCTTTGCTTTAGTAATTATTTTATTATAGAGAAGAAACATAACGCAATACACCAATCCTTTCTACAGAGTAGCCATCATTTTAATTTTAATGTTGTAAATCAACAGTATACCATAAAATACACAACTTTGTAATATTTCTTGTAAGAAAAATCAGCTTCTTTCTCCTCTTGGACTGATCATGTATTGTCAATTTATGGGTAAAAAGTGAAAAATCTATATTCAGTGAAGACAGACTTTCCCATTAATAGGATCGAAGATGATGACAGTTGGTGGTTTTAAAATTCTATGGGGGTTGATGGAGGAGGGAAGAGCTGCAAGTTCTCCTGAAACATTAGCTACAGCTCTCCATAGAACTTTATTAACATTTACTATCATCTATTTCAGCAAATGAGAACATCTATATCCACTATAGACAGATGTTACCCAGAAATTGAGAATTTTGAGAATAAATGATCAGTACAAGGAGTTTGTATGTTCTCCCCGTGTTTGCGTGGGTTTCCTCCAGGTTCTCCGGTTTTCTCGCACATTCCAAAGACATACTGATAGGGATTATAGATTGTGAGTCCAGTGGGGACAGTGATGATAATGTCTGTAAAGTGCTGTGGAATATGATGGCGCGATATAAGCAAAGCATAATTTAAAAAAAAATCAGTCCAGGAGAAGAAAGAAGCGTTTTTTTCTGATAAGATATTATAAAAAATTTCCAATTTTCATGTGTATTATTGATTTATGAAAAGATGAAAATGATGGATACTCTTTAAAGGCTTTCATGTATTATTTAATAATCCGATTACCAGTATTGATTCTATTCTTATTTTCATTATTTTCTTGTATCTGTTAATAATACATATTAATTACTCTTTGTTATTGCTCAGCCTCTCAATATTCTATTATTCTAGATTTCTAGATAAGTGAAGTCATTCATCTGTGTACCATAACAATATATTTCTTTCCTCAGAATGTGAACACCCGATGGTCTACTTCAACTGTGACAATGCCACCACAGGTGCTAAAGGCTCCGAGTGTCAGAAAAGCTGTTCAACCTTTGAAAACGACTGTGTAAGTTGCTATGAATTTCTTATGTATAAAAAGGTTTTTGGTGGCTAAAAAAATGGTGGACTATCTTGAGGATGAGCTGCCAATGCATGATCAGTTTGGGTCCTACCATCATTGTCTACTTCTTGAGAAGAATCATTATTCTTTTTCATGCTATATATATATGAGATACAGCTCAACCCCATAAGGTTCCAGTTTGTTTGATCAGTTTTTTTCTTAATATTTTATAGTATAGCTCTGGTTGTGTATCTGGCTGTGTATGTCCTGAAGGACTGGTTCTTGATGATGAAAGAGACATATGTATTCCTGAAGAAGACTGTCCTTGTCGACTCAATAATGATTACTATGCACCAGGAGAAACAGTCCAGGTCAAATGTAACACTTGGTAAGATAATCAAGACCATGGTGGCTTTGTTTTTTAGACTTCTTACTGGTTATTTTTATCTAATTGTGACCTTATTGTACAGTACCTGTAAGAACAAAAATTGGGAGTGTACCACAGATACATGCCTGGGGACTTGTGCCGTGTACGGAGATGGACACTACCTTACTTTTGATAGCAGAAGATATCGCTTCAATGGAAATTGCGCTTATACCTTGGTTCAGGTACATGTTTTATAAGTCTTTTTTGGTTGCAAATATAATAATCACACTGCTGTCTCACAATTTATTTCTCTGTTTATTTCTAGGATTATTGTTCTAACGATCCTAATGAAGGTACTTTCCGAGTCCTCACAGAAAATGTTCCTTGCGGTTCACAAGGCACCACATGCTCTAAATCCCTCAGACTTTTCCTTGGCGTAAGTGTTTTATTATTCAAAAATAATATGTAGTAACTACCCACATTCTTAATTTTATTTAGTTATTTTTTTTTATTACAAAAAATGTTCCTCTTTCCTTTTCATTTCTAGAACTACGAGCTAATACTTGATAATCAGAAGTTTGATGTGGTTAAGAGAGATTCTGGAAAATATGTACCCTTCAAAGTTCGGCAGATGGGCATCTACCTTGTGGTCGACACAGTACATGGTTTATCTTTGATTTGGGACAAGAAAACCTCTATATTTATTAAGCTGGATACAACATTTGAGGTGAAGATATAACTCATAGTAAAGTACTTTAATTCCAAAACTATACAATAAGATTTATTTTTATTATTTGAAGTCTTAGCTTGGTCTTTTTGGAATAGCAAACTAATACACTGTTCACTAATTCCATAAAACCAAATAATGTCATATTACTCCTTCCTTTTTTTCCAGAGAAAAGTTTGTGGTCTCTGTGGTGACTATGATGGGAACTCTGCCAATGACTATATAACCAGAAGTCAGTCCGTAGTTGGAGATATTGCTGAATTTGGTAACAGCTGGAAACTTTATCCGACATGCCCAGATGCTGTGGAAATAAAAGATACATGTGCTTCCAACCCATACAGAAAAGCATGGTCCCAAAAACAATGTGGCATCATCACTAGTGGGGCATTTGCTTCTTGTCATGGTCTGGTAAGAACTTTTTTTTTTAAGTTAAAAAATTTGGTGTACTTAATATGTATTTTTGTGTTTCTATTTAACTGCTTTTGTTTTTTTTTTTACCTTGTGAACTTTTTTATAGTTAAAAAATTTGGTGCACTTAATTTTTAGTATTTTTGTTTTTCTACTTAACTGTTTTAATTTTTTTTTTACCTTGTACACACAAACCAAAATCTTGTCCAAAATAAACCTTAAAAAATAATGAGGTTTTCTTACACAATTCATAATTTTCTGGTTATTTTCTGTAATCAGGTGGACCCTGTGAAGTACTATGAAGCTTGCGTCAACGACGCTTGTGCTTGTGACAGTGGTGGAGACTGTGACTGCTTCTGTACTGCTGTAGCAGCTTATGCCCAGGCTTGTAGTGAGGCCGGACAGTGTATTCATTGGAGAACTCCAAATATTTGCCGTAAGTGATATGACAGCATCAAATATTTTATTTATTTTATTATTATTATTAGGGTTGAGTGAAACGGATCGGTCAATTTCATAAGTCGCCGACTTTTGGCAAAGTCGGGTTTCGTGTTTCCCCATTGACTTGCATTGGATTTCGTGTTTCAGTCGGCCCCCCGACTTTTCACAATAATCGGCCGATTTCAGACGATCCGACTTTTGAGAATGTTGGGTTTCACGAAACCCGACTCGATCCTAAAAAAGTAAAAGTCGCTCAACCCTAATTATTATTACTGTTATATAAAAAACTATTATTATTATTATGAATAAATAATAATAATAATAACAATCATTATTATTATTATTATTATTATTTTATTTATATCATAGAACAGTTATCTGTCTATAAAGATTTTTGCAGAACTAGTCTTGACCATGAATATTGTCAAGTATTGCTGCTTATTCCTCATTAAAGTATATGAAGCTTAGCTGGCTTACTTGACTCACCCTATAAAAAGTGTCACTGATTCTGGGAAAAAAAATCAGAATAGTTTTACCAATGACGACCAACCCCCTTAAAACAACTGTATATGCAAAATAGAAATTAAGATAATTGGATTGGTTGATGCTTGTGGTAAGAGATTTTTAGTTTCCATTGATTAAATAGATGCCGGGAAAACGATACAGTATACAAATGCAATTTATTTTCATTACTGCTTCCTTTTTCGAATACTGTGCACCAACTAAAATTGCTTTATTATTTCCACACTCTACAGCTGTATTTTGTGATTTCTACAACCAACAAGGACATTGTGAATGGCACTACCAAGCATGTGGTGCTCCGTGCATGAAGACTTGTATGAATCCAACTGGTGTTTGCTATAACAAACTCAATGGTTTGGAAGGTAAGTGTATCATTCAGTTCAATGATGGTGGTATAACTCGGATAAGGATCATAACGTAATGCTCGGACTGGCCAGTGGCTCATCCGACCCGAACGTGACAGCATGTATTCCTATGCAGCTGTCACGCTCTGCTCGGGGGAGCCACTGGACAGTCCGAGCATTGCGTTGCGATCCAGGTCTGAATTATATGGTCTCCTGATTCTTCCCTTAAATTGACAAGTGGGCAATTGAATGTCGAGAAATTCGTCTATATTATTCTCAGCAATACTTGCAAAACATGAACCTTACCACAAATAATGCAATAAATGCAAAGAAATATTTGGGGAATAGAAAAAATGTTCCCTCAAAAATATTAATGTTCATGTGCCCTTTTGAATGTGGCATACTGCAGATTTTTTTTTTTAAGAGAAGACCCTTAGAGTCATGAAAAAAGGTCCACGCGTATGAAAACTTGCAGTTTAAAAATGTTTTAATTGAATCTATTATTACCTAAAGTTTGTATGTCTTATTAAATATCTTATGTTGGTCACTGGTTAATGAGTTCCAACATTGTGCTGACAAACTGTGGCTAAGAAAAAAATAAAGTTAGTTTCATGTATCTATTTACCAATAATTTATTATGTAGCAGAATAAGCATAACATGCTTATGTTTTATTACACCTATATTACCTTTTCCTTGCAGGTTGCTACCCTACATGTCCTGAAGATAGACCATTCTTTAATGAAGAGTCAATGCAATGTGTTGCATCATGTAACTGTTATGATGAATATGGAGAGGAGTATAAACCAGGATCAAAGATGCCAGGTTCAACTAGATGTTCAGTTTGGTAAGGGTATTAACGCCTGTATAATTGTATATCAATAAATATATGCATAAATATTTGGTTCTACGTCTGATCTTTGATAGAACATCTGATTACAAATAAGAGAATTTATAACAGTTACATTTCATAGCTGAAATTAACAGATTTCTCTCTGAAACAGCCTAAGCTCAATGGTGACACCATTGGGTTCCCAAGTCTTGTATGTACGTTAAACGGAAGGCAGCTTCAAAATCTTTGCTTCTTTATCTGGATTTTGGGTACATGTGTTATGAATCATTAGTATATGACTACACTAACTATAAAAAAAAAAAAATAACTAGAGATGACCAAATTTGTTTGCGTGGAATTGAATTCTCATCAATTTTTTTGGAAAAAATCCATATTCTTTAAAATGCAGATTTTTTTTCTGCTTTTCACTCAATGTGAATTCTAAAAAATTGCATCCAGCTGTGACTGCCGATTTACTGAACCTTAGAGGTCTAGCAAATGGTTTAAATAAAGAAATATTACTCATCTCACTGATCACCTGCTTTGTCGACCCTGCAGCCCACCATCTGGTCCTCCGTATCTCTTCTTTTGCCATTACCATGTCTTGAGCCTTTTTCTTCAGCCTCTTTACTGTAGCCTGGAATTTACGACTCAACTAGGCTTTGGACATCACAACTTTTTGACTTGCGTCTCCCAAGTGAGGGCACAACAGGATGTCTGAGCCATATTTGGGCCACAAGAGAATAGGAAAAAGAAGAGATGCGCAGGAGTGGACTTTTGGCTGCCAAGGCAACGTGAAAGGTGAGTGGTTAGGTGAGTATTATATTTATTTTTTTCCTACATCTTATGTATATTATGCTCTGGGGTCTGAAAAGAGCATAATTGGGAACATTGAATTCTTAGAGAATAACTTATCTACAATTTAAATTTCCTTGTGAAATTTGCAAAATTTGTCAAATTTGGATCATGGCAAATTTGATCATCTCTAGTTGTAACTATTGTGTGAGCAGAATTATAAGAAGCTCTATCAGGTGCAGAAATCACTAGATTGTTTGATAAGTTAAAAACAGCTGCATTTTAACCAAAAGTTATTGGTTATAATAAGGTTTTCTTGTGTCAACCGTGCACCCATTAAAAAAGGCATTAAAATCACACAAAACATTTTCAACGAAGGGTTGTCTCAAGAACACCAGTGCATCTTTCATGATCTTCATGCTCTTCATGGTCTTCTAATATGAACATGTGAGCTTACCATAGCAATCACAATACCTAAGCATGTAACACGCCTATAGTAATACATGTGTTTTTTTATAGCACATGCACGAAAGATGGAAAAGAGTGTACCCAAGCGCCAGGTATGATGTATGACACAAAATGCTCTAAGTAACATACACTATATTTTGCATATACGTTCACCTATATATTTTTTTATAATGTTACATTTTCTAACATGAAAGAATAAAATGATCCTGCTGACATATGAATTAATGTTCTATTTAATTACCCAGCCTACTCATCTTGGAAAGTTGTAGAGATATATGTCTGCATTTTTGAGTTATTACATCCAGCCGAAAGAGGCTAAATTTATTACTCGGTACACAATTTTTGATGTAGTTGCTGAAGGACATGAACATAATATTTATATTTATTTTATTTTATTTTTTAAAAAACAAGCTTGCTGCGAATACCAAGGCAAAGAGTTTCTCCCTGGTGATGTAGTTTACTACACAGCTGATGGAATTGGTGGCTGTTTAAATGCCATATGCTCAGAAAATTCAACAATAGAAAGGATGATTGGCATTTGCCCAACTACTGTAGCTCCAAAAACAACATTTGACTTCACTTCATCAAGTACACACGAAGGGCAATCAACACCATCAACTCCTCAAGAAGGTTCCACTTCATCTTCGACACCATCAGAATCATCACCTGATGCTACAAGTGGTGGAAAAAGCACAGAGCTACCAGTTACTTCCACTGCCAGTTCTGAGACTCCACCTTCTTCCACTGGTGATTCTAATACTTCAAAAGAATTACCAACAGGTATTTTGTCTATGGAAATTAATGCTTTATATTACTTTCAACATAAATTCTGCTCTCTTGTTGATACACACTGTTTTTTTAAGTTAGTTTTATTACTTGCAAAATTGGCATAGAAACGATAAACAAATTTTGCTTTGAATCCATAGTTAAGCCTTATATAAACTGTAGAAGTGATTGATGTGTATTGCTTTCTACTATGCGAAGATATATTTATTTACCCAATCTGTATTGTTTGCATGTACTGTAACCTTTCCATAGTGCAGTATCTTTTAATTTATCCATCTTGCACTGTTTAAAAGATCTTAGGAAATGTAGCAAATATTTTCTCATTATATTTACCATATCTGGATATATTTAATTGTAATTGGTTCTCCCACTTTTTATCATATTTTTCAGTTTCACCCACTGCTTGTGTTGAAGCACATGATTGTACTTGGTCAGAGTGGTATGATGTAGGCAAACCAGAAAATAATGAAGGAGATTTTGAACGTTTTACGGATATTGAGAGCCAAGGTCACAAACTGTGTAAAAGTCCAAGGAATGTGCAATGCAGAGCAAAAGATTACCCTGGCATAGACCTTAAAGACTTAGGACAGGATGTAACTTGCAGTCGAAGAACTGGCCTAATTTGCCTTAATAGCAAAAATCAAAAAATGTGCTACAATTATGAAATGAGGATAGAATGTTGTAAATACAGCGAATGCACAGCTACATCTTCATCAACAAGTACAGAACAGACATCATCTCCGACAAGTTCTGTTTCAATAGAACATTCATCTCCCGCAACTAAAGAACAGCCAACATCTTCGCCTGTTCAGGTAACATCACAAACCCCCAGTACAAGTGTTACTTCTTCTAAAACATCCCATCCAACTGACACAGCAACATCATCTGAAATGACTCCTCCAGAAACATCAACACCTAGAACAAGTGGTGAAACAACCCCACAACAGCCAGAAACCTCAAAATTTCCATCAACCACATCATCAGGTACACCTGAGACATCTAGCCCAGTGACTGATAAAACATCCAAATCAGAAGAGACCACAAAGACTCCTACACCCTCTCCAACAACAAGTTGTGTGTACAAGATGGAATGTCGTTGGACTCCATGGTATGATATTAATGAACGTAATACCAAAAGTGATGGAGGAGATACTGAAAAAATCGATGACATTAAAAGTAAAGGTTATAAAGTTTGCACAAATCAGGAAGTTGAAAACAAAATTGAATGTGAAGCTATAAATGAAAAAGGACTTGCTATTGCTAATAACAATCAAATATTCAGTTGTGATCTGAAAGATGGGCTAAAATGTAATAACAGAGATCAAAGTAATAAAGTAAAGTGTTATAACTATCAAATGCGAATAGAATGTTGTCAAAAAGTTTGCGAAACTCCTGAAGTAATAACAACTGAAACTACAGAACCAGCAACCACCAGTAGTGAAACGACAACTCAAGGGACAACTAGTCCAGAATCAGAACCTTCACAAGTTTCTACAAGACCTCCATCATCAACACCTTCCACACCATTAACAACTGAAAAACCATCTATTGAAGTCACACCATCACTACCAACTCTCTGTGTATATAAGATGGAATGTCTCTGGACTGAATGGTTTGACGATAATATGCCTAACCTAAAAAGTGATGGTGGAGATGCTGAAAGCATACCAATGATTAAGTCTGAGGGCAGGGAAGTTTGTAAAACCGGGGAAGTTGAAGACAAAGTTGAATGTGAAGCAATAGACAATAAAGGTGTACCCATTAGTAATAATAATCAAAAATTTAATTGCAGTTTGAAGGATGGCGTTAGTTGTAAAAACAGAGACCAAGTAAGCAAAATAAAATGTCATAACTACAGGGTAAGGGTTTTGTGTTGTGAAGAAGTTTGTGAAGATGTGCCAACACCTACAATATCAACAACTGAAATTACTGAACCTACAACTATTCCTGGTGAAATTACAACTCATGGGATATCTACCACAACACCACCTGAACCTGGGTCTACAGGTATATCATCTACCGAAAAGCCTGATATATCTTCCAGATCAGAAAGCACATCCCCTCCTTCAACATCAACGTCATCTGAAGTTACAACCACATCAACAACAGCAACATGCATATACAAAATGGAATGCCGCTGGACTTCTTGGTATGATATAAATAAGCCTACAGATCAAATTGATGGTGGAGACAGTGAAAGTCCAGAAATTGTCAAATCAAAAGGATATGAGATATGTAAAAATGAAGAAGTCGAACATAACATAGAATGTGACGCTATAGATCAAGAAGGAGAAACAATTGCTAATAATCAACAATTTCTAACCTGTGCCCTGAAAAGTGGATTAACTTGCAAGAATAAAGATCAGAAAAAAGAAGAAAAGTGTCATAATTACAGAATGAGAGTTATGTGCTGTGAATCATATTGTGAATCAGATGTAACGTCCACCAAATCAAGCCCTGTAACAACTCAATCATCTAGTGCTACCACAAGCTCATTTACTGAACCTACTTTGACTTCTCTAAAGGACTGTAACAATGAAAGAGCACTTGAATGTAGGTGGACTCAGTGGTATAATGAAAATAAGCCATCTATAGAATTTAATGGTGAAGAAAATGAAAATTCTGATAAAATAAAATCTGTAGGACAGGAAATTTGTAAGCAGGGTGAAGTTCAAAATCAAATTGAGTGTAAAGATGAACAACATTCTGAAACAGCATCAGAACAATATCTAGCCCAAAAAACTACTTGTAATGTGAAAGATGGCTTGAAATGTAAGAATCAAGATCAGTCTGGAGAAATCTGCCATGACTACAGTATAAGATATGAATGCTGTTCTGAGAACTTTGTGAAAACTTGCGGCGAATCCACAACACCTTCATCTACTGAAGTCACAAGAGTAACAACAACTGTTTCTGTGACCCAGCCTTCATCAGAAACTTTACCACATTCAACATCAGTTACTGTCACTAAAGTACCTGGCACTTCCTCTGAAACTACATCACACAGTAATACTGAAGTACCCTCTTCTCCAAGTTCTGCCTCATCTGAAGTGACACCTGCCATAACATCACCAACAACAAGTTGCATAAAAAAAATGGAATGCCGCTGGACATCATGGTATGACAACAGTTCTCCGAGTTCAAAAAGTGATGGAGGAGATGCAGAAAATGCTGAAGATATAAAAGCTAAAGGACTTCAGATTTGCGATCAACATGAAGCTGAGCACAACATTGAATGTGAGGCTATCAATAAAGAAGGTGAAGTAGTATCAGGCAATCAACAAAGAATGATTTGTGACCTGAAAAATGGATTGAGCTGTTTGAATAAAGACCAGAAAAAGAAAGAAAAATGCTATAATTATAGAATACGGTTTGAATGTTGTGCAGAGGTCTGCGATAAAGAAACACCCAAAACTACATTAGCTACAACAAGCTCAACAAGCAAAACTGAATTTACATCAGAAAAGTCTACACCATCAGTTAGCACTGAATCTCCATCTCCTAGTGATACAAAATCTCCAACCAGTAGCACAGGTGTTTCATCCACTCCAACAACATCTTCTACAACAAAAACAGAAACTACTTCTCCAGCCACTACTACGTCTACCAGCTGTGAGAAATTCAGACAGAGTGAATGTCGCTGGACAGACTGGCTTAACACAGGTAAACCTTCACCAGACATCAGTGGTGAAGACGTTGAAAATTCTGAAAAGTTGAGATCTCTGGGAACTGAAGTTTGTAAAAATGAAGAAGTTGAAAATGAAATTGAATGCAAAGCTGCTCAACATCCATATTCAAGTTATGAAAAAATTGGACAAAAGGCAACATGTAATTTAAAAGAAGGATTGGTTTGTAAAAACAATGAGCAATCAGGAGAAATAAAACAGTGTCTTGACTATGAAATCAGAATTGAGTGCTGTTCCAAAAAGTTTATTGAATCTTGCGAAAAACCAACACCTTACCCTACTTCACCCTCATCTAGTAAAGTTACAGAAAGTCCCTTAACAACATCAGTAACAGAAGCTGCATCACACAGTTCTGGTGAATCTACACCAGGTCAGCCAACATCTTCTCAGAGACCAACAACTGGAGAGCAACCAATAATAGGCACAACACCTGGTCAGACCTCTCCTTCTGAAGGACAAACATCTGGTGAAAAACCAACCACAGTCACAACATCTGGCCAAACCCCATCATCTGAGAGACCAACAACTGTTAAACAGCCAACAAGTGGTGAACAACCAATTACAGTCAAAACAACTGGTCAAACCTCATCTTCTGAGAGACCAACAACTGGTGAACATCCAAACAAAGGTACAACACCTGTTCAAACCTCAGCACCTGAGAGACCAACCTCTGAAGAACAACCAACCATAGTCACAACATCGAGTCAAACCTCTTCCTCTGAGAAACCAACTGCTGAGGAACAACAATCTATAGGACCAACAACTAGTCAACCCTCATCTTCTGAGAGACCAACCTCTGGAGAACAGTCAACAACTGGTGAGCAACCAACCAAAGGCACGACACCTGGTCAAACCTCATCTGAGAGACCAACCTCTGGTGAGCATTCCACAACTGGTGAGCAACCAACCAAAGGCACAACACCTGGTCAAACCTCATCTGAGAGACCAACCTCTGGAGAACAGTCAACAACTGGTGAGCAACCAACCAAAGGCACGACACCTGGTCAAACCTCATCTGAGAGACCAACCTCTGCTGAGCATTCCACAACTGGTGAGCAACCAACCAAAGGCACGACACCTGGTCAAGCCTCATCTGAGAGACCAACCTCTGGTGAGCATTCAACAACTGGTGAGCAACCAACCAAAGGCTCGACACCTGGTCAAACCTCATC
Source organism: Ranitomeya variabilis (assembly GCF_051348905.1). NCBI lineage: Eukaryota > Metazoa > Chordata > Amphibia > Anura > Dendrobatidae > Ranitomeya > Ranitomeya variabilis. The sequence goes on along the minus strand of NC_135233.1, from coordinate 484,394,363 downwards.
TGAGAGACCAACCTCTGCTGAGCATTCAACAACTGGTGAGCAACCAACCAAAGGTACGACACCAGGTCAAACCTCATCTGAGAGACCAACCTCTGCTGAGCATTCAACGACTGGTGAGCAACCAACCAAAGGCACGACACCTGGTCAAACCTCATCTGAGAGACCAACCTCTGGAGAACAGTCAACAACTGGTGAGCAACCAACGAAAGGCACAACACCTGGTCAAACTTCATCTGACAGACCAACATCTGGTGAGCATTCAACAACTGGTGAGCAACCAACCAAAGTCGCAACACCTGGTCAAACCTCATCTGAGAGACCAACCTCTGCTGAGCATTCAACAACTGGTGAGCAACCAACCAAAGGCACATCACCTGGTCAAACCTCATCTGAGAGACCAACCTCTGGTGAGCAGTCAACAACTGGTGAGCAACCAACCAAAGGCACCACTCCTGGTCAAACCTCATCTGAGAGACCAACCTCTGGTGAGCATTCAACAACTGGTGAGCAACCAATCAAAGGCACGACACCTGGTCAAGTCTCATCTGAGAGACCAACCTCTGGTGAACAGTCAACAACTGGTGAGCAACCAACCAAAGGCACCACACCTGGTCAAGCCTCATCTGAGAAACCAACCTCTGGTGAACAGTCAACAACTGGTGAACAACCAACCAAAGGCACGACACCTGGTCAAACCTCATCTGAGAGACCAACCTCTGGTGAGCAGTCAACAACTGGTGAGGAACCAACCAAAGGCTCGACACCTGGTCAAACCTCATCTGAGAGACCAACCTCTGGTGAGCATTCAACAACTGGTGAGCAACCAACCAAAGGCACCACTCCTGGTCAAACTTCATCTGAGAGACCAACCTCTGGTGAGCATTCAACAACTGGTGAGCAACTAACCAAAGGCACGACACCTGGTCAAGCCTCATCTGAGAGACCAACCTCTGGTGAACAGTCAACAACTGGTGAGCAACCAACCAAAGGCACGACGCCTGGTCAAACCTCATCTGAGAGACCAACCTCTGGTGAGCATTCAACAACTGGTGAGCAACCAACCAAAGGCACCACTCCTGGTCAAACTTCATCTGAGAGACCAACCTCTGGAGAACAGTCAACAACTGGTGAGCAACCAACCAAAGGCCCAACACCTGGTCAAGCCTCATCTGAGAGACCAACCTCTGGAGAACAGTCAACAACTGGTGAGCAACCAACCAAAGGCACGACACCAGGTCAAACCTCATCTGAGAGACCAACCTCTGGTGAGCAGTCAACAACTGGCGAGGAACCAACCAAAGGCTCGACACCTGGTCAAACTTCATCTGAGAGACCAACCTCTGGTGAGCATTCAACAACTGGTGAGCAACCAACCAAAGGCACCACTCCTGGTCAATCTTCATCTGAGAGACCAACCTCTGGTGAGCATTCAACAACTGGTGAGCAACCAACCAAAGGCACGACACCTGGTCAAGCCTCATCTGAGAGACCAACCTCTGGTGAGCATTCAACTGGTGAGCAACCAACCAAAGGCACCACTCCTGGTCAAACTTCATCTGAGAGACCAACCTCTGGAGAACAGTCAACAACTAGTGAGCAACCAACCAAAGGCACGACACCTGGTCAAACCTCATCTGAGAGACCAACCTCTGGTGAGCATTCAACTGGTGAGCAACCAACCAAAGGCACCACTCCTGGTCAAACTTCATCTGAGAGACCAACCTCTGGAGAACAGTCAACAACTGGTGAACAACCAACCAAAGGCACGACACCTGGTCAAACCTCATCTGAGAGACCAACCTCTGGTGAGCAGTCAACAACTGGCGAGGAACCAACCAAAGGCTCGACACCTGGTCAAACCTCATCTGAGAGACCAACCTCTGGTGAGCATTCAACAACTGGTGAGCAACCAACCAAAGGCACCACTCCTGGTCAAACTTCATCTGAGAGACCAACCTCTGGTGAGCATTCAACAACTGGTGAGCAACCAACCAAAGGCACGACACCTGGTCAAGCCTCATCTGAGAGACCAACCTCTGGTGAACAGTCAACAACTGGTGAGCAACCAACCAAAGGCACCACACCTGGTCAAACCTCATCTGAGAGACCAACCTCTGGAGAACAGTCAACAACTGGTGAGCAACCAACCAAAGGCACGACACCTGGTCAAACCTCATCTGAGAGACCAACCTCTGGTGAGCATTCAACAACTGGTGAGCAACCAACCAAAGACACCACTCCTGGTCAAACCTCATCTGAGAGACCAACCTCTGGTGAGCATTCAACAACTGATGAACAACCAACCAAAGGCACGACACCTGGTCAAGCCTCATCTGAGAGACCAACCTCTGGTGAACAGTCAACAACTGGTGAGCAACCAACCAAAGGCACCACACCTGGTCAAACCTCATCTGAGAGACCAACCTCTGGTGAGCATTCAACAGCTGGTGAGCAACCAACCAAAGGCACGACACCTGGTCAAACCTCATCTGAGAGACCAACCTCTGCTGAGTATTCAACAACTGGTGAGCAACCAACCAAAGGCTCGACACCTGGTCAAACTTCATCTGAGAGACCAACCTCTGGTGAGCATTCAACAACTGGTGAGCAACCAACCAAAGGCACGACACCTGGTCAAGCATCATCTGAGAGGCCAACCTCTGGTGAACAGTCAACAACTGGTGAGCAACCAACCAAAGGCACCACACCTGGTCAAACCTCATCTGAGAGACCAACCTCTGGAGAACAGTCAACAACTGGTGAGCAACCAACCAAAGGCACGACACCTGGTCAGACCTCATCTGAGAGACCAACCTCTGGTGAGCATTCAACAGCTGGTGAGCAACCAACCAAAGGCACAACACCTAGTCAAACCTCATCTGAGAGACCAACCTCTGCTGAGCATTCAACAACTGGTGAGCAACCAAACAAAGGCACGACACCTGGTCAAACCTCATCTGAAAGACCAACCTCTGGAGAACAGTCAACAACTGGTGAGCAACCAACCAAAGGCACGACACCTGGTCAAACCTCATCAGAGAGACCAACCTCTGCTGAGCATTTAACAACTGGTGAGCAACCAACCAAAGGCACGACACCTGGTCAAACCTCATCTGAGAGACCAACCTCTGGTGAGCATTCAACAACTGGTGAGCAACCAACCAAAGGCACGACACCTAGTCAAACCTCATCTGAGAGACCAACCTCTGGAGAACAGTCTACAACTGGTGAGCAACCAACCAAAGGCACGACACCTGGTCAAACCTCATCCGAGAGACCAACCTCTGGCGAGCATTCAACAGCTGGTGAGCAACCAACCAAAGGCACGACACCTGGTCAAACCTCATCTGAGAGACCAACCTCTGAAGAACAGTCTACAACTGGTGAACAACCATCTACAGGCACAACACCTGTTCAAACCTCATCAGCTGAGAAATCAACCTCTGGTACAACAGCTCATCCCACCACAGTTGCTTCAACAACCAGTGGTATCTCAGAAGTTTTTACAACAACTGATTCATCAGAACACACATCTGAAACCTCAACTTCACAACCTCACAGCACAACAGGCTGTTTCTGCAAAGTGAACGATGAAATATATTATCCAGGTGAGATTGAATATTTTAATTGCCGTAAAGTATTTGTTTTTATTTGTTTCTATACATAATGAAATTTAGGATTGCTGTTTACTTTTTTATTTCACTTTATTAATTTACATTTAGTGCGTGGTAAAATTATCCAATTTAACATCTAGACCTGGGTTAATCTGGAAAATTCAGCAATCTACCATCCATTTTTTGCCTTTTATTCGCACTAGAACAGTATCTCTTTACAAATTGTCTTTTCAAGACCGCTTTCTGCATAGGTCGATATTTATAGCCTACTGGAAACACCACTTTAATTTATATCCATCCTTTTTTAGGTCTACCTACATAGTAAAGCTAGAAAAATTAAATGTAATGTGTTTGCACTTTTTACAATCTAAATGCTTTACAATTCATATCTTTAAGGTGAACATATTTACAAAATAAAAGATCATGAAGGCTGTGAATTCCACGCAGTTTGTAGCAGCGAATGTGATGTGGAATGGTCTTTAGGGGAATGTTCCACAAAAGAACCTGAACCCACCTCAGGAGATTTGACTTCAATAAAGGATGTCAGCAGTACTAAACCTTCAATGACTAGACCAAGCAGGAGACCTCCTACTCATTCAAGTGGTACAACTTATGAACCTGAAACATCAACAGAATCCAGTAAGTACAAACCTAATAACCTGACATTACCTCTCAGCGGCCACTAAACTTCTATCTCTCACTTCCTCCTTTGGCCTTGCTCAATGGTCTTCTAGAGCCACTCACAAAGATGGTCACACACTGGATCTCATCTTCTCCCGCCTCTGCTCCCTATCTAAGCTCTCTAACTCACCTCTTCCTCTTTCTGACCACAACCTACTCACATTCTCTTCCCTCTCCACTCCTTGTCTACAATCCCCACCCCACAAACTTGCACACCCTCGCAGAAATCTTAAACACCTTGATCTACACTCACTCTCTGAATCCCTCCTCCTTCTCACAGACATAAGCTCCCTACACAATGCGGATGACGCCGCCGCTCTATACAACACCACAATAGCTGTAGCTTTGGAATCTCTTGCCCCTTTCACACATACCAAAGCTCGCAAAATCAACAGACAGCCCTGGCACACCCGCCTTACCAAAGAACTGAGGCGAGCTTCCAGGGCTGCAGAGCGGAGATGGAAAAGATCCCACTCCAACGAGCACTTCATCGCATTTAAACAGTCCCTCACTACTTTCAAGACCACACTCGCCACAGCAAAACAAACCTACTTCTCATCTCTCATATCCTCCCTGTCTCACAACCCCAAACAGTTATTCAACACCTTCAATTCTCTCCTCTGCCCCCCAGTGCCTCCTCCCTCCCCACTCATCTCTGCTGAAGACTTTGCCTCATTTTTCAAGCAGAAGATTGAGAACATCAGAGACAGTTTTAGTCGACAACCTCCAGAACCCTTCCTCCCAACTACCCAGCCCTCCACCTCCAAAACCATCTTCTCCACCATTACAGAAGACAGACTCTCCACTCTACTCTCAAGATCGCATCTCACCACCTGTGCACTTGATCCGATCCCATCCCACTTCATCCCAAACCTCGCCACAGTCTTCATCCCAACCCTAACCCCTCTCTTCAACCTATCACTAACAACTGGTGTTTTCCCCTCAAGCTTTAAACATGCCTCAATCACACCTACCCTCAAAAAGCCCTCTCTTGATCCATCCTCTGTATCTAGCTATCGCCCTATATCACTTCTCCCCTATGCCTCAAAACTAATGGAACAACACGTCCATCTTGAACTGTCCTCCCATCTATCTTCCTGCTCCCTCTTCGACCGCTTTCAATCTGGCTTCCGGTCACACCACTCCACTGAAACTGCCCTAACTAAGGTCACCAATGACCTATTAACCGCCAAGAGCAAGCGGCACTACTCTATCCTCCTCCTCCTGGACCTGTCCTCTGCCTTTGACACAGTGGACCATTCCCTATTGCTGCAGACCCTCTCATCCCTTGGCATCACAGATTTGGCCCTATCCTGGATCTCGTCATACCTAACTTACCGGACATTCAGCGTCTCCCACTCACACACCACCTCCTCACCTCGCCCCCTATCTGTCAGAGTCCTGCAAGGTTCAGTTCTAGGGCCCCTGCTCTTCTCCATTTACACCTTTGGCCTGGGACAGCTAATAGAATCTCACGGCTTTCAGTATCATCTCTATGCTGATGACACACAGATCTACATCTCTGGACCAGATATCACCACCCTTCTAACCAGAATCCCTCAATGTCTATCCGCTATTTCATCCTTCTTCTCCGCTAGATTTCTAAAACTTAACATGGACAAACCAGAATTCATCATCTTTCCCCCATCTCACATGACCTCCCCAACGATCCTATCCATTACAGTAAACGGCTGCCCACTCTCCCCAGTCCCACAAGCCCGCTGTCTTGGGGTAATCCTTGACACTGATCTCTCCTTCAAACAACATATCCAAACCCTTTCCACTTCCTGCCGCCTCCAACTCAAAAATATTTCATGGATCCGTACATTCCTAAACCAAGAATCTGCAAAAACCCTAGTCCATGCCCTCATCATCTCCCGCCTCGACTATTGTAACCTCCTGCTCTGTGGCCTCCCCTCTAACACTCTCGCACCCCTCCAATCTATTCTAAACTCTGCTGCCCGACTAATCCACCCGTCCCCCTGCTATTCCCCGGCCTCTCCCCTCTGTCAATCCCTTCACTGGCTCCCCATTACCCAGAGACTCCAGTACAAAAGCCTAACCATGACATACAAAGCCATCCACAACCTGTCACCTCCATACATCTGTGACCTCGTCTCCCGGTACTTTCCTGCACGCAACCTCCGATCCTCACAAGATCTCCTTCTCTACTCCCCTCTTATCTCCTCTTCACACAATCGCATACAAGATTTCTCTCGTGTATCCCCCCTACTCTGGAACTCTCTACCACAACATATCAGACTCTCGCCTACTATAGAAACCTTCAAATAGAACCTGAAGACCCACCTCTTCCGACAAGCCTACAACCTGCAGTAACCACCGATCGACCAAACCACTGCATGACCAGCTCTATCCTCACCTACTGTATCCTCACCCATCCCTTGTAGATTGTAAGCCCTCGCGGGCAGGGTCCTCTCTCCTCCTGTTCCAGTTGTGACTTGTATTGTTCAAGATTATTGTACTTGTTTTTATTATGTACACCCCTCCTCACATGTAAAGCGCCATGGAAAAAATGGCGCTTTAATAATAAATAATAATAATAATAATAATTACCTGAATACCACCATGAATTGAAATTTTAATGCATGGTAAAATTCTGTAGGCTCACAGACAAATGAAATGACTATGGGTTGTATGTGCTTAAATAAAATTTGGTACGTTGGGTCCCTCCTATCAATGTCACACACTGCAAAGAAATATATAGCGTTAACCAGAATTTAATTAATTTTATTCCAGCTGATAACTTGTATCTTCTCATAAGAAGACTAAATAATATGTAAATCCACAATACAAGTATCATCCACAGTGCCAATGTAAAAATCCCAGCCACAGCGTCCATATGTTACTGCTAGCCATAGTGCTTGTCGTAATAGTGTTCTCCTGGTTAGGCCCCTCAATTTGTCCAGGAATAGAGCGCCTGAAGTAATGTTAGCCTTAAGGGTAACCTGACATCATCAAAAACTCTATTAACCTGCAGATATTGGGTTGACCTGCAGATAAAAATATTATTATTTTTATTATTATTAGATTCTGCAAATCACTACTCTGGCTATTTTGACCAAATACAGCATCACAACCAGTCGGGAGAAGATGTTATGAAATCAAAATGAATTAGGAAGACACATTTATTTTATTTGTTTCAAATTACTGTTCCTGAATATAGTGGCTTAGATGAGTGTGTTATTTAGGACATGATCTGGTTAAAAATGCTAACACTTTCCTTGTAAAGTAGAACCTTTGTATTAATAGTCCTCACCATAGATTTAGGCAAAGTCTTCATAAAAAGTAAAAAACACTAGAAATTTCATTCCATGTGATCAACGGTGCCTAATAAATTTGACACTAAGAAATTAAGACACTAAGATAGCTGTAAAAAACCTCTAAATGCTAACTTCTATCTAAACGTGTATTGAGAACATGTTTGTATCCTTTGTAGCATGTGGACCTTGTGAATGTCTAATGCCAAACTGTGGTACAGGATATCGTGTGGTGTCGCATATGCCTCCTGGTGCTTGTTGTGCCAGTATCTCATGTGGTAAGTACTATTTTACTTTTTACTATTTATCATGAAAGACAGTAAAAACATGACTAAAATTTTAGATAAAATTAGATATTAACTCCATTTACTACACAGGGCATGTTGGCAGAGTTTAAAAAGCCTCTGCCGCTACATTGAAAGTTTAACAAGAGTGCAAGAAATTTATTTTTCTGCATAAATGGGAACTGCACTTTCAACAAATGTTGCATAAACCAATAGTAAGGGTGGATATAAGCAACTTTATAATATATCTTACTCTGCTTCTTTCTCCACTTATGAGCCACTTCTGCCTCTGCGCTTACTTCTTGAGCTCAAAATTCACTCTAAAAAATCAGCTCATCTCAGTTTTGCTCAGAAAAAATTGATTGCTAGCTCACTGTGATGTCAAGTTACATTTTCTACCATACTCTATGGACAGGACAAGAGGGATGAGGAGCAGAGTGATGAAACAGGCAGAGGGAGACATAGGCAGATTGTGCTGAGCTTTCCAACAAGTTTTTATTTCACCCCAGAGCTGAATTGACCTATAAACAGTTCATTCAGTATTGCTGCATAATTTCCCTCATGCTGCTACTGCTTCAGTCTGTCTGCTTTCCACAGAAGATGAGCAGGAACCTGTCTCTGTGTGCTGTGTATGTGAGACATTATAAAAACTAGTCTCCTCCCACTAACTCAGAGTCAATTGCAAATTTCGACATAGAGCCTACACAGGGGAAAATTGTTGGAAATACAAGTCTTATAATGGGCAGAAATAGAGTTATTCCTCATGTACATATATGCATGACAGACATTACAGATATAAAAAGTTACTTGAAAGTACAGTTAACTTTTAAATATTAGGAATGTTATAAATTAGTGGCAGAAAGCCTACTTTCTGGTGATTTCCATGTTGCAACATTTTTTTTTTAATACCTACACTTCGAAGTTCAAATTGTGAAAAGTATGGACAATACAGTACAAAATGTCCTGTATTTTGTATGATGAAATGCTCCTTTTAATATTGCAAAATCTATAAGTGCAAATTATGCAATATGATAGGGTTCTATTTACTTTTTGCTGAATTTGGAAAATATGGGAGATAATTTATTTGAACAATCTTTATTTTTTTCCTTTCCAGAACCTGATGATGTCTGTGTAGCAGACAATACCATTTATAAGGTTTGCATACATCAAAAACGTACAACAACTATATTTTTCTATTAATGTTCTGGGAACAATTCTGCATAGTGTTGAAGACCTAAGCTGGGCATTGTTCACATTTTTATGTTTCCAGGACATTTATTTATTTTACTTTTAACCAAAATTTGGTCTTTGTGGGTGACTTGTACAAGTGTCTGAGCTTGGAAACTGGTATAAATGCAGCCTAAAATCACTCCGTAAGGGTTCGCCAATAGTAACACAACATTAAGACTATTTTGTTGACCTGAATTCTGTATTTTTGCGCAGCCTGGATCCACCATCCCACAAGCTAAGAATGTTTGTCAGAAATGTGAGTGCTCCAAGGGTGAAAAAGATGAATCTGGCTTCTACGCAGTAAAATGTGAGGAGCTTGTATGTGACAAGGCCTGCGAGAAGGTGAGTAAATATACTGTATTATTATGGTATATGCACACCAGAGACTGGCATTGCATAGTAGGCTCCACACCATACATTCAGACAAAAGGTCCATCAGTTCTAACCAATGTACCAGCCACCATACTATCCAACAATCCACAAGGCGACTAATGCATCCATAAAGTGCCATTAATAACTGCAACCATTAAAGTAGAAATAAACAGTCAGGACCCCTACAATTTTCCCATTTTTACCCAAATCCAGTTTAATAAATGGCATATGTACAGTATATGAGATATATGTTGATTTCGAGAACTTGCACAAAAGTTCAACCATGTACTCCAGCTTCATTTTGCTCTTGCATTTCTTTCAAAAGATGACATTTACTTTAAAAGTTTGCTTTGATGGCTTTTTCATCTAGGGCTTTCAATATGCTGAAAAGGAAGGTGAGTGCTGTGGTGAATGTGTACCCAAGCAATGTACGATGAAGAAAAAGAACGTAGAGAGTGAGGAGAATGCAGAGATTAGCCAAAAGGGAGAAAGTGGAGAGGAAGACTCACAAATTCTAATCCAGGTATGTGAAAAATTTCAAGCCTAAAACGAATGTATGCTGAACAAGAATTATAACTAGAATGTCCTATTAAGTTATAAGCATCTGGGGGCTAATTCATTAGGACCTGTGTTGTGCATGAAAATCTTAGTGGAAGGGCTCGATGGACTACGATGTGCCTAATCCATTACGAGGCTCACTCCTCTTAATGAATGAGGTTCTTCTCTGAACTGGTGCATGTTATTGCCAGAAATATACCCCAATCGAAGACTAGAGTACATGTCTGGTGTAAACTACTCTACTAAAGTGGCGTAACTTTCCATGAATTTGACCAACGGATGCTGCCAATATTTTAGTTCAGCTTCTGAGACTTCTGGCGTAAACACCTTAGTGAATTGACCTCTTAATATCTTTTTTTGAAAAAAGTATAGAAAGGAGACCTGGACAGCAAATCCAAAACATGCACATGTATCTATTGTGGTTAAGCAAAAATTTACAAAACTGATCACGAGGTTCTTAGTTAACTTTAGGATTAGAATTTATGATACCTACTGCCATATCATGAAGAGCCTCTTATTGGATCCCTAACCTTAAATGTGAGGTGCCATGAGGCAACCAACGCCCAAATGATTTTGCAACAGCAAGGAGAGCGACCTAGATGCCCCACAACACCAATGCTGCAAGGCAAAGCCCCCATAGCTCCGCGTAACACCGCAGAAGCAATAGCTGCCATACAGTACCAACACCAAGTGAGTAGATAGTTTTAATTTACCAGTATTTACCCCATTGCAAACATTTTTGTATTATTAGATTGGAGACACTTATCGTCCTGAAGGCAGCACTTGCAGCTATTATGAGTGTGATGAGGAAGATGGTAAACCTGTTTTGACTAAAGTGAAGAAAGTTTGCCAAGAGCTGGACATCTCCAAATGCGCCGAGGTAAGATCATTTACATGCAATGTTGCAATCCATATGTATTGGAAGTTGTAATTGTATGTTAGGTGTGAAATATATTGTACATGTATTTTACTGTATCCTGACTCTTTCTGGATTCCCAAATTAAAATATTTTAAGAGCATCTCATATTAAGAAAAATGCTTACCTAGCCTTTGTGCCTGGTGGCATCTGTTCTTCACTTTCATGTAGGGTTGGCGAGAAATGGACAACAATGGTATCATCAGCATTTCTCATATATCTCTATAGCTATGAGTATGCTAGAATTAAAGAAGAATTTAACATTAATAGCCTATCCTTGGTGGTAGTCAAAAATACACTTATCACAAGGGTTCAGATTTTCCGACACGCATTTTTTGATGACCATTTTTTGAAGGACCATCATGTTAAAAAAGTGTCAAAAGGAGGAGCAAAAATTTTTATATAGCTACTGCAATTAAATGGCAGTCTGATGACATTGGAATAGCCATCACCTTAACTACTATGAACACGTAGCTAGAGCACCGGTGAAACACCTGCGGTCCGTTCTACAAATTGTACTGGGGGAGTTTAGAGTGTACCTTCGGGGATCCTGGGTGCCAACCCATACAAGAAACAACAATGACAAAGTCTGTATCAGAAAATAGACCTGCAGTAGCGCATAGCAGCGCGAAATGGCTGTCGTCTGACACAAGACTCTCCTGCCTCTGTTTTTTAATGTGATTCCAAATAATGGACATTTCTCCGGGACGGTGAGTGCCACCCTTATTCCTATTTTTTGATACAGACCTTAAATACTATTGCGATCACACTAATAGCTTTTCTTAACACAAAGACCCCTTTAACTTATTTCACAAAACTTTGAGATAGTTATTTGTTGTTATAAATGCATAGTCATAGACAAGATACAAAAATGTATTTTTCCCTTTTTTTTCCCCATAGGGCACAGTTAAATATGACGAAGATGGCTGCTGCCAGACATGCACATATGAGACAGGCAAGTGAAATAACGAAGCACATACAGTATAGCATATAACGACAAGTTAATCTGATCACATTTTGAGACAATTTATATTGTAAAACCTACAAAACTCCTTAAAAAAAACCCTAACCACACAACAGTATGCAGTAGTCCAAATCTAGAGTCATAACCAATAGTATAGTAAGAATGAGAATGGCTAGTGAATTTCTGCCTATAATTCCCATTTCTATTTCATTTGTAGAAGTTCAGATAGTAGAAAAACCAGTGGTTGAAAACTGCAGCTCTAGAAAGAACGTAACTGTACTGAAAGAAGATGACTGCGAAGTTGAGGTGGAGCTGACATTCTGCGGAGGACCTTGTATGGGAACATCAATGTAAGTGACATGACCATGATACAGACATAGATTACCATATACATTAATTATGCAAATTGTCTCTTCAGAGAGGAAGAGAGCTAGAACTCTAGTGCCACCTATTGGAAGGTAGCAATCCTACAAGTCAATGTCAACCCTTTAACGAGCCTTGTCACATGACTTAGGATAATAACCAAACCAGAATCTCATATAAGTTAAGACATGAATATTAGAGACAATAGTTGTATGCACGTGATTACTATTCCTGGAATTTGTAATGAATTGTCTTTCTTAAAAAATATAAAAGACCCCCAAGTAGTATATATATATATATATATATATATATATATTTTTTTTTTTTTTTTTTTGAAAAAATTAGAACAGCATCATATTACCACACTTGTAGTGCAAAGCTCTCCAAGCCAGTATTCCAGCGGCTCCAATAATATCGGAAAAAAGGAAAACAGCACAAAAAAAGTAACAAAAAGTGGGTCTTTTTAATGCCTGAACGGCGTGGCAACGTTTCGGATTTTCCAATCCTTTTTCAAGCCTTGAAAAAAGGATTGGAAAATCCGAAACGTTGCCACGCCGTTCAGGCATTAAAAAGACCCACTTTTTGTTACTTTTTTTGTGCTGTTTTCCTTTTTTCTGATATATATATATATATATATATATATATATATATATATATATATATATATATATATATATATACATATATATATATATCGTTTTTTGGAATTTTTCTTTTGCTTCCCTATTAGAAAAAATATGTTAGCTGTATGTGGCAGCAACATATCTAAGTTGCCAGCATAACAAATATTCATTGCAAACGGAATCCGTCACACTGGATTTTTGCTATCTAATCTGAATGCAGCAAAATGTAGAGAGAGACCCTGTTTGATGGTGGTGGGTTTGGACCCACTGCACCATGGTTTGGGCTTACCATGCAGGGGCATGATTAAGTGACTACCTGGTTTTCAATAGAGCTTATGGTGGTGAGGATAGACTTGGTTGAAGGTAGTCATCAGGTGTCACTCCAGGGCAGTTCCCTGGCCTTCAGCAGCTGACCCATGGGTTAAAGCAGGAAAGCAGAGCAAAGAGAGGTGAAGACAGAAGCATAGTCAGATAGGCCGAGGTCAGTGCAGGCAGCAACGATTGCTGAAACTAAGCCGGGGTCAGGAGTGGAAAGGTCAAACAGAACGGGTAAACGAGCCGGGTCAGAAACTGAAGAAATGAGACAAAAACACTCAATGAATGCTGGAGATTGCCACCTTAGTTCAGTCTGGGAACAGGAGGAGGAACAGCCTAAGATATACCCTACTGGTAGGGGATGAGATTGGGAAATCAAACCCTGCAGGACACAGCAGGGTTAAATTTCTGCAGGATCTGGCCGTGCCTCCCTATAGGCAGGTACAGACAGGAAAAATGTGCAGCAGATTTCTGTCTATGCACAGTGCACACAGAAAGCTGCCAATCAGTGGTGTAGGCAGAGCTACATAATGCACAGCATTCAGAGAACTGGTTGATCTGCAACACGTAGTAATCAAAACTGCAGCACTCAGTAAAGCAAGTGATACAGCGCTAGAATCAGGGTCTCTGCTCTTACATTATGCTACTTTCAAATAGAGCAGCAAAATCCTGGTAACAGATTCCCCATAAGGCTCAGATGACATGACTTTATTATGACATAGTGTAGTTTATGGTCATTATGTGGGAGTTATAGGCTTTAATGAGTCCCTACTATACCTCCATATACTTTAAATTTCATACAGAATTATTTTTTTGTTGGACCCTATTACTCCTAAAGGAGAATATTTAATACAGTAGAACCATATGGGTGGATGCAGAATGCATGTGGCAGTTATAGTGCAAGAGGTCTATATTTAGTTTCTGGCGTCTAAATCGCTGCCCCACCTCTACAATTAATTTGAAGCCTACTAGAGTTAGTGCCAATGCCCCAGTCCATCAGCCATGACAGTGGTCTGTTGCTGCTGTAAGGGAGTGGGAGAGCCACCTCTTACCTGATGATGTCGGCAGCTCATCTTTTATTAGCTGGCCTGGTGCAGTGTTGCATGTGGGCCATGTCACAATTTTGATGGTCCACCATGCTGGCTAATCAAAAGAAGAACCATGGATGCTTTCAGGTAAGAGGTGGTTCTTCTGCTCTCGTATAGCAGCCACAAACTACTGTCTTGGCTGATGGACTGGTAATCGTGAAACGATTCACTCTGACTCCAAAGCCTACCAATTGTAATAATTATGTGGCTATCTGACTTTAATAACATTGTGTATGTGACTTTTCAGGTACTCAATGGAATCACAAGGAATGGATCACAAGTGTTCCTGCTGCACAGAACTGGAGGTGGCTGAAAGACAAGTAGAATTGCTATGTGCCAATGGTCAGCGCAAGACCCACTATTACAAAGATGTGGTTCGCTGTGGCTGTTCAGTAGCTACCTGTGAACCAGTCACATCTGATGAAACTCAAGATTCACAGCAAGTAAATCAGAAATACCAATCCATCGCTAGACGAAGAAGAAGATGAACGAGAAACCAGAGAGCAAGACAGCAATATAATGCTTTTTGAGTAGTCAACTTGACAAAAATTCCCTAATGATTTCCCTTCTAATGTATTCATACTGCTACCCCATAGTCTGATGCTGGATAGAAGGAAGCATGTGAAGGTCATACAAATGGATATGTAATTTGACGTCCAGCATTTCTTGCAAAAAGCTTTATGCTGTTACTTGCTTTCTAATGCTGTTATCACTCCTTGTATATGTGTATGTCATTAAACTATACAAATCAATATGCAATCATTTGCTTCGGATGCATTGTTTTACTGGAAAAAATTGGGGCTATTTATTCATATTTGTCAAAAATGACAGCTGGTTAACCAGTTCCTGACCAGGCACATTTTTATAGTACATGCGCATTTCATGGCTCTAAAATGTTTTCTCTTTGGACATTCAAATAATCTTTGCCTCTTTTTCACAATATTTCACAATTTTATTTGCTGATATTAGGGAAGAGTGTAAAGATAAATACTATATCCATTTAAAATTTTTATTCCTTTTGACAACCAAAAACGACAGCTGAAAACATTTGAAATTGCATTCCTATTTCTTTAGAAATAGATTTTTTTATATTGGACATATTTTTGAAAGGGATGGGACTAGAAACGGCAATTCAGATTGGCAGTATCAGTATCTCAGTATCACTTTTTTACTTGCTTAATTTTTATTTGCATTTTTTTCCAATTTTATGTTTTTTTTCACTTATTTGATATACTGTGCCCCCCATGAGGTCTTAAAAGACCTTTTGGAGGGATATTTTAACATATTAATACACTCTTTTTTTGGTGATTTCCCTTGTAACTGATGCTGATATTTTAGCTAAGATGCAGCAGCTAAAGCTCCCTCCATACACCCAGCGATAACCTGATCACTGGGTCTGGAGGAGGAGGCACTGACAGTGGTTCATAATAATCTGTATGCTAAAAGCTCTGGTTCAGCTTCTGTATATAGACTGGAAAAGGAAATATGGTAGCTAGTGATGGTCGTACCCGTGGATGTACAGGTCCGACGGGTTTGGCAGTACAGTTAAAAAAGTTCCAGAACAGTACCCGAACCTGGACCCCATTCATTTCAATAAGGGGCCCGAAAATTCTATGTTTGCCATTCTGTCATGTGCATGACAGTGTGGCAAACGCTGCCTCTGATCGGTGGTAAGATCACAACCGCCGGTAAGAGAGCCATGGCTCCCACGCTGTCAGTTGTGATCGGAGATGAAAATTTTACCTCCAGTCACTGCCACTGGCTGAAAGGACTGCTACTCTGATCTACCTATGCCTGTTGCCACTAATAAGAGCAAGAGCAGGTGACGGCTGGTGGGAGTATTCATCAGCCAACGCCTGCACTCTAAATAAATAGTTAAAAAAAACGGTATGGATTCCCATGTATGTTTTTGCACTGCAGCTCTTAGCTGTCAGCTTTAGCAAGGCTGGTTATAGAACAACATATGGATAGAGTTGAGTGAGTAAAATCATGGATAAATGCCGTTTCGCATCAGTAAGACGCTTCTACAGATCCAAGAATGGTGAGTATAACTGTGTTTATTATTTTTAAATAAACAAGTAAGTTTGGTTTGTTTTTTAATTTCAAATAAAGGACTTTATTCTGGCTGTGTGTTTTTTTACATTATAACTATAGGATTAGTAATGGGAAACAAAAAAAAAAACCTCAGCGACATCTCAATGTCCACATCAGGGCTAAAAATAACCCATCAAATAAACACCCACTCCAAAATGCACATATATATATATAACCGGAGAAGCAAGGAGTCATTAGATACGTTTTTAGATAAAAGGGTATAAATTTTATTGAAAATCCAACAGTAAGAAAATCATCATCAAAAGTTAATCACAAAAAATGCCACATACACAGGAAAAGAGACAGAAAAGTCCCAGGAGCACCTATTGCAACCGCCCGATCATTAGTAGTAGTACAAAAAGTGCTTTGTGCAATATAGTTAGTGGCAAGAGCCCCTCTTGTAAGCAATGGGGTAAGCAGATCGCAATATCCAATAGTGTAGGGTCCCCCAGCGTAAAGAGAGCACTTACCCCGGGCAGGAGCAAAGGTAAAAGGGTCCTGGGCAGGTGTTAGAATACCCTGACGCGCATTTCGCGTGTTATGTCCACCACTTTCTCAACACTGGGGGACCCTACACTATTGGATATAGTATCACATGACCGCTCACGCAGGAAGAAGGTGCTGCAACGGGAGTCAGGACAGAGCCAGAAGGATGTCGGCGTGGCCACTCGGTGAGGAACAGGTAAGTATGAGGGACGGAGGGACGGGGGGACAGGGGAGGGGGGATGAAGGAAGACGGTAAGCCGCGCCATTCAAGATGGGAGCGGGGGGTGGGGTGGAGAGATGAACCATGCATACGGGGGGGGAAATATGAGCCATGCAAACAGGAGGGGGGAACATGAGCCATGCATACGGGGGGGGAGTATGAGCCATGCATACAGGGGGGGGGAATATGAGCCATGCATACAGGGGGGGGGAATATGAGCCATGCATACAGGAGGGGGAATATGAGCCATGCATACAGGGGGGGGGGGATATGAGCCATGCATACAGGGGGGAATATGAGCCATGCATATAGGGGGGGTGAAATATGAGCCATGCATACAGGAGGGGGAATATGAGCCATGCATACAGGAGGGGGAATATGAGCCATGCATACAGGGGGGGGGAATATGAGCCATGCATACAGGAGGGGGAATATGAGCCATGCATACGGGGGGGGGGGGATATGAGCCATGCATACAGGGGGGAATATGAGCCATGCATATAGGGGGGGTGAAATATGAGCCATGCATACAGGAGGGGGAATATGAGCCATGCATACAGGGGGGGTGAAATATGAGCCATGCATACAGGAGGGGGAATATGAGCCATGCATACAGGAGGGGGAATATGAGCCATGCATACAGGGGGGGAATATGAGCCATGCATACAGGAGGGGGGTCATTATACAGTATTAAGCATCATGTGGGATCATTATACAGTATGGAGAACTGTGTGGCCATTATACAGTATTGAGCATCATGTGTGGCTGTTATACAGTATGGAGCATCATGTGTGGCCAATGGCCATTATACAGTATGGAGCATCATGTGTGGCCATTATACAGTATTGAGCATCATGTGGGATCATTATACAATATGGAGAACTGTGTGTGGCCATTATACAGTATGGAGCCCTATGTGTGGCCATTATACAGTATGGAGCACATAGAAAGTGTTCAAATTTGTGTGAAACCATGAATTTTAGAGAGTTTGACAAAATCTTGATCCTCTGCAGATTACCAAATTTTGAACATTAAAATCACCATTTGCCCATGACTTGCTGACCCTTCTTCTATTGTATAAATCAATTTTATTATATAACAATTATGAAGGAGAGAGGAACATCATGATCAAAGCAATATCGAGGATGGCAGACACATGTTTGATTGTGATATAAAATGACCTTGGAAAAGAAAAAAAAATAGGAGACAAAAGAGCAAATAGGGTCTTATCGGATGACAACAGAAGAGAAGAAAAAGTAAAACCACTCACCTTTTGTAGTTGCATATTAGCAATATGAGATAAGCACGTAAACCTATACAATAAAATTCTATTGATTTTATCCTGCTATCGAGTTTTCATCAGCAGCGCATTGAATGACACCTCCTTCCTGCTCTTCATAAAATGATCTTACCATATTAAAGGTAGGGTCACACGAACGTATAAAAAAATCATAAGCTTTTCCTCCAGAAAAGTGGGACAATTTTTTTCCCACTTGTCATCCGTGTGTAATCTGTTTATTTTTTACTGCAGCAGCTATTAATCCTTTATAGGACCATTTACAGTTTCCTATGTTACAGAATCTATCTATATAACCGTCTAAGGGGTCTGTCTGCAACGGAAATCCCGCGTTGCTGATTGGCACAGTCTGTGGCAGCAGGGCCGGCGTCAGCACCCGGCGTACCCGGGCAAGTGCTGGGGCCCTGGCGAGACGGGGGGGCCCATTTACGGTGAGCAGCTGCAGCAGCAATGCTCACCTCCAGGAGTCGGGACCGTCACCATGGATACGCAGAGTGAGTCACATTCGGGCCGGGCCTGAGACTGAGTTTCACGCAGCTGCAATACTCACCAGTCACCGCCGGCGCCGCCATCACCATGGATATGAGTCACTTCCGGCCGGCGCTCGCTGCAGTCGCTCGCTGTTGCCAGGATGGCTGCTCGGTGTGTTCCGTGGCTGCTGCTGGTGAGCGGCATCTTGCTGAGCGCAGCTGTGCTGAGCGCGGCCTCGGCGGACGGGAACGGTGTCCCGAGCAGGAAGCTGAGGATGCAGTACACGGCGGGGCCACTGCTGAAGTTCCAGATCTGGTGAGTAGACATGACGGGTGTGCGCACAGCGCCCGCTCCCAGCACCGTCCTGCGGGGTCACCTTGTCCCCAGGGGATAGCAAGTGGTCCCGACCTGACCCAGCACGGGAGCGGTGGGGAGAGCTGCGCCGCTGAGTAATGGCTGCACGGAGAGGCCTGTGCTGCAGTGCTCTCAGTGTGCGAGGGAGGGCTGCTGAGCGGCCCGTGCTCCAGGGTCAGCACATCACAGCAGCCGCCACCATTGTCCTTACCCCAGAGTGATGTCCCCTCTGGGCTCCTCCTCCTCGGCAAGCTCTGTGGCAGCCTGTAAGGGCATTAAGGTGCAGGTGACGAGCCGGGCCCCCCTAGTGTGGAAAAGGGGTTAGTGGGGAGCTGGGCCGGGCCCCCCTAGTGCATTAGAGGGGTGTGTGGGGAGCCGGGCCCCCCCAGTGCATTAGAGGGGTGTGTGGGGAGCCGGGCCCCCTGTGCTATATACTGCATCTGCGTGGGCTGTGCTATATACTGCATCTGCGTGGGCTGTGCTATATACTGCATCTGCGTGGGCTGTGCTATATACTGCATCTGCGTGGGCTGTGCTATATACTGCATCTGCGTGGGCTGTGCTATATACTGCATCTGCGTGGGCTGTGTTTTATACTGCGTGGGCTGTGTTATATACTGCTTGGGCTATGTTATATACTGCGTGGCTGTGTTATGTACTACGTGGCTGTGCAATATACTACGTGGCTGTGCAATGTACTACGTGGCTGTGTCATATACTGCGTGGGCTGTGCTATATACTATGTGGCTGTGTTTTATATACTGCGTGGGCTGTGCTATATACTATGTGGGCTGTGCTATATACTACATGGCTTTGTTATATACTATGGGGGCTGTTCTATATACTACGTGGCTGTACAATATACGTGGCTGGGCAATATACTACGTGGCTGTGTTATATACTACGTGGCTGTGTTATATACTACGTGGCTGTGTTATACACTACGTGGCTGTGTTATATACTACATGGCTGTGCTATATTTCTCTGCTGTATCTGTGCATCATGAATTGTGGTATGTGTTAAAGAGGGGGGCCCACTGAGACTCTTTCGCCCGGGGCCCTCAAAAACCTGGAGCCGGCCCTGAGCAGCAGGCACAGTCTGGCCGCGAATTCGCCCCTCCTTACTCCCCTCCAGTCAGTGCTCACACAGGGTTAATGGCAGCGTTAACGGACCGTGTTATGCCGCGGTGTAGCGCACTCCGTTAACGCTGCTTATTAACCCTATGTGACCAACTTTTTACTATTGATGCTGCCTATGCAACATCAATAGTAAAAAGATCTAATGTTTAAAAAATAAAAAAATAAAAAATCATTATATTCCCACCTTCCGTCGTCCACCGATGTGCGCGATCCTGCCGCCAGCTTCCGTTCCCAGAGATGCATTGCAAAATTACCCAGATGACTTAGCAGTCTCGCGAGACCGCTAAGTTATCTGAGTAAATTCGGAATGCATCACTGGGAATGGAAGCTGGCGGCAGCATCGCGCGCATCGGGACAGCTTCGGTACATGCCGGAGGGTGAGTATATAATTATTTTTTATTTTAATTCTTTTTTTAACAGGGATATGGTGCACACACTGCTATATAGTACTTGGGCTGTGTTATATACTACGTGGGCTGTGTTATATACTGCGTGGGCTGTGTAATATATACTGCGTGGGCTGTGTAATATACTGCGTGGGCAGTGTTATATACTGTGTGGGCTGTGTTATATACTACATGGGCTGTGATATATATTACATGGGCTGTGTTATATACTGCATGGGCTGTGTTATATACTACGTGTGCTGTGTTATATACTGCATGGGCTGTGTTATATACTGCGTGGGCAGTGTTATATACTGCGTGGGCTGTGTTATATACTGCATGGGCTGTGTTATATACTGCGTTAGCTGTGCAATATACTGCATGGGCTGTGTTATATACTACGTGGGCTGTGCTATATATTGCGTGGGCTGTGCTATATATTACGTGGGCTGTGTTATCTACTATGTGGGCTGTGTTATATACTGCGTGGGCTGTGTTATATACTGCGTGGGCTGTGTTATATACTACGTGGGCTGTGCTATATATTACATGGGCTGTGTTATATACTACATGGGCTGTGTTATGTGCTAAGTGGGCTGTGTTATATACTACATGGGCTGTGTTATATACTATGTGGGCTGTGTTATATACTATGTGGCTGTGTTATATACTGCATGGGCTGTGTTATATATTACGTGGGCTGTGCTATATACTACGTGGCTGCGCTATATACTACATGGCTGCTATATACTATGTGGCTCCTATATACTACGTGGCTGTGCAATATACTACGTGGCTGTGCTATGTGGGCTGTGCTATATACTATGTGGCTGCTATATACATACATACATATTCTAGAATACCTGATGCGTTAGAATCGGGCCACCATCTAGTTTATACTATAACACATCAACACATCATAGTATGTTGCCAATCAAAAACGTAGGGTTCCTAATACAAGCTATAGCGCTGAGGAATGTGTTTGTTGCTCCCATATCGGGGGTCTACAATCCAATGATCTGTGGGGTTTGAGCAACTGCAAGTATTGAATTAATGGATAGGAAATCTGTACTGATGCTTGACAGTTCTTACCAATAGAGAGGAGCGAATCCGAACGTGCCATATTCATGCCGAATTTATGTTTGGTTACAAGTAGGGTTGAGTGAAACGGATCGGTCAATTTCACAAATCGACGACTTTCGGCAAAGTCGGGTTTCGTGAAACCCAAGCCGATCCTAGTGTGGGATCGGCCATGCGGTCGGCAATCTTCGCGCCAAAGTCGCGTTTCATATGATGCGTTCAGCGCCATTTCTCAGCCAATGAAGGTGGACGCAGAATGTGGGCAGCGTGATGACATAGGTCTCGGTCCCCACCGAGGGCATTTCAGTGATTGGCTTGCTTTCAGCGGCGTCACAGGGGCTATAAAGGGGCGTACACACCGACCGCCATCTTACTTCTGCCGATCGTAGCATAGGGAGAGGTTGCTGCAGCTTCGTCAGAAGCAGGGATATTGTTAGGGAGGAAATATAAAACCCCAAACCGCTTGTGCTGTAGCGATTTCCACTGTCCAACACCACCTTTTCTTTGCAGGGACAGTGGAGGCTAGATTTCTGTGCATCAGCTCTGTAGCTTATAAGGCTCCCTGATAGCTGCATTGCTGTTTGTACGCCTCTGTGCAAACCAACTGCTTTTTTCAAAGCAAAAATCCTGTTGCTTCTTTCTGCACAGTTCTCTTGTTTCTTTGTTTGTGCACACTTTTGTGTGCAGCAGTCCTTTTTACTGCTGGCTGCCATACTTGTCCTGAGATCATTGTAGGGAGATTGTTATTGTAGAACAGTCCCTTTTTTATATATCGGCTAGCCACTGTCTGCCACTGAAGCGGTGTAGGGTAATACAGTGGCCTGATTTTCCCAGCAGTCTCCCACACCTATACAGGGAAATTTCTATTGCCACTAAGTGCATCTGCGTCAGTCCTGTTTGTGGCATATCTGTCAGCCACTTTCTGACACTGAAACTGTGTAGTGTAATACAGTGGGCCTGATTTTCTAAGCAGTCTCCCACACCTATAAAGGGAAATTTATATTGCCACTAAGGGCATCTGCGTCAGTCCTGTTTGTGGCATATCTGTCAGCCATTGTCTGCCACTGAAACTGTGTAGTGTAATACAGTGGGCCTAATTTTCCCAGCAGTCTCCCACACCTATAAAGGGAAATTTCTATTGCCACTAAGTGCATCTGCGTCAGTCCTGTTTGTGGCATATCTGTCAGCCACTTTCTGACACTGAAACTGTGTAGTGTAATACAGTGGGCCTGATTTTCCCAGCAGTCTCCCACACCTATAAAAGGAAATTTATATTGCCACTAAGGGCATCTGCGTCAGTCCTGTTTGTGGCATATCTGTCAGCCACTTTCTGACACTGAAACTGTGTAGTGTAATACAGTGGGCCAGATTTTTCAAACAGTCTCCCACACCTGTAAAGGGAGATTTAAATTCACAACAAGTTTACGTACACCTTCTACCTGGTTTTACAGTACTATATAACGGTTGTTAGTTTGGTTACATTTTTCCAAGAATGAGGAAGTCTGGTGGAAGAGGTCATGGCCGTGGGCGGTCATTGCCAGCTGGTAATGATGGTAGTGGTGGTGGAGCATCAGGTGGTCATGGGAAAAGCAAAATAGCACCTAAGTCTCGAGCTGTTGAGCCAGCGTCATCATCTGGCTACACAAGGCCTCGAACGCTCCCTTTTCTGGGAGTAGGAAAACCGCTTTTAAGGCCAGAGCAGCAGGAAAAAGTTTTGGCTTTCCTTGCTGACTCTGCCTCTAGATCTTTTGCCTCCTCTTCGGAAAGTGCAAAATTTAAAAGCAGCGCGTCGTCAGTGGATGCTCCCGGTCAGGAACAAGTCGCTTCCTTGTGTCCTTCACCCAGAACAACAGTGAGGGATGCGTCAGACAACACAACAGGTTACTCCATGGAGCTCTTTACACATACCGTGCCTGGGTTAGAAAGGGAAACTGTTAACAGGCCATGAACATTACAAGATGAATCGGACATGGAATGCACAGATGCACAGCCACAGGTAGATTATTATGCTGTTCCATTGACTCAGATCACAACATTGCCCTCGCCGCAATCTGACCCTGATGAGACTATGGTGCCCCGTCCCGAATGCTATAGCACCGGCTTACACGGTGACACAGAGGAAGGTGCACAGGACATAGAAGAGGAGGTGATAGATGACCCAGTTGTTGACCCCGATTGGCAGCCATTGGGGGAACAGGGTGCCGCTGGCAGTAGCTCTGAAGCGGAGGAGGAGGAGCCACAGCAGGCATCAACATCGCAACAGCTTTCATCTGGCAGGCCCGTATCTGGCCAAAAACGTGTGTCAAAACCAAAAACAGTTGTAGGACAGCGTGGCCATCCAGTTAAAGTAGCACAGTGTGCAATGCCTGAAAAGGTATTCGATAGTAGGAAGAGGGCAGTCTGGAAATTTTTTAACCAAGATCCGAATGATCAGTGCAAATGATCTGTAAGAAATGCTCAAGGACCTTTAGCAGAGGTCAGAATGTCAAAAATTTAAATACAACTTGCATGCGTAGACATTTAACCACCATGCACTTGCAAGCCTGGACTAACTACCAAACGTCCCATAACATTGTTGCACCCGCTCACAATGAAGCTAGTCAGCAACGCTATATTCCTTCCCTCACTGTAAGCCCAACGTTTATGACACCACCTGCAGCAAATGTGGAGGTATCGTCGCAAGGCCAAAGCAGTCAGGGAATCACCAGGTTCTTGGTAGGAAACACTGTATGTAGGCCAACAGCAAGAATACCATCACCAACCCTCTCTCAGTCTGCCATGTCCACCACCACCCCCGCTAGTTCCACCATATGCAGCTCTCCAGTCCAGCTCACCCTACAAGAGACTCTCGTTAGGAAAAGGAAGTACTCGTCCTCTCATCCGCGTACACAGGGTTTGAATGCCCACATTGCTAGACTAATCTCGTTAGAGATGATGCCCTACCGGTCGGTTGAAAGCGGAGCTTTCAAAGCCCTGATGGCCTACGCAGTACCACGCTATGACCTACCCAGTTGACACTTCTTTGCGAGAAAAGCCATCCCAGCCCTCCACCAGCATGTCAAAGACCGCATTGTCCATGCACTCAGGCAATCTGTCAGTAGAAAGGTGCACCTCACAACAGATGCATGGACCAGTAGGCATGGCCAGGGACGTTACGTGTCCATCATGGCACACTGGGTTAATGTGGTGGATGCAGGGTCCACAGGGGACAGCCATATTGGGACAGTTCTGCCTAGCCCACAGTCTAGGAAACAGTTGGCTGTAGGCGTTCGCCACCCCTCCTCCTCGTCCTCCAGCAGAAGCGAGAGCTCGTCCACAGACCGCAGTCGCACGACCACTCCATCCGCAGCTGCCAGTGTTGCACATGAGGTGTCCCATTATGGAACAGCTAGTGGAAAGCGTCAGCAGGCTGTGTTGGAAATGAAGTGTTTGGGCGACAACAGACACACTGCGGAAGTTCTGTCCGAGTTCTTGCAGCAAGAAACTCAGTCATGGCTGGGCAGTGTACATCTTGAGGCAGGCAAGGTAGTCAGTGATAATGGAAGGAATTTTATGGCTGCCATAGCCCTTTCACAACTGAAACACATTCCTTGCCTGGCTCACACCTTGAACCTGGTAGTGCAGTGTTTCCTGAAAAGTTATCCGGAGTTACCCGACCTGCTCCTGAAGGTGCGAAGACTTTGCTCGCACATCCGCCGTTCCCCCGTACACTCCAGCCGTATGCAAAACCATCAGCGATCTTTGCAGCTTCCCCAGCACCGCCTAATAATCAACGTTGCAACAAGATGGAACTCCACCCTGCACATGCTTCAGAGGCTGGGCGAACAGAGGCGTGCTGTTATGTATTTGTGGGAGGATACACATACACGGGCAGGTAGTTGGATGGCAGACATGGAGTTCTCAGGTGTGCAGTGTTCGAAGCTACAAGACCTGTGTCAAGTCCTTCAGTGTTTTGAGGAATACACACGCCTGGTTAGTGCAGTCGATGCCATCATAAGCATGAGCATCCCCCTAATGCGTCTGCTGATGCAAAGTTTGACGCACATAAAGAAGCAGGCGTCTGCAGCCATAGACGAGGGAAGCCTTGATAACAGTCAGCCATTGTCTGCTCAGGGAAGTCTCCTGGACGAGGTGGCGGACGAAGAGGAGGAGGACGAGGAGGATGATGGGGATGAATATTTATGGGAGGAGGAAGCTTCTCAGGGGGCAATAGAAACTGGTGGCGTTGCAAGGTCAGGTACAGAGTTTTTGAGGGAGACAAGTGATGTTGATTTGCCAGAAAGTGCTCCTCAACCCAGCACAAGCAGTGAATTGACACCTGGAACATTGGCCCACATGGCGGATTATGCCTTGCATATCCTAAAAAGGGACCCCCGCAATTATCAAAATGATGACCGATGACGATTACTGGTTGGCCTGCCTCCTGGATCCACGCTATAAAGGGAAATTGCAAAATATCATGCCACATGAGAACCTTGAGCAAATATTGGCTACAAAACAAGCAACTCTTGTAGACCGTTTGGTTCAGGCATTCCCAGCACACAGCGGCGGTGATGGTTCTCACACGAGCTGCAGAGGGCAACATGGCAGAGGTGTTAGAGGTGCACAAATCAGAAGTGGCGTTGGACAGAGGGGTTTTATGACCAGGTTGTGGAGTGATTTCGCAATGACCGCAGATACGACAGGTACTGCAGCATCAATTCAAAGTGACAGGAGACAACATTTGTCCAGTATGGTTACTAACTATTTTTCCTCCCTTATCGATGTTCTCCCTCACACGTCATTTCCATTTGATTACTGGGCATCCAAAATAGACACCTGGCCTGTATTGGCAGAATATGCATTACAGGAGCTTGCTTGCCCAGCTGCTAGTGTGCTGTCAGAAAGAGTATTCAGTGCTGCTGGTTCAATACTGACTGAAAAAAGGACTCGTCTGGCTACCCAAAATGTTGATGATCTAACCTTCATTAAAATGAACCAATCATGGATTTCTAATTATTTTGCCCCACCTTTCCCTGCTGACACCTAGCTTTCCTGTAAAAAGATCTTGCTTTTGGACTCGTCTTACTGACTGCTCCAATTTCTCCATTTGCAGCTGCTGTATGTCCACCATAGGACATTTTTACACCTCCCTAAATGGGCTGACTCCCCCCACGGGGCCGTGGTCACCACTTGGCGCAAGCACCCGTGCGAGTGCCGTTTGGCTGAACAGGTGGGTGTGCCCACTTTTGGGCAACGGCACTGGCACAGGGTCCCTCATAGTACAATGAAGTGTCTCTGGCGGTGGTGGTGCACACCCAACGTCAGACACACCGTCGTAACATGAGGGGCCCTGGGCCAGTACCACCGCCCATGAGAGATTGTTCCCCCCCCCAGCTCAAACAGTGCTCTACCACTTGCAAAATTACCTCTCACTGCTCCACCACTGTTTAGTCTGTGCTGTTAAATCCTTCAATGGCACTGCCAATACCAATTTGTTGACGTGATTGATGCTAGTAAAAATATTCAGGGGCCCTGTCCTACATTTACACCAGTTAATACTTTGCGCCAACTACCACTGTCTGCAAGTCAGCAGAGGAGCCCACCCCTGTACCTAGGTATTCCACCTGTTTATTTGTGAATTTTTTTTTTGCCAGACTTTAACCCCTTTCTGACCTCGGATGGGATAGTACGTCCGAGGTCAGAAGCCCCGCTTTGATGCGGGCTCCGGCGGTGAGCCCGCATTAAAGCCGGGACATGTCAGCTGTTTTGTACAGCTGACATGTGCCCGTAATAGGCGCAGGCAGAATCGCTAGTTAACTAGTTAAATGCCGCTGTCAAACGCAGACAGCGGCATTTAACTACCGCTTCCGGCCGGGGTCCGGAAATGATCGCATCGCCGACCCCCATCACATGATCGGAGGTCGGCGATGCTTCAGAATAGTAACCATAGAGGTCCTTGAGACCTCTATGGGTACTGATCCCCGGCAGCTGTGAGCGCCACCCTGTGGTCGGCGCTCACAGCACACCTGCAATTCTTCTACATAGCAGCGAACATCAGATCGCTGCTAAGTAGCAGAGCCGATCGAGTGGTGCCTGCTTCTAGCCTCCTATGGAGGCTATAGAAGCATGGCAAAAGTAAAAAAGAAAAGGAAAAAAAAATGTGAAAAAAATAAAAAATATATAAAAGTTTAAATCACCCCCCTTTCGCCCCAATCAAAATAAATCAATAAAAAAAAAATCAAACCTACACATATTTGGTATTGCCGTGTTCAGAATCGCCTGATCTATCAATAAAAAAAGCATTAACCTGATCGCTAAATGGCGTAACGAGAAAAAAATTAGAAATGCCAGAATTACGTTTTTTTTGGTCGCCGCGACATTGCATTAAAATGCAATAACAGGCGATCAAAAGAACGTATCTGCACCAAAATGCTATCATTAAAAACGCCAGCTCGGCATTCAAAAAATAAGCCCTCAACCGACCCCAGATCATGAAAAATGGAGACGCTGCGGGTATCGGAAAATGGCGCAATTATTTTTTATTTTTTTAGCAAAGTTTGGAATTTTTTTTCACCGTTTAGATAAAAAATAACCTAGTCATGTTAGGTGTCTTTGAACTCGTACTGACCTGAAGAATCATAATGGCAGGTCAGTTTTAGTATTTAGTGAACCTAGCAAAAAAGCCAAGCAAACAACAAGTGTGGGATTGCACTTTTTTTGCAATTTCACCGCACTTGGAATTTTTTTCCCGTTTTCTAGTACACGACATGGTAAAACCAATGATGTTGTTCAAAAGTACAACTCGTCCCGCAAAAAATAAGCTCTCACATGGCCAAATTGAAGGAAAAATAAAAAAAGTTATGGCTCTGGGAAGGAGGTTAGCGAAAAACGAACACGGAAAAACGGAAAATCCCAAGGTCATGAAGGGGTTAACCTCACTTTATTATTTTGGCCTACTAACTGTGTCAGACACTCCTTACAGTTGTCCTCCACTGAAAAAAGCTAGGCCGCCTGCGTACTCCTGTAACCTATTTTTAACTGCATTTTGCCTATTACTTTTTTGGCCCTACTAACTGTGTCTGCCCCTTGTTGCAATCGTCCTCCGCTTACCACACCAATGCTGCCTGTGTACCCCTGCAACCTATTTTAAACTGCATAGAGCCAACTTTTTTATTTTAGGCCTAGTAAGTCTGTCTGCGGTCCCTCCTTGCAATCGTCCTCCGCTGACCAAACCAATGCTGCCTGTGTACCCCTATAACCTATTTTAAACTGCATAGAGCCAGCTTTTTTATTTTAGGCCTAGTAAGTCTGTCTGCAGTCCCTCCTTGCAATAGTCCTCCGCTGACCAAACCAATGCTGCCTGTGTACCCCTGTAACTAGGGTTGAGCGAAACGGATCGTTCATTTTCATAAGTCGCCGACTTTTGGCAAAGTCGGCGTCTCATGAAACCGAGCCGATCCCTGTGTGGGGTCTGCCATGCGGTACGCGACTTTCGCGCCAAAGTCGCGTTTCAATGACGCTAAAAGCGCCATTTCTCAGCCAATGAAGGTGGACGCAGAGTGTGGGCAGCGTGATGACATAGATCTCAGTCCCCACCATCTTAGAGAAGGGCATTGCAGTGATTGGCTTGCTTTCTGCGGCGTCACAGGGGCTATAAAGGGGCGTTCCCGCTGACCGCCATCTTACTGCTGCTGATCTGAGCGTAGGGAGAGGTTGCTGCAGCTTCTTCAGAAGCAGGGATAGTGATAAGCAGGGTACATAAAGCCACAAACCGCTTGTGCTGTAGCGATTTCCACTGTCCAATACCACCTTTTGTTTGCAGGACAGTGGAAGCTACATTTTTTTTTCTCAGCGCTGTTGCTCATTGGGCTGCCCTAGAAGGCTCACTGATAGCTGCGTTGCTTTGTGTGTACGCCGCTGTGTAAACCAACTGCTTTTTTCAAAGCACAAATCCTGTTTTTCCTTCCTTTCTGCACAGCTATCTTGTGTGTTTGTCCACACTTTTGTGTGCAGCAGTCCTTTTACAGCTGCCTGCCATACTTTTCTGAGATAACTGCAGGGAGATAAATATTGGCAAGTCTGCCTCCGTGCCATTGCTGTGTGTGGCATCTCTCTCTCATTGTGTGGCACCGAAAACACTGTGTAATACTTGTCCTTTTTTTTTTTTTTTTCTAAATTCTCCCTTTTCCCAAAAAAAAAAATAGTGGGAGATAAATATTGTCAAGTCTGACTCCGTGCCATTGCTGTGTGTGGCATCTCTCTCTCATTGTGTGGCACTGAAAACACTGTGTAATACTTGTCCTTTTTTTTTTTTTCTAAATTCTCCCTTTTCCCAAAAAAAAATTAGTGGGAGATAAATATTGTCAAGTCTGACTCCGTGCCATTGCTGTGTGTGGCATCTCTCTCTCATTGTGTGCCACTGAAAACACTGTGTAATACTTGGCCATTTTTTTTGGGGGGGGGTACATTCTCCCTTTTCAAAAAAAAAAAAAATTATTGGGAGATAAATATTGGCAAGTCCGCCTCCGTGCCATTGCTGTGTGTGGCATCACTCTCTCATTGTGTGCCACTGAAAACACTGTGTAATACTTGTCCTTTTTTTTTTTTTTTTCTAAATTCTCCCTTTTCAAAAAAAAAAAAATAGTGTGAGATAAATATTGTCAAGTCTGACTCCGTGCCATTGCTGTGTGTGGCATCTCTCTCTCATTGTGTGGCACCGAAAACACTGTGTAATACTTGTCCTTTTTTTTTTTTTTTTCTAAATTCTCCCTTTTCCCAAAAAAAAATTAGTGGGAGATAAATATTGTCAAGTCTGACTCCGTGCCATTGCTGTGTGTGGCATCTCTCTCTCATTGTGTGCCACTGAAAACACTGTGTAATAGTTGGCCTTTTTTTTTGGGGGGGGGTACATTCTCCCTTTTCAAAAAAAAAAAAAAAATATTGGGAGATAAATATTGTCAAGTCTGCCTCCGTGCCATTGCTGTGTGTGGCATCTCTCTCTCATTGTGTGCCACTGAAAACACTGTGTAATACTTGGCCATTTTTTTGGGGGGGGGGTACATTCCCCCTTTTCAAAAAAAAAAAAAATTATTGGGAGATAAATATTGGCAAGTCCGCCTCCGTGCCATTGCTGTGTGTGGCATCACTCTCTCATTGTGTGCCACTGAAAACACTGTGTAATACTTGTCCTTTTTTTTTTTTTTTTCTAAATTCTCCCTTTTCAAAAAAAAAAAAAATAGTGTGAGATAAATATTGTCAAGTCTGACTCCGTGCCATTGCTGTGTGTGGCATCTCTCTCTCATTGTGTGGCACCGAAAACACTGTGTAATACTTGTCCTTTTTTTTTTTTTTTTCTAAATTCTCCCTTTTCCCAAAAAAAAATTAGTGGGAGATAAATATTGTCAAGTCTGACTCCGTGCCATTGCTGTGTGTGGCATCTCTCTCTCATTGTGTGCCACTGAAAACACTGTGTAATAGTTGGCCTTTTTTTGGGGGGGGGGGTACATTCTCCCTTTTCAAAAAAAAAAAAAAATATTGGGAGATAAATATTGTCAAGTCTGCCTCCGTGCCATTGCTGTGTGTGGCATCTCTCTCTCATTGTGTGCCACTGAAAACACTGTGTAATACTTGTCCTTTTTTTTTTTTCTAAATTCTCCCTTTTCCAAAAAAAAAAATAGTGGGAGATAAATATTGTCAAGTCTGACTCCATGCCATTGCTGTGTGTGGCATCTCTCCCTCATTGTGTGGCACCGAAAACACTGTGTAATACTTGTCCTTTTTTTTTTTCTAAATTCTCCCTTTTCCCCAAAAAAAATTAGTGGGAGATAAATATTGTCAAGTCTGACTCCGTGCCATTGCTGTGTGTGGCATCTCTCTCTCATTGTGTGCCACTGAAAACACTGTGTAATACTTGTCCTTTTTTTTTTTCTAAATTCTCCCTTTTCCAAAAAAAAAATTAGTGGGAGATAAATATTGACAAGTCTGCCTCCGTGCCATTGCTGTGTGTGGCATCTCTCTCTCATTGTGTGGCACCGAAAACACTGTGTAATACTTGTCCTTTTTTTTTTTTTTTTCTAAATTCTCCCTTTTCCAAAAAAAAAATTAGTGGGAGATAAATATTGTCAAGTCTGACTCCGTGCCATTGCTGTGTGTGGCATCTCTCTCTCATTGTGTGCCACTGAAAACACTGTGTAATACTTGTCCTTTTTTTTTTTTTTTTCTAAATTCTCCCTTTTCCAAAAAAAAATTAGTGGGAGATAAATATTGGCAAGTCTGCCTCCGTGCCATTGCTGTGTGTGGCATCTCTCTCTCATTGTGTGGCACCGAAAACACTGTGTAATACTTGTCCTTTTTTTTTTTTTTTTTTTCTAAATTTTCCCTTTTCCCCAAAAAAAATTAGTGGGAGATAAATATTGTCAAGTCTGACTCCGTGCCATTGCTGTGTGTGGCATCTCTCTCTCATTGTGTGCAACTGAAAACACTGTGTAATACTTGTCCTTTTTTTTTTTTTTTTCTAAATTCTCCCTTTTCCAAAAAAAAAATTAGTGGGAGATAAATATTGTCAAGTCTGCCTCCGTGCCATTGCTGTGTGTGGCATCTCTCTCTCATTGTGTGCCACTGAAAACACTGTGTAATAGTTGGCCTTTTTTTGGGGGGGGACATTCTCCCTTTTCAAAAAAAAAAAAAAATATTGGGAGATAAATATTGTCAAGTCTGCCTCCGTGCCATTGCTGTGTGTGGCATCTCTCTCTCATTGTGTGGCACCGAAAACACTGTGTAATACTTGTCCTTTTTTTTTTTTTTTTTCTAAATTCTCCCTTTTCCAAAAAAAAAATTAGTGGGAGATAAATATTGTCAAGTCTGACTCCGTGCCATTGCTGTGTGTGGCATCTCTCTCTCATTGTGTGCAACTGAAAACACTGTGTAATACTTGTCCTTTTTTTTTTTTTTTTTCTAAATTCTCCCTTTTCCCAAAAAAAAATTAGTCGGAGATAAATATTGTCAAGTCTGACTCCGTGCCATTGCTGTGTGTGGCATCTCTCTCTCATTGTGTGGCACCGAAAACACTGTAATACTAGGCCTTTTTTTTTTGGGGTGGGTAAATTCTCCCAGAAAAAAAAAAATAGTGGGGGATTAAGATTGGCATTTCTGCTTGAGTGCTGGGCCTGTGTGTGCCATCTGTCTCAAATTATTGGGCCACAGAAAACCTAGTGTGTAACATTGGGCCTGATTTTACTTTCAGTGTCAGGCACCTATAAAGGTATATATAAATCCTACAGAAGTTTGAGTTCACCTTATAAGATGTTTTACAGTAACAAATAGTGTTACTTTGGTTACGTTTTGCAAGCAATGAGGAAGTCTAGTGGAAGAGGTCGTGGCCGTTGGCGGTCATTGTCAGCTGGTAATGATGGTAGTGGTGGTGGAGCATTAGGTGGTCGTGGTAAAAGCAGTACAGCACCTAAGTCTCGAGTTGTTGAGTCAGGTTCCTTGTCTGGCTACACAAGGCCTCGAACGCTCTCTTTTCTGGGAGTAGGAAAACCACTTTTGAAGCCGGAGCAGCAGGAACAAGTATTGGCTTTCATTGCTGACTCTGCCTCTAGCTCTTTCGCCTCCTCCTCGGAAAGTGCCAAATGTCAGAGCAGTGCATCGTCAGTGGATGCTCCCGGTCAGGGACAAGTCGCTTCCTTGTCTTCTTCACCCAGAACAAGAGAGAAGGATGCGTCAGGAGACACAACGGGTTACTCCATGGAGCTCTTTACACATACCGTTCCTGGGTTAGACAGTGAAACAGTTAACAGGCCATGTCCATTAGAAGTTGAATCGGACATGGAGTGCACAGATGCACAGCCACAGCCAGATTACTATGCTGTTCCTTTGACTCAGACCAGAACATTGCCCTCGCAGTGTACTGAGGCAGAATCAAACCCAGCGGAGACTATGGTGCCCCGTCACGGACGCTATACCACCGGCTTACACGGTGACACAGACGAAATCGCACACGACATAGAAGAGGAGGTCATAGATGACCCAGTTGTGGACCCCGATTGGCAGCCATTGGGGGAACAGGGTGCAGGCGGCAGTAGTTCTGAAGCGGAGGAGGAGGAGCCGCAGCAGGCATCAACATCACAACAGGTTCCATCTACCGGGCCCGTATCTGGCCAAAAACGCGTGGCAAAACCAAAACCAGTTGGAGGACAGCGTGGCCATCCGGTTAAAGAAGCTCAGTCTGCAATGCCTGAAAAGGTATCCGATAGTAGAAAGAGTGCAGTCTGGCATTTTTTTAAACAACATCCAAATGATCAGCGCAAAGTCATCTGTCAAAAATGTTCAACAACCTTAAGCAGAGGTCAGAATCTTAAAAGTCTAAATACAAGTTGCATGCATAGACATTTATCCACCATGCATTTGCAAGCCTGGACTAACTACCAAACGTCCCTAAAGGTTGCAGCACCCTCGGCCAATGAAGCTAGTCAGCAACGCTACATCCCTTCCCTCCCTGTAAGTCGACCATTTCCCACACCACCTGCAGTATCTGTGCAGCTTTCGTCGCCAGGCCAAAGCAGTCAGGGAATCACCAGGTTAGTAGTAGGAAACACTGCATGTAGGGCACCGGCAAGAATACCATCTCCAACCCTCTCTCAGTCACCCATGTCCACCGGCACCACCGCTAGTTCCACGATCTCCAGCTCTCCAGTCCAGCTCACCCTACATGAGACTCTTGTTAGGAAAAGGAAGTACTATTCCTCGCATCCGCGTACACAGGGTTTGAACGCCCACATTGCTAGACTAATCTCATTAGAGATGATGCCCTACCGGTTAGTTGAAAGCGAAGCTTTCAAAGCGCTGATGAACTACGCTGTACCATGCTACGAGCTACCCAGTTGGCACGTCTTTTCTAGAAAAACCATCCCAGCCCTCCAACAGCATGTTAAAGACCGCATCGTCCATGCACTCAGGCAGTCTGTGACTACAAAGGTGCACCTGACAACAGATGCATGGACCAGTAGGCATGGCCAGGGACGTTACGTCACACTGGGTGAATGTGGTGGATGCAGGGTCCACAGGGGACAGCAATATTGGGACAGTTTTGCCTAGTCCACGGTCAAGGAAAGAGTTGGCTGTAGGCGTTCGCCCCCCCTCCTCCTCTTCCTCCTCCTCATGCAGAAGCGAGAGCTCGTCCACACACCCCAGTAGCACATCCACTCCATCCGCAGCTGCCACTGTTGCACACCAGGTGTGCCATTATGGGACAGCTAGTGGCAAGCGTCAGCAGGCTGTATTGGCAATGAAGTGTTTGGGCGACAACAGACACACCGCGGAAGTTCTGTCCGAGTTCTTGCAGAATGAAACTCAGTCATGGCTGGGCACTGTACATCTTGAGGCAGGCAAGGTTGTGAGTGCTAACGGAAGGAATTTCATGGCTGCCATAGCCCTTTCCCAACTGAAACACATTCCTTGCCTGGCTCACACCTTAAACCTGGTGGTGCAGTGCTTCCTGAAAAGTTATCCGGGGTTACCCGACCTGCTCCTCAAAGTGCGCAGACTTTGCTCACATATCCGCCGTTCGCCCGTACACTCCAGCCGTATGCAGAACTATCAGCGGTCTTTGAACCTTCCCCAGCATCGCCTAATCATCGACATTTCAACAAGGTGGAACTCCACACTGCACATGCTTCAGAGACTGTGCGAACAGAGGCGTGCTGTTATGTTTTTGTGGGAGGATACACATACACGGGCAGGCAGTTGGATGGCAGACATGGAGTTGTCAGGTGTGCAGTGGTCGAAGCTACAAGACCTGTGTCAAGTCCTTCAGTGTTTTGAGGAATGCACACGGCTGGTTAGTGCAGACAACGCAATAATAAGCATGAGCATCCCCCTAATGCGTCTGCTGATGCAAAGTTTGACGCACATAAAGGAGCAGGCGTCTGCAGCCGAGGAAGAGGAAATCCTTGATGACAGTCAGCCATTGTCTGGTCAGGGCCGTGTAGAGGACGCGGTAGCGGGCGAAGAGGAGGAGGAGGACGAGGAGGATGATGGGGATGAGTACTTTTTTAACGAGGAAGCTTCTCCTGGGCCAACAGATATTAGTGGCGTTGCAAGGCCGGGTTCTGTTTTTTTAAGGGAGACAAGTGACGTAGATTTGCCTGTAACTGCCCCTCAAACCAGCACAACCGCAGATTTGCCAACAGGAACTTTGGCCCACATGGCGGATTATGCCTTACGTATCCTCAAAAAGGACCCACGCATTACTAAAATGACGAGCGATGACGATTACTGGTTGGCCTGCATCCTTGACCCTCGCTATAAAGGCAAATTGCAAAATATTATGCCACATGAGAACCTCGAACAAATCTTAGCAACCAAACAAGCTACTCTTGTAGACCGTTTGATTCAGGCATTCCCAGCACACAGCGCCGGTGATGGTTCTCACACAAGCTGCAGGGGGCTACATGGCAGAGGTGTTAGGGGTGCACAGATCAGAAGTGGCGTTGGACAGAGGGGTTTTCTGACCAGGTTGTGGAGTGATTTCGCAATGACCGCAGACAGGACAGGTACTGCAGCATCTATTCAAAGTGACAGGAGACAACATTTGTCCAGTATGGTTACTAACTATTTTTCTTCCCTTATCGATGTTCTCCCTCAACCGTCATTCCCATTTGATTACTGGGCATCAAAATTAGACATCTGGCCTGAATTGGCAGAATATGCGTTGCAGGAGCTTGCTTGCCCAGCAGCTAGTGTGCTATCAGAAAGAGTATTCAGTGCTGCTGGTTCAATATTAACTGAAAAAAGGACTCGTCTGGCTACCCAAAATGTGGATGATCTCACCTTCATTAAAATGAACCACTCCTGGATTTCAAATTATTTTGCCCCACCTTTCCCGGCTGACACCTAGCTTTCCTATAAAAAGGTCTTGCTTGTGGACTGGTCTTACTGAGTGTTCCAATCTGTTAATTTGCAGCAGCTGTTTGTCCAGCATACGACATGTTTACACCTCCCCCAATGGGAAAAATCCCCCCACGGGGCCGTTGTCTCGCCACTTGGCGCAAGCACCCGTTACAGTGCTGATTGTCTGAAGAGGCGGGTGTGCCCGCTTTTGGTCGACGGCATTGCCACTGGGTCCCTCATAGTACAATGTAGTGTCTCTGGCGGTGGTGGTGCGCACCCAACGTCAGACACACCGTTGTAACATGAGGGGCCCTGGGGCGGTACCGCCGGCCACAGGAGAGTTCCCCCCCAGCTCAAACTGTGCTGTACCACGTGCAAAATTATCTCGCACAGCTCCACCAATGTTTAGTCTATGCACTGACATCATTCAATGCCTGGCACTGACAAACAATACCAATTTGTTTGCATCTATGATGCTAGTTAAAGTAGTCTGGGTCAGTGTCCTATATTGACACCAGTAAATACTAATTTACTGCCAAATTACTTTGTCATAAACTCTGCAGATGAGCCCACCCCTGTACCTAAGCATGCCACCCTTTTTTTACTTATAGTTGTTTTGCGAGACATTAACATCTATTTATTTTTTTGGAGTACTAACTGTGTCAGACACTCCTTGCAATACTCCTCCACTGACCACAATGCTGCCTGCCTGTGTATCCATGTAACCGATGTAAAACTGCCATGAGCCTATTGTTGGTTATTTTAGGCCTTTGATAGCCTGTCTGCCGTCCCTATTTGCATTACTCCTCCACTGACCACAATGCTGCCTGCCTGTGTATCCATGTAACCGATTTCAAACTGCCATGACTGCCTACTGTTTGTTATGTTAGGCCTTTGTGAGCCTGTCTGCGGCCCCTACTTGCAATACTCCTCCACTGACCACAATGCTGCCTGGAGTGCCTGCCTGTGTATCCATGTAACCGATGTAAAACTGCCATGACTGCCTACTGTTTGTTATGTTAGGCCTTTGTGAGCCTGTCTGCGGCCCCTACTTGCAATACTCCTCCACTGACCACAATGCTGCCTGGAGTGCCTGCCTGTGTATCCATGTAACCGATGTAAAACTGCCATGACTGCCTACTGTTTGTTATTTTAGGCCTTTGTCAGCCTGTCTGCGGCCCCTACTTGCAATACTCCTCCACTGACCACAATGCTGCCTGGAGTGCCTGCCTGTGTATCCATGCAACCGATGTAAAACTGCCATGACTGCCTACTGTTTGTTATGTTAGGCCTTTGTGAGCCTGTCTGCGGCCCCTACTTGCAATACTCCTCCACTGACCACAATGCTGCCTGGAGTGCCTGCCTGTGTATCCATGTAACCGATGTAAAACTGCCATGACTGCCTACTGTTTTGTTATGTTAGGCCTTTGTGAGCCTGTCTGCGGCCCCTACTTGCAATACTCCTCCACTGACCACAATGCTGCCTGGAGTGCCTGCCTGTGTATCCATGTAACCGATGTAAAACTGCCATGACTGCCTACTGTTTGTTATTTTAGGCCTTTGTGAGCCTGTCTGCGGCCCCCACTTGCAATACTCCTCCACTGACCACAATGCTGCCTGCCTGTGTATCCATGTAACTGATATAAAACTGCCATGAGCCTATTGTTTGTTATTTTAGGCCTTTGATAGCCTGTCTGCCGTCCCTACTTGCATTACTCCTCCACTGACCACAATGCTGCCTGCCTGTGTATCCATGTAACCGATCTAAAAGTGCCATGAGCCTATTGTTTGTTATTTTAGGCCTTTGTGAGCCTGTCTGCGGCCCCTACTTGCAATACTCCTCCACTGACCACACCAATGCTGCCCGTGTACCCCTGGAACCTATTTAAAAGTTCATAGAGCCTAGTTATATATTTTATTTACTATTAATAAGGCCATGATGGACTACGCTGTACTACGCTACAAGCTAACCAGTCGACACTTCTTTTGCGAGAAAAGCCATCCCAACCCTCCACCAGCATGTAGAAGACCGCATTGTCCATGCACTCTGGCAATCTGTGAGTACAAAGGTGCACCTGACAACAGACGCATGGACCTGTAGGCATGGCCACGGAAGATTACGTGTCCATTACGGCACAATGGGTTAATGTGTTGGATGCATGGTCCACAGGGGACAGCCTACTAAGTCTGTCTGCAGTCCCTAATTCAAATTGTCCTCCACTGTCTAAATCGAAGATTCCACCTTCTGGCTTTCGGCCTATAGTATCAGAAATTAAACTGCATTTGGCCTTCAACTTTGGTTATGTCCTACTAACGGTGTCTGCCCCTGCCTGGTGTTTGTCCTCAACTGAATAAAGCTGAGCTTCATCCTTCTGGCTCATTAAGTGCTGTGTTTTTAAAAATTGGTGGTTAGGGCCTACTAACGGTGTCTGCCCCTCCCTGGTGTTTTTCCTCAACTGAATAAAGCTGAGCTTCAACCTTCTGGCTTTCGGCCTATAGTATCAGATATTAAACTGCATTTGGCCTTCAACTTTGGTTACGGCCTACTAACGGTGTCTGCCCCTGCCTGGTGTTTGTCCTCAACTGAATAAAGCTGAGCTTCATCCTTCTGGCTCTCATTAAGTGCTGTGTTTTTAAAAATTGGTGGTTAGGGCCTACTAACGGTGTCTGCCCCTCCCTGGTGTTTTTCCTCAACTGAATAAAGCTGAGCTTCAACCTTCTGGCTTTCGGCCTATAGTATCAGATATTAAACTGCATTTGGCCTTCAACTTTGGTTACGGCCTACTAACGGTGTCTGCCCCTGCCTGGTGTTTGTCCTCAACTGAATAAAGCTGAGCTTCAACCTTCTGGCTCTCATTAAGTGCTATGTTTTCAAAAATTGGTGGTTAGGGCCTACTAATGGTGTCTGCCCCTCCCTGGTGTTTTTCCTCAACAGAATAAAGCTGAGCTTCAACCTTCTGGCTTTCGGCCTATAGTATCAGATATTAAACTGCATTTGGCCTTCAACTTTGGTTACGGCCTACTAACGGTGTCTGCCCCTCCCTGGTGTTTGCTCTCAACTGAATAAAGCTGAGCTTCAACCTTCTGGCTTTGGGCCTATAGTATCAGATATTAAACTGCATTTGGCCTACTAGTGTGGTGGGGTCCTTAAAACAGTGTCTGCTGCTCCTGGGTTTGCTAATCCACTGAACAAAGCAATGCCGCCTGTTTAGTCCTGTCCTGTTACCAATTTTGAACTGCATTTAGCCTACTTTATTCTTTGGCCCTATATCTGTTTCCTCCTCATCCTGCCCATTGCCCAGCTACTGCTAGATGAGTCTGCTGGTACATTGACCTAGACCACTACATTCCCCTTGCACTCTACACAGCCAGAATCTGACCCTGCTGAAAGTAAGGTTCCCCTTCCCGCATGTTATACCACCTTACACAGGGACAAAGAGGAAGGTGCAGATGAAAGTGCAGGTTCCTTCATCAGGTGGGGGGGGCATACTCGTTGGCGACGTCACTGGCGCAGGGCCCCTCAGAGTACGCAAAAGTGTCGCTGCTGGTGGGAGGCGCCCTCGCCGTGCAAACACACCGCTGTACTTTGAGGGGCCCTGTGCCAGTGCCAATGCGAACAAGTGTGCCCCCCTGCTTGCTCAGGATCACAGCACTTGCAACGTTGAAATACTTACCTCTCCCTGCTCCACCACCGTGACGTAGTCCACGTTTCCTGGGCCCACTAAAGCCTTGAACCAGCCCTACCCCCCACAACTTTTGCCAAATGACCCCCAATTTCCTATGCCCAACTATTATTATAAAGTTAATTAAGATTGACAAGCTTCAGAAACAAGAATGGATGTTTTTGGCATTAAAATGGGCACTGTAGGTGTTTTCCTGGCCTCCACTCACTGCCGACTATGCTTCCCCATTTACTTGCATTGGGTTTCGTGTTTCGGTCGATCCCCGACTTTTAGCGATAATCGGCCGACTGCACTCGACTCGACTCTGGACAAAGTC
This sequence comes from Ranitomeya variabilis, assembly GCF_051348905.1. Lineage (NCBI taxonomy): Eukaryota > Metazoa > Chordata > Amphibia > Anura > Dendrobatidae > Ranitomeya > Ranitomeya variabilis. The sequence continues at coordinate 484,353,680 of NC_135233.1, read as the reverse complement.
GGGTTTCACAAAACCCGACTCGATCTTAAAAAAATGAAAGTCGCTCAACCCTACCTGTAACCTATTTAAAACTGCATAGAGCCTACTTTTTTATTTTAGGCCTAGTAAGTCTGCGCCACTCCTTCCAATTGTCCTCCGCTGACCACACCAATGCTGCCTGTGTACCCCTGTAACCTATTTTAAACTGCATAGAGCCAACTTTTTTATTTTAGGCCTAGTAAGTCTGTCTGCGGTCCCTCCTTGCAATCGTCCTCCGCTGATCAAACCAATGCTGCCTGTGTACCCCTGTAACCTATTTTAAACTGCATAGAGCCAACTTTTTTATTTTAGGCCTAGTAAGTCTGTCTGCGGTCCCTCCTTGCAATCGTCCTCCGCTGACCAAACCAATGCTGCCTGCGTACCCCTGTAACCTATTTAAAACTGCATAGAGCCTACTTTTTTATTTTAGGCCTAGTAAATCTGCGCCACTCCTTCCAATTGTCCTCCGCTGACCACACCAATGCTGCCTGTGTACCCCTGTAACCTTTTTTAAACTGCATTGAGCCAACTTTTTTGGTTAAGGCCTACTACCTGTTTCTGTCTGCACCACTCAATACAGCTGTCCTCCTCTGAAAAAAGCTGAGCTTCAAATGTCAGGTTTTCAGCCTATAGGAATTTGAAAACTGCATTGGGGCTACTAGTTTGGTTGGGCCTACTAACGGTGTCTGCCGCTCCTTGGTGTTCTCCTGGTTTTTTATCCTGAGCTTCTATCTTCAGGCTTTCGGCCTGTATTTAGAATATTAAACTGCATTTGGCCTACTAGATTGGTTGGGCCCTACTAACGGTGTCTGCCGCTCCTTGGTGTTGTCCTCCAAGGAAAAAAGCTGATCTTCAATCTTCAGGCTTTCGGCCTATATCAGATATTGAACTGCATTTGGCCTACTAGTTTGGTTGGGCCCTACTAACGGTGTCTGCCGCTCCTTGGTGTTCTCCTCCACTGAACAAAGCTGAGCTTCAATCTTCAGGCTTTCGGCCTATATTTACAAATTTTAAACTGCATTTGGCCTACTAGATTGGTTGGGCCCTACTAACGGTGTCTGACGCTCCTTGGTGTTCTCCTCCACTGAACAAAGCTGAGCTTCAATCTTCAGGCTTTTGGCCTATATTTTTAATATGAAACTGCATTTGGCCTACTAGTTTGGTTGAGCCCTACTAACGGTGTCAGCCGCTCCTTGGTGTTGTCCTCCACTGAACAAAGCTGAGCTTTAATCTTCAGGCTTTCGGCTTATATTTTTAATATGAAACTGCATTTGGCCTACTAGTTTGGTTGGGCCCTACTAACGGTGTCTGCCGCTCCTTGGTGTTGTCCTCCAAGGAAAAAAGCTGAGCTTCAATCTTCAGGCTTTCGGCCTACATCAGATATTATACTGCATTGGCCTACTAGTTTAGTTGGGCCCTACTAACGGTGTCTGCCGCTCCTTGGTGTTCTCCTCCACTGAACAAAGCTGAGCTTCAATCTTCAGGCTTTCGGCTTATATTTTTAATATGAAACTGCATTTGGCGTACTAGTTTGGTTAGGCCCTACTAACGGTGTCTGCCGCTCCTTGGTGTTGTCCTCCAAGGAAAAAATCTGAGCATCAATCTTCAGGCTTTCGGCCTATATCAGATATTAAACTGCATTTGGCCTACTAGTTTGGTTGGGCCCTACTAACGGTGTCTGCCGCTCCTTGGTGTTCTCCTCCACTGAACAAAGCTGAGCTTCAATCTTCAGGCTTTCGGCCTATATTTACCAATTTTAAACTGCATTTGGCCTACTAGTTTGGTTGGGCCCTACTAACGGTGTCTGCCGCTGCTTGGTGTTGTCCTCCACGGAAAAAGCTGAGTTTTAATCTTCAGGCTTTCGGCCTATATTTTTAATATGAAACTGCATTTGGCCTACTAGTTTGGTTGAGCCCTACTAACGGTGTCAGCCGCTCCTTGGTGTTGTCCTCCACTGAACAAAGCTGAGCTTTAATCTTCAGGCTTTCGGCTTATATTTTTAATATGAAACTGCATTTGGCCTACTAGTTTGGTTGGGCCCTACTAACGGTGTCTGCCGCTCCTTGGTGTTGTCCTCCAAGGAAAAAAGCTGAGCTTCAATCTTCAGGCTTTCGGCCTACATCAGATATTATACTGCATTGGCCTACTAGTTTAGTTGGGCCCTACTAACGGTGTCTGCTGCTCCTTGGTGTTCTCCTCCACTGAACAAAGCTGAGCTTCAATCTTCAGGCTTTCGGCTTATATTTTTAATATGAAACTGCATTTGGCGTACTAGTTTGGTTAGGCCCTACTAACGGTGTCTGCCGCTCCTTGGTGTTGTCCTCCAAGGAAAAAATCTGAGCATCAATCTTCAGGCTTTCGGCCTATATCAGATATTAAACTGCATTTGGCCTACTAGTTTGGTTGGGCCCTACTAACGGTGTCTGCCGCTCCTTGGTGTTCTCCTCCACTGAACAAAGCTGAGCTTCAATCTTCAGGCTTTTGGCCTATATTTACCAATTTTAAACTGCATTTGGCCTACTAGTTTGGTTGGGCCCTACTAACGGTGTCTGCCGCTGCTTGGTGTTGTCCTCCACGGAAAAAGCTGAGCTTTAATCTTCAGGCTTTCGGCCTATATTTTTAATATGAAACTGCATTTGGCCTACTAGTTTGGTTGGGCCCTACTAACGGTGTCTGCCGCTCCTTGGTGTTGTCCTCCAAGGAAAAAAGCTGATCTTCAATCTTCAGGCTTTCGGCCTATATCAGATATTGAACTGCATTTGGCCTACTAGTTTGGTTGGGCCCTACTAACGGTGTCTGCCGCTCCTTGGTGTTCTCCTCCACTGAACAAAGCTGAGCTTCAATCTTCAGGCTTTCGGCCTATATTTACAAATTTTAAACTGCATTTGGACTACTAGATTGGTTGGGCCCTACTAACGGTGTCTGCCGCTCCTTGGTGTTCTCCTCCACTGAACAAAGCTGAGCTTTAATCTTCAGGCTTTCGGCTTATATTTTTAATATGAAACTGCATTTGGCCTACTAGTTTGGTTGGGCCCTGCTAATGGTGTCTGCCGCTGCTTGGTGTTGTCCTCCACGGAAAAAAGCTGAGCTTCAATCTTCAGGCTTTCGGCCTACATCAGATATTATACTGCATTGGCCTACTAGTTTGGTTGGGCCCTACTAACGGTGTCTGCCGCTCCTTGGTGTTCTCCTCCACTGAACAAAGCTGAGCTTCAATCTTCAGGCTTTCGGCTTATATTTTTAATATGAAACTGCATTTGGCGTACTAGTTTGGTTAGGCCCTACTAACGGTTTCTGCCGCTCCTTGGTGTTGTCCTCCATGGAAAAAAGCTGAGCATCAATCTTCAGGCTTTCGGCCTATATCAGATGTTAAACTGCATTTGGCCTTCTAAATTGGTTGGGCCCTACTAACGGTGTCTGCCACTCCTTGGTGTTCTCCTCCACTGAACAAAGCTGAGCTTCAATCTTCAGGCTTTCGGCCTATATGTACCAATTTTAAACTGCATTTGGCCTACTAGTTTGGTTGGGCCCTACTAACGGTGTCTGCCGCTCCTTGGTGTTGTCCTCCACTGAACAAAGCTGAGCTTCAATCTTCAGGCTTTCGGCCTATGTTTACAAATTTTAAACTGCATTTGGCCTACTAGGTTGGTTGGGCCCTACTAACGGTGTCTGCCGCTCCTTGGTGTTCTCCTCCACTGAACAAAGCTGAGCTTCAATCTTCAGGCTTTCGGCTTATATTTTTAATATGAAACTACATTTGGCCTACTAGTTTGGTTGGGCCCTTCTAACGGTGTCTGCCACTCCTTGTTGTTGTCCTCCAAGGAAAAAAGCTGAGCTTCAATCTTCAGGCTTTCGGCCTATATCAGATATTAAACTGCATTTGGCCTACTAGTTTGGTTGGGCCCTACTAACGGTGTCTGCTGCTCCTTGGTGTTCTCCTCCACTGAACAAAGCTGAGCTTCAATCTTCAGGCTTTCGGCCTATATTTACAAATTTTAAACTGCATTTGGCCTACTAGTTTGGTTGGGTACTACTAATGGTGTCTGCCGCTGCTTGGTGTTGTCCTCCACGGAAAAAAGCTGAGCTTCAATCTTCAGGCTTTCAGCCTATATTTTTAACCCTCCGTCACATACAACTGATCTGACAGGCGCTTCTCTTTTACTTTCATTTCTCCTTCCTCACCAGATTGTGAGGAAAGCCCCTCCCTCCAGGTAGTCTCCTGTCTCTTGAAGGTCTGTGAAACCTGATATCACAGTTGGATTTCAGAGCTTCAGGGGAGAGGATATAGCTGCACAGATCTCTCAGGCTCATTGTATGTGAATACGTCACATTCAGTAAGGTTGGTATTTTATGTTTTTATTCATCACAATAGTTTATTTAGCTTGTTTTATGAATGTATAGCACAAAATGTGAGGATATTTCATAGAAATAAGGGAGATTTTATAAAAGAGAGTGTGCTGCTCAGGCATATACAGTAGTTCCCTAACATATTCCTTCTCTTGCTTCAGATTATCTGCTGAAATGGAGAGGAAAATGTACAATTTATCCAAACAACTTGATGTTGAGGAAGTAACAAACATGCTGTTAGATGATAGAGACCTCACACTGAATGAGGATTTAGGAGAGGAAAGTGAGATTGATTCTCATGATGAGGTGGAAGAATGTGTCCTGGATTCTGAAACAGAGCAAGATGGTGACAGTGGTGAGGATGAAGAAGTTGGATCATATTATATTGGAAAAGATAAAAATACTAAATGGAACAAGAAGCCATTCCAGAAAAAACGTAGGGAACCTTTAAACATTATTACTCACCTTCCTGCAGTAATAGGAACTGCACGTAATGCAAAAACTGCAGTTGAATGCTGGAACAGTATATTTACAGATGACATTCTGGACTCTATTGTCACATATACCAACCAATATATAGACATTATAAAGGACAAGTACATCTGCAACAGAACCATCAAGCCCACAGATGAAATAGAACTGTGTGCTTTTTTTGGATTACTGTACCTTGCAGGAGCTTATAGCGCAAATAGACAAAGTTTGGAGGAACTTTGGGGTAAAGATGGGAATGGAGTTGAAAAATTTAGCCTTGTTATGTCCATAAACAGATTCAAGATTCTAATTCGTTGCCTTCAGTTTGATGACAGAACTACCCGAACCAAACGCAAAACACATGACCGACTTGCTCCAATTCGTGATATATTTCAAAGATTTGTTGTAAACTGTAAACAAAGTTATTACCCTGGAGAGAATCTCACTATTGACGAAATGCTCCCTGGTTTTCGTGGTAGATGTGCCTTTCGTCAATATATTCCATCAAAGCCAAACAAATATGGAATAAAAATTTATGCCCTTGTTGATGCCAGTAAGACCTACACTTACAACCTGGAAGTTTATGCAGGAAAACAACCAGAAGGTCCTTACTGTGTGAGCAACAAACCCATTGATGTTGTAAAAAGACTGGCTGAACCCTTATTTGGATCGGGTCGCAATATTACAGCTGACAATTGGTTTACAAGTTGTGATCTGATTGATTATCTGAAAATTCAGAAGCTGTCATATGTGGGAACTGTAAGAAAAAACAAAAGGGAATTGCCGCCACAGTTTGTAAGTGTGAAAGAGAGACAACAGTACAGCAGTATGTTTGCATTCCATAATGGAAAGGCTTTAGTTTCCTATGTACCACATGCCAAAAAAATCGTACTTCTTCTATCAACACTTCATGATGATGCTGCCATCGATCCTGGGACTGGGGCAGAAAAAAAACCGGAGATAATTACATTTTACAATGCCACCAAAGGGGGTGTGGATACAGCAGATCAGATGTGCTCCACTTTCAACGTCAGCAGAAACATCAAACGCTGGCCAATGGTCATATTTTTTGCTATGTTGAATTTGGGTGGTATAAATTCACAAGTGATTTATCTTGAAAACAAGCTTGAACCACTCCGTAGACGATTGTATCTGAAAAAATTGGCCCATGAACTAGTACTTGGAGAGCTACGCAGGAGAAGCGTGAAAACAATCGGTATCCCCTCTCGCCTTCAAGTTCAGCTCAAAAGGTTCCGCCCAGAAGATGATGGTGAAAAGTCACCATCTGCACCACCTCACAAAAGAAGGAGATGCACCACCTGCCAAACGGAAAGCGGAACCAGAAGGCTTTCAAATTATGAATGTCTCAAATGTCATAAAGCAATTTGCCTGACACATGCAAAAATGGTGTGTAATTCTTGCTATTTGCTCTGCAAGTGTGACTTTTCTGGGGAAACCTCAGCATCTACTTCTGATTGAATATGTTTTTAATAGTACTTAAGGTACCTTAAAATTAAGTTTGTGTTCAAAAATTTTCTTTGTACATTTTTTTGAGAGAGTCGAACTGGGGACTATTTGGCGGGAGTTTTGAAAAGTTTGTATTTCATAGTTATTAGTTTTATGTTAAGTAAATGGTTTTTTTTGCAACTGATTATGTGTAGTCTCTTTTATTACATCCCTATGAAGGTCACTGATCACTTTTAGAGCACTGAAATTGCAAACATTAGATATTATAGGTATTTTTCCAGCAGGCGCCTGACAGGCACATTGTATGTGAACTCGTTAGTCCGAATATTGTATGTGACGGAGGGTTAATATGAAACTGCATTTGGCCTACTAGTTTGGTTGGGCCCTACTAACGGTGTCTGCCGCTCCTTGGTGTTGTCCTCCACTGAACAAAGCTGAGCTTCAATCTTCAGGCTTTCAGCCTATATCAGATATTAAAATGCATTTGGCCTACTAGTTTGGTTGGGGCCTACTAACGGTGTCTGCCGCTACTTGGTGTTGTCCTTCAAGGAAAAAAGCTGAGCTTCAATCTTCAGGCTTTCGGCCTATATTTTTACTATGAAACTGCATTTGGCCTAGTAGTTTGGTTGGGCCCTACTAACGGTGTCTGCCGCTCCGTGGTGTTGTCCTCCAAGGAAAAAAGCTGAGCTTCAATCTTCATGCTTTCGGCCTCTATCAGATATTAAACTGCATTTGGCCTTCTTGTTTGGTTGTGCCTACTAATGGTGTCTGCTGCTGCTTGGTGTTGTCCTCCACGGAAAAAAGCTGAGCTTCAATCTTCAGGCTTTCGGCCTATATTTTTAATATGAAATTGCATTTGGCCTACTAGTTTGGTTGGGCCCTACTAACGGTGTCTGCCGCTGCTTGCTTTTCTCTTCCACTGAACAAAGCTGAGCTTCAATTTTCAGGCTTTCAGCCTATATCAGATATTAAACTGCATTTGGCCAACTAGTTTGGTTGGGCCCTACTAACGGTGTCTGCCGCTCTTTGGTGTTCTCCTCCACTGAACAAAGCAGTGCCGCCTGTTTACTCCTGTTACCAAATTTGAACTTTATTTGGCCCACTTTATTATTTGGGCATACTAACTGTGTCTGCCTCTCATTACAGTTGTCCTCCACTGAACAAAGCAATGCCGCCTGATTAGTCCTGTTACCAATTTTGAACTGCATTTAGCCCACTTTATTATTTGGGCCTATATCTGTGTTTTCTCCTCATCCTGCCCATTGCCCAGCCAGTGCTACATGAGACTGCTGGTACATTGACCCACACTACTACATTCCCCTTGCACTCTACACAGCCAGAATCTGACCCTGCTGAAAGTCAGGTTCCCCTTCCCGCATACTATACCACCTTACACGGGGACAAAGAGGAAGGCGCAGATGAAAGTGCAGGTTCCTTCATCAGGTGGGGAGGGCATACTCGTTGGCAACGTCACTGTCACAGGGCCCATCATAGTACGCAAAAGTGTCTCTGCCGGTGGGAGGCGCCCCCGCCGTCAAACACAACGCCGTACTTTGAGGGGCCCTGTGCCAGTGCCAATGCAAATGAGTGGGCCCCCCCTGCTTGCTCAGGATCACAGCACTTGCAAAGTTGAAATACTGACCTCTCCCTGCTCCACCGCCGTGACGTAGTCTGCGTTTCCTGGGCCCACAAAAAAATTGAGCCAGCCCTACCCCCCCCACAACTTTAGCCAAATGACCCCCAATTTTCAATGCCTAACTATTATTATAAGGTAAATTAAGATTCACAAGCTTAAGTGACACAAATTGATGTTTTTGACATTAAAATGGGCACTGTAGGTGTTTTCCTGTCCTCCACTCACTGCCGACTTTGCTTCCCCATTGACTTACATTGGGTTTCATGTTTCGGTCGATCCCCGACTTTGAGCGATAATCGGCCGATTTCACTTGACTCGACTTTTGACAAAGTCGGGTTTCGCGAAACCCGACTCGATCCTAAAAAAGTAAAAGTCGCTCAACCCTAGTTACAAGTTGTAATTAGAGATGAATGAATATATTCAGAAAATGATCTCCAAACATAAATCCGGCACAAATATGGCATACTCGGATCCGGCGACCATTTTCAGAACATATTCGCTCATCTGTACTTACCAGACACATAACATGAGAAGTAACTGAACTTTCAAGACTTTGGGTGCAGAAGATACCTTCAGCAAAATTCTACAGAAAATAAAATTTTTGTGTACCCAGTCTAAACCTACTTATCCACCATAAGTAACAGATGTGTTTTTGAATTTGCAGATTTACTGCAGTATTTCTGAACCAATTAGCTAACTTAGGCGACTAGCGTTTTTTCATTGCTTTCCTAAGTATGTTTTATTACGTTTTTTAATCTATTTTTTTCAGCTGCAGTTTTCATCTCTTTTTTCTATGTTATATTTTAAATAAAGCTGCTTTGTTTTGGATGCTTCCTGTTGTTAGCTTTCATAAAACTTTATTGATAAAGTCACGTGTGGATTACATGCATTTTTAGTGCATCTCTGTTTATGGAAATGTAATAAAAATACATCTGTGCTTTTTCACTTGCAGATTTTTCCCATCTCATTCAAGTGTATGGGAAAAATGCACAACCAAAATGCATGTTTACATCAAGCAAGAGAAAACGATGTTGTCAATTTGAAAATCATACCGCAGGTCATTTTACCTGCTTACCATTTCTTACCGTTATCAATAATCTGCAATCTTTAACTATATTTGGTTTAAAGGGTTTTTTTTATTGAGATATACAATGAGTGATTTAAAGTTAGTTTGAGGTCTAATGTTCCTAGTTGTATTAGGAATCTGTATCACATGATCCCATATTGATTACTGAAATTTGAGGCAACTAGGACTCCAAGATACATAATGTGTGATTCATTAAGACCAATGTTGTTCACGTCAGTCTTAATGAAGGGGTGTGCCGGAGTAAGATGCACCTAATTCATTTAAGTGGTTGCCTAGGACTTTAACATTAATAGCCTATCTTTAAGGATAGGTAATCAGTGTCTGATCGGTGGGGGTTTGACACCCAACACCATCGCCGATCAGCTGTTCCCTGTGCCAGCAGCCATTGGAACTGTTCAGTAATGGAGCTTCCTTCCACCCCCTATTGATTTGAATAGGGCACGGATATGCAATCTGATCGGCTGGGATGCCACGTTTCGCACCCCTGCCGGTCAGATATTGATGACCTATCCTGAGGTGAATGTTAAAGACCCGGAAAACCCGAAGGGATCTAAAGGGATGCCAAAGTGTAGAGGTATCATCATTAGTCTCATTTGCACATGGAAGCAACAGAAGCAATGGAATAAAAGGCAAAGGAAGAAGATGCAGAGTAGATATTAGAAAAAAATTTTTGACAGTGAGGGTGATCAATGAGTGGAACAGGCTGCCACGAGAGGTGGTGAGTTCTCCTTTAATGAAAGTCTTCAAACAGAGGTTGGATGGACATCTGGTTGAGACGGTTTGGTTTAGTGAATTCTGCATTGAGCTGGGGGTTGGACACGATGACTCAGAAGGTCCCTTCCAACTCTAACATTCTATGATTCTATGAACCCCTTTAAGAGGGGCATGCCACCGAATGCGCCTCTATTCAGGGACTTGAGTGCATTTCTTGCCTAAGATACACTACTAAAGTGGTGCAGATTTTAATTAAATAGATGGGTGTGATTAGCCACACCTTGTCCCATCGATGCTCCACCCATTTTTGAAGAGTTGGTTTGAACTAGTGTGAAAACATTAATAAAATTCACAAAGTTTTGTGAGTTGCACACAAATTATGCAACAATTGAAGGTGTTTTTCACCTGGAAATTGGGATTGACACCTTCATGAATTGGGCCCATGGTCCTTTCTGGCGAACATACTGTATACACTAACATTACTGAATACATTGGAGCTACGAGTTCGCCTTACTGTATTTGGTTGCCATGCTTCGCTTCCAGCATTTTGAAACAAATTGGGAAATGATGCCCTCAGCAACACAGAGTCACTGCCCATAGAGATGCTGTTGACTATATTACTATTTTAGGTCACCAGACTGAATCTCTGGAGATCATATGCTGTCTTGTGATAACAGTGACATTGCATTACCTCAGTGGAAAATCTTTCACATTTCGTGAAGAGTATGCCTGTTATTGGAAAGTGGCTCTTTGATTTGTCATGGGTGGTTTACAACAGTATAAAGTATTAGTGGGAAATTAAAAAGTAATATGTCATCTAAAATGGACCTATCAGCAAGATTGCCCGATGATGTGAATATAACCAGATGTTTTACTTATCAATCAATTGTATAATTCCTTAGCTGAGTATAGGCTGTAACAGGAAGTCCTAATCTGTCAATCACCAAAAATTTTGATCCACAGGAAAATCACTAAAGTTGTGACACCTTTCACTACTGTATTATGTATTACCCCACTGCCCCCCCAATTGACTTCATCCAAGCACAACACAGTTCCTCAACCTGATATATCTAGAGTTGCCATTTGGTTAATTATATTTTTGATACAGTCGGTATTTATAACTTTAAAATGAGTCTGTCGGCCCACATAAACTGAGCTCGTATCATTATAGGAGAATTGTGGGTCACAGGGGCCCAGAAAGAAACGACTACTACGTCCGTTTTCACACAATATACAAATATAATCTTTATTCAAATATAAATCCTAAAAATATACAACATCATAACAGGAACAGGTGAGGTACGGTCCCACATGGTGTATGAAGACACCGCATAACCATAAAAACACTATAAGGACGCCCGGAGCCCGAAGCACATACACCCATATATATCATAGCCAGTGAAGGGTAAATATGTAGTATAATCCAATCCACAAAGGGATATCACAGTAAAACATATCCACCCATATAGTATATATTAGCACAGATATCACCCCTGTACTAGGTCCCAAGAACAGGGACGCCAATCATGTAATAGTAATAATTACCTCTTCAACAAGGGGCCGGGTGAAGTGGTCACAGGCACCATGCGTCCTCCCCAACGCACGTTTCGGCTAAAAAAACGCCTTCCTCAGGGGGAATGTAGGGAGAGGAAAAGAGCGCTGTTTTATATATCACCTAACTGGAAATGACCAGGAGTGAACCGGAAGTAATTACGCTAGGTTGTTACCATGGCAATTTGCCATGGACGTACTCCGTGCATTATGCATAATCATGCATCAACCATACGACAGGCACATTGCACAGCGCCGACCGCTGGATAAACACAGGGCCCTGTGAAGTCCAGCGTCGGACATGTAGCAGTGCCGGCCGGCATCGCAGAGAGGGTTGCGCGCATGCGCAGTATGCATAAAAGCACCGTTGCGGCCATCTTGGTAAGGGGAAAAGGGAACACACAGGTACATAAGAAAAATAGAAAAAATAGAAACAATAAGTATACTAGAAACAAGTGGACACACCCTGGCAAGTAAATACAATAAAACATAGAGATAAATATTGCTATAGCCGCCATAATCTACACATGAAGACACTCGCCGCCACCAGGCTCCCATAAGAAAGCACGGAAACAGGGTCAAAGGAGGGTGCACATATCATTGTTGCAAATATCCTGCGGAAGAAATTAATATTCCCATATCCAGATGCCTGGGTATTGTCTTCAGGAGGGCCGCATCCTTCTGTTCGCTGGCCGCCTGTATGCCACGGACGTGATATCCCTGCCAGGAGTGGTTGCAGGCCTTGTGGTCGCTGTATAGCCTGTAGTAATGTCGATCATAGTGACTCATTTACTGATTCCTCTGGTCGCAAGAACTTCAAAATTTTGAAGTCTATTACATGCATGTCAAGAAATGTTATTTATTATGCCACGTGTCCGTGCTCCCTGATCTATGTAGGTCTTACCACGCGCCAGTTGAAGGTGCGGGTCAGGGAGCACGTCCGTGGCATACAGGCGGCCAGCGAACAGAAGGATGCGGCCCTCCTGAAGACAATACCCAGGCATTTCAAGATACATCATATGTGTAATAGTAGGGAATTGCGAGTTAGGGGTATTGATATCATCGATTTGGGAATCCGGGGGGGGAACACTTCTCAACGGTTGGCACAACTTGAGTCCCGTTGGATATGGACCTTAGATACTGTCCATCCACGGGGCTTAAATGAACATCTTAGTTTTTCACCCTTTTTGTGATCTCCGCTTGTCCTTATATAATACGGTTGGACACCGCTATGTTTTTATCACTCATATTTTATTCATTTTTAATTGTTAATTTTTTGTATACACTATGTTTTAGGTTAAGTTCTGCTGTTTGTTTGACCTCTTGCACGTGAGTGGATTGGTGGATGTGCTCTGGCCTCCATGTTGCCATTAAATATCTGTTCACTACCTGCCGTGGCCATGAAGAAGCATTGGATGCAATTTATTTACATAATCAAATTTTATCGGGTGGACATATCGAGTAAGATGCTCAAAAATTGTGGGACCTGTGGAACTTCAAGCAAAAAAACTATGTTCTGGATATGGGAATATTAATTTCTTCCGCAGGATATTTGCAACAATGATATGTGCACCCTCCTTTGACCCTGTTTCCGTGCTTTCTTATGGGAGCCTGGTGGCGGCGAGTGTCTTCATGTGTAGATTATGGCGGCTATAGCAATATTTATCTCTATGTTTTATTGTATTTACTTGCCAGGGTGTGTCCACTTGTTTCTAGTATACTTATTGTTTCTATTTTTTCTATTTTTCTTATGTACCTGTGTGTTCCCTTTTCCCCTTACCAAGATGGCCGCAACGGTGCTTTTATGCATACTGCGCATGCGCGCAACCCTCTCTGCGATGCCGGCCGGCACTGCTACATGTCCGACGCTGGACTTCACAGGGCCCTGTGTTTGTCCAGCGGTCGGCGCTGTGCAATGTGCCTGCCGTATGGTTGATGCATGATTATGCATAATGCACGGAGTACGTCCATGGCAAATTGCCATGGTAACAACCTAGCGTAATTACTTCCGGTTCACTCCTGGTCATTTCCGGTTAGGTGATATATAAAACAGCGCTCTTTTCCTCTCCCTACATTCCCCCTGAGGAAGGCGTTTTTTTAGCCGAAACGTGCGTTGGGGAGGACGCACGGTGCCTGTGACCACTTCACCCGGCCCCTTGTTGAAGAGGTAATTATTACTATTACATGATTGGCGTCCCTGTTCTTGGGACCTAGTACAGGGGTGATATCTGTGCTAATATATACTATATGGGTGGATATGTTTTACTGTGATATCCCTTTGTGGATTGGATTATACTACATATTTACCCTTCACTGGCTATGATATATATGGGTGTATGTGCTTCGGGCTCCGGGCGTCCTTATAGTGTTTTTATGGTTATGCGGTGTCTTCATACACCATGTGGGACCGTACCTCACCTGTTCCTGTTATGATGTTGTATATTTTTAGGATTTATATTTGAATAAAGATTATATTTGTATATTGTGTGAAAACGGACGTAGTAGTCGTTTCTTTCTGGGCCCCTGTGACCCACAATTCTTCTGTGTCTTTTAGCGACCTGTCCGTATATTGATTTATTGGTCCTTTACAATATGTTGTTGTCTGTCGTGTTTCTTATTTCGTATCATTATAGGGTAGGGGATATCACCTCTAGAAAAATCCCACTTTTCATGTTCTGTGCCTTGACTCTGTAGAAGTTTAATCCAATGTGTTTATTAGGTGCTCAGTGCACTCTTGGTGTGGCCAAGAGACAAGAGGCTCAGTGCACCACTCCACCTACTGCCTCTGTCCCTGACATTGCTGGCTTTCCTGAGCTTTCTATGCAGACAGCACTCGCATTATGCGAGTGCATAATAAGAACATAAGAGCCACAAGGCTAACACGATCTACAGCAATGACCCTAGCGAGAATGATCGGTTCTTCTGGCTAGGCCACAAGGTCCTTCTTACCAAGTCTATTAAGGCACGTTGAGGCTCCTTCACTTCATTTGACCTCCACCCTGTCTACTGTCTTAGCCTTAGCGCAAGCCAACCCCTTTACCGTATGTCAGTGCCTAAAGCGACAGCTCAGCGCACTTGCGTCATCGGTTTCCCATTGCAGAAGACCTCTCTGAGGCTCCTTCCAGATCTTTGGTGCTTTACCACCGGATGTCGTCTCCCAGGTCTGTGGGAATGAGGGATGTGCTCTGGCTCCTAGGGGGTGTTGTCAGGATTTCAGGTCTTGACCCGCGCAAGTCTGGGATTCAGGCCTTGACCAGTGTAGTCATAGCTATGGGTCTTGATCAGCGCAGTTCGGGTCCTCAGGCTTTGGTCGGTGTAGTCTGAGCTCTGGGTCTGGTCTGGTACTGCATAGGTCTCATTTGTGACTATACCATGTCTCACTGACATACATTTATCACTGCGGCCTGTCACCCTGGCTGCAGCATCTTATCCTGGGCACGCCTGTTCAGCTCTCTCTTCTGGCACCAAATCCTGCTCCACTTTGATGTGCAAACCTTTTACAGTGAGGAACTCCGTCATCAATGGCACCTAACTAGGTGTTACATCCAAACTCTTCCTCCCTGCAACTATTCCTCTAATGTTTAGTTCCACATGGTCCTGTCTGAATATTAGATGCTAGCCTTCTTGCACCAATGCCACAAAGCACTGGAAATTTTCAAGAGTATTGTCACCTCCTCTTACACTTGGGTAATATTCTTTATTAGAATATGTGGCAGCACAATATATAAAGTAGCTAAAATGTCTGAACAATTTTGACAGATTGAGTGAGTGGTCAGTATGTAATTTGCCTACTGTCAGTAACATGCCAACTAGATTCGCATCTGCTTCTTTCAATACACCCTTCTCACTGAGGTGTTGGTTGGTGTATCACAGAGTTTTTAATTTTAACCTGTATAGTAAAAGTTAAGTTTTATTCCATTTTCTATTTACAATAGATATCTTTGTGGATTATATCCTGCTTTACATATTTGGATTAGAATGTAGTTGGCACATGACTGCTCGATTTGGAAATTGTGAAGAATCCTGACAGTGAGTATAGTAGACGGCGTCAGGATGTGCTAATCTTCAGTAACAGAGAATGACAACAGACATTTATCTCAAGCCATGAAATCCCCTTTTAGAGCATGTGCACCAGCACAGCCACTGAGTTTTTTCTGGCAAAGGCGCTCAAGAAAAACGTTGACCTTCATTTTCCTGAGGTCTCTTCATCAGCAGCTATACCATTGCTCTTGTGGTTGCTCTGCCAAGATCCTTTTTCCACTGAGCTTCGGCAGTGATCGCCTTACAAAGCAACTGTCTACATATACCCTTAATGAGGACTTAACTGTACATGTGTCGCTGTGGCCAACCTATGTGCCATACTTTGGTATAAGTTACTATTATATAAACAGAAAAGTAAAAAAAAAAACATTTCTGCATGAGGCATAAAGAGAGTAAAAAAATCATTCTCTGCATGCTTTACATCTCGATACAACTTGGTTTTGCAAGCATGGTGTGTTGCATCTTATATGTAAAGGGGAGGGTATGAATATATACTGTATGATCAAGTTACCGTAAGTTGTTGAAAATTCACTAGCCACCACTTGATCATTTAATTAGAGATGAGCAAAACATTTTAAGACAAATCGAATATGTCTTACATTTCCCAAAAAAAATTTGATTCACCAGAGTTGTGCACATTCAGCAAATTTTTTAAAGGTTTTAGAAAAGCAGGGAAGGGGTTGAAAAAATAAACAAAATGAACACTCACCTCTCGCCAACTGTAATCGTAGGCCAAGGCCGCTGGTCTTCTTTACACTATGGATCATGTCAGATGCACCCACTAGACCTTGCAATGTCATGACTTTGTGGTCTATTATTAGTGTTGAGCATTCCGATACCGCAAGTATCGGGTATCGGCCGATACTTGCGGGTATCGGAATTCCGATACCGAGATCCGATACTTTTGTGGTATCGGGTATCGGTATCGAAACAACATTAATGTGTAAAATAAAGAATTAAAATAAAAAATATTGCTATACTCACCTCTCCGACGCAGCCTGGACCTCACCGAGGGAACCGGCAGCGTTCTTTGCTTAAAATGCGCGCGTTTACTTCCTTCCGTGACGTCACGGCTTGTGATTGGTCGCGTGCCGCCCATGTGGCCGCGACGCGACCAATCACAGCAAGCCGTGACGTAATTTTCAGGTCCTCAATGCCTAATTCTAGGCATTCAGGATTTTAAAATTACGTTCCGGCTTGTGATTGGTCGCGTCGCGGTCACATGGGCGACGCGACCAATCACAAGCCGTGACGTCACGGGAGGCAGGAAACGCGCGCATTTTAAAATTACGTCACGGCTTGTGATTGGTTGCGTGCCGCCCATGTGACCGCGACGCGACCAATCACAGCAAGCCGTGACGTAATTTCAGGTCCTGAATGCAGAATTAGGCATACAGGACCTGAAATTACGTCACGGCTTGCTGTGATTGGTTGCGTCGCGGTCACATGGGCGGCACGCAACCAATCACAAGCCGTGACGTAATTTTAAAATGCGCGCGTTTCCTGCCTCCCGTGACGTCACGGCTTGTGATTGGTCGCGTCGCCCATGTGACCGCGACGCGACCAATCACAAGCCGGAACGTAATTTTAAAATCCTGAATGCCTAGAATTAGGCATTGAGGACCTGAAAATTACGTCACGGCTTGCTGTGATTGGTCGCGTCGCGGCCACATGGGCGGCACGCGACCAATCACAAGCCGTGACGTCACGGAAGGAAGTAAACGCGCGCATTTTAAGCAAACAACGCTGCCGGTTCCCTCGGTGAGGTCCAGGCTGCGTCGGAGAGGTGAGTATAGCAATATTTTTTATTTTAATTCTTTATTTTACACATTAATATGGATCCCAGGGCCT
This sequence comes from Ranitomeya variabilis, assembly GCF_051348905.1. Taxonomy (NCBI): domain Eukaryota; kingdom Metazoa; phylum Chordata; class Amphibia; order Anura; family Dendrobatidae; genus Ranitomeya; species Ranitomeya variabilis. The sequence goes on along the minus strand of NC_135233.1, from coordinate 484,336,497 downwards.
GAAGGAGAGTTTCCTCTCCTTCAGACCCTGGGAACCATCAGGATACCGTCCGATACTTGAGTCCCATTGACTTGTATTGGTATCGGGTATCGGTATCGGATTAGATCTGATACTTTGCCGGTATCGGCCGATACTTTCCGATACCGATACTTTCAAGTATCGGACGGTATCGCTCAACACTATCTATTATACATCTTTGTGTGAGCTCCAGATAGTCTAGATCTGCAAGCGAAGTATGACAGCATCAAATAAAGAAAGCACATAATACTGTAAACATACTGTACACAAATATCTCCCAATATTTATTTTGTTCATTTATACAGTGGGGAAATAAGTATTTGATCCCTTGCTGATTTTGTATGTTTGCCCACTGTCAAAGACATGAACAGTCTATAATTTTAACCCCTTCACCCCCAAGGGTGGTTTGCACGTTATGGACTGGGCCAATTTTTACAATTCTGACCACTGTCCCTTTATGAGGTTATAACTCTGGAACGCTTCAATGGATCCTGGTGATTCTGACACTGTTATCTCGAGACATATTGTGCTTCATGATAGTTGTAAAATTTCTTTGATATTACCTGCGTTTATTTGTGAAAAAAATGGAAATTTGGTGAAAATTTTGAAAATTTCGCAATTTTCCAAATTTGAATTTTTATGCAATTAAATCACAGTGATATGTCACACAAAATGCTTAATAAGTAACATTTCCCACATGTCTACTTTACATCAGCATCATTTTGGAACCAACATTTTTTTTTGTTAGGGAGTTATAAGGGTTAAAAGTTGACCAGCAATTTCTCATTTTTACAACACCATTTTTTTTTAGGGACCACATCTCATTTGAAGTCATTTTGAAGGGTCTATATGATAGAAAATACCCAAGTGTGACACCATTCTTAAAATTGCACCCCTCAAGGTGCTCAAAAACCACATTCAAAAAGTTTATTAACCCTTCAGGTGTTTCACAGGAATTTTTGGAATGTTTAAATAAAAATGAACATTTAACTTTTTTTCACACAAAATTTAATTCAGCTCCAATTTGTTTTATTTTACCAAGGGTAACAGGAGAAAATGGACCCCTAAAAATGTTATACAATTTGTCCTGAGTACGCCGATACCCCATATGTGGGGGTAAACCACTGTTTGGGCGCATGACAGAGCTCGGAAGCGAAGGAGCGCCATTTGACTTTTCAATGCAAAATTGACTGGAATTGAGATGGGACGCCATGTTGCGTTTGGAGAGCCCCTGATGTGCCTAAACATTGAAATCCCCCACAAGTGACACCATTTTGGAAAGTAGACCCCCTAAGGAACTTATCTAGAGGTGTGGTGAGCACTTTGACCCACCAAGTGCTTCACAGAAGTTTATAATGCAGAACCGTAAAAATAAAAAATCATATTTTTTCACAAAAATGATCTTTTCGCCCCCAATTTTTTATTTTCCCAAGGGTAAGAGTAGAAATTGGACCCCAAGAGTTGTTGTACAATTTGTCCTGAGTACGCTGATACCCCATATGTGGGGGTAAACCACTGTTTGGGCGCATGGGAGAGCTCGGAAGGGAAGGAGCGCCGTTTGACTTTTCACTGCAAAATTGACAGGAATTGAGATGGAACGCCATGTTGGGTTTGAGAAGCCCCTGATGTGCCTAAACATTGAAACCCCCCACAAGTGACACCATTTTGGAAAGTAGACCCCCTACGGAACTTATCTAGAGGTGTGGTGAGCACTTTGACCCACCAAGTGCTTCACAGGAGTTTATAATGCAGGACCGTAAAAATAAAAAATCATATTTTTTCACAAAAATGATCTTTTCGCCCCCAATTTTTTATTTTCCCAAGGGTAAGAGAAGAAATTGGACCACAAAAGTTGTTGTGCAATTTGTCCTGAGTACGCTGATACCCCATATGTGGGGGTAAACCACTGTTTGGGCGCATGGGAGAGCTCGGAAGGGAAGGAGCGCCATTTGACTTTTCACTGCAAAATTGAAAGGAATTGAGATGGGACGCCATGTTGCGTTTGGAGAGCCACTGATGTGCCTAAACATTGAAACCCCCCACAAGTGACACCATTTTGGAAAGTAGACCCCCTAAGGAACTTATCTAGAGGTGTGGTGAGCACTTTGACCCACCAAGTGCTTCACAGAAGTTTATAATGCAGAGCCGTAAAAATAAAACAAAATTTTTTTCCCACAAAAATTATTTTTTAGCCCCAGTTTTGTATTTTCCCAAGGGTAACAGGAGAAATTGGACCCCAAAAGTTGTTCTCCAATGTGTTCCGAGTACGCTGATACCCCATATGTTGGGGTAAACCCCTGTTTGGGCGCACGGGAGAGCTTGGAAGGGAAGGAGCACTGTTTTACTTTTTCAACGCAGAATTGGCTGGAATTGAAATGGGACGCCATGTCACATTTGGAGAGCCCCTGATGTGCCTAAACAGTGGAAACCCCCCAATTATAACTGAAACCCTAATCCACACACACCCCTAACCCTAATCCCAACGGTAACCCTAACCACACCTCTAACCCAGACACACCCCTAGCCCTAATCCCAACCCTATTCCCAACCGTAACTGTAATCCAAACCCTAACCCTAACTTGAGCCCCAACCCTAACCCTAACTTTAGCCCCAACCCTAAATGTAGCCCTAACCCAAGCCCTAGCCCTAACCCTAGCCCTAACCCTAGCTCTAACCCTAACCCTAGCCCTAACCCTAATGGGAAAATGGAAATAAATACATTTTTTATTTTTTTTTTATTTTCCCTAACTAAGGCTACGTTCACATTAGCGTTCTGCGCCACAGCATCGGGCGCCGCAGCGTCGCCGCATGCGTCATGCGCCCCTATATTTAACATGGGGGCGCATGGACATGCGTTGCACTTGCGTTTTGCGACGCATGCGTCACTGCAGCGCACGCGTCATGGCGCAGAGGACGCAGCAAGTTGCATTTTTTGTGCGTACAAAATCAAGCAAAAAACGGACGCATGCGTCGCAAAACGCAGCGTTGTGCATGCGTTGTGCATGCGGTGTTCCTGCGTTGTGCGTTGCGTCGCCGACGCTGCGGCGCACAACGCAAATGTGAACGTAGCCTAAGCCGGTGATGAAGGGGGGTTTGATTTACTTTTATAGCGGGTTATTTAGCGGATTTTTATGATTGGCAGCCGTCACACACCGAAAGACGCTTTTTATTGCAAAAATATTTTTTGCGTTACCACATTTTGAGAGCTATAATTTTTCCATATTTGAGTCCACAGAGTCATGTGAGGTCTTGTTTTTTGCGGGACGAGTTGACGTTTTTATTGGTAACATGTTCGGGCATGGGAGATTTTTTGATTGCTTTTTATTCCGATTTTTGTGAGGCATAATGACCAAAAACCAGCTATTCATTAATTTCTTTTGGGGGAGGCGTTTATACCGTTCCGCGTTTGGTAAAATTGATAAAGCAGTTTTATTCTTTGGGTCAGTACGATTACAGCGATATCTCATTTACATCATTTTTTTATGTTTTGGCGCTTTTATACGATAAAAGCTATTTTATAGAAAAAATAATTATTTTGGCATCGCTTTATTCTGAGGACTATAACTTTTTTATTTTTTCGCTGATGATGGTGTATGGTAGCTCATTTTTTGCGGGACAAGATGACATTTTCAGCGGTACCATGTTTATTTATATCCGTCTTTTTGATCGCGTGTTATTCCACTTTTTGATTGGCGGTATGAGAATAAAGTGTTGTTTTTTGCCTCGTTTTTTTTTTTTTTTTTTACGGTGTTCACTGAAGGGGTTAACTATTTATGTAGTTTTATAGGTGGGGTCGTTACGGACGCGGCGATACTAAATATGTGTACTTTTATTGTTTGATTTTTTTTTAATTTAGATAAAGAAATGTATTTATGGGAATAATATATATATATTTTTTTAATTTAGGAATTTTTTTTTTATTTTTTTTTTACACATGTGGACATTTTTTTTAAACTTTTTTACTTTGTCCCAGGGGGGGACATCACAGATCGGTGATTTGACAGTGTGCACAGCACTCTGTCATATCACCGATCTCACTGACAGGGCTGCAGGCTTACCAGCGTCTGCACTGAGCAGACACTTGGAAAGCCACCTCCTTCCCTGCAGGACCCGGATGCCGCGGCCATCTTGGATCCGGGACCTGCAGCGAGGAAGGAGGTAGGAGACCCTCGGAGCAACGCGATCACATCGCGTTGCTCCGGGGGTCTCAGGGAAGCACGCAGGGAGCCCCCTCCCTGCGCGATGCTTCCCTATACCGCCGTTACACTGCGATCATGTTTGATCGCGGTGTGCCGGGGGTTAATGTGCCAGGGGCGGTCCGTGACCGCTCCTGGCACATAGTGCCGGATGTCAGCTGCGATAGTCAGCTGACACCCGGCCGCGATCGGCCGCGCTCCCCCCGTGAGCGCGGCCGATCGTGCTGGACGTACTATTCCATCCTTGGGAAGTAGGGCCCACCCCACATGGACGGAATAGTACGTCCAATGACAGAAAGGGGTTAAGGGTAGGATAATTTTAACATTGAGAGATAGAATATCAAAAATAAAATACAGAAAATCACATTGTATAAATTATATAAATGTATTTGCATTTTGCAGTGAGAAATAAGTATTTGATCCTCTACCTACCATTAAGAGTTCTGGCTCCTACAGACCAGTTAGACACTCTTAATCTACTCATTACCTGCATTAAAGACAGCTGTCTTACATAGTCACCTTTATAAAAGACTCTTGTCCACAGACTCAATTAATCAGTCAGACTCTAATGTCTACAACATGGGCAAGACCAAAGAGGATAAATAAGGATGTCAGTGACAAGACCATAGACCTGCACAAAGCTGGAATGGGCTGCAAAACCATAAATAAGATGCTGGGTGAGAAAGAGACAACTGTTGGTGGAATAGTAAGAAAATGGAAAATGACTGTCAATCGACATCGATCTGGGGCACCATGCAAAATCTCATCTCGTGGGGTATCCTTGATCATGAGGAAGGTGAGAGATCAGCCTAAAACTACACTGGGGGAACTTGTTAATGATCTCAAGGCAGCTGGGACCACAGTCACCAAGAAAACCCTTGCTAACACATTAAAGGTTTAAAATCCTGCAGTGCCCGCAAGGTCCCCCCTGCTCAAGAAGGCTCATGTGCAGGCCCATCTGAAGTTTGCCAATGAACATCTGGATGATTTTATGAGCGATTGAGAGAAGGTGCTGTGGTCATATGAGACAAAAATTGATCTCTTTGGCATTAACTCAACTCACCGTGTTTGGAGGAAGAGAAATGCTGCCTATGACCCAAAGAACACTATCCCCACTGTCAAGCATGGAGGAAACATAATGTTTTGGGGGTATTTCTCTGTTAAGGGCACAGGACTTCTTCACCATATCAAAGGGAGAATGGATGGAGCCATGTACTGTAAAATCCTGAGTGACAACCTCCTTCCCTCAGCCAGGACATTAAACATGGGTCGTGGCTAGGTTTTCCAGCAAGAAAATGATCCAAAACACACAGCCAAGGCAACAAAGGAGTGGCTCAAAAAGAAGCACATTAAAGCCATGGAGTGGCCTAGCCAGTCTCCAGACCTTAATCCCATAGAAAACTTATGAAGGAGTTGTAGATTCGAGTTGTCAAGCGACAGTCTCAAAATCTTAATGATTTAGAGATGATCTGCAAAGAAGAGTGGACCAAAATTCCTCCTGACATGTGCGCCATCCTCATCCTCAACTACACAAACCGTCTGACTGCTGTGCTTACCAACAAGGGTTTTGCCTCCAAGTATTAAGTCTTGTTCGCCAGAGGAATCAAATACTTATTTCTCACTACAAATTGCAAATATATTTATATGATGTGTTTTTTTGGATTTTATTTTTGATATTCTATCTCTCAATGTTAAAATTAACCTACACTTAAAATTATAAACTGTTCAATGTCTTTTTCAGTGGGCAAACTTATAAAATCAGCAAGGGATCAAATACTTATTTCCCCCACTGTATAGCACCATCATATTCCACAGCGCTTTACAGACATTATCATCACTGTCCCCATTGGGGATCACAACCTATATTGTCTACCAGTATGTGTTTGGAGTGTGGGAGGAAACCGGAGAACCCAAAGGAAACCCACACAAGAATGGGGAGAACATACATACCCCTTGCAGATGTTTCCATTTTGGGATTTAAACCCAGGACTCCAGCACAGCAAAGAAACAGTGCTAACTACTATTCAGCCCTTTGCAATAAAATGCTCCTTATGAACTCACAAATATCAACATTATCAACATCCCAGACATCATCCGACAGGTGGTGCAAGTTAAAAGAAGTGGCATGATTTATTCGTGGATCTTAGATGAAAAGTTAGTCTAGAATCAAACGACCATTTTTCTCTGATGCAATAAAATTGGTTCGATTATGGGAATCACACTTTGATCAGAGTTTGACTAGATTGCGATCCGATTTTGTCAGATATGGAGAATAAAAAAAAAACAAGAAAAAACACAAGAAATACACATTCCCCATATAAACATCCAATGCTAGGTAGAATGCAATAATACCTTACAATCATTTCCATAGGTGAGACAATAACCGTTTGTATCTGGTGCTATGTCTGGGGAGATTGGTCCAAAACCGGGGTGGTCACAGCACCCTGGTTTTGGACCAATCTCCCACAAGAATGGAGGGATATAGGAACCTTCCCCTGATGAGTATAAGAAATCGAAACGCGTAGGGAGGTATCTATCATATATTTGGGGTTTCTATTAGAACTGGTGACATATAGTGATGGGGTATTTGCATGGATGAGAATTTGCCAGATATAGCACCAGATACAAACGGTTATTGTCTCACCTATGAAAAAGAATAGGGTGAGACTGTCCCCCTTTTTCACACCATTTAGAAACCACTTTAAGGTATTATTGCATTCTACCCAACATTGGATGTTTATATGGGGAATGTGTATTTCTTGTGTTTTTTTTGGGGGGGGGGGTTGCTGAAAGGTACATGGTGTGAAACTGTGCAATTCTCTTCATTTGTTAAGAGAATTTCGTAACAAGACCCTCAACAGATCGAGGTCTGTGGTATTGTGGTTTAATTGGCATTCCTTTGAATGTGATATATTGTGAGTCCCATATTTTTATTATTATCTATTTGGTACACTATTTTAAATGAATATATTAAAAGTTAGTTTTTAATTAATTAATCACACCCTGCTTTTTGTATAATATTTTTTGATTGGTGGTCATAGCTTTCTAAAACAGATATGGAGAATAAATGAAAAAAAAAAAGTTTCTCCATCTTCTCCGTTCCATCTGTCTATGAAAATCGGACCTCACTTGGATGTCATCCGAGTGTAGTTTTTAAATGGACTCATAGACTTGAGTGGCAAAGGAAGTTCCGATTATAGGAGGCAAAATGTGAACATCGGTCATTTGCCGTTTTTTTAGTGCGGTGTTTTGAGAGATCTCTCCTTGTTATATATGGACAATTATTCATTATGAATTATGAGGCAGGTATTCATTGGCGCACATAGAGTGGATGTGTGACCACTTCTATTTCATTCATGTGGACATAACATTTAGATAAGGGATTAAGTCCATTTTACTGTTTATACTGTTTATTTTGGTGCAAAAGTTGGTTTTTTTATATGTGCTGATTATCATTTAGTATTGTACATTCTACATTTCTTATTTATCTAGTAAAAATATGAATATTTATATTCATATTGGGTCCTCTGCGCGGATTTAATTATTTAATTATTTATTCTATATAGGATTCGTTCCTTTAACCACATTGTGGTGGTGGTTTAAATCTGCAGCATTATATCCCAGCTGGTCTCTAAGCGCCACTGTAAAATGTATACATTTATCAAAATGTGAACATCCCCATACAATAACATGGGGACGAGTGCTATCCTTCAAAACAATAGTTAGCACTCATTTGATATTTACGGTCATGGGCACAAGCACTTAGTGTGAGGGCACACAATTAGATTTTTTTTTTAGGATTTTGAACCAAAACCAGTTGTGGATCATAAAGGGAGAGAAAGTATAAAAGATGAACAGTACTACACTTTTTTTTTATAATCGATTCCTGGTTTTACGTATCTGCAATTCCTGTCTCAAAGGCTTAACACAAACCTGAACATTTGGCGACACCCTGGGTCATCTTTCATCTTAGTTTTAAGAATAGAAGTGGATTTTTACACAAATGAAGCTAAACATAGACTTCTCATTTGTTATCCTTGTCATTCACAATGTCATTGACACATTGTCACCTCCAAGACTTTCCTTGTGAAAGTAAATTTCATCCATCCAACAAAGAGCAAACATCCTGGTCACAATTCTCCATGTTCACATACGGTGAGAAACATGCTTCCATTAGTCTACACAAAAATCCACCCACAATGCATTTTACCACCCTGTTAAGTAATGATGACATAGGTAGGGGTAATTGTCTTCTATAAAAAGGCACTGAAGAAGAGTTGAGGAGCTTCCCCATCACTTGATATAGTCAAGTTTCTATATCTAATGTGTTGGCTGAACCCTACAGGAATGGGGACATGGAGAAATATGAGGCTGGCAACATGCTTCATTCTTATAGCATTGCTAAGTCAGTTTAGTGTACAAGGTGAGTGTATGTATTAGCATCGTAATGTAGGCTCTACTTATCCTGGGGAAAAAAATTAAATCGCTGTGTTAATTTTATATCAAAACTTCTTGCCAATACAGTGTTGGTGTCCCGACTGGCACTCAGCACCTTAGGCACATGCCCCGTCAGGAATGTCTGCTTTTTTCCAAAGTGATTTTTATCCTTGGTTAATTGTTCAAAATTATTCTTTATGTTTTTCTTTTTTCTTTTAAAGCAGGTATGATGTCATCTGACATTTCAGTGGAACAGATGTCTGGTAAGGATCCACTTTTATTTTTGTGCTTAGACAAAAATGCAACAAAAAAGTTAATAATCGAGTTGAGCAAATGTCTCCAAAGTTCGATAGATACAGGTTTTCTCACTTCGGGGGTGAACTGGAATCATCTAGGATTAAATTATTTTTATAATCACCTCTTTAGTGTAATTTCCTTACTTGTCCTGCTGCCGACAGACCAATGATCAGCTCTTCTAGCTTCTGTCTTCTATTTTCCTTCTGGGTAGGTCATCCGTAGGTGGAAATAGGGCATTATTTCGCACTTTGAAGTGCGTTGTGCCCCATGTTGTCACATGAGGTGCAAAGCTTGATGCTGACGTGTCTCAAGCCCCAGGTGACATGGTGGGATTTAGAGAATGGGAGACACTACGAGAAGGAAGAAAGAAGATATATTCACTCATTTCTAGTTATTGATCATCATTGTTTCCAATTATATATAATGTGCAGATAACAAATGAATCACAATTTGAATGGCCATTTATTCACCAAGTTCACCAAACTCAAATAATCATCTCATATTTGAAATTGGAAGTCCGTCCTGTAGCTCTTGTTGACATTCCTAACTATAGGCAAATATCTGCTTTGTGTGCTCAACAGAACTGATTCAACAAAACATAATTAGAAGTATACAGAACACTTGGGTTCACACAACCCTATGCTGACAAAACAAGTGTTTACCGTGAAGATAACAGATTATGGCTTATTGACATTGCACTTTCTCCAGTCACTCAGTTATTACTCATGAATTGCAATTGTTTATTGATATTGAACTAGAACATAGCAAGAATTCTAGAAAGTCATCCTTTTCTTCAAAAACAAAATTGAAAAATATATGAAATACGCTTGAGTTCTAAAGATAATTTAATACTCTGTTCATGGTAATGTCAAAGCTTCCATTAATTATTGGGTCATGACCACTAGACCAGATCCATTTTACCAACTGTTTAGTTATTTTTTAATGGCAAGAATAGATATTGCAAATTCTTGCCATCAGCAATACTGAAAGCCTGATGAACCCTCTGAACACAATGTTATTATATTTAATGATATTTCTGGATTCATAAAAACGTCAACTTGAGCAGTGCATATGTTACTTTCGAAAACTATACTCATCATTTCAATACCCTACTGCTCCAAAGGTGCTGTTCTGGATATCTGCCCCAGTCTCTACTGACTTCCTGCAGTAATCCTGTCCTGTATATTATTCATGTAACCTCTGCAGCCAATCACTGACCTCAGTGGTCACATTTTGTACATGCTAGAAACCTAATTGAGGCCAGTGATTGGCCGCAATGATCACGGGAATGATGTACAACAAGGGATTCCTGCAGGAAGTAAACAGAAAGGTCAACGGATATTACAATTGTCAAAAGTATCTGTCTGGAGTGAGATGCACCCAAATATCAATAAATAGACCAAAAAGAAAAAGAAACAGTGCTGCAAAATATCTCACACATATATATATACACCTTTGTTAAATATAAAGTTATACAATAATTTTGTTAAAAAATTAAAGTAACTGGAGGGCTAGCAACAAACCACCCAATGCTGTACATAGTATATCATTGGTATAAACGTATACCTCTTACAGTGCATTCCCTGGTGGTATCCCTAGTGGTGGTAACTACATAAATCCATAAAAAGAGTATAGGGCAGAAATTTACATAACAATTATGTGGAGCCCTGTGAGGTTTGTAGCCCTGTGCTCCAAGGACTGTTTCACCCAGCTTCCTCAGAGGGCATCTAGGAAGTAACACCAGAACACAGGCAGGGATGCTTACCTGTTCAAGGCCTCCAACAATTGCACTACCCAGGGTGCACCAGGCCCAAGTAAAGATAGCAAACAACACAGGTGCAAATAATACCGATGCAGCCAACCTACAATCAGGAATTGGCTGCTTGGAGCACCCGTGCAAAAAATAGTCTGTATGTGGCATGTTCACACAGGACTGCAAAGTATATGGTGAAAAGCCTATTAATGACGCCATATATATAGCGGGCTAACCATGATGCATCCTGTGTGAACAGAGGCCACAGTGTACAGAGCCATCTAGGGCCCTGGCTGCATCGGTATTATTTGCACCTGTGTTGTTTGCTATCTTTACTTGGGCCTGGTGCACCCTGGGTAGTGCAATTGTTGGAGGCCTTGAACAGGTAAGCATCCCTGCCTGTGTTCTGGTGTTTTTTTGTTTAGTTTAGTGGAGGTTTTCCTCCAATGGTGTTTTTCATCTAGGAAGTAAGCAGAGACTAACAGAGACCACAGAAAATATATTGCTGGAGTGATAGAAAATTAATGAAGTGAGAGAATATATATATGTTTTTTTATGTGACCAATAGCTTGCTTTTGCCTTAATTTTATACATCCAAAAAAACTTTTAAAAAATGTAATTTACTTAGTATTTTATTAAGAGTAGAGGTTTTGATAGTATATTGCGTCTTACATATGCTTTCAGTCTTTGTCATTCTAAAGTTCCAAAAAATGTTCAATCAACTAATGACTTATGTGTTCCTTCTGTAGGCACACAAGTGACCCTTATTGGAACTACAGCTCCAGTAATGAGAAGTAAGTACATAATATCCTAAGAAGAATATTAAAATTTGATAGCACTAGCTATGAATATATGTGTCGTCAGTACAAAGGACTGGCGCATGACTTATTCATACCAAGCACCACACTTGGGCCCAGGGGGCACTCATTACGGGTGGAAGAAAGGCAATTCCGACAGCTAAATAGGAAAGGGTTCTTTACAGATAGATCAGTCAGAATATGGAATGCCGACCACAAGAGGTAGTAATGGCAGACGCTATAACAGCTTTTCAAAAAGGGCTGGATGATTTCCCCAGTACACATAACACTGTGAGTTAAAGATAATGTAGTAGCAAAATGAATATTTGGTAGTTAAAGGCTGAACTTGATGAACCTAGGTATTTATTCAACCTATGTTACTAAATATACACTTTGAAAATGAAGTAACCTCTACTAACCTCTCTAAAGAAAGGAAAAAAACAGAACTTGAAATTTTCTTTTTGGAAATACCTGTATTTTGCCACAAATCGCATATAGTCTAAGTGGCCTGAAAAGATGTGTATAATGCTGTGAGGTCTCCTAGGCCTGCATCCAATCCCTTTCAAGCTCCTTATCTCCTTCTCAACATATGTTGTACAGTTACGTCATATGCCGGGTCTATGACTTTGATACGGGTTTGCAAGCCAAGCCCACATGTTTCCCAGCAGATGATGATTGTGTTACTCAGCCATCAACTGTCTGTGAAAGCCAATGGAGGAGAGATGTTCCGTCCTTGGTTGTTAGCCTATTAAATGCAGCTGTCAATCTTTGTCAGCGGCATTTAATGGGCATGTGATTCAATAAACAAGTAGCTCCCCTCACCCTCAGAACTAGTGTTGAGCATTCCGATACCGCAAGTATCGGGTATCGGCCGATATTTGCTGTATCGGAATTCCGATACCGGTATTCCGATACTTTTGTGGTATCGGGTATCGGTATCGAAACAACATTAATGTGTAAAATAAAGAATTAAAATAAAAAATATTGCTATACTCACCTCTCCGACGCAGCCTGCACCTTACCGAGGGAACCGGCAGCGTTGTTTGCTTAAAATTCGCGCTTTAACTTCCTTACGCGAAGTCCCGGCTTGTGATTGGTCGCGCGCCGCCCATGTGGCCGGGACGCAACCAATCACAGCAAGCCGTGACGTAATTTCAGGTCCTTCAGGATTTTAAAATTACGTTCCGGCATTGTGATTGGTTGCGTCGCAGTCACATGGGCGACGCAACCAATCACAAGCCGTGACGTCACGGGAGGCTGGACACGCGCGCATTTTAAAATGCGCGCGTCTCCTGCCTCCCGTGACGTCACGGCTTGTGATTGGTTGCGTCGCCCATGTGACTGCGACGCAACCAATCACAATGCCGGAACGTAATTTTAAAATCCTGAAGGACCTGAAATTACGTCACGGCTTGCTGTGATTGGTTGCGTCCCGGCCACATGGGCGACGCAACCAATCACAAGCCGTGACGTCACGGGAGGCTGGACACGCGCGCATTTTAAAATGCGCGCGTCTCCTGCCTCCCGTGACGTCACGGCTTGTGATTGGTTGCGTCGCCCATGTGACTGCGACGCAACCAATCACAATGCCGGAACGTAATTTTAAAATCCTGAAGGACCTGAAATTACGTCACGGCTTGCTGTGATTGGTTGCGTCCCGGCCACATGGGCGACGCAACCAATCACAAGCCGGGACTTCGTGTAAGGAAGTTAAAGCGCGAATTTTAAGCAAACAACGCTGCCGGTTCCCTCGGTAAGGTGCAGGCTGCGTCGGAGAGGTGAGTATAGCAATATTTTTTATTTTAATTCTTTATTTTACACATTAATATGGTTCCCAGGGCCTGAAGGAGAGTTTCCTCTCCTTCAGTCCCTGGGAACCATCAGGGATACCGTCCGATACATGAGTCCCATTGACTTGTATTGGTATTGGGTATCGGTATCGGATTGGATCCGATACTTTGCCGGTATCGGCCGATACTTTCCGATACCGATACTTTCAAGTATCGGACGGTATCGCTCAACACTACTCAGAACCTCCAAACACAGAGTGAAACAGCCCTGGCTCACATCGCAAACCCGATTTCTCCAGCGATGCTCTAGGAGTGCTGAACGCTTATGGAGGAAAACACGCACACCAGAAGACTTCACACACTTCAAATTTATGTTAAGAACCTACAACTCTGCCCTTCACCTCGCCAAACAGACCTACTACACCATCCTGATCTCCTCACTATCCAGCAACCCCAAGAAACTTTGTAACACCTTTCACTCCCTCCTCCGGCCAAAAGTACAAGATCCTATCACAGACATTTGTGCTGATGACCTGGCCTCCCACTGAAAATAGACAATATCCGTCAGGAAATCTGCTCCCAGTCACCAAGTACAATGACTCCCATCCCTCCCTGCATCTCCCCTGGCTCACTCTCCACATTCGATCCCATCACAGAAGAAGAAGTCTCCAAGCTCCTCTCCTCGTCCGACTACATGCACTACCGACCCCATTCCCTCACACCTCCTCCAGTCTCTCTCTCCAGTAGTCACAACTCACCTAACCACAATCTTTAATCTCTCCCTCTCCTCTGGCATTTTCCCCTCCTCCTTCAAACACTCTATCATTACTCCATTACTAAAAAAACCCACCCTCGACCCATCCTGCACAAACAACTACAGACCGGTCTCCAATCTCCCCTTCATCTCTAAACTCTTGGAGCGTCTGATCTACTCCCGCCTTACCCGTTACCTCTCCACTCATTCCCTCCTAGACCCTTCACAGTCCGGTTTCCGCCCCCTACATTCGACAGAAACTGCACTCATCAAGGTGACCAATGACCTTCTGACAGCAAAATGTAACGGTGACCACTCTCTGCTCATTCTTCTCGACCTTTCTGCAGCTTTTGACACTGTTGACCACCCTCTCCCACTCTCTAGGCACCAGTCACTAGGCATTAAGGACACTGCTCTCCCCTGGTTCTCCTCCTATCTTTCTGACTGCTCCTTCAGTGTTCTGTTCTCTGGTTCCACTTCATCTCTTCTTCCTCTCACTGTCAGGGTACCCCAGGGCTCAGTCCTTGGCCCCCTTCTCTTCTCCATCTACACAGCCCCAATTGGACAGACATCAGCAGATTTGGCTTTCAGTACCATCTTTATGCTGATGACACACAACTATACACGTCATCCCCTGACCTTACCCCTGCTGTACTACAGAACGCCACTGACTGTCTGTCCGCAGTCTCCAACATCATGTCCACTCTCTATCTGAAACTCAACCTCTCCAAAACTGAACTTCTTCTGCTCCCGCCATCTACTAACCTCCCTAAATCTGACATTTCCCTCTCTGTGGGTGGCACCATAATAACACCCCGGCAGCAGGCGCGCTGTCTGGGTGTTTTGTTTGACTCCGATCTCTCCTTCACATCCCATGTACAATCTCTTGCCTGCTTGTGCCGCTTACACCTAAAGAACATCTCTAGAATCCGCCCTTTTCTTACCATGGAGACAACAAAAACCCTCACTGTCGCCCTGATCCACTCCCACCTGGACTACTGCAATGCTCTATTAATTGGCCTCCCCCTTACTCGACTTTCCCCTCACCAGTCCATCCTTAATGCAGCAGCCAGGGTTGTCCATCTGGCTAATCGTTACTCAGATGCATCCGCTCTTCGCCAGTCAATACACTGGCTGCCCATTCATTACAGGATACAATTGAAAGTTCTTGTTCTCACCCACAAAGCTCTCCACAGTGCGGCACCCCCATTTATCTCCTCCCTCATTTCGGTCTATCGACCTAACCGACCGCTGTGCTCTGCAAATGACTTTCGACTAACCTCGGCATTAATCCGTACCTCCCACTCCCGACTCCAAGACTTCTCCCGTGCTGCGCCAATCCTCTGGAATGCTCTACCACAAGATATTAGGACCATCCACAACTTGCATAGTTTTAGGCGCTCCCTCAAAACACATTTGTTCAGAGCTGCCTACCACATTAACTAATCAAGGTCATTTTATGTTTGTGTGTGTAGCCCATTCACTATCTCCATCTATCCCCCACCCCCTGAAGATGGCTGGACCATCATTGTAAATACATAATTGTAAATACACACCTGTACTTTGTATCTCCCCCACCTCATTGTAGATTGTAAGCTCTCACAAGCAGGGTCGTCTTATTTTGCTTTATTATTGTATTGCTAACATTGTTACCTATGATTGTTGTTTGAAACTGTTAAACTGTAAAGCGCTGCAGAATATGTTGGCGCTATATAAATAAAGATTATTATTATTATTATAATGAGCCCATTGGCGTGCCTCTGATGTGATCGCGGGGCACCGATGGGTTGCCATGACAACCAGGGTTCTGCTGAAGCCCTCCTTGCTTGTTATGACAGTACTCCTGTGAAAGCCAACCTGTACAATGTTCAATGATTCAAGTCCCCTCGGAGGACAAACAAAAACAGCAGACTGAAAAAAAATGTTTTTAAAATATGAAAAAAAAAGCATAAAAGTTCATATCACCCCCTTTCCCTCCTTGATAAATAAAGAAATAAAAAAATGAAAAACACATATTTGGCATTGCTACGTCTGTGGAAGTCTGATCTATCAAAATATAAAACAAATTACTCTGATCGGTAAATGGCGTAATGAGAACAATAATCAAATCACCACAATTATTTTTTTTTGCCGCCACAAAATGTAATAAAAGGTGTTCAATATATCGTATCTACCCCAAAATGGAACCAATAAAAACATCAGATCAGTGCATAAAAGATAAGCCCTCACACTTCTGCATCAACCAAAAATTAAAAAGGTTACAGATCTTGTAAAATGGCGACACATGAGAATTTTTTTTTAAAATTTTCACATTTTTTTTTTTTACCACTTAAAAAGAAACTCTGTATGTTTGTTATCTGCACAATCGTACTGACCTGGAGAATAATGTTGCTGGGTAATTCTTTTTTGTATAGCGAACATAGTAAATAAAAAACCTAAAAACTAATTGTGGAGTTGCAATTTTTTTGCAATTTTGAAACACACTGAATTTTTTTCCGCTTTCCAGTGTGTCACATGATAAAATTAATAAAGTCATTCAAAAGTGCAACTTGTTTAGCCAAAACAATCCACCATACGGTTATATGGACAGAAATATAAAAAAGTTATGGCTCTTGGAAGAAAGGAAGAAAAAAACGAAACAAAAAAAAAAAGGAAAATTGCCTGCTGATGGTTACAAGATTATTTCCACAATATTATTCATATCTCAAAGGCTTAAAATGCTAAAATAAAGTTGTGAAATCAGTTTTCAAAAAGTGCCCAGCTCGTGACTCCAGATTTCACCACCTGAAGCACTAGTCATAAACCACTAATGGTTAGTCTCAATAAAGGGATTATGTAGGCTTGGGTTAAAAGTCTGCAGTCATTTTATAAAGTTGTCAAGATTCGATAGTCTGCAGTGACAAAGATGGAGTGGAGACTTTTGTCCCAAACCTGAACTACCCCTGCAAAGTAGGAATATGTCCATATCTATTTATATAATTACCTTAAATTGTCTGTCATCCATATCCATCTGGACGTCCTCGAATCCCACAATCCACCGCTCTGCACCAGAAGTAAGACGACCACAATTGGAATACCCAAGTGATGGGTATTCCAATATGGCACCCGCTGGTGGTACCAGGCCCTTGCACAGTACCACCAGTGGGTCATCACCGGACCCCCCGCTGCTGGGACTCCCCCGCCGCAAGAAACCCCTGCCACAAAGACCCCTCCCCACCGCCTGCCACTTGGATCCCGACCGCCGCTGGGATCCTGACCGAGCTTGGGATCCCGGCCTCCGCTAGAATCCAGACGCCGCTGGGATCCACACCACCGGGGCACCCTCCTTGCTGGGCAGCAAAGCCTGCCCCATCGGGACGTCACCACCCTCCCGATGCGATAGCATCGGGCCTCCATCTAGTTTGTTATAATGGATGCCTCCTACCCATTGATGCAATAGAAATATGCAGCGCCCCAGAGTCCTGGTCGTTGCAGTACTGACGCTCCGCCACTAAGGGGAGTGATGGTACATCCGATGGCACTTAAGGAGTTCACCTGACCAGGTATCACAGTCACACACTACATTTCACACTCTGGCCACCAGGGGGAGCAAAGGGTTCTATGTATTAGGCCTCTCCTCACAATCTGGTAAAACTGGGGGCTGGATAGGAAGTTAGTCAGAAGCTGACTGGGTTGGATCCAGGCAACATCCTGTGGCAGCGGGTGTTGCAGGGGAAGATTCAGGGGGGTCTCTGTCAGGGGTGGGATCCTGACAGTGACCTAGCGAACAGAACAGAATGTTACAGAGCCACACCTGCACCCGTTGTGGCGGCATCCTAAGAAAGGAAACGACGAGAAGTTTATTGTGGAGAAGTGAGAAATGAGATCGCAGCAAAAAGGAGATAAAGCCAGTAGGAGTCGTGCCTTAAGATCGTGGCAACATCCTACTGAGGCGCGTAGCCGGTGGCCGGAACGCCGAGGAAGTATTTGGCTCCAAGCATTACTTCAAACAGTGGCAGGACAGTTAATTTTAGGTTGGCTGTCTCCCCTAAATCACCTAAGAAGACATAGGGGGCAATTGTGGGAGAGGGGCGACGCTAGGGTCCCAGAAGAACTCCAGGCCTACCCGTCATACTGGTGCGTCCTATCCATATCATCTGGGGGACGGAGAAAGAACATCAGAACAGATACGAGTTGTGAGAAAGAACATCAGAAACAGACACAACAGTTGTGAGGACTATCCCGTGGTGCTCAGCAGGGAGGTACTACAACACACAGGCGCTAGAAGGTAGGCACTGATTTCCACCTGCAAAGGGAACTCTGGATGTGCCTTCGGACCGGCCGGTCTCAGCCAGCCCTGTTAGCAGTACTCTGGATTGAGGATCCTGAAGCCTTCAGAAAAGAGGTAAAGAGACTGCAACCCTGTGTCTTCGTTATTCACCGCGACCTGCACCACGCACCATCATCCCACCTTTCATTGGATGCCCCTTAGCAGGGTCACGGACCGGGTCTAGCCACCGTGACAACCCCAGGACCGAGACAGAGAGGCCTGGTACCGAGTACCCCGCGGCCCTGCGTCTGGGGGCGCTCCAACTACACCAAGGCTTTTAGCTACATTGGCTAAAACATAAAGTGTATTTGTTGCTATAGCAACCAATCACAGCTTAGCTTTCATTTTTTAACAGCTCTGGCAAAATGAATTCTGCACTGTGATTGGTTGCTAAGGGGGAAAACAAATACATAAAATGAAGGATTAGAACAGGGTATTGGGGACGAACAAGAATTAATTGCATTGATATGATACTAAAAACTATACACACAACCGTGTCTCAGCTCTGTCCTGGTGGCCACCAGCAGATTACAGAGCAGTTGGAGAAGTAGCTAAAGTCAGGGGTGTAACTATAATTGGTGCAGGCATTGAAGTTGCACCTAGGCCCGGGAGTCAATAAGGCCCAAAAGTAATTTTTGGCCCACATGAGATGACCACTACTATTAGAGACCAGTGATAGTTGAGAGCCCCATTTGAGGTTTTCCATTGGGGCCCAGAAGTTTCAAGTTATACCACTTGACTAAGTACAACTGTGTATTGGGGAGAGCAAGGAACTAGAGAAGAAGCAGGCGTTTGTGGGAAATGTAGTTTACATTTGTCACATAAGTAGTACTTAAGGACCACCTACTGCACACTGAACCCACAATAATGGAGAAGCTAGAGCCAGAAAACAAAATTAAGAAATTAGACAGTGAACATCTGGGGACATATCTGGGTTACTTTAATGAGGTTATAGGACTATGGGGAGCTTGAAAAAAAATTATAGATTCTGGAAAGGTCCCTTTACGTGAAAAAATAGTAGCTGATCTAAAATCCCTGCAATATTTCATAATAAATGATGGAATTACAACATCTACAGATAGGTCTCTCTGGTCCGATATATTTTTTCTTTATCACCATATATAAATTTTAAGTAAATAGAGAAGGGAACAGCACTGTAAGAAATCAATAGTTGGGTAGTGATTCTAAAGAAAAGGTCACTCATCAATCAAAAAAAAGAATGAACAGCGCTTCAGTACTTATCAGTGAGAATAATGGAATTTATTCACCCATTGTTCACAGAGCAGCAATATTTTAGCTCCTCCATAAATTGTAAGGTTTGTAGTCCAGGACAGCTTAATATGCAACTTGAGAAGGGTAGGGTAACTGGGGATGGGTAAGAAGGGTTTTTAAAAAATTATATCATTTTATAAACATTAAAAAATGTAAATTATTAAAAAAATTACAATATACAATACATGCATTATGTACCAGTACAAAAATAATCGTGATAGTATACAATCTATTTATGGATCCACTGTTTCTATACTTCTTCAATGGCTATTATAACGCATTCATGCGTCGTGATACAATTGGGTACCTTTCCTAGAAAAGTAATACAGCTCTGGCAAAAATTAAGAGACCAGTTCAGTTTGTCTGATTTTTATCTTTATAGGTATATTTTTGAGCAAAATGTAAATGGTTCATTTATTCTATAAACTTCTGACAGCATGTCTTCGAATTTCCAAGCAATAAATGTTGTATTTTTTTTCTGAGAAGAATTGGTCAAAATTTAAAAAAAAACCAGTGCTTTCATATGTCAAATAATGCAAAGAAAACAAGTTCATAATCATTCAGAAACAACAATACTAATGTTATAACTCAGGAGGAGGTCAGAAATCAATATTTTGTGGAATAGCCATGATTTTTATTCACAGCTTTCATGCGTCTTGGCATGGTTTCCACCAGTCTTTCACACTGCTTCTGGTGCAAAAATGTACGCAGTTCTTCTTTGTTTGTTGGCTTGTGACCATCCATCATCCTCCTGATTACATTCCAGAGGTTTTCAGTGGGGTTCAAGTCTGGAGATTGGGCTGCCCATGACAGGGTTTTGGTGTGGTGGTCTCTTAATTTTTGCCAGAGCTGAATATACATGTTAAACAGCAATAGCTAAGAACTTCCAACAATCTCAACCCCTTCACCCCGAAGCCTCTTTTTCACCTTCCTGACCAGACCAATTGTTTCAATTCTGACTAGTGTCATTTTATGAGCTAATAACTCTGGAACGCTTCAACGGATCCCAGTGATTCTGAGAATGTCTTTTCATGACATATTGCACTTCATAATAGTGGTAACATTTGTTTGGATATGATTTGAGTTTATTTGTGAAAATGTCCAAAATTTGCCGAAGATTTTGAAAATTTTACAATTTTCAAACTTTTATTTTTTGTCCTTAAACCAGAAAGTTATATCATACAAAATAGTTAATTAACAAAATTTCTCACATCTGCTTTACATCTGCATCATTTTTGACACAATTTTTTTGTTAGGAAGTTAAAAAGGTTAAAAGTTGATCAGCAGTCTCTCATTTTTCTAACAAAATGTAGAAAACCATTTTTAGGGACCACATCACATTTAAATTGACTTTTAATGGCCTATTTGACAGAAAATACCCAAAAGTGACAACATACTAAAAACTGCACAATGCTCAAAACCACATTCAAGAATATTTTTTAACTGTTCAGGTGCTTCACATGAAACAACACATAAGGAAAAAAATGAACACTTTAATCTTTTTTCCAAAAATGTTACTTTAGCCCCATTTTTTTTTTTTCACAATGGTAGCAGGAGAAAATGGACATCAAAATTTGTTGTGTAATTTCTCCTGAGTACACTCATTTCCCATATGTGGGGAAAAACTACTGTTTGGCCACACAGCAAGTTTCAGAAGAGAAGGAGCACTGTTTGACTTTTTGAAATTGGATGGAATCAAAAACAGACACCATGTCAAGTTTGGTGTTCTCCTGATGTGCCTAAACAGTGGAAGAGTGACGTTTTGAAGAACTGACTTTGATGGAATGGTTTGTGGGTGCCATGTTGCGTTTGGAGAGCCACTGATGTCCCTAAACAGTGGAAATCCCCCCACAAATTACAGCATTTTGACAATTACGCGCCTCAAGGAATTTATGCAGACGTGTGGTGAGCACCTTGAACCCCAAGTGCCTCACAGAATTTTATAACTTTGGGCTATGAAAATAAAAAAAATCGAATTTTTCCTCCAAAAAATGTTGTTTTAGCTCCAAATTTGTTATTTTTTTTTACAAGGGTAATAAGACAAAATGGATCTCAAAATTTGTTGTACAATGTCTCCTGAGTATGCCGAAACCCCATGTGAGGTGGAAAGCTACTGTTTGAGCGAATGACAGGGCTCAAGGATTGCAGACTTTGATGGAATGGTCTGAGGGTGCCATGTTGCATTTGGAGAACCCCTGATTTTCTTAAACAGTGGAAATCCTTCCACAAATGACCCCATTTTGAAAACTAGACTCCTCAAGGAATTTATCTAGATACCTTGAACCCACAGGTGCTTTACAGAATTTTACAATGCTGAACGGTGAATAGAAAAAACTATATTTTTCCCACAGAACAGTTTGATTTAGCTAAACAAAATTCATTTTCACAAGAGTAATAAGTGACCCCATTTTTGGAGACTGTATCCCTCAAGAATTATCTAGTTGCATATTTATAGTAATGGTAATAATGCTTTTGGCTTTACTGGTGTATGAATTTATAATGTGGTAGTATGTGTAAGTTGCGTGGAGTACATCAGATTATAAAAGTGTTTGTGTCAACAGTGTAAAACAAAATATTATCAGTTTATGGATATGTGGTATACTTTGAAGCAATCGCTAATGCAAAGGCCAGATTCCTTAGGGCAGGTTTCACAATGGAAAATTGTGTCTTTTTATATATCCCTCTTGGAGCATACTCTGAACCTTTTTTTATGTTCTTCCCTTCTTCATTGCTTGGGGAACCTCACCAGGAAAATGTTGACATAGTGCGGTATGGGCACCATCTGTTTCAGAAATACTGGGACGGTCACTATTTCAAAGTGTATCAAACACTAGGGCCTTGATGACTGCCCCCTGACACTGAAGGAAGATCTCCATATTGAGTGCTCATTGAAATGGCACAAAACCAATTGTACAATGTGCATGGTCAATTTTTCCTACCGTACTTTATGTTTTCAGATGGCACAGTACAGTTTAAGGACCTGATCTGAGAAATCTATACCATATTAATTTATTATAATCCAGTAATCCAGTATACAATCTCATTTTGGGACGTCTGTTGTTGTACCCTCAGACAGTGACAGGTGACCTGTTGTCACTTTTTGGTCAAGAAAAGGACATTCCTTTTGTCCTTAAGGCTGAGTCACACATAACGATATCGTTAACGATATCGTTGCAACGTCACGCTTTTGGTGACGTAGCAACGATCCCGCTAACGATCTCGTTATGTGTGACAGCGACCAACGATCAGGCCCCTGCTGGGAGATCGTTGGTTGTTGGGGAATGGTCAGGACCATTTTTTGGTCGCTGATCACCCGCTGTCATCGCTGGATCGGCGTGTGTGATGCCAATCCAGCGATGTGTTCACTTGTAACTAGGGTGAATATAGGGTTACTAAGCGCAGGGCCTCGCTTAGTAACCCGATATTTACCCTGGTTACCATTATAAAAGTATAAAAAAAAAACAGTACATACTCACATTCTGATGTCTGTCACGTCCCCCGCCGGCATCCACAGGGTTAAAACTGCTTTCGGCAGGAGCGCTGCTAATGCACGCGCTGCTGCCGAGAGCTTCCCTGCACTGACTGTGTCAGCGCCGGCAGTAAAGCAGAGCACAGCGGTGACGTCACCGCTGTTACTGCCGGTGCTGACACATTCAGTGCAGGGAAGCTCTCGGCAGCAGCGCTTGCATTAGCACCCGGTAACCAGGGTAAACATCGTGTTACTAAGCGCGGTCCTGCACTTAGTAACCCGATGTTCACCCTGGTTACCCGGGTGCTGCAGGGGGACTTCGGCATAGTTGAAGACAGTTTCAATGATGCCGAAGTCGTTCCCCTGATCGTTGGTCGCTGGAGAGAGCTGTCTGTGTGACAGCTCCCCAGCGACCACACAACGACTTACCAACGATCACGGCCAGGTCGTATCGCTGGTCGTGATCGTTGGGAAGTCGTTTAGTGTGACTTAGGCTTTATACTTGACCACCAGCATGTTGTCACTGCATTGATCTCTACAGTTGTCCAATTAGTGGCTTAGGGAGGACTCTCTGATTTCTATGCACTCTCCCACATGCAACTGTACCTCTGACAGAGAGGCTCTTAAGAGTGAGCTGCTAGTGTAAAAGTTATTTACATAGAAGTGATAATAACCCTTATCCAGCAGTTGGTGCAGAAATTCCCACACAATTTTCCCACTCACTCTCAGGACAAGGAGGCATTCAGACGTGTCAATCTGGTTGTCCCTCCCTTCATAGACCCAAAATCTGTGGGTGTACCTTGAAGTATTGTTGCACAGCTTGTACAGTTTAATTCCGTACCTCGCCCTCTTACTGGGCAGGTATTGTCAAAATGTTTGCCTCCCTTTGAAAGTAACTATAGATTAATCTACACAGATGTTCCTTTGGGGGTTGTATGCCTCAGCAAATTTTCTGATGAAGTGGTTGACTACTAGCCAAATTTTATATAGGTGTTCAAAGTTAGGATCATCTCAGGGAGAACATTGTGCATTATTGCTATAATACAAACATTTTTGGGTTGCTTCAAATTGTGTCGTTTTCATGGCCATTCGGAAAACTAGTGTGCTGTAAAGTAGTTTTTGACTATGCCCATATTCAGTTTAATCCCTCAAAATGTCATAAATACTGCAGCATTTACAGGGGTCCATCTGGAATGTGATGACGTGGGATTTTGTGCAAAAAATTAATGGGTATAAAAATTTGTCTGGACCACCATAAGATTTATTATATCCTCGCTGAAAAAGAATTTGAAGTACGGTAAGTCAATTTTAGTGAGGCCAGTAGCATCAAGTTGGATTCCTGAGCTGCCCATGATATCCAGAAAAACAGGTTGATAATTTTCAGGGGATGGAGTCCAAATGAGATGGATTGCTGAAGTGACGCCTTACTGGGGGTCCCTCCTCAGTAGTTGAGGAGAAGGAGGAGAAGGAAGAGAAATAGAGGAATGTGGGATTTTCCTTATTGCCTGAATCCGTGTTGGAGGCAAGGAAAGCGTAAGCCTCCTCTGGTGAATAGCATCTTCTTGACGAATAGGTCATTTTTATTTTATTTTTCAAAACACTGGGGATGTGTGTGTAAGTCTTGCTTTTACATGTACATTGTGTGGGGCATGGGTAAAGAATTCTATTTGTTATTGAATTTACTAAAAAAAAAGTAGAGAAAAAAGGTAAAGAAAAAGTAGAGAAAAAAGAAGTAGAAAAAAATTAGAAGAAACATTTAGAAGAAAAAAAAAGAAAGGAAATATCAGAAGAAGTAAAAAAAAGTTTCATGACCTTGGGATTTTCCATTTTTCCGTGTTCGTTTTTCGCTCCCCTCCTTCCCAGAGCCATAATTTTTTTATTTTTCCGTCAATTTAGCCATGTGAGGGCTTATTTTTTTGAACGACATCATTGGTTTTACCATGCCGTGTACTAAAAAACAGGAAAAAAATTCCAAGTGCGGTGAAATTGCAAAAAAAGTGCAATCCCACATTTGTTTTTTGTTTGGCTTTTTTGCTAGGTTCACTAAATGCTAAAACTGACCTGCCATTATGATTCTCCAGGTCAGTACAAGTTCATAGACACCCAACGTGACTAGGTTATATTTATCTAAGTGGTGAAAAAAAATTCCAAACTTTGCTTAAAAAAAAAAAAAATGTGCCATTTTCCGATACTCATAGCGTCTCCATTTTTCATGATCTGGGGTCACGTGAGGGCTTATTTTTTGCGTGCCGAGCTGGTGTTTTTAAGAATACCATTTTGGCGCAGATACATTCTTTTGATCACCCGTTATTGCATTTTAATGCAATGTCGTGGTGACCAAAAAAACGTAATTCTGGCGTTTCAAATTTTTTTCTCGCTACGCCGTTTAGCGATCAGGTTAATGCTTTTTTTTATTGATAGATCGGGCCATTCTGAACGCGGCTATACCAAATATGTGTAGGTTTGATTTTTTTTTATTGATTTATTTTGATTGGGACGAAAGGGGGGTGATTTCAACTTTTATATTTTTTTTTATTTTTATCACTTTTTTTTTTTCTTTTTTTTTTTACTTTTGCCATGCTTCAATAGCCTCCATAGGAGGCTAGAATCTGGCTCAACGCGATCGGCTCTGCTACATAGCAGTGATCTGATGTTCGCTGCTATGTAGCAGAAATGCAGGTGTGCTGTGAGCGCCGACCACAGGGTGGCGCTCACAGCTGCCGGGGATCAGTAACCATAGAGGTCTCAAAGACCTCTATGGTTACTATTCAGAAGCATCGCCGACCTCCGATCATGAGACGGGGTCGGCAGTGCGCTCATTTCCGTCCGCTGTCTGCGCTTGACAGCGGCATTTAACTAGTTAATAGCGGCGGGTGAATCGCGATTTCACCCGCCGCTATTGCGGGCACATGTCAGCTGTTCAAAACAGCTGACATGTCCCAGCTTTGATGCGGGCTCACTGCGGAGCCCTGCATCAAAGCAGGGGATCTGACCTCGGACGTACTATCCCGTCCGAGGTCAGAAAGGGGTTAAAAAAATGACAGTGACGTTAACTACACTGCCCTACATG
Source organism: Ranitomeya variabilis (assembly GCF_051348905.1). Classification (NCBI taxonomy): domain Eukaryota; kingdom Metazoa; phylum Chordata; class Amphibia; order Anura; family Dendrobatidae; genus Ranitomeya; species Ranitomeya variabilis. Next base: position 484,310,335 of record NC_135233.1, on the reverse strand, counting down.
TATACTTGCACTAACTATTCTTTTTCATGCAAAAGAAAAGCGGATCCGCTGAATTTCCTAGAGCTAAAAAAAAGAAAAAGTCCCTTGGCGCAGACTCTGATCAACAGCGATAATGATTAGAGCGCAGTGGCCTTGAGAAGAGCATAAATGCTCAGCGCAGCAGAGGTCATGTTGCAATCACCCAATCCATTGTGTGTGCTGGGATTGGTGCTGTCCCAGATAGTACCAATCACCACTTGTCACGTTGATTTTTTATTGTCACATCGCTGTGATTGGCTGGTCAGACTTGATTGGCTAAACACAGCAATCACCGACGCTGGGGAGCGGCACAGCCCCCTGGGGCGACGTGCATGGTTTTATTTTGTCAGAGACAGAAACTATCTTAACTTGGTCACGGCACAATGCAGCATGGTGACCAGAAATAGCTTGTGAGTACGCACTTCCCGCAGTTCCGTACATTTCATGAAGGGGTTAAAGGGGTATCTCCATCTCCAAGTTCCTATGCAAATATGTAGTAGGTGTAAAAATAATAATATTACCGGTAGTTAATACCTCCAAATAGAAATGTAATGTAGATCTTCTGACACGCTATGCTACCCAATGTGGAGCGCATTGCAGTAGCTTAGGTATCCATGGTCCCAACCACTAATAACTAACTAACTGTCACTATATGAGTGTTCGTTACCATGGATACTTAAACTACTGTAATACCCTGCACATGGGGTAAGCGACATAGCTTATCAAAAGAACTACTATGTTTCTAATTCTAAGTATTTGCTTATATTATTAATATTATACCTACTACATATTGGGATATAATCTTGAAGATGGGAATATCCCTTTAAGTTTTTGGTCATATTAACCAATGAACAATACACAAAATATATATCAAAATACACAATGCGTACAAGGAACAGCAAACATAAATGTTCATACAAATTTTGAAATATAGTGACACTGTGCAAGAGACAGGAGCCGGTCCAGGATGTAAAACATTAAACCAATTATTGGACTAGGTAAGCTATTCTTTCCATAGGTCAACATGACATATAAAGGTCCAAATTATTTATTGTAAAATATTAATTCAAAATGATATCCAAAATAATTTTGAAAAATTAACCTCAATAGCCTTGAAAATTAAAACATTTCACAGATCACAAAGCAAATGTATAACTACTGAGTTAGATTGAAATTTTGGCTATGTTCAGATCACTAAAACAGATAAGGCAGCACACTGTAGCGCCTTTGCATGCAAACATAAAATATGAAAATTGAATTGCGTTACTGCACTAGAAATATAAATCAGTAGCCTTCCTCTAGCGCCTGGGTGTTGTAGTACCTCCCTGCTGAGCTTCTCGGTAAGGTCCTCACTAGGGTTGAGCGACCTTTACTTTTATAGGATCGGGTTGGGTTTCACGAAACCCGACTTTTTCAAAAGGGCCGATCCTATAAAAAAGTCGGGGTCGGGGTCGGCCGAAACACGAAACCCAATGCAGTGCATTGGGTTTCCAATGGTTCCCAGGGTCTGAAGGAGCGGAAACTCTCCTTCAGGCCCTGGGATCCATATTTAAGTGTAAAATAAAGAATTAAAATAAAAAATATCGCTATACTTACGCTCTGACGGGCCCTGGTACTAACCGGGAACCTTCCTTCCTTAGAATCAGCCTTCCAGGACCCTGCGGTGACGTCACGGTGACGTCGCGGCTTGTGATTGGTCGCGCGGCCGCCCATGTGACCGCTCGCACGACCAATCACAAGCCGCGACGTCACCGTGACGTCACCGAAGGTCCTGGAAGGGCTGATTCTTAGGAAGGAAGGCTGCCGGAAAGAAGCAGGGCGTGTCCGAGGGTGAGTATATAATTAATAGGAATATACTCACCCTCGGCTTCGTTCCGGCAGCCTTCTTTCCTAAGAATCAGCCCTTCCAGGACCTTCGGTGACGTCACGGTGACGTCGCGGCTTGTGATTGGTCGCGCGAGCGGTCACATGGGCGGCCGCGCGACCAATCACAAGCCGTGACGTCACCGTGACGTCACCGCAGGGTCCAGGAAGGCTGATTCTAAGGAAGGAAGGTTCCCGGTTAGTACCAGGGCCCGTCAGAGGGTAAGTATAGCGATATTTTTTATTTTAATTCTTTATTTTACACTTAAATCTGAATTCCGATACCAATTCCCGATATCTTAAACATATCGGGAATCGGTATCGGAATTCCGATTCCAGATTCAGAAGATCGCCGACTTCATGGCTGACCCCACACAGGGGTCGGGTCGGGTTTCATGAAACCCGACTTTGCCAAAAGTCGGCGACTTCTGAAAATTGCCGACCCGTTTCGCTCAACCCTAGTCCTCACAACTATTGTAGATGTTATGTCTCTTTCTCTCTGTCCCCCAGATGGATAGGATAGGACATACCCATATGACTGATGGCCTGAGGCTTTTTACAGGTTCTCTATCACGCCCCGGCCCCCCACAAGTTGCCACCGTACCTCCTGGGTATAAGGTCGGGCAGCTAATGTGGAATTAACTGTCCTGCCAGTCTCTGAAGTAAAGCGTAGAGATCCTTACTCCCTCAGTGTCCTGGCTACCAGATTCCTGCGCCTCAGTAGGAGGCAGCCTTTTACAGGGCAGAACTCCTTCTGGTTTCCTCTCCTTTCGCTATGACTTTGTTTCTCACCCTCTGCAATACAATTCGCTGTTCGTGTCTCTTTCTTGGGATGCTGCCGCACGTCGGGCAGGCGCAGCTCAGTGGACCCTCGTCCTCCTCAGACCGCAGTCTGGATCTGACCGGAACTCGCTCCAGCCAGCTTCTGCCTAACTTTCTGTCCAGACCACCAGTTTTACCTAATTGTGAGGAGTGCCCTAATAGATAGGAGCGTAGCTCCCCCTGGCGGCCTAGAGTGTGAAGTGTGTTGTGAGGTTTGTGATACCTGATAAGGAGATCTCCTTTATTGCCTTCAGATGTAATATCACTCCCCCTGGTGGAAGAATGACATTACTGCAACGACCAGGACTCTGGGGTGCTGCAGTTACCATTTCCCTATGCATTGAGATCTTACCCTTTTCTCACTCCCTACCATCCTGACTCTGTGAATATTATTGTTTTCAGTGTTGTTAATGTATTTCTAATATTCTTTACTTCCCTAAATTTCCTTCTTTTGAGTCACCATACCCTATTAATTCCCGGTATACTGCTATCTACCATCCCCACAACCCTAACTCCTCCTGTAGTATTGGGGTTCTCTCTACCCTAGGCACATTACTACAACCTATTTTTTCTCCCTCCTTCCATTACCTTTTTGTCTGTTGTGATTAATGTTGTAAATATCAAGGTTGGCCGCGACTTGTCCACATTCTAATTTTGGCCCACTTTGTATTTGAGTTGAACATCCCTGCTGTGGATGCTGCTCTAGTAAGCTGTCTAGACAAAATTGAAATGCATTTTTTGGAAGTAAATAGCATTTTTGGAGGTGACAGGCTCCTGTTAACAGAGTTTCTATGTGATGGACCCATTTAGTGTGAACATAGTAATTCCCGTTACTACTACAGCTACCAAATATTAGTCCTAAAAGTATTCCAATTTTTTTTCTGCTCCTACTACTACAACTATTACTTATACTACTACTATATGCTATACTATTTCTACTATAACTACTATTTGCACTACTACTGCTTTTACTACTACTACAACTAAGGCCGGGTTTCACTGAGCAGACACAAAATTCAACCTGACGATTTTTCATTGGCATGCAATGTGTATGGCATCCGTTTTTACATGAGCAAGTTCATAAATCGTAAAGGACAAATATTTACTATATTCAATATTGTTATATATCAATGAAAAATGCATGACATCCTGATGGTAACCTGTACGTGATCTGTTTTTTACTCATCTATTGACATATTAATGGGCGAGTCTCATCCAGAATACAGGTCAATGTACTGTGTGCTGTGATTATTTACACACAGACCATTGGTACATGGTTTAAAACATTCATTTGAACAACCACATTGACTTGCATTGGTAGCTGTGCTGTGCGTATGCTATCAGTTTTGCATACGGACAGCACATGGATGCTTAATACATTGAGCCTTTATGCTACTCCATCTATTGCAACTTCCACTAATACTTCTACTACTATGACTACTACTTCTACTACTAGTATTACTACTTCTACAACTTCTACTACTACTTCTACTACTTCTACTATTTCTACTACTACTTCTACTACTACTACTACTTCCACTACTTCTACTACTACTACTGCTACTAGTACTACTATTTCTACTAGTACTACTGCTTCTACTACTAGTATTATTACTTCTACTACTACTGCTACTAGTACTACTACTTCTGCTACTAGTATTGCTACTTCTACTACTACTACTTCTACTAGTACTAATACTTCTACTACTAGTATTACTACTTCTACTACTATGACTACTACGTCTACTACTACAACTTCTACTAGTATTACTACTACTGCTACTATTTCTACTGCTACTTCTACTACCAGCATTACTACTTCTACTACTACTACTACTGCTACTAGTACTACTACTTTTACTAGTACTACTACTTCTACTACTAGTGTTACTACTTCTACTACTACTACTACTACTAGTACTACTACTTCTACTACTAGTATTACTACTTCTACTACTACTACTGCTACTAGTACTACTACTTTTACTAGTACTACTACTTCTACTACTAGTAATACTACTACTTCTACTACTAGTACTACTACTTCTACTACTACTATTACTACTTCTACTACTACTGCTGCTAGTACTACTACTTCTACTAGTAGTACTACTACTTCTACTACTAGGATTTCTACTTCTACTTCTACTACTGCTGCTAGTACTACTACTTCTACTAGTACTACTACTTCTACTACTAGGATTTCTACTTCTACTTCTACTACTGCTACTAGTACTACTACTTTTACTAGTACTACTACTTCTACTACTAGTATTACTACTACTTCTACTACTACTGCTACTAGTATTACTACTTCTACTACTAGTACTTCTACTAGTACTGCTACTTCTGCAACTAGTATTACTACTTCTACTACTATGACTACTACTACAACTTCTACTAGTATTACTACTACTACTGCTACTATTTCTACTACTACTTCTACTACTACTACTGCTACTAGTACTACTACTGCTACTAGTACTACTACTTCTACTACTAGTATTATTACTTTTATTACTACTACGGCTACTAGTACTACTACTTCTACTAGTACTACTACTTCTACTACTAGTATTACTACTTCTACTACTACTACTACTGCTACTAGTACTGCTACTTCTACTACTACTATTACTTCTTCTACTACTACTACTGCTAAAAGTACTGCTACTTCTACTACTACTATTACTACTTCAACTACTACTACTTCTACTAGTACTACTACTTCTACTACTATTATTACTACTTCTACTACTATGACTACTACGTCTACTACTTTAACTTCTACTAGTATTACTACTACTTCTACTACTACTGCTACTATTTCTACTACTTCTACTACTGCTACTAGTACTACTACTTCTACTTCTAGTATTACTACTTCTACTACTATGACTGCTATGTCTACTACTAAAACTAAAACTACTACTACTTCCCTAGTACTACTACAAATTAAGCTATTACTACAGCTACTACTAAGGCTATTACTACTGCTACTACTACTTACCACTACTATTTTTCTACTCATACAACTACTCCTATAACAACTACTATTTATAATATTAATATTTTTAGGAACCTATGATTTATTAGTTTTTATATTTTTTAGGAAATTACTTTTATTTTTGCATATGACTATTATAAATGTCAGATGAATTTTATATATAGACTCTTTTCTATTTTCAACAGGCACAGTTACTGCTCACAATGGACAAGTTTGCAGTACGTGGGGCAATTACTATTTTAAGACCTTTGACGGTGATATATTTTATTTCCCGGGAACATGCAACTATCTGTATGCATCAAACTGCAAGAGCAACTTTGAGGACTTTAACATCCAGATAAGGCGGGAAATCAAAAATAGCCTTCCAACTATCAGCCATATCAGTGTAAAGATTGATGGAGTTTATATAGAATTACAAAATGGCACTATAGCTATTAATGGACAACCGTGAGTATATATTATCATGATTCAAGTTTACAGTTGTATTATCAATATTTGCTTAATTGGACAGCGCTGTCTGAGATACAATTTTTATCTAATGCTTTCAGCCTCTGAAAATAATTAACTCAGCTGTAGTCACCTTCAATCGCCCCAATGTTACCTCTCCGACGCTGCTCCGTTCTTTGTTGACAGGCTGCAACGGTGAAATCACCATTACAACAAATGTGACCGCTGCAGCTAATCTCTGCATTGAGTGGCTCTACCAATAATAACAATGATTGGCAATAATATTTTATTGATTGTTTGGGCAGCAGAAATATAGAATTAAAACATAATAAGTTCAGCTAAATGGATACGTCAATCTTTGGAATAATTTTTGCATTGCTCAGTTCTATTAAAAATTGAAACGCGACCTTGTAAATTCTCTTGATTAAAAAGTATCACACTGATTTGTGTGTACAATTCCTGTACAATCAGGTGCATACAGCTCCTGTGCAAATAATTTAATAAAATGTAGGAAAGATTCTTGTATGTTTATTTCATGAATTTACTAACCTTTGTGTTATGCCTTGTGCAGGGTGGATCTTCCCTACAGCTATTCTGGAGTCCAGATTGGCAGGAGTGGCATTTACATTAAAATTGCTACACGTTTAGGTCTTCAGTTTATGTGGAATGAAGATGACGCTCTTTTGGTAATTATCACAGTTTTTTTGTGCAGCACAAATAGAAACATTATTAGAAACAGGAATGGTTTTCATTAAAAAAGTCATCATCCATCTTCAGTGTGTTAAACATTAAAGGGGTTATCCTGGACTACTGTAGGTCATTTTTTTTTACTATGGGCCTAAGAACTAACAGGCAGGTAGTTGTTATCTAGCTGCCTATTGTGTCCGATGCCAATCTGTGCTGGCACAGAGTGGTCACAGACAGCTCCTACCGGTGATTTAGTTTCTTCTGCGGACATCAGCGGTTTCTCTTCCGATCTGCTCTGCTGATGGCTCGTCTGCTGACGTCATTCTGATTGACTGCTGACTCCCCGCTATCAATCAGCATGATGTTGACAGTCACACCCCATCAACAGAGCAGCATGGAAGAAGAGGAGTTGCTCGGTTGATGCGGAGCAGCTGGATCGCTGGCAGGAGCGGTCAATGAAAAAGCAGGTAGGTACTTCCCTCACTTGCCAACTATCTGCTTCCTACTTTTTATGCCAATAGTAAAAAAAATCCAAAATGGTCTAGCATAACCTATTTAAGGAAATCATTCAGCTGCAAATAGGGAGATCAGGACTTTCCAGACAGAAGTCAGAGATGGTATACTACATTTATGAATGGAGTAAAGTGGTCCAGCCTTGTCAATGCATAATGTTCATATGGTCACATTTTCTTACAAACTTTTTAAACTAAAATTTCAAGAAAGGATGAAAGGAATGTAAATTATGTTCAAAACCTAGGGGAGTTCCTATTACATGAAAACTCCTCCTGTGAACAGTTCACATTTAGGTGGAGCATACTAAATACTGCTTCAGATGTATTAGAGCAGTGTTCCCCAAACTTTCTGACCTTGATAGCCACATCCAGCTCTGCGAGAGGGTCATAAGCCACTTCCAGATCTGAGAGAGGCTCGTGAGCCATATTCAGCTCCATCCCCACTTACAGTAGTGGCAATCAAAGCCCCCATTACGGGTATAATGATAACCAAAGCTTTTCCACAGAAATCACCCCGAAGCAGTATACCAAGATCCAAGGGTTCCAACAATATCCCCATTAGGTATTCTCCCTTCAAGCACTCCCTACACACTGTCATGTCCAGCTGCAAACACCTCCTCTGACAGGTAGTATCATCCTGTCTCTTGCGTACCATACTTAAATTATCTCTAAAACTCTAAGATCAGTATATGTGCATCCAGATCTGCTCTTCTGTTTGCTAGACCTGTAACTTTTAAACAATGAGTGTTAATAACTTTGCAATTTAACAGTAGAAGGAATAACAACAAGTTTAGAATAAACAAGGAAGTCTTTTACTACTTAATTTTAGAGTCCTTTTCACAAAGGTGGACTGCCCAGTGTTGGGAGTCATCACGTGAGTTCTCACTTGAAGCTCTGGCCCTAGCAGGGGTCACCGGGTTTTCCTACTAGGCCTCAAGTCTCTCACTGCCATAGTCTATTACAGCCCATTGAACCTCCCATGCACCAACCGGCCCCCTCCCAACCTGAACTCCTAGTCCCAGCCCACCCCGGTACCATTGATGAGAGCCGGAAGTGGCCAAACCTATCACAAATATATATATACATATTGGAGATGGCATGCAAGATAGCTTCTGTAACCTGATAGTAAGTCAGGAAAATAGCGGTCTCTTAGGAGTGCTGTGAGGGCAGCAAGGGAAATGAAAAGGGAAAGCAGGATTCAACGCAGCTCCAGCCGTGAACCTTAGAGAAGGAAAAAAATGAAACTTGAAAAAACAAGCACGGTCACAGGAGCGCTGAAATGAAGCCTGGACAAAAATATTGGTGTAAACCACAACGTGTTTCAACGGTGTTCCACCTGATGAAGGCGGGGTAATGTTGAAACGCGTTGTGGTTTACACCAATATTTTTGTCCAGGCTTCATTTCAGCGCTCCTGTGACTGTGCTTGTTTTTTCAAGTTTCTGTAACCTGATAGGCTCAGTTCTATGTCTCATATAGTTCTAATACAGTCACCAAACAATGGTCACACTTCATCCTGCTGCTTCCCCAATTTCTTTTTCAGTTCCTTACACCAAGTTCCTTGGCACCCTATAAAGTTATTTTCACCCCAACAAACAGTAATGATTCCTATATTGTCTCTACCATTAGTAAGTAACAACACAATTCTTTTTGCTCCCTTGCAGTAATATGCCCTATGTGCTCTCCACTCAGCAAAAAGTTGCCCCTTTCTATCATGCTTCTGAGTCGCCCGCCAGGGCAGTGGGGTACTCGGTACCGGGTCTGTACTTAAAGGGTATGTCACGGTGGCTGCGACCCTGTCCATGGCCCTGGGTGCTCAAGTAAAAAGGGAAAGGTCTTTAAAAGGGGAATTTGTAATAAAGTTTGTGTTCGTGATGCCACCTGTGGTTCTTGGTCAGAGATGACCAACGCTGCTTAAAGGGGTCCTCTGGGGTGATGTTACTGCAGCAAAGATGGGCTCCTAAGGTATATGGCAAGGATGGTATAGTGGATTCTGGCAAATAAATGGAGGACACAAGGTTGTAACGTCTTTACCTGGCTTACTGGTGGTAGCAAGCCACAGTCCAGGGTACCAGGAATAGGTGGTGATATGGTCCGGCCGGCCTGGAGGCAAAGTTGATCCCTCTCACAGGTGAGGTTTGTTAGCCTTCCTACCTGCACTCGTATGCGAGGTCCTTGCTGCCTGTGGCTTGCTGACAAAGTCCTCTCTCTGGGACAGTTACCCGTATGTTGGGCAGTGTGAGACTTTTTATAGGGTCTCTATCATGACTCGGACTCTTCGTATACTGCTACACCTTAAAGTGTGGGTGCGGGCAAATTACATAAAGTCCTTTACCCTCCGGTTCTACCATGTGATCTGGAGTATAACACGGCCTTGGGCTCTCGATGCGCGGTTCCTGTGCTTCGGCTTAGAGGGTGCCCAGTCACAGTTCCCCTCTAAGCCCTTTCCTTCTCCTGGGCTTCTTTCACGTGATAATATTGCACCCTTTGAATCTTGTAAGGCCACATTAAGGACTTGTGAGTTTTCCATGGTTTTCTTAAACAAGTGCGTTCCTTTGTATTCACGGATAGCACTCATACCTATGATATTCTCCTGGATTGTGCACATGGCCAATTTTTCCTTGGACCAAGTGTAAAAAATATGTCCAATTTTGATCCAAATGTTGGATCAAAATCAGCAATGCAAGTCTATGGGTCTGTGAAAATAATCGGACAGCACTTGGATGACATCCTAGTGCAGTCTGATCTTCACAGAATGACAGAATGGAGAAGGTGAAAAAACTCTTTTTTTGTCTTTTCACATCCATGAAAAACTGATGCCAATCTGATAAAAGCTTAAACAGAACAGATGAACTGTTTTTCTTGGTTGTGGAGAAAATGATTGTGAGATCCTACCCTTCCAATGCCTTTCTTTGTATTCTGAAACAGTATTTATTAACATTTTTTGCCTTTCACAAATTAATCCTCCACTGTGTTGCACCCATAAAGTCATAATGTCCCTTTTTGTACACCAATAGTAATAATCCTCCTATGTACCCACACAAAATTATAGGGCCCCCTCCATGCCCCACTGTATTACAAGGCCAATATCTCCTTTCCTTTGCTCACCCCTTGTATTTACCACACAATAGCAGGGAGTGGCTACAATATCATGTAACCAGCCTTTGATCGGCATGCTCGGTGCAGGCTGCATGATGCAGTTACGCTATGTCTCTCTCTACTTTGGACCTGTGGAGCTTATGCCATAGATTCCTGGTTCTAGAATTGCCCCTATACTGATTATTCGATGCAATGAGCTCCCCTTGCAGTAATGGACACATAGCATTTGAAGCTGTGTCATAGGCACCAATGCATTCAAAAATGCCTCTTAAAAGGTCGAAAAGAAGTGGCTCAAAAGTGGAGAAAGTAGCACAATTTTTTAGAAAACATAGTGCAACGTTTTTTATATTCACTTTTAAAATTGCTTTATGCAAAATTTGTTGAACAGACAGTGAAGTTTTAAGAAAGCCTCATCATTTTTTCCAGGTAAAAAAAACCCCTCAAATTTAATTGTATATATGATATTCTACATTTTAGTTGGAGCTGGATCCAAAATTTGCCAACCAGACATGTGGTCTCTGTGGAGATTTCAATGGAATTCCAATTTATAATGAGTTCATCACCAACAGTAAGTTATCAGTAATATAACATATGCATCATTCATACAACATTTTGGAAGGGTCTCCTGAGTTGTGACAAATTTAACCCCTTCACTATCTTTGACACACTTGTACGTAGTAGTGTCCCTGCCTTTGATGCGGGCTCATACGCTAAGCCCACATCTTTCCCCGACACTTGCCTCTAATGGCGCTGCGGGTGGATCAGTGCTCCGCCATGGCTGTTAACCAGTTAAATGCTGCCGTCAATCAGTGACAGCGGGATTTAACACGCGCCGGCCGGAAGCACTGCATTCATCCCTCCCATCGGCACGCCCATCACGTGATCGCGGGGTGCCGATGGGTTGTCATAACAGCCAGGGGTCTGCTGCTGACCTTTGTACATGCTATTACGATCCTCCTGTGAATGCCGGCCTGTGACCGGCTTTCATACTAGATCATGATTTCTGCTATACAGAGCAGGACTGAAGCACTGCTATGTCTAGCACAGGAATCAGTCCTATGTGGACTACTAAATATATTGGAATCAATGGTGCTATGTAAATAAATAATAACAATAATAATAATAGTAATATAGCAAAAAGTTAAAAAAAAGGTTTTCAAATTTGAAAACAAAAATCAAATACACAAAAGTTCAAATCACCCCCTTTCACCGCATTAAAATAAAACAAAAAAGAAAATAAAAATAGACACATTTTGGTTTCGTTGCATTGGGAAATCTCTGATCTATCAAAATATAAACAGCATAATGAGAAAGAAAAATCAGAACGCCAGAATTATGCTATTAAAAATGCAATAAGAGGCGATCAGAATATCGTATCTACCCCAAAATGGCATGATTCAAAATATCAGCTCATGGCACAAAAAATATGCCCAAACACAGACCCATGTCCCAAAAATTAAAATGTTAAAGGTCTTAGAAAATGGCGACAAAAGCAAAATTATTTTTCTTACCAGTTTCCTAATGTTTTTTCACCACATAAATATAAAAAAACCCCGTAGATATTTGAAATCTGCGTATTCATACTGGTAAATAAAAAAACTCAAAAAACAATTATGGAATTGCACTTTTTTGCTATTTCAATGTACTGGGATTTTTTTTCCTTTTCCAATACACTATATGGTAAAATGAATGGTGTCATTCAAAAGTACAACTCGTCATCGTCACGCAAAAAACAAGCCCTCATATGGATACCTGGTGAACAATATAAAAAGTTATGCCTGTTGGAAGAAGGGGAGGAAAAAACGAAAACGAAAAAATTGGCAGTAGCTAAAGGGGTTATACAGCGCCAAGTTGTCAAATTGTTTTTTTTTCCAATGTATATAATCAGGTTTGTTATGATACTAATGAAAAATCTCATAATTATATTATTTTTAACAGATGTTCAAGTGTCTTCTAATCAGTTTGGAAATATGCAGAAACTAAATGGACCCCAGGAAGCTTGCCAGGATGTGACAGAAGTGCCCCAGAGTAACTGCAAAGACTCCGTAAGTAAAAATTACTGATTGTGGCTAGATCATAAAAAGGTGCGTACAGGAGGGTGGTTACCGACCGAGCGAAAATCTCCCTCTTATGAGTTTTTCTCCTGGCTCCTGCCTGCCATCTGCAGGTGAAAAGTAAACATCAGATGTGAGATATATAACTTTCATATATAACTTTCACTAGCAAATGGCAGGCAGTATTACATAAATGTGTGTTTGCGCGTGTGTGAGTATATAAACTATATACGTTAGTATATATATATATATATATATATATATATATATATATATATATATATATATATGTATTTAAATATATATTTATGTATATATAGTGGGTGAAATAAGTATTGAAAGCTTATATAATATATATATTTATTTAAATATAGATTTATATACTGTATATAGTGGGTGAAATGAGTATTGAAAGTTTATATATATATATATATATATATATATATATATATATATATATATATATATTTAAATATAGATTTATATATATAGTGGGTGAAATAAGTATTGAACACGTCACCAATTTTCCAGGTAAATATATTTCTAAAGCTGCTATAAACATGAAATTCTCACAAGAGGTGGTAACAACCCATCCGATCAACACGGGCAAATAAATGAAACCATAGATGTCCATAAATTAAAATAAAAATTACTGAGCATGGAGAAGATTTTTTTAATAAGATTTTTTTTAATGCAATGTTTATTGTTTTTACAAGCACTTTGCAATTCTAACCATTAGTGAACGTGAGGAATCCCTTTGATCTTGGCTTCTTGAAAAGCTTTTATACTCCATCAGAGCCGAAAAATTCAAGCTGATCCAAACAAAATAAACGTCAGTAGCTTCAATGGTTCAGTATGACAGTATCTCTTATTTAATATTTAAGGGATTTTCAAGGACTGCACTATTCACAACCTATCCTTAGGCCATTAATATCGGATTGGTCTTTCATCTAATCCTCCCCCAATCAAGTGAATGGGACTGTGTTACATTAACAGGGACAGGCACTTGTAAAATAATGGATTTCAAACAACAAAAAGCACATGGAGCTAGCTCGAGTGATGTGGTCAGATATTTAGTGGAGGTCCTGGGAGTCCCATACCCATGGATAGGGAGTGTTGTACCACATTGGCAATAAATTACAGCTTGCTTTATTATGGGAGCTTGTTTGCATCTAACAGGTTTTTTTTCATTCCTCGGAGACATATTCCAAATTATAATTGATCTGTTAAAAAAACGTTGTTAAAATTTGTTTATCCATAGTTAAAGTTTGAAACTTTCATTCTCATGCTGGACAGCTTTTATCTTACATAGTGCATAGCTTGTTTCCAAGAAGCTCCAAGAGCCTGGTTGAGTATGATTAGGGGGTACATTCCAGGAGAGGAGTTAACTCCTAACCACCACTTCCCAGCCTATAGATTTCTATACAGTAGTTAACTGTTCACCTCCCTCCCCTTACTTCTCAGCTGCCTTGCTCTTACTAGTCCTCTAAAATCCGGTAGCCCACTACATTGGCATCTTCCAGAGCAGTTCTCCTAATCACTGCTCTCACTTTCATGAGCCATGTGTTTCTTCAAATGCTCTGTTAACTCTATATGCAAATATAGTGATAACCATGAATACTCAGATTAAACACTGACTGACTGTTAATTAGTGTTGAGCGATACTTTCCGATATCGGAAAGTATCGGTATCGGAAAGTATTGGCCGATACCGTCAAAATATCGGATCTAATCCGATACCGATACCCGATCCCAATGCAAGTCAATGGGATGAAAATATCGGAATTAAAATAAACCCTTTATAAACTTGTAGGTTCATTCTACATGAAGGAAAACAACTAAGAACAATGTAGGATGTATTGGGGGACGTGGCGGAGACATTAAAGGCACAGAGGTTTAGCCCAATGTAATAGAATAGCAGGATTTTGTTTTTTTTTATGACGTTCGGCGGTAGAAAGATTTTGACTATGTTAATTTTTTTTTTATTTTGTCAGATATTGATGTTTCACTACTTCCACGCCCTTCACCTTCTTTTTTACTTCTCCCACACTTTCTTCTTCATTATCCTCATCATCAGCTTCTTTGACATCAACTTCTTCACCTTATTCATCTTCTTCTTCATCTTCTACCTATTATTTTTTTGGTTACATTGTTCATATTCTTTTTATTTTACTATTATCTTCATCATATTCTACTTCTTCATCATATTCTTATTTGTGACAGGCATTCCCGTAGTTGTTATCTATAAAAGTTTGAAGATTACACCTTCCGTTCTGCCTGTCACAAAAGAGTTACATTTGTCCGCGTTCAGTTTGGCCTGCAGCATCAGGCTTTATCCAGGGGCACCACGAGGAGGAACGGACTCACCCCCATACACTGCTTAGTCTTCTTCTGCTTATAATTTAGATAATATTTTTTGCTGTAATATTTAGTGTTATGCTTAATGTTCTTCTGCTCTTTGTTCTGCAGCCTCTTGTTCTTCTGCTTCTCGGTCTTCCAGGTCGTCGTCGTCTCCAGGGTCGTCGTCTCCGGGGTCGTCATCATCGGGGTGGTCTTCAGGGTCGTCAACTCCGGGGTCGTCGTCATCGGGGTGGTCTTCAGGGTCATCGTCTCCAGGGTCGTCGTCATCACGGTGGTTGTCGTCTCTGGTGTCGTCGTCATCTTAGGGGTGGTCTTCCGGGTCATCGTGTTTAGTCTCTTGAACTTGGAAATGTAGCAGAAGGTACAAGAAGGCTGAGAAAATGCCGAGAACCAGCTGATGGAACTGGAACTCGGATGGCTACCCGAAGGTCCAAGAGCCAATGGAACTACCGAGGACCAGCTGACGTTACTGGAACCCGGTTACTAAGCAGGAGGTACCCGTGCCTGAAAGCACTACCAAGGACCACCTGACGTTGGTGGAACTCGGATACCCAGAGGGAGGCACCTAAGCCAAAGGCTCTGCCCGGAACCAGCTGACGGTACTGGAACCAGGATGGGGAGCAGAAGGTACAAGAGCAAAAGACACTGCCGAGAACCAGCTGACGGTGCTGGAACCCGGATGGGTAGCCGAAGGTCCAAGAGCCAATGGAACTACCGAAGACCAGCTGACGTTACTGGAACCCGGTTACTAAGCAGGAGGTACCCGTGCCTGAAAGCACTACCAAGGACCACCTGACGTTGGTGGAACTCGGATACCCAGAGGGAGGCACCTAAGCCAAAGGCTCTGCCCGGAACCAGCTGACGGTACTGGAACCAGGATGGGGAGCAGAAGGTACAAGAGCAAGTGTCTGCGTGGCTTTTGCAGGACACGATGCCGGCTGCACAGCAGGGGAACAGCTGGCGGTGCTGAACCCCACTGACACATTGGCTGGTGTTTTTCTCTGTGCAGCTAGCAGTACCGGGCCCCAACTGGCGGTGTTAGAGCCCGGGGTCAGCAGGAGGAGGAGATGGAGCAGAGTGTAGGCCGAAGCCTGCACCGGCGGCAGCTTTGGGTCTGTTGTGCCTGCGTGGCTGTTGCAGGACACGTTGCCGGCTGCACAGCAGGGGAACAGCTGGCGGTGCTGAACCCCACTGACACATTGGCTGGTGTTTTTCTCTGTGCAGCTAGCAGTACCGGGCCCCAACTGGCGGTGTTGGAGCCCGGGCTCTGCAGGGGGAGCAGAGTGTAGGCCGAAGCCTAATTGAACCAATTTCAAAGGTAACCTTTAACCCCCCCTCAGGGGTTACAAAGTAGAAGAGCCACAGCTTATGCAGCAGTAGTGCTGCACAAGTCAAAGGTTGCTCTTTTAATTTTGCTCCTTGCACACGCTGAATGAAACACGTATAACATTTAGCCCTTTATACAGTCAAACTGTGTTGGAGGCGCGAGTTCCCTTTGTAATGAGACGCAGCACAGATGTCAAGAATCCCACCTTGGTGCTGGGTGCAGCCTCCTGAGCGTTGTTATTTGCTGTACAGGAGTCTGCGCTGTCGTGTTATCCCCTGGCCTAGCGCTGTTAGCGCTGCCCATCTTCTGACCTCATTTAATGTCGGCCGCTGCGGTTCACGATGACCATGAATCCCAGCCCCGCGGTGTCTTCACATTGTTAAAACACTGCGGGGCTGTGATTCATGGCCTGGCGCAGCACATATGTTCGCCTCTCGCACTCGGGTCCTTACACCCGCTGCAGACTGTGCGGCGTCAGCTGATCCCTTATCGCATGCCACGGCCATGAAGCCGCACAGTCTGAAGAAGGCGGAAGGAGATGAGGGACAGGCGAACTGATGCACTGCTCATGCCCATCAATCACACCCTCGCAGTCCCAATAAATAAGACACCGAGGGGCGTTGTGTGGGTCAGGGCGGCCGCAGAGGCGCAGGCAGCCAAACAATGATGCCAGAAGACGGGCAGCGCTACCAAGGGGGTTGCAGCGTGTCATTACAAAGGAAAGTCACACCACCGGGACGGTTAAATGGTCACACAGAGGACACATTTCAGACGTGTTTTCAGTTCCACATGTGCGAGGAGAATACGTTTATGAGCCACCTTGCACACATGCAGCATTACTGCTGTACAAGGTGGCTGTAAAACGTACAAACGCCTGGGGGAGGGGGGACAGGTTCCCTTCAATTTCAGTTCTTGTGTCTGCGTGGCTTTTGCAGGACACGATGCCGGCTGCACAGCAGGGGAACAGCTGGCGGTGCTGAACCCCACTGACACATTGGCTGGTGTTTTTCTCTGTGCAGCTAGCAGTACCGGGCCCCAACTGGCGGTGTTAGAGCCCGGGGTCAGCAGGAGGAGGAGATGGAGCAGAGTGTAGGCCGAAGCCTGCACTGGCGGCAGCTTTGGGTCTGTTGTGCCTGCGTGGCTGTTGCAGGACACGTTGCCGGCTGCACAGCAGGGGAACAGCTGGCGGTGCTGAACCCCACTGACACATTGGCTGGTGTTTTTCTCTGTGCAGCTAGCAGTACCGGGCCCCAACTGGCGGTGTTGGAGCCCGGGCTCTGCAGGGGGAGCAGAGTGTAGGCCGAAGCCTAATTGAACCAATTTCAAAGGTAACCTTTAACCCCCCCTCAGGGGTTACAAAGTAGAAGAGCCACAGCTTATGCAGCAGTAGTGCTGCACAAGTCAAAGGTTGCTCTTTTAATTTTGCTCCTTGCACACGCTGAATGAAACACGTATAACATTTAGCCCTTTATACAGTCAAACTGTGTTGGAGGCGCGAGTTCCCTTTGTAATGAGACGCAGCACAGATGTCAAGAATCCCACCTTGGTGCTGGGTGCAGCCTCCTGAGCGTTGTTATTTGCTGTACAGGAGTCTGCGCTGTCGTGTTATCCCCTGGCCTAGCGCTGTTAGCGCTGCCCATCTTCTGACCTCATTTAATGTCGGCCACTGCGGTTCGCGATGACCATGAATCCCAGCCCCGCGGTGTCTTAACATTGTTAAAACACTGCGGGGCTGTGATTCATGGCCTGGCGCAGCACATATGTTCGCCTCTCGCACTCGGGTCCTTACACCCGCTGCAGACTGTGCGGCGTCAGCTGATCCCTTATCGCATGCCACGGCCATGAAGCCGCACAGTCTGAAGAAGGCGGAAGGAGATGAGGGACAGGCGAACTGATGCACTGCTCATGCCCATCAATCACACCCTCGCAGTCCCAATAAATAAGACACCGAGGGGCGTTGTGTGGGTCAGGGCGGCCGCAGAGGCGCAGGCAGCCAAACAATGATGCCAGAAGACGGGCAGCGCTACCAAGGGGGTTGCAGCGTGTCATTACAAAGGAAAGTCACACCACCGGGACGGTTAAATGGTCACACAGAGGACACATTTCAGACGTGTTTTCAGTTCCACATGTGCGAGGAGAATACGTTTATGAGCCACCTTGCACACATGCAGCATTACCGCTGTACAAGGTGGCTGTAAAACGTACAAACGCCTGGGGGAGGGGGGACAGGTTCCCTTCAATTTCAGTTCTTGTGTCTGCGTGGCTTTTGCAGGACACGATGCTGGCTGCACAGCAGGGGAACAGCTGGCGGTGCTGAACCCCACTGACACATTGGCTGGTGTTTTTCTCTGTGCAGCTAGCAGTACCGGGCCCCAACTGGCGGTGTTAGAGCCCGGGGTCAGCAGGAGGAGGAGATGGAGCAGAGTGTAGGCCGAAGCCTGCACTGGCGGCAGCTTTGGGTCTGTTGTGCCTGCGTGGCTGTTGCAGGACACGTTGCCGGCTGCACAGCAGGGGAACAGCTGGCGGTGCTGAACCCCACTGACACATTGGCTGGTGTTTTTCTCTGTGCAGCTAGCAGTACCGGGCCCCAACTGGCGGTGTTGGAGCCCGGGCTCTGCAGGGGGAGCAGAATGTAGGCCGAAGCCTAATTGAACCAATTTCAAAGGTAACCTTTAACCCCCCCTCAGGGGTTACAAAGTAGAAGAGTCACAGCTTATGCAGCAGTAGTGCTGCACAAGTCAAAGGTTGCTCTTTTAATTTTGCTCCTTGCACACGCTGAATGAAACACGTATAACATTTAGCCCTTTATACAGTCAAACTGTGTTGGAGGCGCGAGTTCCCTTTGTAATGAGACGCAGCACAGATGTCAAGAATCCCACCTTGGTGCTGGGTGCAGCCTCCTGAGCGTTGTTATTTGCTGTACAGGAGTCTGCGCTGTCGTGTTATCCCCTGGCCTAGCGCTGTTAGCGCTGCCCATCTTCTGACCTCATTTAATGTCGGCCGCTGCGGTTCGCGATGACCATGAATCCCAGCCCCGCGGTGTCTTAACATTGTTAAAACACTGCGGGGCTGTGATTCATGGCCTGGCGCAGCACATATGTTCGCCTCTCGCACTCGGGTCCTTACACCCGCTGCAGACTGTGCGGCGTCAGCTGATCCCTTATCGCATGCCACGGCCATGAAGCCGCACAGTCTGAAGAAGGCGGAAGGAGATGAGGGACAGGCGAACTGATGCACTGCTCATGCCCATCAATCACACCCTCGCAGTCCCAATAAATAAGACACCGAGGGGCGTTGTGTGGGTCAGGGCGGCCGCAGAGGCGCAGGCAGCCAAACAATGATGCCAGAAGACGGGCAGCGCTACCAAGGGGGTTGCAGCGTGTCATTACAAAGGAAAGTCACACCACCGGGACGGTTAAATGGTCACACAGAGGACACATTTCAGACGTGTTTTCAGTTCCACATGTGCGAGGAGAATACGTTTATGAGCCACCTTGCACACATGCAGCATTACCGCTGTACAAGGTGGCTGTAAAACGTACAAACGCCTGGGGGAGGGGGGACAGGTTCCCTTCAATTTCAGTTCTTGTGTCTGCGTGGCTTTTGCAGGACACGATGCCGGCTGCACAGCAGGGGAACAGCTGGCGGTGCTGAACCCCACTGACACATTGGCTGGTGTTTTTCTCTGTGCAGCTAGCAGTACCGGGCCCCAACTGGCGGTGTTAGAGCCCGGGGTCAGCAGGAGGAGGAGATGGAGCAGAGTGTAGGCCGAAGCCTGCACTGGCGGCAGCTTTGGGTCTGTTGTGCCTGCGTGGCTGTTGCAGGACACGTTGCCGGCTGCACAGCAGGGGAACAGCTGGCGGTGCTGAACCCCACTGACACATTGGCTGGTGTTTTTCTCTGTGCAGCTAGCAGTACCGGGCCCCAACTGGCGGTGTTGGAGCCCGGGCTCTGCAGGGGGAGCAGAGTGTAGGCCGAAGCCTAATTGAACCAATTTCAAAGGTAACCTTTAACCCCCCCTCAGGGGTTACAAAGTAGAAGAGCCACAGCTTATGCAGCAGTAGTGCTGCACAAGTCAAAGGTTGCTCTTTTAATTTTGCTCCTTGCACACGCTGAATGAAACACGTATAACATTTAGCCCTTTATACAGTCAAACTGTGTTGGAGGCGCGAGTTCCCTTTGTAATGAGACGCAGCACAGATGTCAAGAATCCCACCTTGGTGCTGGGTGCAGCCTCCTGAGCGTTGTTATTTGCTGTACAGGAGTCTGCGCTGTCGTGTTATCCCCTGGCCTAGCGCTGTTAGCGCTGCCCATCTTCTGACCTCATTTAATGTCGGCCGCTGCGGTTCGCGATGACCATGAATCCCAGCCCCGCGGTGTCTTAACATTGTTAAAACACTGCGGGGCTGTGATTCATGGCCTGGCGCAGCACATATGTTCGCCTCTCGCACTCGGGTCCTTACACCCGCTGCAGACTGTGCGGCGTCAGCTGATCCCTTATCGCATGCCACGGCCATGAAGCCGCACAGTCTGAAGAAGGCGGAAGGAGATGAGGGACAGGCGAACTGATGCACTGCTCATGCCCATCAATCACACCCTCGCAGTCCCAATAAATAAGACACCGAGGGGCGTTGTGTGGGTCAGGGCGGCCGCAGAGGCGCAGGCAGCCAAACAATGATGCCAGAAGACGGGCAGCGCTACCAAGGGGGTTGCAGCGTGTCATTACAAAGGAAAGTCACACCACCGGGACGGTTAAATGGTCACACAGAGGACACATTTCAGACGTGTTTTCAGTTCCACATGTGCGAGGAGAATACGTTTATGAGCCACCTTGCACACATGCAGCATTACCGCTGTACAAGGTGGCTGTAAAACGTACAAACGCCTGGGGGAGGGGGGACAGGTTCCCTTCAATTTCAGTTCTTGTGTCTGCGTGGCTTTTGCAGGACACGATGCCGGCTGCACAGCAGGGGAACAGCTGGCGGTGCTGAACCCCACTGACACATTGGCTGGTGTTTTTCTCTGTGCAGCTAGCAGTACCGGGCCCCAACTGGCGGTGTTAGAGCCCGGGGTCAGCAGGAGGAGGAGATGGAGCAGAGTGTAGGCCGAAGCCTGCACTGGCGGCAGCTTTGGGTCTGTTGTGCCTGCGTGGCTGTTGCAGGACACGTTGCCGGCTGCACAGCAGGGGAACAGCTGGCGGTGCTGAACCCCACTGACACATTGGCTGGTGTTTTTCTCTGTGCAGCTAGCAGTACCGGGCCCCAACTGGCGGTGTTGGAGCCCGGGCTCTGCAGGGGGAGCAGAGTGTAGGCCGAAGCCTAATTGAACCAATTTCAAAGGTAACCTTTAACCCCCCCTCAGGGGTTACAAAGTAGAAGAGCCACAGCTTATGCAGCAGTAGTGCTGCACAAGTCAAAGGTTGCTCTTTTAATTTTGCTCCTTGCACACGCTGAATGAAACACGTATAACATTTAGCCCTTTATACAGTCAAACTGTGTTGGAGGCGCGAGTTCCCTTTGTAATGAGACGCAGCACAGATGTCAAGAATCCCACCTTGGTGCTGGGTGCAGCCTCCTGAGCGTTGTTATTTGCTGTACAGGAGTCTGCGCTGTCGTGTTATCCCCTGGCCTAGCGCTGTTAGCGCTGCCCATCTTCTGACCTCATTTAATGTCGGCCGCTGCGGTTCGCGATGACCATGAATCCCAGCCCCGCGGTGTCTTAACATTGTTAAAACACTGCGGGGCTGTGATTCATGGCCTGGCGCAGCACACATGTTCGCCTCTCGCACTCGGGTCCTTACACCCGCTGCAGACTGTGCGGCATCAGCTGATCCCTTATCGCATGCCACGGCCATGAAGCCGCACAGTCTGAAGAAGGCGGAAGGAGATGAGGGACAGGCGAACTGATGCACTGCTCATGCCCGTCAATCACACCCTCGCAGTCCCAATAAATTTGACACCGAGGGGCGTTGTGTGGGTCAGGGCGGCCGCAGAGGCGCAGGCAGCCAAACAATGATGCCAGAAGACGGGCAGCGCTACCAAGGGGGTTGCAGCGTGTCATTACAAAGGAAAGTCACACCACCGGGACGGTTAAATGGTCACACAGAGGACACATTTCAGACGTGTTTTCAGTTCCACATGTGCGAGGAGAATACGTTTATGAGCCACCTTGCACACATGCAGCATTACCGCTGTACAAGGTGGCTGTAAAACGTACAAACGCCTGGGGGAGGGGGGACAGGTTCCCTTCAATTTCAGTTCTTGTGTCTGCTTGGCTTTTGCAGGACACGATGCCGGCTGCACAGCAGGGGAACAGCTGGCGGTGCTGAACCCCACTGACACATTGGCTGGTGTTTTTCTCTGTGCAGCTAGCAGTACCGGGCCCCAACTGGCGGTGTTAGAGCCCGGGGTCAGCAGGAGGAGGAGATGGAGCAGAGTGTAGGCCGAAGCCTGCACTGGCGGCAGCTTTGGGTCTGTTGTGCCTGCGTGGCTGTTGCAGGACACTTTGCCGGCTGCACAGCAGGGGAACAGCTGGCGGTGCTGAACCCCACTGACACATTGGCTGGTGTTTTTCTCTGTGCAGCTAGCAGTACCGGGCCCCAACTGGCGGTGTTGGAGCCCGGGCTCTGCAGGGGGAGCAGAGTGTAGGCCGAAGCCTAATTGAACCAATTTCAAAGGTAACCTTTAACCCCCCCTCAGGGGTTACAAAGTAGAAGAGCCACAGCTTATGCAGCAGTAGTGCTGCACAAGTCAAAGGTTGCTCTTTTAATTTTGCTCCTTGCACACGCTGAATGAAACACGTATAACATTTAGCCCTTTATACAGTCAAACTGTGTTGGAGGCGCGAGTTCCCTTTGTAATGAGACGCAGCACAGATGTCAAGAATCCCACCTTGGTGCTGGGTGCAGCCTCCTGAGCGTTGTTATTTGCTGTACAGGAGTCTGCGCTGTCGTGTTATCCCCTGGCCTAGCGCTGTTAGCGCTGCCCATCTTCTGACCTCATTTAATGTCGGCCGCTGCGGTTCGCGATGACCATGAATCCCAGCCCCGCGGTGTCTTAACATTGTTAAAACACTGCGGGGCTGTGATTCATGGCCTGGCGCAGCACATATGTTCGCCTCTCGCACTCGGGTCCTTACACCCGCTGCAGACTGTGCGGCGTCAGCTGATCCCTTATCGCATGCCACGGCCATGAAGCCGCACAGTCTGAAGAAGGCGGAAGGAGATGAGGGACAGGCGAACTGATGCACTGCTCATGCCCATCAATCACACCCTCGCAGTCCCAATAAATAAGACACCGAGGGGCGTTGTGTGGGTCAGGGCGGCCGCAGAGGCGCAGGCAGCCAAACAATGATGCCAGAAGACGGGCAGCGCTACCAAGGGGGTTGCAGCGTGTCATTACAAAGGAAAGTCACACCACCGGGACGGTTAAATGGTCACACAGAGGACACATTTCAGACGTGTTTTCAGTTCCACATGTGCGAGGAGAATACGTTTATGAGCCACCTTGCACACATGCAGCATTACCGCTGTACAAGGTGGCTGTAAAACGTACAAACGCCTGGGGGAGGGGGGACAGGTTCCCTTCAATTTCAGTTCTTGTGTCTGCGTGGCTTTTGCAGGACACGATGCCGGCTGCACAGCAGGGGAACAGCTGGCGGTGCTGAACCCCACTGACACATTGGCTGGTGTTTTTCTCTGTGCAGCTAGCAGTACCGGGCCCCAACTGGCGGTGTTGGAGCCCGGGCTCTGCAGGGGGAGCAGAGTGTAGGCCGAAGCCTAATTGAACCAATTTCAAAGGTAACCTTTAACCCCCCCTCAGGGGTTACAAAGTAGAAGAGCCACAGCTTATGCAGCAGTAGTGCTGCACAAGTCAAAGGTTGCTCTTTTAATTTTGCTCCTTGCACACGCTGAATGAAACACGTATAACATTTAGCCCTTTATACAGTCAAACTGTGTTGGAGGCGCGAGTTCCCTTTGTAATGAGACGCAGCACAGATGTCAAGAATCCCACCTTGGTGCTGGGTGCAGCCTCCTGAGCGTTGTTATTTGCTGTACAGGAGTCTGCGCTGTCGTGTTATCCCCTGGCCTAGCGCTGTTAGCGCTGCCCATCTTCTGACCTCATTTAATGTCGGCCGCTGCGGTTCGCGATGACCATGCATCCCAGCCCCCCAGTGTGTTAACATTGTTAAAACACTGCGGGGCTGTGATTCATGGCCTGGCGCAGCACATATGTTCGCCTCTCGCACTCGGGTCCTTACACCCGCTGCAGACTGTGCGGCGTCAGCTGATCCCTTATCGCATGCCACGGCCATGAAGCCGCACAGTCTGAAGAAGGCGGAAGGAGATGAGGGACAGGCGAACTGATGCACTGCTCATGCCCATCAATCACACCCTCGCAGTCCCAATAAATAAGACACCGAGGGGCGTTGTGTGGGTCAGGGCGGCCGCAGAGGCGCAGGCAGCCAAACAATGATGCCAGAAGACGGGCAGCGCTACCAAGGGGGTTGCAGCGTGTCATTACAAAGGAAAGTCACACCACCGGGACGGTTAAATGGTCACACAGAGGACACATTTCAGACGTGTTTTCAGTTCCACATGTGCGAGGAGAATACGTTTATGAGCCACCTTGCACACATGCAGCATTACCGCTGTACAAGGTGGCTGTAAAACGTACAAACGCCTGGGGGAGGGGGGACAGGTTCCCTTCAATTTCAGTTCTTGTGTCTGCGTGGCTTTTGCAGGACACGATGCCGGCTGCACAGCAGGGGAACAGCTGGCGGTGCTGAACCCCACTGACACATTGGCTGGTGTTTTTCTCTGTGCAGCTAGCAGTACCGGGCCCCAACTGGCGGTGTTAGAGCCCGGGGTCAGCAGGAGGAGGAGATGGAGCAGAGTGTAGGCCGAAGCCTGCACTGGCGGCAGCTTTGGGTCTGTTGTGCCTGCGTGGCTGTTGCAGGACACGTTGCCGGCTGCACAGCAGGGGAACAGCTGGCGGTGCTGAACCCCACTGACACATTGGCTGGTGTTTTTCTCTGTGCAGCTAGCAGTACCGGGCCCCAACTGGCGGTGTTGGAGCCCGGGCTCTGCAGGGGGAGCAGAGTGTAGGCCGAAGCCTAATTGAACCAATTTCAAAGGTAACCTTTAACCCCCCCTCAGGGGTTACAAAGTAGAAGAGCCACAGCTTATGCAGCAGTAGTGCTGCACAAGTCAAAGGTTGCTCTTTTAATTTTGCTCCTTGCACACGCTGAATGAAACACGTATAACATTTAGCCCTTTATACAGTCAAACTGTGTTGGAGGCGCGAGTTCCCTTTGTAATGAGACGCAGCACAGATGTCAAGAATCCCACCTTGGTGCTGGGTGCAGCCTCCTGAGCGTTGTTATTTGCTGTACAGGAGTCTGCGCTGTCGTGTTATCCCCTGGCCTAGCGCTGTTAGCGCTGCCCATCTTCTGACCTCATTTAATGTCGGCCGCTGCGGTTCGCGATGACCATGCATCCCAGCCCCCCAGTGTGTTAACATTGTTAAAACACTGCGGGGCTGTGATTCATGGCCTGGCGCAGCACATATGTTCGCCTCTCGCACTCGGGTCCTTACACCCGCTGCAGACTGTGCGGCGTCAGCTGATCCCTTATCGCATGCCACGGCCATGAAGCCGCACAGTCTGAAGAAGGCGGAAGGAGATGAGGGACAGGCGAACTGATGCACTGCTCATGCCCATCAATCACACCCTCGCAGTCCCAATAAATAAGACACCGAGGGGCGTTGTGTGGGTCAGGGCGGCCGCAGAGGCGCAGGCAGCCAAACAATGATGCCAGAAGACAGGCAGCGCTACCAAGGGGGTTGTAGCGTGTCATTACAAAGGAAAGTCACACCACCGGGACGGTTAAATGGTCACACAGAGGACACATTTCAGACGTGTTTTCAGTTCCACATGTGCGAGGAGAATACGTTTATGAGCCACCTTGCACACATGCAGCATTACTGCTGTACAAGGTGGCTGTAAAACGTACAAACGCCTGGGGGAGGGGGGACAGGTTCCCTTCAATTTCAGTTCTTGTGTCTGCGTGGCTTTTGCAGGACACGATGCCGGCTGCACAGCAGGGGAACAGCTGGCGGTGCTGAACCCCACTGACACATTGGCTGGTGTTTTTCTCTGTGCAGCTAGCAGTACCGGGCCCCAACTGGCGGTGTTAGAGCCCGGGGTCAGCAGGAGGAGGAGATGGAGCAGAGTGTAGGCCGAAGCCTGCACTGGCGGCAGCTTTGGGTCTGTTGTGCCTGCGTGGCTATTGCAGGACACGTTGCCGGCTGCACAGCAGGGGAACAGCTGGCGGTGCTGAACCCCACTGACACATTGGCTGGTGTTTTTCTCTGTGCAGCTAGCAGTACCGGGCCCCAACTGGCGGTGTTGGAGCCCGGGCTCTGCAGGGGGAGCAGAGTGTAGGCCGAAGCCTAACTGATGCACCGTTCATGCCCATCAATCACACCCTCGCAGTCCAAATAAATAAGACACCGAGGGGCGTTGTGTGGGGCAAGGCGGCCGCAGAGGCGCAGGCAGCCAAACAATGATATCAGAAGACGGGCAGCGCTACCAAGGAGCTTGTTGCGTGTCAATACAAAGGAAAATCACACCTGAGGGACGTTTTAATGGTCGCAGAGGACTCATTTTTAGACGTGTTCACTTCAACATGGGCAAGGAGATTAAGTTTCTGAGCCACCTTGCACACATGCAGCATTACTGTCGTACAAGGTGGCTGTAAAACGTAAAAACGCCTGGGGGAGGGGGGACAGGTTTCCTTCAATTTCAGTTCTTGTGTCTGCGTGGCTGTTGCAGGACACGTTGCCGGCTACACAGCAGGGGAACAGCTGGCGGTGCTGAACCCCACTGACACATTGGCTGGTGTTTGGCTCTGTGCAGCTAGCACATCTGTGCCCCAACTGGCGGTGTTAGAGCCCAGGGTCAGCAGGAGGAGGAGAGGGAGCAGAGTGTAGGCCGAAGCCTGCACTGGAGCAAGTTGAAAGGGAAACTTTAACCCCCCCCCCAGGCGTTTGTAGCTGAAAGAGCCATCGTGTACAGCACTAATGCTGGAAAAGGTAAACTTAGCTCTTTTAATTATGGTCCTTGCACATGCTGAACCTAACACTTATAAAAAGTGTCCCCTCCTACCGTGATACCATTCGGTAGGTGGAACTTTCCTTTGTGATGTGACGCAGCACAGCCGTCATTCTTACCCCCTTGGCGCCGTGCGCCGCCTCCTCAGCGTTGTTTGAATCAGTCCCGGAGCCTGCGCTGTTAGGTTAGCCCTTGGCCATGCACACATTTTGCGCTGCCCGTCTTCTGACATCATTTGGTGTCAGGCTGGCTGCGCCTGTGCGGCCGCGCTGGCCGAGAGCCCGCCTCGTACTGTCTTCTGATTTAATCCCACTGGGGGCCTGAGATCCATGGACATGCGCAGTGCATATCTGAACCTCCACCTCTCACTCATCTCCCTACGGCTTCTTCTGACTGTGCGGTGTCACGGCCGTGGCATGCTATTAGGGACCAGCTGACACCGCACAGTTTGAAGAAGCCGTAGGGAGATGAGTGAGAGGTGGAGGTTCAGATATGCACTGCGCATGTCCATGGATCTCAGGCCCCCAGTGGGATTAAATCAGAAGACAGTACGAGGCGGGCTCTCGGCCAGCGCGGCCGCACAGGCGCAGCCAGCCTGACACCAAATGATGTCAGAAGACGGGCAGCGCAAAATGTGTGCATGTCCAAGGGCTAACCTAACAGCGCAGGCTCCGGGACTGATTCAAACAACGCTGAGGAGGCGGCGCACGGCGCCAAGGGGGTAAGAATGACGGCTGTGCTGCGTCACATCACAAAGGAAAGTTCCACCAACCGGACGGTATCACGGTAGGAGGGGACACTTTTCATAAGTGTTAGGATCAGCATGTGCAAGGAGCACCACGAAAAGAGGCACTTTTTCCCTTTGCATCATTACTGCTGCACAAGGTGGCTCCTTCAGTAACAAACGCCTGGGGGGGGGGGGACAGGTTCCCTTAAATTTAACTTGTTGTGCCTGCGTGGCGGTCGCAGTACACGTTGCCGGCTGCACAGCAGGGGAACAGCTGGCGGTGCTGAACCCCACTAACACATTGGCGAGGTGTTTGGCTCTGTGCGGACAGCACTTCTGGACGGCAACTAGCGGTGTTGGAGCCCAGGGACAGGTGGAGGAGGAGGAGGTAGGAGGAGGTAGGAGGGATTGCCACACACACAGCTGGGGAACAGCTGACGTTACTGAACCCCAATAACAGAGGAGGGACTGTTGACTGTGCGCACAGCACTACCAGGCAACAACTAGCGGTGTTGGAGCCCAGGGACAGGAGGGGGAGGTGGAGGTGGAGGAGATAGGAGGGATTGCCACACACACAGCTGGGGAACAGCTGACGTTACTGAACCCCAATAACAGAGGAGGGACTGTTGACTGTGCGCACAGCACTACCAGGCAACAACTAGCGGTGTTGGAGCCCAGGGACAGGTGGAGGAGGAGGAGGTAGGAGGAGGTAGGAGGGATTGCCACACACACAGCAGGGGAACAGCTGACGTTACTGAACCCCAATAACAGAGGAGGGACTGTTGGGACTGTGCGTACAGCACTACCAGGCAACAACTAGCGGTGTTGGAGGCCAGGGACAGGTGGAGGAGGAGGAGGTAGGAGGAGGTAGGAGGGATTGCCACACACACAGCTGGGGAACAGCTGACGTTACTGAACCCCAATAACAGAGGAGGGACTGTTGACTGTGCGCACAGCACTACCAGGCAAAAACTAGCGGTGTTGGAGCCCAGGGACAGGAGGGGGAGGTGGAGGTGGAGGAGATAGGAGGGATTGCCACACACACAGCAGGGGAACAGCTGACGTTACTGAACCCCAATAACAGAGGAGCGACTGTTGGGACTGTGCGGACAGCACTTCTGGACGGCAACTAGCGGTGTTGGAGCCCAGGGACAGGTGGAGGAGGAGGAGGTGGAGGAGGTAGGAGGGATTGCCACACACACAGCTGGGGAACAGCTGACGTTACTGAACCCCAATAACAGAGGAGCGACTGTTGGGACTGTGCGGACAGCACTTCTGGACGGCAACTAGCGGTGTTGGAGCCCAGGGACAGGTGGAGGAGGAGGAGGTGGAGGAGGTAGGAGGGATTGCCACACACACAGCAGGGGAACAGCTGACGTTACTGAACCCCAATAACAGAGGAGGGACTGTTGACTGTGCGCACAGCACTACCAGGCAACAACTAGCGGTGTTGGAGCCCAGGGACAGGTGGAGGAGGAGGAGGTAGGAGGAGGTAGGAGGGATTGCCACACACACAGCAGGGGAACAGCTGACGTTACTGAACCCCAATAACAGAGGAGGGACTGTTGGGACTGTGCGTACAGCACTACCAGGCAACAACTAGCGGTGTTGGAGCCCAGGGACAGGTGGAGGAGGAGGAGGTAGGAGGAGGTAGGAGGGATTGCCACACACACAGCTGGGGAACAGCTGACGTTACTGAACCCCAATAACAGAGGAGGGACTGTTGACTGTGCGCACAGCACTACCAGGCAACAACTAGCGGTGTTGGAGCCCAGGGACAGGTGGAGGAGGAGGAGGTAGGAGGTGGTAGGAGGGATTGCCACACACACAGCAGGGGAACAGCTGACGTTACTGAACCCCAATAACAGAGGAGGGACTGTTGGGACTGTGCGTACAGCACTACCAGGCAACAACTAGCGGTGTTGGAGCCCAGGGACAGGTGGAGGAGGAGGAGGTAGGAGGAGGTAGGAGGGATTGCCACACACACAGCTGGGGAACAGCTGACGTTACTGAACCCCAATAACAGAGGAGCGACTGTTGGGACTGTGCGGACAGCACTTCTGGACGGCAACTAGCGGTGTTGGAGCCCAGGGACAGGTGGAGGAGGAGGAGGTGGAGGAGGTAGGAGGGATTGCCACACACACAGCAGGGGAACAGCTGACGTTACTGAACCCCAATAACAGAGGAGGGACTGTTGACTGTGCGCACAGCACTACCAGGCAACAACTAGCGGTGTTGGAGCCCAGGGACAGGTGGAGGAGGAGGAGGTAGGAGGAGGTAGGAGGGATTGCCACACACACAGCAGGGGAACAGCTGACGTTACTGAACCCCAATAACAGAGGAGGGACTGTTGGGACTGTGCGTACAGCACTACCAGGCAACAACTAGCGGTGTTGGAGCCCAGGGACAGGTGGAGGAGGAGGAGGTAGGAGGAGGTAGGAGGGATTGCCACACACACAGCTGGGGAACAGCTGACGTTACTGAACTCCAATAACAGAGGAGCGACTGTTGAGACTGTGCGGACAGCACTTCTGGACGGCAACTAGCGGTGTTGGAGCCCAGGGACAGGTGGAGGAGGAGGAGGTGGAGGAGGTAGGAGGGATTGCCACACACACAGCAGGGGAACAGCTGACGTTACTGAACCCCAATAACAGAGGAGGGACTGTTGACTGTGCGCACAGCACTACCAGGCAACAACTAGCGGTGTTGGAGCCCAGGGACAGGTGGAGGAGGAGGAGGTAGGAGGAGGTAGGAGGGATTGCCACACACACAGCAGGGGAACAGCTGACGTTACTGAACCCCAATAACAGAGGAGGGACTGTTGGGACTGTGCGTACAGCACTACCAGGCAACAACTAGCGGTGTTGGAGCCCAGGGACAGGTGGAGGAGGAGGAGGTAGGAGGAGGTAGGAGGGATTGCCACACACACAGCTGGGGAACAGCTGACGTTACTGAACCCCAATAACAGAGGAGCGACTGTTGGGACTGTGCGGACAGCACTTCTGGACGGCAACTAGCGGTGTTGGAGCCCAGGGACAGGTGGAGGAGGAGGAGGTGGAGGAGGTAGGAGGGATTGCCACACACACAGCTGGGGAACAGCTGACGTTACTGAACCCCAATAACAGAGGAGCGACTGTTGGGACTGTGCGGACAGCACTTCTGGACGGCAACTAGCGGTGTTGGAGCCCAGGGACAGGTGGAGGAGGAGGAGGTGGAGGAGGTAGGAGGGATTGCCACACACACAGCAGGGGAACAGCTGACGTTACTGAACCCCAATAACAGAGGAGCGACTGTTGGGACTGTGCGGACAGCACTTCTGGACGGCAACTAGCGGTGTTGGAGCCCAGGGACAGGTGGAGGAGGAGGAGGTGGAGGAGGTAGGAGGGATTGCCACACACACAGCAGGGGAACAGCTGACGTTACTGAACCCCAATAACAGAGGAGGGACTGTTGACTGTGCGCACAGCACTACCAGGCAACAACTAGCGGTGTTGGAGCCCAGGGACAGGTGGAGGAGGAGGAGGTAGGAGGAGGTAGGAGGGATTGCCACACACACAGCAGGGGAACAGCTGACATTACTGAACCCCAATAACAGAGGAGGGACTGTTGGGACTGTGCGTACAGCACTACCAGGCAACAACTAGCGGTGTTGGAGCCCAGGGACAGGTGGAGGAGGAGGAGGTAGGAGGAGGTAGGAGGGATTGCCACACACACAGCTGGGGAACAGCTGACGTTACTGAACCCCAATAACAGAGGAGGGACTGTTGACTGTGCGCACAGCACTACCAGGCAACAACTAGCGGTGTTGGAGCCCAGGGACAGGAGGGGGAGGTGGAGGTGGAGGAGATAGGAGGGATTGCCACACACACAGCAGGGGAACAGCTGACGTTACTGAACCCCAATAACAGAGGAGCGACTGTTGGGACTGTGCGGACAGCACTTCTGGACGGCAACTAGCGGTGTTGGAGCCCAGGGACAGGTGGAGGAGGAGGAGGTGGAGGAGGTAGGAGGGATTGCCACACACACAGCTGGGGAACAGCTGACATTACTGAACCCCAATAACAGAGGAGCGACTGTTGGGACTGTGCGGACAGCACTTCTGGACGGCAACTAGCGGTGTTGGAGCCCAGGGACAGGTGGAGGAGGAGGAGGTGGAGGAGGTAGGAGGGATTGCCACACACACAGCAGGGGAACAGCTGACATTACTGAACCCCAATAACAGAGGAGGGACTGTTGACTGTGCGCACAGCACTACCAGGCAACAACTAGCAGTGTTGGAGCCCAGGGACAGGTGGAGGAGGAGGAGGTAGGAGGAGGTAGGAGGGATTGCCACACACACAGCAGGGGAACAGCTGACGTTACTGAACCCCAATAACAGAGGAGGGACTGTTGGGACTGTGCGTACAGCACTACCAGGCAACAACTAGCGGTGTTGGAGCCCAGGGACAGGTGGAGGAGGAGGAGGTAGGAGGAGGTAGGAGGGATTGCCACACACACAGCTGGGGAACAGCTGACGTTACTGAACCCCAATAACAGAGGAGCGACTGTTGGGACTGTGCGGATAGCACTTCTGGACGGCAACTAGCGGTGTTGGAGCCCAGGGACAGGTGGAGGAGGAGGAGGTGGAGGAGGTAGGAGGGATTGCCACACACACAGCTGGGGAACAGCTGACGTTACTGAACCCCAATAACAGAGGAGCGACTGTT
This sequence comes from Ranitomeya variabilis, assembly GCF_051348905.1. Taxonomy (NCBI): domain Eukaryota; kingdom Metazoa; phylum Chordata; class Amphibia; order Anura; family Dendrobatidae; genus Ranitomeya; species Ranitomeya variabilis. The sequence continues at coordinate 484,277,596 of NC_135233.1, read as the reverse complement.
GGGACTGTGCGGACAGCACTTCTGGACGGCAACTAGCAGTGTTGGAGCCCAGGGACAGGTGGAGGAGGAGGAGGTGGAGGAGGTAGGAGGGATTGCCACACACACAGCAGGGGAACAGCTAACGTTACTGAACCCCAATAACAGAGGAGCGACTGTTGGGACTGTGCGGACAGCACTTCTGGACGGCAACTAGCGGTGTTGGAGCCCAGGGACAGGTGGAGGAGGAGGAGGTGGAGGAGGTAGGAGGGATTGCCACACACACAGCAGGGGAACAGCTGACATTACTGAACCCCAATAACAGAGGAGGGACTGTTGACTGTGCGCACAGCACTACCAGGCAACAACTAGCGGTGTTGGAGCCCAGGGACAGGTGGAGGAGGAGGAGGTAGGAGGAGGTAGGAGGGATTGCCACACACACAGCAGGGGAACAGCTGACGTTACTGAACCCCAATAACAGAGGAGGGACTGTTGGGACTGTGCGTACAGCACTACCAGGCAACAACTAGCGGTGTTGGAGCCCAGGGACAGGTGGAGGAGGAGGAGGTAGGAGGAGGTAGGAGGGATTGCCACACACACAGCTGGGGAACAGCTGACGTTACTGAACCCCAATAACAGAGGAGGGACTGTTGACTGTGCGCACAGCACTACCAGGCAACAACTAGCGTTGTTGGAGCCCAGGGACAGGAGGGGGAGGTGGATGTGGAGGAGATAGGAGGGATTGCCACACACACAGCAGGGGAACAGCTGACGTTACTGAACCCCAATAACAGAGGAGCGACTGTTGGGACTGTGCGGACAGCACTTCTGGACGGCAACTAGCGGTGTTGGAGCCCAGGGACAGGTGGAGGAGGAGGAGGTGGAGGAGGTAGGAGGGATTGCCACACACACAGCTGGGGAACAGCTGACGTTACTGAACCCCAATAACAGAGGAGCGACTGTTGGGACTGTGCGGACAGCACTTCTGGACGGCAACTAGCGGTGTTGGAGCCCAGGGACAGGTGGAAAAGCAGAGGAACACAATGTAGGCCGAAGCCTGAGAAAGTCGAAAGGGAACCTTTAACCCCCCCCCCAAGGCGTTTGTAGCTGAAAGAGCCAGCTTGTGCAGCACAAAAGATGCAAAAGGAAAAGGTGGCTCTTTTCATCATGCTCCTTGAAAACACAGAACTAAACACTTATAAAATGTTTCCCCTGAAACCGTAAAACCGTCCCGGAGGTGGGACTTTCCTTCGTAATATGACGCAGCACAGCCGTCATTCCTACCCCCCCGGCGCCGCGCCCCGGCTCCTCAGCGTAGTTTGATTCCGTCCCGGAGCCTGCGCTGTTATGTTATCCCTTGGCCAGGCACACTTAGCGCTGCCCATCTTCTGACATCATTTGGTGTCAGGCTGGCTGCGCCTGTGCGGCCGCGCTGGCCGAGAGCCCGCCTCGCAGTGTCTTCTGATTTTATCCCACTGGGGGCCTGGGATCCATGGCCATGCGCAGTGCATATCCTCGCCTCTCACTCCCCTCCCTACGGCTTCTTAAGACTGTGCGGTGTCACGGCCGTGGCATGCTATTAGGGACCAGCTGACACCGAACAGTCTGAAGAAGCCATAGGGAGATGAGTGAGAGGTGGAGGTTCAGATATGCACTGCGCATGTCCATGGATCCCAGGCCCCCAGTGGGATTAAATCAGAAGACACTGCGAGGCGGGCTCTCGGCCAGCGCGGCCGCATAGGCGCAGCCATCCTGACACCAAATGATGCCAGAAGACGGGCAGCGCTAAGTGTGCCTGGCCACGGGATAACATAACAGCGCAGGCTCCGGGACGGAATCAAACAACGCTGAGGAGCCGGGGCGCGGCGCCGGGGGGGTAGGAATGACGGCTGTGCTGCGTCATATTACGAAGGAAAGTCCCACCTCCGGGACGGTTTTACGGTATCAGTGGACACATTTTATAAGTGTTAAGTTCTGCGTGTGCAAGGAGCTAAACCAAAATAGCTACCTTTTCCTTGTGCAGCATTACTGCTGCACAAGGTGGCTCTTTCAGTAACAAACGCCTTGGGGGGGGGGGGACAGATTCCCTTACATTTCAGTTGTTGTGTCAGCGTGGCGGTCGCATGACACATTGCCGGCTACACAGCTGGGGATCAGGTGACGTTACTGAAACCCAATAACACTGGGTCGTATGTTTTGACTGTGCAGACGGCACTTCTGAGCCTCAACTGGCGGTGTTGGAGCCCAGGAATTTAAGTTCAGGTGGTAGAAAGATGAACACAACAGGAGACCTGGATAACGTATACAGTGACCTAATTATTTAATCAGGAGGAGGAGTGGCAAATTCCTGCGAGATCCAGGCCTTGTTCATTTTCAGGAAAGTAAGCCGGTCAACGTTATCGGAGGATAGTCGCATGCGACGGTCAGTTAGTACACCACCTGCAGCACTAAAGACACGTTCCGATAATACACTGGCCGCAGGGCAAGACAGCACCTCCAATGCATACTGGCTTAGCTCTGGCCATGTATCCAGCTTTGAGACCCAAAACTTGAAAGGGGAAGAGCCGTCTGGGAGTACAGCAAGAGGGCAAGACATGTAGTCTGTCACCATCTGACGGAACCGTTGCCTCCTGCTGACTGGAGCCGTCTGTGATGGTGTAGACTTTTGTGGGGGGCACAGAAAACTGTGCCACAGTTGGGCCATACTGGTCTTGCCTTGGGCAGAGGCACTGCTTCTGCTCCCTCTTTGTGCAGAGCCTCCACCACTGCCTGGACGCACTGAGCTGCTTTGGAATGCACTAGCAGCACTTCTCTCAGTTGGAATGGAGAAGATGATGGAATTGACCAGTGTGTCTTGGTACTCCTGCATTTTTCGCTCCCGGTTCAACGGTGTGATGAGGCTTTCTACGTTGTCCCGGTAGCGAGGATCGAGGAGGGTGAACACCCAAAAATCAGACATGTTGAGAATGTGGGCGATGCGGCGGTCGTTTCTCAGGCACTGCAGCATGTAATCCACCATGTGCTGCAGACTGCCAACTGCCCAAGAAACGTTGTCCCCTGCTGGAGGCGTGATCTCTGCCCGCTCGTCATCACCCCACCCTCGCTGTACACACTGAGTACTGGACAATTCGGTAACTCCCTCCTCTGGACGGATGTCTTCCTCCTCCATTGACTCCTCCTCATCCTCCTCACAAACTGTCCCCTGCCTACGCGTTTGTGAGGAAACACGTGGCGCTGACTGTCCAGAAGATGATGGAAATGGTGAATCCTCATCCTCCACCTCTTCCACAACATCATCCCTTAGCGCTTGCAGTGATTTTTCAAGCAGGCAGATAAGGGGGACAGTCATGCTGACTAGTGCATCATCTGCACTCGCCATCCGCGTGGAATAATCAAAGGGACGCAAAACCTGGCAGACGTCATTCATAGTGGCCCACTCTGTGGTTGTGAAGTCTGTACGGCGCTGACTGCGAATTCTTTGCGCCTGAAGCAGCTGGTACTCCATTACAGCTTGCTGCTGCTCACACAACCGCTCCAACATATATAACATGGAATTCCACCTGGTAGGTAGGTCACATATGATGCGATGTTCCGGCAGGCGGTGTCGGCGCTGCAGAGCCGCAATGCGCGCTTTTGCCGTGCTGGAACGCCGCAAGTGAGCACACTCTAGGCGGACCTTGTGCAGCAGTGCATCAAGATCCGGATAGTCCCTCAAAAAGCTCTGCACGACCAAATTGAGCACATGTGCCAGACATGGGATGTGAGTGAGGTTGCCGAGGCCCAGAGCTGCCACCAGATTTCGGCCATTATCACACACTACCATGCCTGGCTGGAGATTCGCTGGCACAAACCACACATCGCTCTCCTGCTTGATGGCATTCCAGAGCTCCTGCGCTGTGTGGCTACGATTCCCCAAAAAAATTAATTTCAAGACGGCCTGTTGACGTTTGGCCACGGCTGTGCTCATGTCGGTCGTAACAGGTACACGTTCATCACGGGTCCATGTGGAGGTGGACTGTGACGGCTCCTGCAGCGATGATTCTGAGGAACTGGTGTAAGAGGAGGAGTCAATGCGTACAGAATGGATTCCTGCAATCCTTGGAGTGGGCAGGACACGTCCTGCGCCACTCGCACGGTCTGTACCCGGCTCAACGACATTAACCCAATGGGCAGTGAGGGAAAGGTATCGCCCCTGTCCATGTTGACTGGTCCACGCATCGGTGGTGAGGTGGACCTTGCTACTGACGGCGTTCAGTAGCGCGTGTTTTATGTGTCCCTCCACATGCTTGTGCAGGGCAGGGACGGCTTGCCTGCTGAAGTAAAAGCGGCTGGGCACATTGTACTGTGGGACTGCCAATGACATCAAGTCACGGAAGCTGTCAGTCTCCACCAGCCTGAATGACAGCATTTCCAGTGACAGAAGTTTGGCAATGCCTGCAGTCAGAGCCTGTGCTCGTGGGTGGTTTGACGAGAAAGGCCGCCTTTTCTCCCATGCCTGTACTACCGATGGCTGTAGACTGGGCTGGGAGTGTGTGGATGACTGGGAAAGTGGTGCTGCGGGTGGAATGACAGCGGGTCTCTGGACAACAGGGCCAGAGGTTCTTCCACGGCGATCCTGGGAGGAAGCCGAACCAGCTGCGTGTGAGCTAGAGGAAGAGGCAACACGAGCTGAAGAGGTGGTAGCTGCCGCTATTGGTTGGCCTAGCTCTTCAGTGTGTTTTTCTAACTCCGCCGGGTGCCTGTTGTGCACATGTTTCCACATGTTGGAGGTATTGAGGTTGCTGACATTTCGACCTCTTTTGACTTTTTGATGACACACCTTGCATCTGACATAGCAAATGTCATCTGCAACTGTGTCAAAAAAGGACCAGGCACTGCAAGTCTTGGGAGCGCCCTTTTTGGCTTTTGGAAGAGACATGCTCCTAACGGGTGCCAAAGCGGAGGCTGCAGGATCCGCAGTCTTCCCCCTCCCTCTCCCTCTTTGGGCCGTACGGGGAATCTCTTCCTCAGAGCTGCTCCCACCACCTTCCTGTCCCTCACGCCAAGATGGGTCAAGGACCTCATCATCAACACTACCCTCTGCCCCCAACTGCTCCTCCTGGGTAGTCTCAGCAGCAGAGCACGCACCAGTAAGTGGCACCTGAGTGTCATCATCAGCTGATGCGGCCTGCGATGTGGTGACCGGAGCCACTGGCCCACCCGCCTCTTCAGAGGAAGAGAGAAAAAGCTGTTGGGCATCACTGCACCCTGCCTCTTCTTCCATTTCTCCAATGCTGCTTGGCTGGCCCCCTGTTTCCAAGCCAAGAGATTCAGAGAACAGAAGTAGAGACGGCTCCTGTCCTGGGCTCTCTGTCTGCCTGGGCAATTTGGCAGGTGGTGAAGAGACAGATGGCTGCTCTCCAGTGCTCTGTGTCTGAGAGGATGTGGCACTAATTGAAGTTGATGCATTAGCTGCCATCCATCCGACAACGGCTTCAATTTGTTCTTCACGCAGCAGCGGTGTACGGCGCTCTGACACAAAGCTGCGCATGAATGACTGTTGCCTGGTGAAAGTGGGTGCTGATGAGTCACCGGTGCCCGCAGCAGGCACAGACTCCCCACGTCCCCTCCCTGCTCCGCGCCCACGCCCACGCCCACGCCCACGTGCCTTACTCACTGCCTTCTTCATCTTGGTTGACTGATAAAGATAAGCAGAAAAGTACTAACGGCTTTGTGTGCTTATTCCTGAGCAACTCCTCCTAACAGGTATAAGAAACACTAATTTTCTAAAGTGTGGACTAGACTTTAATATGAGCTAATGTGGCCTACACAAATGTAAAGTGGTGTAACTGGTGTGTTTGGTGAACTTTATTATTTATTTATTTTTTGGGGGCTGAACTGACAACGGATAGAGCTGCAGTCACACGGAGACCGTGCAGACAGACGTAAACAGCGCTGCAAGGCCCAAAAACCCTCCTCTACGTTATCCTATGTAGTGTTTTTCCACAAGTTAGCTGGAGACGGGTGGAAAGACACTAATAGGATTTTTTTGAAAAAATGTGCAGCAGCCTGCACTACTTAAAACAAAATGAAAATTGATTTGGCGGTATGACGCAGTGAAGAACCCTGAGCTGGAGACAACCAGGCTATGGCTGCTCACAGACTACAGGGCGAGCTGCAGTCACACAGAGACCGTGCAGACAGCCGTAAACGGCGCTGCAAGGCCCAAAAACCCTCCTCTACGTTATCCTATGTAGTGTTTTTCCACAAATTAGCTGGAGACGGGTGGAAAGACACTAATAGGAATTTTTTGAAAAAATGTGCAGCAGCCTGCACTACTTAAAACAAAATGAAAATTGATTTGGCGGTATGACGCAGTGAACAACCCTGAGCTGGAGACAACCAGGCTATGGCTGCTCACAGACTACAGGGCGAGCTGCAGTCACACGGAGACCGTGCAGACAGCCGTAAACGGCGCTGCAAGGCCCAAAAACCCTCCTCTACGTTATCCTATGTAGTGTTTTTCCACAAATTAGCTGGAGACGGGTGGAAAGACACTAATAGGATTTTTTTGAATAAATTAGCAGCAGACTACACTACTTGAAAAAAAAAAAAAAAAAGAACAGTATGAGGCAATGAACCACCCTCCCTAAACTGAATACAACCAGCTATGGATGGCCTATGTGGCTGCACTCAGACTAGAGAGTGGGCTGCACTCACACACACACACACACAGACCTTGCAGATCGCTGTGAAAACAGCGCTACAAGGCAAAAGCAAGGTGAATAGTAGGTGAACACAGCGGTTGCTAAATTAGCCTTTGGAAAGCACAAAGAAGCAAATCGCTATCTCTAAACTGTCCCTCAGTCAGCAAACAGCGTCCTGTCACTAACTGAATTCACAGCAGAGTGATCGCAAAATGGCGCCAGCGACTTTTAAACTGCATCATGACATCATTTCAGCAGCCAATCACAGCCTTGCCAGTAGTTTCATGCCCTCCATGCTAAACAGGATGTGCCCACACTTGGAATCATTCTCATTGGCTGAATTTCTGCATTTTGAATCTTGGAACTTCCGATTCCGGTATCCGATACGCGGCAAGTATCGGAATCCCGGTATCGGAATTCCGATACCGCAAGTATCGGCCGATACCCGATACTTGCGGTATCGGAATGCTCAACACTACTGTTAATGTGTGGTAGCAGGATGAAGGTCCTGAACAGAACTGACTTTCAAAAAGTAGTTCCTCCCTTTCCCTAAACAGAAAATGTAGAGACTGCAGAGCTGCTCATGAGATAATTTGAGAATACCTCTTAGTATTCAAATATGACCAAATTTACCCCAATCCAAGCCCTTATGGACATAAACTGTAACTACACCTCCGGACAATTCAGTACACACAGTAGATTCTGATTGTGTTATGATTTGTGCCTTATCATGCCATACTCCTATTGTGTCTGTATCTTTCTCAACAGGGTAGAATATGCGAGATGGTCTTGAGAGGCACAGCCTTTACACAATGTAACTCTATGGTGGATCCAGCTCAGTATATTGATGCCTGTGTCCAGGATCTGTGTAGATGTGCAGAAGATGACTTAGGCTTTTGCTTATGTAACACCTTTTCTGAATATTCCCGTCAATGTACCCATGCTGGTGGAGTTCCAGAAAATTGGAGAACTGCTCAACTCTGTCGTAAGTGCCATTACATTCACTTTCTAGATCAATTTAAAATGACACAAAGACTAATTAAACTTGCAGAAATAATAATACATGGTTAATAAGGATGATATGCTGATTTTTGTTTTTTAGTTTTATTTTTTTTTCTGGGGGTTTATTGAGGATTAATAAATTAACTACCATTCAGACTGATCATGTGTTTCTTTTCACAGCATTGTCATGTAACTATAACATGGAGTACAGGGAATGTGACAGCCCCTGTCCCAATACTTGCACCAATCCTGAGCGGTCATTAGTTTGTGACAGTCATTGTACAGATGGATGCTTCTGCCCAGCAGGTAGGTTCCTGTGCATTGATTAGTCATTTACTATTAAAAGATATAAACAATAGATTAGTAAAAGTATTAAATAAACCAAGTGACCTTTCTGTTACAATGGAGTTGGGATGGAGGTGTCATACAAACTGCTTCTGGTGAAGGATCCAAAACGAAATATATTTAGAAGGATTTAATGTGCAGGTTTTAAGAGTCAACGTGTTTAGAGGTCATACATGACCTCTTCATCAGGACAAAAATCTAGGTCCTTCGTGACCTCGAAACGCGTTGACTCTTAAAACCTGCAAATTAAATCCTTGCAAGTATATTTAGTTTTGGAGCCTTCATCAGCAGCACTTTGAATGACACCTCCCTCTGGTCTCCATTTTCAAGTTGGTCCTTCTTCGACCGGTGTCCAGCAGCAGCTGATATACATTTGTTTTAACGTTCTTCTGTGCAACCTTATCTGGTGAGTTGTTTTCACTTTTCTATTAATCCTGTTACGTCAGATAAGACCCTATTGCGCTTTCTCGTCCCCAAGTTCTTTCTTCCAACTTTGTTTTAAATTGTGGTTTTAGTATCTATATGCATCTACTCTACGGCTCCGGCTACAAGTAGCACACAGCCATCACAGTCAAAATCATTACATTAATTTCAAATTTTGAAATCATTATCTAATTTGTAAAAACTGAAATTCTAGACTGCAAAAACTAATTTAATCTTGATACTGATATTCCTTTTCTCTTTCAGGAATGGTTTTCGATGACATAAACAACTCTGGATGTGTTCCTGTACAGCAGTGTTCTTGTACTTACAATGGACAGGTTTACGCATCTGGGGCCGGATACTCGGCCCAGTGTCGTTCCTGGTAAATCATATTTAGTTTCTTCTAGTTATTAATCTATTACTGTATCTTAATCTGTAAAAGAAAAATTCATGGAGTTATTTAAATGACGGGATGGGTAGACATGTTACTGATATGCAAATGGTGAAGAAATGGAAACAAAGTTTTTAAAACATCTTGAATTATTCAGTATGGAGTATGAGCACCACGTACACAAATCCGCACACTTACACCACTTGGCTGCTATCAATTAGTTTATTAATGGTTATCTCAGAAATGTTCTGCTACACTGAATGAACTTGGGAAAATCATCAAGATTTGCTGCTGGCAGCTCCCTATGCAATTGCTGACCAATGACATCCTGTGCTTGATGGGAGACAATTCAGGAAACGCTTCAGGCTTTGAGTAGCATGTTTAGCCCACATAGCTGCTCACTGTAACAATATATGACCTGGCATTGTAGTGTTGAGAAAACTCTGTTGGGAGACTTTGCATAAGTGGCTGTACCACTCGGTCCACAACTAGTGTTGAGTAGTGTTGAGCGATACCGTCCGATACTTGAAAGTATCGGTATCGGAAAGTATCGGCCGATACCGGCAAAGTATCGGATCCAATCCGATACCGATACCCGATACCAATACAAGTCAATGGGACTCATGTATCGGACGGTATCCCTGATGGTTCCCAGGGTCTGAAGGAGAGGAAACTCTCCTTCAGGCCCTGGGAACCATATTAATGTGTAAAAGAAAGAATTAAAATAAAAAATATTGCTATACTCACCTCTCCGACGCAGCCTGCACCTTACCGAGGGAAGCGGCAGCGTTCTTTGTTTAAAATTCGCGCTTTTCTTTCCTTTACGTGAAGTCCCGGCTTGTGATTGGTCGCGTGCCGCCCATGTGGCCGGGACGCAACCAATCACAGCAAGCCGTGACGTAATTTCAGGTCCTTCAGGATTTTAAAATTACGTTCCGGCGTTGTGATTGGTTGCGTCGCAGTCACATGGGCGACGCAACCAATCACAGCAAGCCGTGACGTAATTTCAGGTCCTTCAGGATTTTAAAATTACGTCCCGGCTTTGTGATTGGTTGCGTCGCGGTCAACCAATCACAAGCCGGGAGGCTGGACACGCGCGCATTTTAAAATGCGCGCTTGTCCAACCTCCCGTGACGTCCCGGCTTGTGATTGGTTGCTTCGCGGTCAACCAATCACAAGCCGGGAGGCTGGACATGCGCGCATTTTAAAATGCGCGCTTGTCCAACCTCCCGTGAAGTCCCGGCTTGTGATTGGTTGCTTCGCGGTCAACCAATCACAAGCCGGGAGGCTGGACACGCGCGCATTTTAAAATGCGCGCTTGTCCAGCCTCCCGGCTTGTGATTGGTTGATCGCGACGCAACCAATCACAAGCCGGGACGTCACGGGAGGCTGGACAAGCACGCATTTTAAAATGCGCGCGTGTCCAGCCTCCCGGCTTGTGATTGGTTGATCGCGACGCAACCAATCACAAGCCGGGACGTCACGGGAGGCTGGACAAGCGCGCATTTTAAAATGCGCGCTTGTCCAACCTCCCGTGAAGTCCCGGCTTGTGATTGGTTGCTTCGCGGTCAACCAATCACAAGCCGGGAGGCTGGACACGCGCGCATTTTAAAATGCGCGCTTGTCCAGCCTCCCGGCTTGTGATTGGTTGATCGCGACGCAACCAATCACAAGCTGGGACGTCACGGGAGGCTGGACAAGCGCGCATTTTAAAATGCGCGCGTGTCCAGCCTCCCGGCTTGTGATTGGTTGATCGCGACGCAACCAATCACAAGCCGGGACGTCACGGGAGGCTGGACAAGCGCACATTTTAAAATGCGCGCGTGTCCAGCCTCCCGTGACGTCACGGCTTGTGATTGGTTGCGTCGCCCATGTGACTGCGACGCAACCAATCACAAAGCCGGGACGTAATTTTAAAATCCTTAAGGACCTGAAATTACGTCACGGCTTGCTGTGATTGGTTGCGTCGCCCATGTGACTGCGACGCAACCAATCACAAAGCCGGGACTTCACGTAAGGAAAGAAAAGCGCAAATTTTAAACAAAGAACGCTGCCGCTTCCCTCGGTAAGGTGCAGGCTGCGTCGGAGAGGTGAGTATAGCAATATTTTTTATTTTAATTCTCTCTTTTACACATTTTTACATTAATGTTGTTTCGATACCGATACCCGATACCACAAAAGTATCGGATCTCGGTATCGGAATTCCGATACAGCAAATATCGGCCGATACCCGATACTTGCGGTATCGGAATGCTCAACACTAGTGTTGAGCGATACCGTCCGATACTTGAAAGTATCGGTATCGGATAGTATCGGCCGATACCCGAAAAGTATTGGATATCGCCGATACCAATACCCGATACCAATACAAGTCAATGGGACACCAAGTATCGGAAGGTATCCTGATGGTTCCCAGGGTCTGAAGGAGAGGAAACTCTCCTTCAGGCCCTGGGATCCATATTACTGTGTAAAATAAAGAATTAAAATAAAAAATATTGATATACTCACCTCTCCGGAGGCCCCTGGACATCACCGCTGGTAAACGGCAGCCTTCTTTGCTTAAAATGAGCACGTTTAGGGCCTTCCATGACGTCACGGCTTCTGATTGGTTGCGTGTCGCTCATGTGACCACCACGCGACCAATCACAAGCCGTGACGTCATTCTCAGGTCCTAAATTCCAAATTCTAGGAACTTAGGACCTGAGAATTACGTCACGGCTTGTGATTGGTCGCGTGGCGGTCACATGAGCGGCACGCGACCAATCAGAAGCCGTGACGTCATGGAAGGTGCTGAACGCGCTCATTTTAAGCAAAGCAGGCTGCCGGTTACCAGCGGTGATGTCCAGGGGCCTCCGGAGAGGTGAGCATATCAATATTTTTTATTTTAATTCTTTATTTTTTACATGGATATGGATCCCAGGGCCTGAAGGAGAGTTTCCTCTCCTTCAGACCCTGGGAACCATACACTGGGAACTTCCGATTCCGATTCCCGATACCACAAAAGTATCGGATCTTGGTATCGGAATTCCGATACCGCAAGTATCGGCCGATACCCGATACTTGCGGTATCGGAATGCTCAACACTATCCACAACCAAATCAATGTAAACGCTGATTGACTACTGTACATTATGCCACCTCATATCATTATCCCAACAACAGGGTAAGTGTGATGTTCCCTCATAAAGGCTTCATAAAGTCTCCAGACCAATCTTCAGCTACCATTACCTCCAAGTCAAAAGTGGGACTCATCATTTTCATGTCATTAACATGTCTACTGAACCTGTGATTTTCATAATTCAACTGATTTTCCTTCTCTGTATACTGGTATAGCAACATATATATTGTAGGGATTCACACTCACCTGTTGGCACTTAGCACATACAAGAGTCTTGGTGCAGAGCAAGGTAAGTTTATTGCGTTCCTCTGTATTCCAAATGAAAATGCTTATTCTAGCATAGGAAAATCAAAACATAACAGCTTTTCTTCAGTCTAAATCATATAATAAACCACACTGACCTTTTCTCAAAGTAGGCATAGTACATTAACACAGTTGCACTCACAACACAGCACAGGCTTTAGTTGTTGCCAGCACAGTCCGTAAATCAACACTAGCTTCTCTTCAGCTTCACCACCACAGAAAAGTGTTCACCTCCCAGACAGCTCACATTTGCTAGTAACTCAGCAGCTCCAACACACAGACTGCTCAGCTGACTGACTAACCATGGAAACAGGGCCTGGTTCTAGACATAGCTAGCCAGGTGCACGTAATCAGTACCTCTAGTGATAGTATTTAAAATGCATAGAAGCACAGTTCGACAGTTTTGTGCACCTCTGAAAAGAAGGACACTGTTGTGAACTGTGTTTCTGGGCTCCCTCTGGTGGTCACTAACGGTATTGTGTTAGGCATGTCTTGTTGCAGGCCTGAGCTCCAGCTGTGTCGTTAAGCAGCGGGTGTTCCCTATTTAAGTCTCCTCCGGACTCAGTCTCTTGCCTGGCATCGTTGTATCCAGACCTATATGGTCTCCTCCGGATTCCTTTCAGTCTGTCTCATGAAAGAAAAGCTAAGTCCGTTTTGTGTAATTTGGATCGTTTGCATTTTTCAGTGTCTTTGTCCAGCTTGCTTAATATTTGATTTTCTGGCTCGCTGGAAGCTCTAGGGGGCTGATATTCTCCCTCTGCACCGTCAGTCGGTGTGGGGGTTCTTGAATGTTCAGCGTGGATGTTTTTGTAGGGTTTTCTGCTGACCGCATAGTCCACTATCGATTTTCTGTCTATCTAGACTAGTGGGCCTCACTTTGCTGAATCTAGTTCATCTCTACGTTTGTGTTTTCCTCTTGCCTCACCGTTATTATTTGTTGGGGGCTTTCTATATCTTTGGGGTTCAATTTCTCTGGAGGCAAGTGAGGTCTTATTTTCCCTCTAGGAATAGTCAGTTCTCCGGCTGGCTCGAGACGTCTAGAACCAACGTAGGCATGTTCACCGGCTGCTTCTAGTTGTGTGTGTTAGGATCAGGTATGCGGTTAGCCCAGTTTCCACCTCCCTAGAGCAGTATTTACGTTTTTGCTATCTTGCCGGAATATCAGAGATCCTCTACCACTGGGATCATAACAGTATGCCAGGCCGAAAGAAAATGTTTATTGCATCGCAGAAGCGGGATTAAAAAGAAGTTCTGCGTTTTTTTTTTTTTTGTTGCTGCAGTTTGCCTAGCTTCTTCCATCCCCTTTTTCTCTGAGTGGCTGGAACTCTGCTGCAGATATGAATGTCCAGACTCTGACTTCCAGTGTGGATCAGCTTGCTGCTAGGGTGCAAAGCATTCAGGATTTTGTTATCCATAGCCCTATGTCTGAACCAAAAATACCTATTCCTGAGCCGTTTTTTGGAGATAGATCTAAGTTCCTGAATTTTAGGAATAATTGCAAATTGTTTCTGTCTCTGAAACCTCGTTCCTCTGGGATTCCGCTCAGCAAGTTAAGATTGTTATTTCCTTCTTGCGCGGCGACCCTCAAGATTGGGCCTTCTCTCTGGCGCCAGGAGATCCTGCATTGGTGAATGTTGATGCGTTTTTCCTGGCACTTGGTTTGCTTTATGAGGAGCCTAATCTTGAAAATCAGGCTGAAAAGATGTTGCTGGCTATCTCTCAGGGTCAGGACGAAGCTGAGGTATATTGTCAAAAATTTCGGAAATGGTCCGTGCTTACTCAATGGAATGAGTGTGCACTAGCCGCAAATTTCAGAAATGGTCTTTCTGAAGCCAATAAAGATGTGATGGTGGGGTTTCCTATCCCTACAGGTCTGAATGATTCAATGGCTCTGGCCATTCAAATTGATCGAAGTTTGCGGGAGCGCAAATCTGTTAATCCTTTGGCGGTGCTGTCTGAACGGTCACCTGATTCTATGCAATGTGACAGAATTTTGACCAGAGCCGAGCGACAAAATCATAGACGTCAAAATGGGTTGTGTTTCTGCTGTGGTGATTCAACACATGTTATCTCAGCATGCTCTAAACGCTTAAAAAAAATTGTTAATCCTGTCGCCATTGGTACTTTTCAGCCTAAGTTTATTTTGTCTGTGACTTTAATTTGTTCATTATCTTCTTACTCAGTTATGGCTTTTGTGGATTCTGGTGCTGCTTTAAGTCTTATGGATTTGTCGTTTGCCAAGCGCTGCGGTTTTGTCCTGGAGCCTTTGGAAAATCCTATTCCTCTTAGAGGAATTGATTCTACGCCATTGGCAGAGAATAAACCTCAGTATTGGACGCAAGTGACCATGTGCATGACTCCTGTACATCAGGAGGTGATTCGTTTTCTGGTACTGCATAAAATGCATGATGTTGTCGTTTTGGGTCTGCCATGGTTACAGGCCCATAATCCAGTTTTAGATTGGAAAGCTATGACTGTGTCTAGTTGGGGGTGTCAGGGGATTCATGGCGATTCTCCATTGGTGTCTATTGCTTCTTCTACTCCTTCTGAGATCCCTGAGTTTTTGTCAGACTTTCAGGATGTATTTAATGAGGCCAGGTCCAGTGCCCTTCCTCCTCATAGGGACTGTGATTGTGCTATAGATTTGATTCCTGGTAGTAAGTTTCCTAAGGGACGACTCTTTAATTTATCTGTGCCAGAGCATGCCGCGATGCGGAGTTATATAAAGGAGTCTTTGGAGAAGGGACATATTCGCCCATCCTCTTCTCCTCTTGGTGCAGGATTCTTTTTTGTGGGCAAGAAAGACGGGTCTTTGAGACCTTGTATAGATTATCGTCTTCTGAATAAGATCACGGTTAAATTTCAGTATCCTTTGCCATTGTTGTCTGATTTGTTTGCTCGGATTAAGGGATCCAGTTGGTTCACCAAGATAGATCTTCGTGGTGCGTATAACCTTGTGCGCATAAAGCAGGGAGATGAATGGAAAACGGCATTTAATACGCCCGAGGGTCATTTTGAGTACCTGGTGATGCCTTTTGGATTATTGAATGCCTCTTCTGTGTTTCAGTCCTTCATGCATGACATCTTCCGGAAATATCTGGATAAATTTATGATTATTTATCTGGATGATATTTTGGTTTTTTCTGATGATTGGGAGTCCCATGTGAACCATGTCAGGATCGTGTTTCAGGTTCTGCGGGAGAATGCTCTATTTGTGAAGGGCTCAAAATGTATCTTTGGGGTACAGAAGGTTTCTTTTTTGGGTTTTATTTTTTCCCCTTCTACTGTGGAGATGGACCCAGTCAAGGTCCGTGCCATTCATGACTGGACTCAGCCCACGTCTGTTAAGAGCGTGCAGAAGTTCTTGGGCTTTGCTAATTTTTACCGTGGTTTTATCGCTAATTTTTCCAGCGTGGTTAAACCTTTGACGGATATGACCAAGAAGGGTTCTGATGTTGCTAATTGGTCTCCTGCGGCCGTGGAGGCCTTTCGGGAGCTGAAGCATCGGTTTACTTCAACGTCAGTCTTGTGCCAGCCGGATGTCTCTCTTCCCTTCCAGGTTGAAGTTGATGCTTCTGAGATTGGTGCAGGGGCTGTTTTGTCGCAAAAAAGTTCTGATGGCTCCGTGATGAAGCCATGCGCCTTCTTTTCAAGAAAATTTTCGCCTGCTGAGTGGAACTATGATATTGGTAATCGGGAGTTGTTGGCTATGAAGTGGGCATTTGAGGAGTGGCGACATTGGCTCGAGGGAGCTAGACATCGTGAGGTGGTCTTGACTGATCATAAAAATCTGATTTACCTCGAGTCTGCCAAGCGCCTGAATCCTAGACAGGCTCGTTGGTCGTTGTTTTTCTCCCGTTTTGACTTTGTGGTCTCGTACCTGCCTGGTTCGAAGAACGTGAAGGCTGATGCACTTTCTAGGAGTTTTGTGCCTGACTCTCCGGGAGTCTCGGAGCCGGCTGGTATTCTCAGAGAGGGAGTGATTTTGTCTGCCATTTCCCCAGATTTGCGACGAGTGCTGCAGAAATTTCAGGCTGATAGGCCTGATCGTTGCCCACCAGAGAGACTGTTTGTCCCTGACAGATGGACCAGCAGAGTTATTTCTGAGGTTCATTTTTCAGTGTTGGCGGGACATCCTGGGATTTTCGGTACCAGAGATTTGGTGGCTAGGTCCTTTTGGTGGCCTTCCTTGTCGCGGGATGTGCGTTCTTTTGTGCAGTCCTGTGGGATTTGTGCTCGGGCTAAGCCTTGCTGTTCTCGTGCCAGCGGGTTGCTTTTGCCCTTGCCTATCCTGAAGAGGCCTTGGACGCACATTTCCATGGATTTCTGTCATGATTCCCCAATGGCATGGGAACATCAGAAACACAAAAATAACAGACTAGCTCTCGGGTGATGGAAACTCAAGCTGACCGTGACCTAAATCTACCACACAACTAACAGTAGCCAGGAAGCATTCCTACGGCTGCCTAGATGCCATGCGCCAGCCGGAGAACTAACTACGCCTGGAAGAGGAAGGAACAGACCTGGCTTACCTCTAGAGAAATTCCCCAAAGATGATAGTAGCCCCCACGTATATTAACGGTGAGTTCAGAGGAAAAGACATACACAGTATGAAGGTAGATTTAGCAAAGCGAGGTCCACTTACTAGATAGAGGAAGGATACAAAAGAGGACTTCACGGTCAGCTGAAAAACCCTTTCAAAAACCCATCCTGAAATTACTTTAAGACTCCTGTGTCAACTCATGACACAGGAGTGGCAATTTCAGTCCACAAGAGCTTCCAGTAACAGGAAATGACAAAACTGTAAACTGGACAAGAAAAACAAAACAATAAGGACAAGAGTCCACTTAGCTGATCAGCAGACTAGTAGCAGGAACATGCAACTGAATGACTCAGGTTACAATGATGACCGGCAAGGAAGTGACTGGAGAGCAAGGCTAAATAGGGAACTCCCAAAACTGATGGAAGCAGGTGAGCTGAGGCAGAAAAGCACACACAAGTCTCCAGTACCACCAGCCACCACCAGGGGAGCCAAAAAGCGGATCACAACAGTACGCCCCCCTTAAGGAGGGGGCACCGAACCCTCACAAGAACCGCCAGGGCGACCTGGATGAGCCCTATGAAAGGCACGAACCAAATCCGAGGCATGAACATCAGAGGCAGTTACCCAAGAATTATCTTCCTGACCATAGCCCTTCCATTTAACCAGGTACTGGAGTCTCCGCCTGGAAATACGGGAGTCCAAGATCTTCTCTATAACGTACTCCAATTCACCCTCAACCAGCACAGGAGCAGGAGGCCCAGCAGAAGGAACCACCGGCACCTCGTATCTCCGCAACAACGACCGATGGAACACATTATGGATAGCGAAAGATGCCGGAAGGTCCAAACGAAAGGAAACAGGGTTAATAATCTCCAAAATCCTATAGGGACCGATGAACCGAGGCTTAAATTTAGGAGAAGAAACCCTCATTGGGACAAAACGGGAAGACAACCACACCAAGTCCCCAACACGAAGGCGAGGACCAACCCGACGCTGGCGGTTAGCAAACCGCTGAGTCCTCTCCTGGGACAAATTCAAATTGTCCACCACTTGTTCCCAAATCCGATACAACCGATCCACCACAGCATCTACTCCAGGACAATCCGAAGACTCCACCTGACCAGAAGAAAAACGGGGATGAAACCCCGAATTGCAAAAGAAAGGGGAAACCAAAGTGGCAGAACTGGCCCGATTATTAAGAGCAAACTCCGCCAACGGCAAAAAGGCAACCCAATCATCCTGATCCGCAGACACAAAACACCTCAAATACGTCTCCAAAGTTTGATTAGTTCGCTCCGTCTGGCCATTAGTCTGAGGATGGAAGGCAGACGAAAAAGACAAATCAATGCCCAACCTGGCACAGAATGCCCGCCAAAATCTAGAAACGAACTGGGTACCCCTATCAGAAACGATATTTTCAGGAATACCATGCAAGCGAACCACATTTTGAAAAAACAAAGGAACCAACTCAGACGAGGAAGGCAACTTCGGCAATGGCACCAAATGAACCATCTTAGAAAAACGGTCACACCCCACCCAGATAACAGACATCCTCTGAGAGACAGGAAGATCAGAAATAAAGTCCATCGAGATGTGCGTCCAAGGCCTCTTCGGAATAGGCAAGGGCAACAACAACCCGCTAGCCCTAGAACAACAATGCTTGGCCCGAGCACACACATCACAAGACTGCACAAAAACACGCACATCACGAGACAGAGATGGCCACCAGAAATATCTAGCCACCAAATCCCTGGTACCAAAAATTCCAGGATGACCCGCCAGCGTAGAAGAATGAACCTCCGAGATGACTCTACTGGTCCAATCATCAGGAACAAACAGTCTACCAGGTGGACAGCGATCAGGTCTATCCGCCTGAAACTCTTGCAAAGCACGTCGCAGATCTGGGGAAATAGCGGATAATATCACCCCATCCTTAAGGATACCTGTAGTTCCGAATCACCAGGGGAATCAGGCTCAAAACTCCTAGAAAGGGCATCCGCCTTCACATTCTTAGAACCTGGTAGATATGAGACCACAAAATTAAACCGAGAGAAAAACAACGACCAGCGCGCCTGTCTAGGATTCAAGCGCCTGGCAGACTCAAGATAAATCAGATTCTTGTGATCAGTCAAAACCACCACCTGATGTCTAGCACCCTCAAGCCAATGACGCCACTCCTCAAATGCCCACTTCATGGCCAAAAGCTCCCGATTACCGACATCATAATTTCTTTCGGCGGCAGAAAATTTTCGAGAAAAGAACGCACAAGGTCTCATCACTGAGCAATCGGAACTTTTCTGCGACAAAACCGCCCCCGCTCCGATCTCGGAAGCATCAACCTCAACCTGAAAGGGGAGAGAGACATCGGGCTGGCGCAACACAGGGGCAGACGAAAAGCGGCGCTTAAGTTCCCGAAAGGCCTCCACAGCGGCAGAGGACCAATTGGCAACATCAGCACCCTTCTTAGTCAAATCCGTAAGAGGCTTAGCGACACCAGAAAAACCAGTTATAAATCGACGATAAAATTTAGCAAAGCCCAAGAACTTCTGAAGACCCTTTAGAGAAGTAGGCTGCGTCCAGTCACAAATAGCCCGAACCTTGACAGGGTCCATCTCAACAGAAGAAGGGGAAAAAATGTACCCCAAAAAGGAAATCTTTTGAACCCCAAAAACACACTTAGAACCCTTTACACACAGAGAATTCTCCCGCAAGACCTGAAAAACCCTCCTGACCTGCTGATGCTGAACATGAGACTCCCAGTCCTCAGAAAAAATCAAAATATCGTCCAAATACACAATCATAAATTTATCCAGATATTCACGGAAAATATCATGCATAAAGGACTGAAAAACTGAAGGCGCATTAGAAAGGCCGAAAGGCATTACTAAATACTCAAAGTGGCCCTCAGGCGTATTAAATGCGGTTTTCCACTCATCCCCTTGCTTAATTCGCACCAAATTATACGCCCCACGGAGATCAATCTTGGAGAACCACTTAGCCCCCCTTATGCGAGCAAACAAATCAGTAAGCAGCGGCAACGGATACTGATATTTGACAGTAATTTTATTCAGGAGTCGATAATCAATACAAGGCCTCAGCGAGCCATCCTTTTTAAAGACAAAGAAAAACCCAGCTCCTAAAGGTGATGAAGAACGACGAATATGTCCCTTTTCCAGGGACTCCTTAACATATTCTCGCATGGCAGCATGCTCAGGTACAGATAGGTTAAACAAACGACCCTTTGGAAATTTACTGCCTGGAATCAGATCTATGGCGCAATCACACTCTCTGTGGGGAGGGAGAGAACCAATTTTAGGCTCTTCAAAAATATCCCCAAAATCCGACAAAAATGCAGGAATCTCAGAGGGAATAGATGACGAGATAGGAACCAAAGGTATGTCCCCATGAGCCCCCCGACATCCCCAGCTTAACACAGACATAGTTTTCCAGTCCAGTACTGGGTTATGAGATTGTAACCATGGTAATCCAAGCACTAAAACATCATGTAAATTATACAACACGAGGAAGCGAATCATCTCCTGATGGTCTGGAGTCATACGCATAGTCACTTGCGTCCAGAACTGTGGTCTATTACAAGCCAGAGGTGTAGAATCAATACCCTTCAGAGGTATAGGAACTTCCAGAGGCTCCAAATCAAACCCACAGCGCCTGGCGAAGGACCAATCCATGAGACTCAGAGCGGCGCCAGAGTCCACATAGGCATCCACGGTAATAACTGATAATGAACAAATCAGAGTTACAGACAGAAGAAATTTAGACTGTAAAGTGCCAATAGAAACAGACTTGTCAACCTTCCTAGTACGTTTAGAGCATGCTGATATAACATGCGCGGAATCACCACAGTAGAAGCACAAGCCATTTTTGCGCCTATAATTCTGCCGCTCGTTTCTTGACAGAATTCTGTCACATTGCATTTTCTCTGGCGTCCCTTCAGAAGATACCGCCAAATGGTGCACGGGTTTGCGCTCCCGCAAACGCCGATCAATCTGAATCGCCATTGTCATGGACTCATTCAGACCTGTGGGCGTAGGAAACCCCACCATGACATCCTTAACGGCATCAGAAAGGCCCTCTCTGAAATTTGCCGCTAGGGCACACTCATTCCACTGAGTAAGCACAGACCATATACGAAATTTTTGGCAGTATATCTCAGCTTCATCTTGCCCTTGTGACAGGGCTATTAAAGCTTTTTCAGCTTGAATCTCCAAATTAGGTTCCTCATACAGCAACCCTAAAGCCAGAAAAAACGCATCCACATTGAGCAACGCAGGATCCCCTGGTGTCAATGAAAATGCCCAATTTTGAGGGTCACCTCGCAGCAAAGAAATCACAATCTTAACCTGCTGAACAGGATCTCCAGAGGAGTGAGGTCTGAGAGAAAGGAATAATTTACAATTACATTTGAAATTCAGAAACCGAGATCTATCTCCGGAAAATACTTCTGGTGTAGGAATCTTAGGTTCAGAAATAGGAGTACGTATAACATAATCTTGTAAATTCTGAACCTTCGTAGCAAGATTATTTAAACCTGCAGCCAAACTCTGAGGGTCCATCCTTAAACCGGAGAGATCAGAGCCATTCAAGGATTAGAAGGAGAGAAAGGCAAGGCTGTAAATAGAGCAGAAATACAACTGAGCCAACTAAGTAGCAAACATGAGAGGAAAAAAAAAAAAAAATCTACAGACTTCTTTTACTCTCCTTTCTTCTGCCAATTACTTTAACAGGGGCCGGTCATACTGACATGATTCCCCAATGGCATGGGAACATCAGAAACACAAAAATAACAGACTAGCTCTCGGGTGATGGAAACTCAAGCTGACCGTGACCTAAATCTACCACACAACCAACAGTAGCCAGGAAGCATTCCTACGGCTGCCTAGATGCCATGCGCCAGCCGGAGAACTAACTACGCCTGGAAGAGGAAGGAACAGACCTGGCTTACCTCTAGAGAAATTCCCCAAAGATGATAGTAGCCCCCACGTATATTAACGGTGAGTTCAGAGGAAAAGACATACACAGTATGAAGGTAGATTTAGCAAAGCGAGGTCCACTTACTAGATAGAGGAAGGATACAAAAGAGGACTTCACGGTCAGCTGAAAAACCCTTTCAAAAACCCATCCTGAAATTACTTTAAGACTCCTGTGTCAACTCATGACACAGGAGTGGCAATTTCAGTCCACAAGAGCTTCCAGTAACAGGAAATGACAAAACTGTAAACTGGACAAGAAAAACAAAACAATAAGGACAAGAGTCCACTTAGCTGATCAGCAGATTAGTAGCAGGAACATGCAACTGAATGACTCAGGTTACAATGATGACCGGCAAGGAAGTGACTGGAGAGCAAGGCTAAATAGGGAACTCCCAAAACTGATGGAAGCAGGTGAGCTGAGGCAGAAAAGCACACACAAGTCTCCAGTACCACCAGCCACCACCAGGGGAGCCAAAAAGCGGATCACAACAGATTTCATTTCGGATCTTCCGGTATCTCGGAAGATGTCTGTCATCTGGGTGGTGTGCGATCGTTTTTCTAAAATGGTCCATTTGGTGCCCTTGCCTAAGTTGCCTTCCTCCTCTGATTTGGTCCCTTTGTTCTTTCAGAATGTGGTTCGTTTGCACGGCATCCCTGAGAATATTGTGTCTGACAGAGGATCCCAGTTTGTGTCCAGATTCTGGCGATCCTTTTGTGCTAAGATGGGTATTGATTTGTATTTTTCGTCGGCTTTTCATCCTCAGACTAATGGCCAGACCGAGCGAACTAATCAGACGTTGGAGACTTATTTGAGATGTTTTGTTTCTGCTGATCAGGACGACTGGGTTACCTTTTTGCCACTGGCCGAGTTTGCCCTTAATAATCGGGCTAGTTCTGCCACTTTGGTTTCACCCTTTTTCTGCAACTCTGGTTTTCATCCTCGTTTCTCCTCGGGCCAGGTTGAACCTTCTGACTGTCCTGGGGTTGATTCTGTGGTGGATAGGTTGCAGCGGATTTGGAACCATGTGGTGGAAAATTTGAAATTGTCACAAGACAAGGCCCAGCGTTTTGCCAACCGCCGCCGTGGTGTGGGTCCCCGACTTCGTGTTGGGGATTTGGTTTGGTTGTCTTCTCGGCATGTTCCTTTGAAAGTCTCCTCTCCTAAGTTCAAGCCTCGCTTTATCGGTCCTTATAAGATTTTGGAAATCCTTAACCCGGTGTCTTTTCGCTTGGACCTTCCAGCGTCATTTGCTATTCATAATGTGTTCCATAGGTCCTTGTTGCGGTGGTACGTGGTGCCTATGGTTCCTGCTGTTGAGCCTCCTGCCCCGGTTTTGGTTGAGGGCGAGTTGGAGTACGTGGTGGAGAAGATTCTGGATTCTCGTATCTCTAGACGGAAACTCCAGTATTTAGTTAAGTGGAAAGGCTATGGTCAGGAGGATAATTCCTGGGTTGTCGCCTCTGATGTTCATGCGGCTGATTTGGTTCATGCCTTTCACGCTGCTCATCCTGATCGCCTTGGGGGTCTTGGTGAGGGTTCGGTGACCCCTCCTCAAGGGGGGGGTACTGTTGTGAACTGTGTTTCTGGGCTCCCTCTGGTGGTCACTAACGGTATTGTGTTAGGCATGTCTTGTTGCAGGCCTGAGCTCCAGCTGTGTCGTTAAGCAGCGGGTGTTCCCTATTTAATTCTCCTCCGGACTCAGTCTCTTGCCTGGCATCGTTGTATCCAGACCTATATGGTCTCCTCCAGATTCCTTTCAGTCTGTCTCATGCAAGAAAAGCTAAGTCCGTTTTGTATAATTTGGATCGTTTGCATTTTTCAGTGTCTTTGTCCAGCTTGCTTAATATTTGATTTTCTGGCTCGCTGGAAGCTCTAGGGGGCTGATATTCTCCCTCCGCACCGTCAGTCGGTGTGGGGGTTCTTGAATGTTCAGCGTGGATGTTTTTGTAGGGTTTTCTGCTGACCGCATAGTCCACTATCTATTTTCTGTCTATCTAGACTAGTGGGCCTCACTTTGCTGAATCTAGTTCATCTCTACGTTTGTGTTTTCCTCTTGCCTCACCGTTATTATTTGTTGGGGGCTTTCTATATCTTTGGGGTTCAATTTCTCTGGAGGCAAGTGAGGTCTTATTTTCCCTCTAGGGGTAGTCAGTTCTCCGGCTGGCTCGAGACGTCTAGAACCAATGTAGGCACGTTCACCGGCTGCTTCTAGTTGTGTGTGTTAGGATCAGGTATGCGGTTAGCCCAGTTTCCACCTCCCTAGAGCAGTATTTATGTTTTTGCTATCTTGCCGGAATATCAGAGATCCTCTACCACTGGGATCATAACAGGACACCACTGAACAGATGCCAGATGGAGTCCAGAGTAACTTTGCTGCCTTATGATAGTGAATGGATCCCTTGAGGGGTTAATCTGAATCGCATCACTCGAGATTTAGATGGAAACCCCAAAGTAAGAGCTCAGTGTAGAATGCAGGATAAATGTGATCCCAAATGTTATGTAAAATGTTCCCAATAAAATCATCAACTCAATCCACAAAAAAAAACAAGTCCCCACTCAGGTCCATCATTTATTAATGGAAATATAGTGGGCTTTCACATTACTGGTAGTACAAAGGCTCTGTAACAGTGCTATGTCTTCTCACCCCCAAAAAGAAATGCAACAAATTATTCACTCCCAAGTCTGTTATGATCCTTAGTGGTTGAGGATCACGAATTACTCCAGCTAAGTAACAAACATAGGACAAGCTCTAGGGAGGTGGCAAACTGGACTGACCGCAAATCTGAACCTATCCAAACACACTAGAAGTAGCCGGTGAACGTGCCTAAAAAATCCTAGACGTCTCGAGCCAGCCTGAGGAACTAACTACCCCTAGAGAGAAAGAAAGACCTCTCTTGCCTCCAGAGAAATAATCCCCAAAGATATAGAAGCCCCCAACAAATAATAACGGTGAGGTAAGAGGAAGGCACATACACAGGGGTGAAAACAGATTCAGCAAATGAGGCCCACTAATACTAGATAGCAGAAAATAGTAAGGGGTCTGTGCGGTCAGTAAAAAACCCTAACAAAATATCCACACTGAGATTTCAAGAACCCCCGCACCAACTAACGGTGTGGGGGGAGAAACTCAGTCCCCTAGAGCAACCAGCAAGCGAGGAGATCACATCTTAGCAAGCTGGACAAGAAACATGATGAATGCTGATAATCAAAAAATGAACAGACAAAAACTTAGCTTGTCTTGGAGAGGCTGGGAGCAAGGTAATCACAAGGAATCTGAAGAGCACTGAATACATTGATAGCAGGCAAGAAACTGAGTATCCAGGTGAGTTAAATAGGAAACGAACCAAGGATAGCGAACCAGCTGATGCAGCCAACCTGCAGAAGACAACACTACACAGTACCGCTTGTGACCACTAGACGGAGCCTAAAAATAGAGTTCACAACACAAGTCCAAACAATTCTCCCTTCTGAGCCCCATGGTGTGCCAATACCATGTTTGACATTTCTGTAGCAATAAGAGCATGCCTAATTTACTGGTGCATGTCTCCAGAAGTATGCGCTGTGCATAACATACTTGTCACTGCAATGTACTGGTCACTTCAACAGCAGTTTGCAATTTTAACTCTGCAACATCAGCTGCTGCTTGTTTCTGGAAAACACTTATGGAGTCAAAATCATCACTACACCTGTAGATAAATTCGCAAAGGAGTGCAATCTCCACAATGGGGTCACTCGTGGGGAGACTCTGCTCTTCTGACATTTATGGGCTCTGTATACAGAGTCTGAAAACTATTCTACAATACTTTGTTCTCCAAGAATAGGGCTTCATCCCTCCCGAGTGTCTAAGCAATGTTGCTAAGCAGTACTGAACAGCCACATATGGGGTATTGTCCCATTCAGCAGAAATTGTGTGATACATGTTAGCACCATTTTTACCAATTTCTCCGTTTGAAAATGTAAAATCTGAGGCTAAAACAATTTTTTTGTTGCAAAAATGTAATTATTTTTTCTTCACTACCCAAAAGTATAAAATTATGCGACCGACCAGTGGTGTCAATATAACAACTGCACCCCTAGATGAATTTATTGAGAGGTGTAGTTCATAAAATAGGGTCACTCATGGGGTTTTCTGCTGTTCTGGAACCCCAGGGGCTCTGCCAATATGACATGGCCCCCTCCAAGCGGTGCAGCAAAATCTGCAGTGTAATATGGCGCTCTTTCCCTTTTGAGCTTTGCACTGTGCCTCAAAAAAGTTTTCGACCACTTATGGGGTATTGATATACTCAAGAGAAATTGCATAACAAATTGTAATGTTCGTTTTCTCCTATTACCCCTTTTGAAAATTGCAAACTTGGGGTCAAAGCAACGTTAGTGGAAAAATTAGTAATATTTCGTCTACTTAGCTCAATTTTTTAAAAGTTTGTGAATCGCCTGAGGTTTAAAAATATTCACTACTTCCGTAGTTGAATTCCTTGAGAGTTGTAATTTACAAAATGGGATCACCTGTGAGGATTTCTGCTGTTTTGGCATCTCAGGGGCTCTTCAAATGTGACATGGTATTCACAACCTATTCAAGTCAAAATAGAGTTCATTCCCTTTCCAGCCCTACCATGCACCCAAGCAGTAGTTTTCCGTCTTTTTTGCTTTAAATTGATGCTAAAACAACATTTTTGTGAGAAAAATTTGATGTTTTATTCTCATGACTCAACGCTATACAATTCTGTGAAGTACCTGGAGGTTCACCACATATCTAGAGAAATTCCTTGAGGGGCGTAGTTTCCAAAATGGGGTAATTTGAGGGAGTTTCCACTGTTTAGGCTCTTCAGGGATTTTTCATATGCGATATGGTGGCCACTATCGATTCCAGCCAATTTTGTATTCTAAAAGTCAAATGGTGCTCCTTCCCTTCCAAGCCCTGCTGTGTGCCCAAACAGTAGTTTTCCTCCACATATGTGGTATCGGCGCATTGAGTACAAATTCCACAAATACTTTTGGGGTCCATTTTTTGTTGTAACCCTTGTGAAAAAAAATTGGGGCTAAAATAACATTTTTGTTGGAAAAATGTGTTTTATGATTTTCACAGCTCAACGTTATAAAATTATGTGAAGCCCCCAAGGGTTCAAGGTGCTCATCACACATGTAGATAAATTCCTTGAGGGGTCTAGTTTCCAAAATGGGGTAATTTGTGGGGGTTTCCACTATTTAGGCACATCAGGGGCCCCACAAACGCGACATTGCATCCGGTATTGATTGCAGACAATTTTACGTTCCAAAACTCAAACGGTGCTCCTTCCCGTCTGCGCCCTACTGTGCATTCAAACAATACTTTTCCACCACATATGGGGTATTGGTATATTCAGGAGAAGTCGCACAAAAAACTTTTTGGTGTCTTTTCTCCTGTTACACTTGTGAAAATGAAAAATTTGGGGCTAAAGTAACATTTTTGTGGGAAAAAGTTAAATGTTCATTTTTTCCTTCCACATTCCATTAATTTCTGTGAAGCACCTGAAGGGTTAATAAACTTTTTGAATGTGGTTTTGAGCACTTTGAGGGGGATTTTAGAATGCTGTCATTTTGGGGTACATTCTGTCATATAGACCCCTCAAAGTCACTTCAAATTTGATATTGTCAGTAAAAAAATGATTTTGTTAATTTTATGGAACAATGAGAAATTGCTGATCAACTTCTAACTATGCAACAAAAAACATTATGTTTAAAAAATTGTGCTGATGTAGACATGTGGGAAATGTTATTTATAAACTATTTTACGTGACATAACTCTGGTTTAAGGGCAAAAAAGATTAAAAGTTTGAAAATTGTGAAATTTTCTAAATTTTCTTCAAATTTCCAATATTATCAAAAATAAATGCAAGCTATATCGAACAAATTTTACCACTATCATGAAGTACAATATGTCACGAAAAACAATCTCAGAATCACTGCGATACGTTGAAGCATTCCACAGTTATTACCTCATAAAGTGACCCTGGTCAGAATTGTAAAAATTGGCCCGGTTTACAAAGCCGAAAACAGGCTCTAGTGGAAAAGGGTTAATAGCAGTATGAGCTTTGTTCCTGCAATATAGAGTTCCAATTCCCTGCATTTATATGTTATACTATGGGGCCATGCCTTTGTCTGATATTTTTCTCGGGCAGAGCCAGTCTGTGGAAAAAATTGCTGCATTCACGAGTTATGTACGATATTTGAATGACCCCTGACGAAGCCACCGCTTGGTGGCGACACGCGTTGGGTTGTTGTGTAGCCCGCACTTGGACTCTGCCTAGTGGCATATTATATTTGAAAATCTCAGGCTATCCCATGATTGGTAACTATAAGGATATTGACCAACAAGTGGCTATGCTTTTTGTGGAACACTGGGCTTACGTTGTTCCCAGGACCCATGCACCATAACTTGGTGTAGAGTATTTTTGGGTGGTGTTTCCATTTACTTATTTGTTTGCTTTATCATGCAGCTATATGGTTACTCTTTATGAGGGGGTCAGACCCAATTTATCCACCTATATACTGTGTGGGGTTTATACTTGTAACACGTTACCTTCGTTTAACATAGACTCTATGGGCATGTGCATTATTGTGCACGGCTATATCATTTATACATGGTCTGTGCAATTTGGTTGTCCATAATATAGGGATATGCTGTCTATATGGGGATGGTCACATTGAAATAACTACTCCACACGTGTATATTCTAAGAGTTCTGTGCGGGCTACTTGCCCTATTGTGGGCCTTTATATATGGCAAGTTTATGCCTTTTTAAATGTTTTTAAAAGCATATGTGGTTTGCTACTTGTATTGTTGTTTTTCTAATAAAGCTGTGTTTTTTGCATATTTAATGTGATGATCCCTGTGCATATAGACCTGGTCTTTTTTCTTTTGTTTGTGTACTATTGGTTTCTTCAGGTCTTAGTGTGATCCCACAATCCGTGGTGCCCCCTTATAGCTATTTAGATATTTGAATAGCACTCGGTCATGAAAGTCAATGAGTGCTTGGAAAACATCGAAATGCACACAAATGGCATCTGAGGGTGGTCTCTGCATTGCCCCAATGATAGGAAACAAGTGGCTTCAGGGAGAATGAAACTACATTTTCTCCTTCTAGTATGCCGATTTACTAGTAGTTTTTAAATGCTATTTACTTGCAGGTTAACCCCATGTCTGCAGATAAATAGTGTTTCTCTAAATGACAGGTTCTCTTGAAATAATGATGGTCAAACAGCCTGCAGTTTCCACTAGAGGGAGTGTTCCTCATACTGTAGAAAAAATATCTCTATCATAGTGTATATGGTATGCGGTAATCATGTTGGTGGCTGTATGTAGCCAGCATGTGATATCTTAGCAGGATATTTGGAGCTTTGTTTCAGAAAAACAATGCTCAAAACAATTGTAACGGTTTATTAAGAAAGCCTTTCCATACAACATTGCACTGGACATTGTACTGGTCAAAGTTGGACATTCATATTAAAGGGTTAGTCCCATGAACAAAGTACACTTTAATCAATTTAGGCTGGAATAATTAGTTCCACAATTGGATGTTCCTGTGTTGAGATAATCTTATAAATGTAAATATAAAAAATATACCAGGAGCGCTCCAACGCCTTAGAAACCTGCAGCTGATAGTTATACAGTACCACCCGTCTGTGATAATGTCAATAAATAGTTAAAAGGAAAAGGAAACTATCTGCACTGGAATCAGAATTATGGGGACCAAATATCAAGAATAAAAAATAAATTAAATTAAACTGCTGCGAACACTGGTGTATATAAAAAAGGGGTATAATCACCTGGTGATGAGAGCAGGAACCTGGAACTAAGACCGCTGGTGTGGCTGTCTTTATCCGGTGTACACTTCTGTTAATAAGTCCATTCGTGTGATCCAGAAGGGATAAAATCAGGTGAAAGCTTCTTCAGGAGTACGAGCTGCAGGCACTGCCCCGGCCGGTGACAGACAATCCCGCGCTCGTTACCTCCGTACAGTCTATGCACGCTGCTCGGCTAAGCTGATAGGTACTCTGCTCACCGCAGGACCTTCCGTGACGTCACGTTCACGTGATTACTGACGTGACAGCCTAAGGAAAGTGTGAAGGACCAATTCCAATTCCTACGCGTTTTGGAGCCAGACGTGCTCCTTCATCAGGGAACCCTGATTTTATCCCTTCTGGATCACACGAATGGACTTATTAACAGAAGTGTACACCGGATAAAGACAGCCACACCAGCGGTCTTAGTTCCAGGTTCCTGCTCTCATCACCAGGTGATTATACCCCTTTTTTATATACACCAGTGTTCGCAGCAGTTTAATTTAATTTATTTTTTATTCTTGATATTTGGTCCCCATAATTCTGATTCCAGCGCAGATAGTTTCCTTCTCCTTTTAATCTTATAAATGTGCCCGTGCTGTGTGCTGTGTAATGGCTGTGTCTGACCATACTGGAACATGGTCTGATCATACCACAGCTCCTGAGCGAGGAAACAAAAGAGAGGATACAGACAGTACGGCATGGGATCACAGCTTCCTCTTCCTCCCACAACCGCATACAAGACTTCTCCCATGCTTCCCCTATACTCTGGAACTCTACCCCAACACATTAGGCTCTCACCTACCATGGAAACCTTCAAAAGGAACCTGAAGACCCACCTCTTCAAGCAAGCCTACAACCTGCAGCGATCCTCTGCTGAACCGCCGCATGACCAACTCTACCCTCTCCTAGTGTATCCTCACACATCCCCTGTAGACTGTGAACCCTCGCGGGCAAGGTCCTCTCTCCTCCTGTACTTGTGTGTTCCTTGTTTTACTCATGTTTATTGTACTTGTCTATATTTGCCATGTTTACATGTAAAGCACCATGGAATAAATGGCGCTATAAAAATGTATAATGATAATAATAATAATAATAATAAAAATAATAGCTGCTGCTTTCTGTGAGGTAACACATTGTATAAAAACAGGCAGTGAAATCTTTTACCTCACAGAAAGGACGAGCTGTGATTCCATGCTGACCTGTCTGTATACTCTCTTTTGCTTTCTCCACTGCCCAGGAGCTGTGGTATGATCACACCATGTCCATGTATGATCAGACACAGCCATTACACAGCAGGGGCACATTTTTAAGATTATCTCAGCACAGGAACATTATTTTAACACATCCAAATGTGGAAGTTATTATTATTACAAGACCTATTGATTAAAATGTACTATTTATGTACAACCCCTTTAAGTGATTCGGATAGTAAGAAACGGTATAAAATGCTGTTGTTTTCCCATCAGCACTTGCTCAGCTGGCAAATGGAGCTGCTTAGAAAAGGCTTGTCCAGGATCCTGCTCAGTCGAGGGAGGATCTCATATCACCTCCTTTGATTTTACACATTACACATTTCACGGAGACTGCAGCTATGTTCTCTCTAAGGTAAGAAAATAAATTATCAGAATTAAAGATTATGTAAATATGCATTGAAGGATCACCAGAAAATAAAAATAAAGGTTGATGGGCTTTCGGATCAAACACAATGATGACTTAAAGAAGCATTCCTAGTCTCATCAATTTTTTTTATCCTCTTGATATAGTGCAGTCATTAAATTAAACAGCACTGTGTACTTACAATTGTTTCTTTTGCCTTTCTACCCAGTTAATTCTTCTCTTTTCCATTAGGTCTATGACATCACGTGATTAAAAACTGATGAGCTGAATCCTTCTAAGCTCTATGTAGAAACAGG
Source organism: Ranitomeya variabilis (assembly GCF_051348905.1). NCBI lineage: Eukaryota > Metazoa > Chordata > Amphibia > Anura > Dendrobatidae > Ranitomeya > Ranitomeya variabilis. The sequence continues at coordinate 484,246,085 of NC_135233.1, read as the reverse complement.
AGGTCAATTTTGTCTGCACAAGTCAAGAGTCACCGCAAAAGTCTATGACAAGGGGAGGGATAAACTGGTTCAGAAGTTAAAGAGGGAAATGACAAATGCAGGAACAAGATATATCCTGTTTCTAAATAGAGAAAAAAAAACAGATTATCTGGGTAGAAAGACAAAATGAGCAATTAAGAGTACAAAGACGGGGATGTCGAGAAACACATTGGTGGATCAGTAGAGCAGAGTTTCTTTTCCCTTGATTGGAGTTGAGTACAAGGCAAAATGTACAAATAATCTTTTGTGTCTGAACACGCAAAGGGCCACAGAAATCCTAGATGTACCATGGCTCCTTAGTTCTCCTGATCAGTTGGAGTCCTCAGGTCAGTTGACCATGTCAAGCACCAATAGAAGACCATGAAGACTCAGGATCATAGAATAAATATTAAAATCACAATCTTTATTACAAACCATCTAAAAATATACGTGAATCAAATAACATAATGGTGAGACATTACAATGAACAAATGCAAGGTCAATAATAGAAACAGAAGCTCCAGACAAGTAAGACCCCTATAACCAATCATAAATCAAATGGCAGATAATCATGACTTAAAAGTGGCCGTAATATATTCACAACTAATTAGTACTGCCACATGTGTAGTACCCCTAGTCAATATGTGACACCGCTACACTCCAACATATTGTAAAGAACCCATTGGTCCACCGCTAGATAATAAATAAATAAATATCATTTAAGAGCAGTAATTACCTGTAGTCATGTTGAACTGGGGGATCAGGGGTCATACAGGCTGGGTGCACCTCGACGCGCGTTTCACTGCCTCAGCAGCTTCGTCAGGAGCCTCGGTGACGCGCGGTGGACCAATGGGTTCTTTACAATATGTTGGAGTGTAGCGGTGTCACATATTGACTAGGGGTACTACACATGTGGCAGTACTAATTAGTTGTGAATATATTACGGCCACTTTTAAGTCATGATTATCTGCCATTTGATTTACGATTGGTTATAGGGGTCTTACTTGTCTGGAGCTTCTGTTTCTATTATTGACCTTGCATTTGTTCATTGTAATCTCACCATTATGTTATTTGATTCACGTATATTTTTAGATGGTTTGTAATAAAGATTGTGATTTTAATATTTATTCTATGATCCTGAGTCTTCATGGTCCTCTATTGGTGCTTAGTATTTATTAGTGAAGGGATCTCATTTTTTGATATGAGGGTGTTGTGTGCTGCAGTTGACCATGTCAGTAGTCTCTGGCCACTGGACAGCAGATTTATGAATCTCTTAACTTCCAGGATTCCTGGCACGGCTTTTCATTAGCTAGGCTGGTGCGAATTCATTAATGTGGCGTGACACACAGATGACATTGCGCAACTTCAGAAAATCAAAATTCACAAGCCTCCCATCCAGTGACCAGAGGACCTTGCCAATGGACAGCAATTCTGCGAATCGATCCGCCTATCTCTACTTGGACATTACATGACTATAATCACTATAGTTAAGGGCAGACCTGAGCAAACTGCAGTTTCTGGTCCACATCCAGAGATTTCGCTGTTCATGACTGACCAATAGACCAGGAGAGCCAAAGGGTGGAAGATGAAAGATAATATGTAGCTGTAAGCGGCAGTGCAGCTCCTCAGCATAGCAGTGCATTCCTGACCTCCATAGACACATACAGTACAGCTAACTCCTAGACACAGGTCAGGTGGGTATGTCACATTGGATGACAATGGAAAAGGCTGGAGGAATGTCGGTAAGAGCAGAGGGTGGGAATGGATTCAAAATAAAAAGCAGGAAAAAGATGGTGGGATTGTGACAAAAAAATGGAAAGAGAAAAGAATCAGAACTGTGGTAGAGAACATGGGAAAGATCATAGTACGGTAACTATCACATCTGATCAAGGTACATCTATATATATGATACCTAAAGGGACCTTTTAATTTCAAATGTAATTCATTCCTCACTGCAATTTGTTTGAAAAAAAAAAAAAAACAGGCTGTACTCAAAGTCCGGGGATCCACTGGAGAGTCTCTGCTACTCCTGATATGTTGCATTAGCTGCCGCAACAACGTCATCTTGACAGCACAGCAGCCAATCAGTGAGCTAAGTGGCTCTGACTGGGACATTCCAGCAGAGAAGGAATGTCGAGCTCTGAGTGGCTGAGATCATTGATTGGCTACCTCGATGTTGATGTGATGCCAGGACCAGACACTGAGATCTACTAGTGGATCCAGAGAAGGTGAGAACAGTGTTTACCAAAATGCTGCAACAAATTATGTTTGAATGTGAACAAACCCTTTAAGATTCTGAATTATATTGCTTTACCAAGTTGCTTGTGTGCACCACATCTTCATCCTTCGTGCTTTAAGTATTTCTCTTTCATTAGACATGTTATAACAGCTCATTCAGTGTGTTGGGAGAACTTCGCAAGTGTGGTCTGACAGACACCGAGACCTGCCTGAGGAGTGTGACTCTCATCTTAAATGAAGGGAAAGATGTAAGTTGAGTTAGTCTACATAATAGTGTAAAATTAAAGATTAATGGAAGTTCTTATTAATTGTATTTTTTGTACAATAACATTTATACTCTGTTGTTGCAGTTGATTTATGTAAAGCCTTGTGGCAGTGTATATGTGAATTCGCTCTACACACAGTTGCCAATCTCATCAGGTATGTTGGGCCTTTTTTCCAATGCCCAGGCAGACACTTACTGAATAGAGACCATACTCTCCAATAAGAATATGTTTAAAAGACTTGTCTCAGAGCAAGCATTCATGGCATGGAGCTTGGATATTTTATTTATTTTACTTATAATATAGCTCCATCATATTTCAGAGCACTTTAAGGGCAGTGTGGCTTTCCCTATCAGGGCTCGCAATCTAAATTCCCTATGAGCAGGCTTGGACTGGCCTACAGGGGAAGAGGTGAATCCTCCGGCGAGCCCCCTATACAGGAATTAGCATTTTACTTCTTTTTTATAAGCAGTAGTTGGCACAATAATCTTTATTCACTATATACAGACATTAGTATGATTTCTTCTTCATCAACATCATCATTATTATTATTATCATTTATTTTTAGAGCACCATTGGTTCCATGAGAACCAACGGTGCTGTACAACAGAAGGGGTTACATTCAGAATACAAATATAAATTACAATGAATAAATTAACAATGACAGACTGGTACAGAGGGGGAGAGGACCCTGCCCTTGAAGGCTTTCAGTCTACAGAGTAATGGGGAAGGAGACAGTAGGTAGGGGGTTGCGGCAGCTCCATTGGTGGTGAGGGACAGAGAGGTCATTGCAGGCGGCAAGCTTTTTGGAAGAGATGGGATTTCAAGTTCCATCAGAAGGTTCCACATATGGTAGATAATCAGACATAATTCCAGAAGATGGGGGATATTCGGGAGAAGTCTTGGAAGTGATTGGGTGAGGAACGTATGAGTGTGGAAAAGAGAGGGATGTCTGGAGAGTATGTGTGTGAAGATATCGGGAGTAGATATGGGAAACTAGGAAAAACAGAGTACAATAGGGTCTTAACTGATAACACAACAAGATGCAGAGAAAAAAGGAATCTGCTCACCTGATGAAGTTGCACCTAAGCAACATGTTTAGCAAATATCAGCCGTTGCAAGACACAGGTCCATAAGGAAAGAGTGGCACAAGATCCGGGTGAAGTGTCAGTGGATGTGCTGCTGATGAATATATTCAGATAGTCGATGATAGTTTCAAAAGCTTTATTGGACAGGTTTCAGGTCAGCCTATGTTTTGTCCTGATGATGAAGAGGTATACACAACTTCAAAACACGTTGACCTGAAGCCTGTCCAATAAGATTTTGAAAATATCATCAACTATCTGAAAATATTCATCAGCAATGCATTCACTGACAGGATATCGGGAGAATAATTCAGAGATATATGGAGAAGATAGATTATGGATGGACTTGTAGGTCAATGTGAGTAATTTGAACTGAATTCTTTGCAAATGAACGGATTTGTACAGGAGCGAAGTGGAGGAGTGGTGAGGAGAAAGTTGAATTAATCAGGTGTTAATCAGGCATTAACCTCATCATTTTCTTAACAAACTGCCAGTGTATTATTATATAAATTTGTGAGTGAGGAGAGTATAGTATCTGATTATAGCTGAACAGTGGGCACCCAAGGTCATGTTACTGTTCAGAACTTGGCGCTCCAGTTCGACACACAAACCCACACTAAATCCGGAAGGACATACAAAATCCTTGCAGATGTTGTACTTGGTGGGATTTGGACTAAAGACCCCAGTGCTACACAACAATAATGGTAACCACTGAGCCACCATTCTGCCTGCCAATGGATATCTCTAAGAGGGCATCTGCTGTTAGCCCCACCAATCATTTAAACAAAGTGAAACGTTATGCCCTTTCATCTCCTGTAGGTATTTTGCAGGTGGCCTCATGGTTGGCCACTTCCTTATCTTCCACAAGCTGAGTGTATTTGAGTAGCGATAAAGTGGTCAGAATCTCAGCAGTAGGATATTCGTGACATATTCTAGCCATATGCCCCTTATGTCTATTTTGGGACAAACTTTTAAAAGATATATCCATCATGTTGCAGGTCTCACTGCTACCGTAGTAGAGAACTATAGTAATTGATTCTATTAATTCAGAAGTTCTGTTCTTGCAGAACCACCATGTTTCCAGCAGGAGGCGATGATGCCAAGCTTTTTTTTTTCTTTTCTTGGTTCACAGCCAGTGTTACAATCTTCAAACCTTCAACATTCTTCATCATCGTGCAAACCACCTTTGGCTTACAGCTACAGATCCAGCTTGTGCCCATTATGCAGCTCTACATCAACCTGGATCCGTCTTATAGAAATGAAGTTTGTGGTAATTATAAATGTATTATCTTATACAATCCTAATGCTGTGCATCATGTGTCACAACACCGTATCACAGCCCCGGGGAATTTAGTAGAAGAAAGGGTTGTCCTAGTAGTGAGCACCCCCTTTATTTCAAATAGTGCCTCCTTTAGAAAGTATTAATGCTCCCTTAGGGCAACACCCATTAAAAAGTAATGATGGTACTTAGAGCAAATCCTCCAAAGTAATGAACCCTCTTTTGTGTCAATCCCTGAAAAAAAATAAAGTTTATACTCACCTGATCAGGCAGACCGAGTCCTCTTCTCCACGTCACAAGCAGCACAATGCAGTGCTACTGACATCTTCTAGGACCTATCCTCTAGGCCTAGAATCTAGGCCAAGGCCGGGGCCTAAATGACGGAGAATGGTGGAGCAGGAAGCCCACGGCTCCATTCAACCACACAACCCAACTGCATTGGCGTAATGTTGATGCTCATACAGCTTCAGTGACACTCACCCAGAGATCCGCAACACTCTGCCCAAAGTCTGGGACATGGGCTTTATTTTAGATTAGCTTCAAGATGAAGTAATGATAGCTTCTTACTAATTCCTCGATTTATAGGTCTCTGTGGGAACTTTAACGACATACAGGCTGATGACTTCAGAGTTCTTAGCGGTGTGATTGAAGGAACAGGATCTTCTTTTGCCAACACTTGGATAACCCAAGCAGACTGCCCCGTTGTTTCAAACAGCTTTGAGAATCCATGTGCCCTCAGCATTGAAAATGGTAAGTTACTCACGGGACAAATATGGGAGAGCTTAAATATAAAATTATTCATCAAACACATCAAATAGGTCAAAATGATAGTCATTTGTACCTCCATAAATAATGATCAATATTTGTGTGCTACAAAACTGGCTATACATAAAAAGGTTTGGAGTTAGACTTTTTAACAGGTGCAGGAAAGAATGATTCTCCACATACAGCCCTTTAAAGCTACTTTCAGACATCCGTCTTTTTGTTTCAGGCTAAATCCGATTCTTTAGAGAAAAACCGGACCCGGAAAAAATAAAAACTGGAACCGTTTTTTCCCCCATTGACTTGTATTAGCGCCGGATCGCGCCGCATGGCCCAGCATTCCCTCCATTTTTTTACGGATCCGGCTAAAATTCTGATTCCGGCGTCTGGAAAAAACGTCTACTGCAACGTTTTTTGTCTCCGGCGAAAAAGCCTGAAGCGCCGGATCCGGCGCTTCCGGCTGTTTGCTACAATGAGATCCTATGGGAACCAGAAGGTGCCGGATCCGGAAAAAGGCGGATCCGGCGGCCTGATCCGGTTTTTTAAACTGAGCATGCTCCAAATTTTTTTTTATATATAGCAGCAAGGTAAATATATAGCTAAACAGTTAAAATGTAACCTTTAATGAATCCTAATAAAATACCGTAGGGTATGTGGACCCAGTCGGTTTAGAAAGAGGACAAAACGAAAAAATAATAACAACACACCAAAAGTGAATTACACCATTAAAAATCCAAACACAGTTCCTTCCTTTTAGAAATAGGAGGAGCAGGTAGATGCGTATCACAATAACAGAAGATTGTACTCTACACAGAAAGCCACAAGGCTCAATCACCTTGCAGCCCAGAGGTCACAAAAATACCTCAATTTGTGGATTTAAATAAGTAACATAATGATCTCACCCAGCGTTGCTGTTTTCGTAAAGCATTTGTAGGGCACCAAATGTCCGTGCATCCCAGGGGAGGCTTATCACATGTCCATACAATACCCCGTTTAAAGGGAAGGTGCCACCAGTTTTCTTGTAGTTTTTTTGTGTGAAATTAAGCTTAAAATAGTAAATAAAATGTATTAATGCAATGTTTGCACTGTTTGCAAACATTTCTATATGTAAAATATTATATATTTTCTTACAAATATATATATATTTACCACTAGGTGGAGCATTTTCTGTTTTAGTCCTCAAGCAGCTATAGTGAGACTTACCAGCTTTACTGTTAGCTAGAAAATTGGGGCAGTAACTGCTGACATCACCATTTCCCTCCCCTTTTGGGTGGTCTAATATCCCTGGGGCAGAATGAAGAGCAGCATCACAGGGCAGAGCCATTTTGTGTGCGACTGCCCTGTGATCTGCTATCACCAGCAGTTACTGCATGAGAAACACAGCTACAGAGTTTACAGAAGAGCAGAACACAGTGGGCTCAGCAGCATGGTGGACTGGAGGAAGAGTGAAGACATGTGGTGTGTATGGAGCAGCATTATCTGAGTGGAGCTGTCTGTGACTCATCCATCAGTAAGATAAGAAGGAACTCCAGGTCTGCAGTGAATGGCCAGGCAATGTGGAGGGAGGGGAGAGATACATTGTATGGCAGAGAGACTGATGGGAGAGAGACATGTAGAATGATGAGTGAGACACATATGGAGCGTGATGGGGAGAGAGATACACATGGAACAGCAGGGGTGAGACACATGGAGCGTGATGAGGAGAGAGACATGTAGTATGATGAGAGACATGGAGTGTGATGGAGAGAGATACACATGGAACAGCAGGGGTGAGACACATATGGAGCGTGATAGGGAGAGAGATACACATGGAACAGCAGGGGAGAGACATGGAGCGTGATGGGGAGAGAGATACACATGGAACAGCAGGGGAGAGACATGGAGCGTGATGGGGAGAGAGATACACATGGAACAGCAGGGGTGAGACATGGAGCGTGATGGGGAGAGAGATACACATGGAACAGCAGGGGTGAGACATGGAGCGTGATGGGGAGAGAGATACACATGGAACAGCAGGGGAGAGACATGGAGCGTGATGGGGAGAGAGATACACATGGAACAGCAGGGGTGAGACATGGAGCGTGATGGGGAGAGAGATACACATGGAACAGCAGGGGTGAGACACTTAGATGATTTTGATGCGTTTCCGCAGCATTTTTGGATGCGCGGAATTGCATCAGATACGCAGTGTAGTGCACAACCAATGTTAGTCAATGGGAAATTGAGAATTGTTGTACACATGCTGCGGAAAAATATGCACAGATTTGCAGGGTTTTATTTTCCGCAGCACGTCAATTCTTTTAGTGGATCTGCAGCGTTTCTGCACCCATTGACTACCATTGAGTTAGGCAAATCCGCAGCAAAACAGCAGGTGTAAAAATCTGAGGTTTTGCTGCGGAGTTGCGTGCGATAAACGCTGCGGAGGAGGAAGAGTGTGTGGGCGGAGACTGTGAACTGTGAATATGTGCGTGTCTGTGTGCGGGTGTCCGTGTGTGGGTGTCCATGTGTGCGGGGACAGGGACTATACCTTTTTTTTTTTCAGGAGATTGAGGGCGTTACACGGTTAGCTGACTAATAAAGATGAGAAAGTGTGTAGTGTTTTATTTCATTAAAATACTTTATTCTGGCTGTGTGTTTATTTAACCCCTTAACAACTATAGGATTAGTAATGGAAAGGTGACATTAACCCCCAAATATTACCCATATGACACCTCTACAGGGTAGTGGGAAGAGAGAGGCTAAGTGTCGGAATTGGCGCATCTTAGAGATGCGCCATTTCAGGGGTTGCTTTGAGCTGGTGTTTGTAGCCGGGGAAGGGGGTGGGTGCAATATCCATGGCCCCTTCTAGGCTATTAACATCAGCCCGCAGCTGTCTGCATAGCCTTTTCTGGTTATTAATAATAGGGGGACCCCACGTTGTTTTTTGGGGGGTCCCCCTATTTTAATAGCCAGTAAAGGCTAAATATACAGCTGCGGGCTGATATTCATAGCCTTGGAAGATCCATGGGTATTAACCCCTTCCTAAGCTATAAACATCATATAGTTCTCACATAATACCACCATATAGATCACACATAATGGCGCCATATAGTTCTCATATAATACCATCATATAGATCACACATACCGCCATAGTATTCTCATATAATACCGCCATATACTTCTCACATAATACCGCCATATAGATCACACATAATACCGTTATATAGATCACACACAACACCATGTAGATCATACATAAAACCACCATATAATTGTCACATAATAATGCCACATAGATCACACATAATCCCACAATATATAATAGTCATATATTTTTTACATTATTCCACCATACTGATCAAACATAATACCTCCATAAAGATCACATATAATGCCGTCATATAGATCACACATAATGCCATAATACAGATCACACATACTTGTCCACATCAAGTGTAGTCTATATGACAGTACTATGTAAAAAATATATATGGTTGCATCATGTGTGATCTATATGGCAGTATTATGTAATAGATATATATGGCGGTATAATGTGTGGTGTTTATGGGAGTATGTGATAAATAGATTTGGCAGCATTATGCGTAATCCATATGGCAGTGTGCTGGTCTATGGGGAGGTCACAGAGAGAGATATACGGTGGAGGGAGCAGAGTATTTCAGGAGAGCAGTGTGCTGGTCTATGGGGGGAGTGTGCGCATGCTGACGCTCACACGCTGACGCACACACAAACAACTGTATACTTAGCCTTTACTGGCTATTAAAATGGGGGACCCCAAACAAAAAAAAATTACTTGGGGTCCCCCTATAATAAACAGCAAAGGTTATGCAAACAGCTGCGGGATATTAATAGCCTAGGAAGGGGCCATGGATATTGCCCCCCAGCCTAAAAACCATCAGCTCTCAGCCGCCCCAGAAATGGCGCATCTATTAGATGCGTCTTTTCTGGCACTTTGCCCGGCTCTTCCCACTTGCCCTGTAGCGGTGGAAAGTTGGTTTCATATTTGTGGGGTTGATGTCACCTTTCTATTGTCAGGTGACATCAAACCCACAGCTTAGTAATGGAGAGGCGTATAGGAGACACCTATCCATTACTAATCCTATAGTTGTATTGTAAATAAAGACACAGCCCGAATAAAGTCCTTTCTTAATCTTAATTAAACTATACTTACCGAACACATAATCCCCGAATACCTCGTCCTTGTCTCCTGCAACAAAAATAAAATAAACCACAAATATTCCTCACCTGTCCCCCGAGAAGATAATCCATAATGTCCCACGACGATCTTGATCACTTTGAGAGCAGTCACATCAGTGATATGACTGCTCTCACAGACAGCCGGCGATAGACTGACAGGATGAGATCGCCCCCTGCAGTGGATCACTGCGCCACCGTGAGTATAATGTTTTTTTTTATTTTTATGTGAATGTGTATGTAATGTAACTTTTTTTTTTTTTTTAACTGTGAGCACAGGTAGCGGCAGATGATACTACTCTCCCATCAGACATAGCCCAATGGGAGCAGTAGTCTCATCGGTCCGAACCTGCTTTTTTACCGCAGGTCACCGCTGCAGGTCACAGTCAGATGCGGAATCACACTGACATCTGCCAGCATGATCCCGCAGCGCTGTGACCGACAGTACTGGCGGTAGCGTTACCACAGGTGACAGTCACAGCTGTGGGGGTCACGCTGACATGTGACAGCATGACCCCCGCAGCTCCTGTTATCGCACGCACTGAGCTGTGTGTGCAATGGGGAAAGACATGCAGGGAGAGAGGAGTGCATAGGAGAGAGAGCAAACTGGCACAGGGGGATGGAGAGCACACATGGGGAGAGAGCCAGCACTCATTGGGAGAGACAGTCACCTCCAGAGTCACACAGGGAGATATATGGGGGAAGGAGCAGGGTGACTGCAGCACAGAGTATTTCAGGAGAGCAGTGTGCTGGCCTATGGGAGATCACAGAAGAGATACAGGTCCTTCTCAAAAAATTAGCATATAGTGTTAAATTTAATTATTTACCATAATGTAATGATTACAATTAAACTTTCATATATTATAGATTCATTATCCACCAACTGAAATTTGTCAGGTCTTTTATTGTTTTAATACTGATGATTTTGGCATACAACTCCTGATAACCCAAAAAACCTGTCTCAATAAATTAGCATATTTCACCCGTCCAATCAAATAAAAGTGTTTTTTAATAACAAACAAAAAAACCATCAAATAATAATGTTCAGTTATGCACTCAATACTTGGTCGGGAATCCTTTGGCAGAAATGACTGCTTCAATGCGGCGTGGCATGGAGGCAATCAGCCTGTGACACTGCTGAGATGTTATGGAGGCCCAGGATGCTTCAATAGCGGCCTTAAGCTCATCCAGAGTGTTGGGTCTTGCGTCTCTCAACTTTCTCTTCACAATATCCCACAGATTCTCTATGGGGTTCAGGTCAGGAGAGTTGGCAGGCCAATTGAGCACAGTAATACCATGGTCAGTAAACCATTTACCAGTGGTTTTGGCACTGTGAGCAGGTGCCAGGAAGCATGAAGTGCTCAAAAATCTCCTGATAGCTAGCTGCATTGACCCTACCCTTGATGAAACACAGTGGACCAACACCAGCAGCTGACATGGCACCCCACACCATCACTGACTGTGGGTACTTGACACTGGACTTCAGGCATTTTGGCATTTCCTTCTCCCGTCTTCCTCCAGACTCTGGCACCTTGATTTCCGAATGACATGCAAAATTTGCTTTCATCAGAAAAAAGTACTTGGGACAACTTAGCAACAGTCCAGTGCTGCTTCTCTGTAGCCCAGGTCAGGCGCTTCTGCCGCTGTTTATGGTTCAAAAGTGGCTTTACCTGGGGAATGCGGCACCTGTAGCCCATTTCCTGCACACGCCTGTGCACGGTGGCTCTGGATGTTTCCACACCAGACTCAATCCACTGCTTCCTCAGGTTCCCCAAGGTCTGGAATCGGTCCTTCTCCACAATCTTCCTCAGGGTCCGGTCACCTCTTCTCGTTGTACAGCGTTTTCTGCCACATTGTTTCCTTCCAACAGACTTACCATTGAGGTGCCTTGATACAGCACTCTGGGAACAGCCTATTTGTTGAGAAATTTCTTTCTGGGTCTTACCCTCTTGCTTGAGGGTGTCAATGATGGCCTTCTTGACATCTGTCAGGTCGCTAGTCTTACCCATGATGGGGGTTTTGAGTAATGAACCAGGCAGGGAGTTTTTAAAAGCCTCAGGTATCTTTTGCATGTGTTTAGAGTTAATTAGTTGATTCAGAAGATTAGGGTAATAGGTCGTTTAGAGAACCTTTTCTTGATATGCTAATTTATTGAGACAGGTTTTTTGGGTTATCAGGAGTTGTAGGCCAAAATCATCAGTATTAAAACAATAAAAGACCTGACAAATTTCAGTTGGTGGATAATGAATCTATAATATATGAAAGTTTAATTGTAATCATTACATTATGGTAAATAATGAAATTTAACACTATATGCTAATTTTTTGAGAAGGACCTGTATATGGGGGAAGGATATGTGATCCCTGTTATGTGCACACTACTTCTCTCCTGTTTTGTGACTAACACTCTTGCCATCCCCCCTTCCCCACCTTAATCCCTGTCCTGTCAGCTGTCCTGCTCTCTCCAGGTGTCAGCTCCCTCTCTGCAGGCTGTGAATGCAGCTTACCGGAGATGACAGGGTCTCTGTGTGAGGGGGAGGCGGAGACAGAGCAGGAGAAGCACACAGGGCAGCATGTGAAAGCAGAGGATGTCTGCCCAGGACGTGCAATGCCTGGAGTACAAAGGAGCAGGGAGGTAAATCACCCGCACGCCCCACTCTCCATCCTCCTGCTCCAGTGAGCGCTTCTCTCCTGCGATAGAGAGTAAAGTGGAGCTCGGCAGATAGCACTGGGCTATAGTAAAATGGCGGCTACTCACACCTACAGCAGTGAGTTGTGCAGCCCACAGAGGCGTGCCCAGCTCACTGCTAATGAGGCTGCAATGTTACAGATAGGGTCAGCGCCGGTCTGTTATCTCCTATGTCCATGGGATGCCGTAATATGACACTGTTAGTGTCATGAACTGCTGTGAAACCAAGATGTCAGCCCCCCAGTGCCTTCTTTAAACTCATGAAATCTGTTTCACATGCATTTAAAATTTGGTTATAGCAGCATGTTATGCTACATTACAGTGATTTATTAATGATCTACAAATGCGGTACCTTCCCTTTAAGACAGACTCGGACCCTGATCAATTCATCCCCAAAGATGTGGCTCCCGACGCGTTTCCCTCGGCTCTGTTCATCAGGGGAGACAAGCCTTTCTACAATACTACGGGGAATAGATGCGCGGTGTCCATTGCTCCTCTGACATGAGGAAGTGGGCCTTACCGCGTGTGTTTACACTGGTCTCAAATAGGATGCCAGATGGAAAAGGCGAGACGTCATATCCGGTGCGCCCCCTTGTGGAGCGCATAGGTGACACGCACACATCCCTACCGCTGCGTCCCCATATGGAACGCATCAGTGAAGCGCTGACCAAGCTTCCTGTTTACGGAAAGTCACATGATCACTGTTCTGTCATCACCACCCGGTATATATAAAGTATAATGCCTCATGACCCCTAGAAATAATCCACGGTCAGGAAAACAAATACTATGGTGGAATTCCTGTCTTTAAAGGGAGATTTGTAGTTAAAATTCTGCGCTGCCGCTAAGATGAATTTCAGGAGAGCATAGTTGATTCATAGTGGTTCTATTCAACGCGTTTCAGGGGTCTCATGCCCCCTTCATCAGGAAATACCACACCTGGCACAGAATTTTAACTACAAATGGCTGTGTGTTTATTTAACCCCTTAACAACTATAGGATTAGTAATGGAAAGGTGACATTAACCCCCAAATATTACCCATATGACACCTCTACAGGGTATTGGGAAGAGAGAGGCTAAGTGTCGGAATTGGCGCATCTTAGAGATGCGCCATTTCAGGGGTTGCTTTGAGCTGGTGTTTGTAGCCGGGGAAGGGGGTGGGTGCAATATCCATGGCCCCTTCTAGGCTATTAACATCAGCCCGCAGCTGTCTGCATAGCCTTTTCTGGTTATTAATTATAGGGGGACCCCCCCCTTGTTTTTTTGGGGGTCCCCCTATTTTAATAGCCAGGAAAAGGCTAAATAAACAGCTGCGGGCTGATATTCATAGCCTTGGAAGATCCATGGGTATTAACCCCTTCCTAAGCTATAAACATCATATAGTTCTCACATAATACCGCCATATATATCACACATAATGGCGCCATATAGTTCTCATATAATACCATCATATAGATCGCACATACCGCCATAGTATTCTCATATAATACCGCCATATACTTCTCACATAATACCGCCATATAGATCACACATAATACCGTTATATAGATCACACACAACACCATGTAGATCATACATAAAACCACCATATAATTGTCACATAATAATGCCACATAGATCACACATAATCCCACAATATATAATAGTCACATATTTTTTACATTATTCCACCATACTGATCAAACATAATACCACCATAAAGATCACATATAATGCCGTCATATAGATCACACATAATGCCATAATACAGATCACACATACTTGTCCACATCAAGTGTAGTCTATATGACAGTACTATGTAAAAAATATATATGGTGGCATCATGTGTGATCTATATGGCAGTAATATGTAATAAATATATATGGTGGTATAATGTGTGGTGTTTATGGGAGTATGTGATAAATAGATTTGGCAGCATTATGCATGATCCATATGGCAGTGTGCTGGTCTATGGGGAGGTCACAGAGAGAGATATACGGTGGAGGGAGCAGAGTATTTCAGGAGAGCAGTGTGCTGGTCTATGGGGGGAGTGTGCGCATGCTGACGCTCACACGCTGACGCACACACACACAACTGTATACTTAGCCTTTACTGGCTTTTAAAATAGGGGACCCCAAACAAAAAAAAATTACTTGGGGTCCCCCTATAATAAACAGCAAAGGTTATGCAAACAGCTGCGGGATATTAATAGCCTAGGAAGGGGCCATGGATATTGCCCCCCAGCCTAAAAACCATCAGCTCTCAGCCGCCCCAGAAATGGCGCATCTATTAGATGCGTCTTTTCTGGCACTTTGCCCGGCTCTTCCCACTTGCCCTGTAGCGGTGGCAAGTTGGTTTCATATTTGTGGGGTTGATGTCACCTTTCTATTGTCAGGTGACATCAAACCCACAGCTTAGTAATAGAGAGGCGTATATGAGACACCTATCCAATACTAATCCTATAGTTGTATTGTAAATAAAGACACAGCCCGAATAAAGTCCTTTCTTAATCTTAATTAAACTATACTTACCGAACACATAATCCCCGAATCCCTCGTCCTTGTCTCCTGCAACAAAAATAAAATAAACCACAAATATTCCTCACCTGCCCCCCGAGAAGATAATCCATAATGTCCCACGACGATCTTGATCACTTTGAGAGCAGTCACATCAGTGATATGACTGCTCTCAAAGACAGCCGGCGATAGACTGACAGGATGAGATCGCCCCCTGCAGTGGATCACTGCGCCACCGTGAGTATAATGTTTTTTTTTACTTTTATGTGAATGTGTATGTAATGTAACTTTTTTTTTTTTTTTTTAACTGTGAGCACAGGTAGCGGCAGATGATACTACTCTCCCATCAGACATAGCCCAATGGGAGCAGTAGTCTCATCGGTCCGAACCTGCTTTTTTACCGCAGGTCACCGCTGCAGGTCACAGTCAGATGCGGAATCACACTGACATCTGCCAGCATGATCCTGCAGCGCTGTGACCGACAGTACCGGCGGTAGCGTTACCACAGGTGACAGTCACAGCTGTGGGGGTCATGCTGACATGTGACAGCATGACCCCCGCAGCTCCTGTTATCGCACGCACTGAGCTGTGTGTGCAATGGGGAAAGACATGCAGGGAGAGAGGAGTGCATAGGAGAGAGAGCAAACTGGCACAGGGGGATGGAGAGCACACATGGGGAGAGAGCCAGCACCCATTGGGAGAGACAGTCACCTCCAGAGTCACACAGGGAGATATATGGGGGAAGGAGCAGGGTGACTGCAGCACAGAGTATTTCAGGAGAGCAGTGTGCTGGCCTATGGGAGATCACAGAAGAGATATATGGGGGAAGGATATGTGATCCCTGTTATGTGCACACTACTTCTCTCCTGTTTTGTGACTAACACTCTTGCCATCCCCCCTTCCCCACCTTAATCCCTGTCCTGTCAGCTGTCCTGCTCTCTCCAGGTGTCAGCTCCCTCTCTGCAGGCTGTGAATGCAGCTTACCGGAGATGACAGGGTCTGTGCGTGAGGGGGGAGGCGGAGACAGAGCAGGAGAAGCACACAGGGCAGCATGTGAAAGCAGAGGATGTCTGCCCAGGACGTGCAATGCCTGGAGTACAAAGGAGCAGGGAGGTAAATCACCCGCACGCCCCACTCTCCATCCTCCTGCTCCAGTCAGCGCTTCTCTCCTGCGATAGAGAGTAAGTGGAGCTCGGCAGATAGCACTGGGCTATAGTAAAATGGCGGCTAGTCACACCTACAGCAGTGAATTGTGCAGCCCACAGAGGCGTGCCCAGCTCACTGCTAATGAGGCTGCAATGTTACAGATAGGGTCAGCGCTGGTCTGTTATCTCCTATGTCCATGGGATGCCGTAATATGACACTGTTAGTGTCATGAACTGCTGTGAAACCAAGATGTCAGCCCCCCAGTGCCTTCTTTAAACTCATGAAATCTGTTACACATGCATTTAAAACTTGGTTATAGCAGCATGTTATGCTACATTACAGTGATTTATTAATGATCTACAAATGCGGTACCTTCCCTTTAAGACAGACTCGGACCCTGATCAATTCATCCCCAAAGATGTGGCTCCCGACGCGTTTCCCTCGGCTCTGTTCATCAGGGGAGACAAGCCTTTCTACAATACTACGGGGAATAGATGCGCGGTGTCCATTGCTCCTCTGACATGAGGAAGTGGGCCTTACCGCGTGTGTTTACACTGGTCTCAAATAGGACGCCAGATGGAAAAGGCGAGACGTCATATCCGGTGCGCCCCCTTGTGGAGCGCATAGGTGACACGCACACATCCCTACCGCTGCGTCCCCATATGGAACGCATCAGTGAAGCGCTGACCAAGCTTCCTGTTTACGGAAAGTCACATGATCACTGTTCTGTCATCACCACCCGGTATATATAAAGTATAATGCCTCATGACCCCTAGAAATAATCCATGGTCAGGAAAACAAATACTATGGTGGAATTCCTGTCTTCAAAGGGAGATTTGTAGTTAAAATTCTGCGCTGCCGCTAAGATGAATTTCAGGAGAGTATAGTTGATTCACAGTGGTTTTATTCAACGCGTTTCAGGGGTCTCATGCCCCCTTCATCAGGAAATACCACACCTGGCGCAGAATTTTAACTACAAATCTCCCTTTGAAGACATTAATTTCTCTGGTCGGTGAAGACCTGTGGATCTGCAGCAGCCGCTATCTACATGCTCTAATCTCATCCTAACCAGGTGAGCAAATTTGGTGTATATTCTCCTCTGTGTAACGTGGATAAGACCCTATTGCACTCTTTGTCTCCCCATTGTTTTGCAATGGTGGAATTCCGGTATGTCTACAAGTTATTACAACGCATGCTGTTCATGTCGGTCAGATGATTATTTTTGGGCAGTATAACCGCCCTCTATCAATTCTTAACCCCAGGGTAGTAGGACCGTTTTCACCTACCATTTATTAACCCATATATGGGGGGGAATAAAGGATTAGAGTCATACTACTTACAATCATGAAGGAGGACATTACTCTAAGGGCATTGGTAGTCTCATGATTCCAGACAGCAAAAAGACAAATTAGTACTGCGACTCACAGGTCGCTATAAAATCAGAAATCAAGCATAGTATGTGTCACAAATATATACATCTAACAGAGGATTGGACAAAGGAGAGATGGAGGGGAGGAGAGATCTATCCGATTTCTATTTACGCCTATATTATTCTGTCAAGTCCCTACCTAAACAGTGGGGGTTGGCACCCTAGATAGAAACAAGAATGGCGCCCCCACTCCACGGCGGCTAGCCCTAGGGGCCCTACATATCTCTATCTTATCATAGACTGTCTAAGTGCAAGAAAAGAGAAAGGGATTTGTTGATGGGAAGAAGGAATAAACAGAGAGGTGGTAGGAGATACATAACAATGCATGTCCTAAATATTTGTTCTACTCAATGTCCTACCTAGCAATGGGGGTTGGCACCCTAAACAAAGCACAGATGGCGCCCCCATTCCACGGCGACTGACCCTTTCCTGACCCTTTCATATAAGACAATTAAAAATGAGGGTCTCATTGAGGCCCAGAGGTTGTTGGGTTTTAAGACGAAAGATCCATTTCGTCTCGCATTGTAAGATCCTCATGTCTCAGTTGCCACCCCTTTTCGGTGCCTCTATCTGTCAATTCCCATAAAACGCAAATCGGAAGTCCCCCCATTGTGGTCACTAGCCATATGTCTTGCTAGAGGTGTGTCCCTCTTCAGGGCAATGTCTCTTAGGTGCTCACCTACACGTCTCCTAAGTTCCCGTGTTGTCTTGCCCATATATTCTAATCCACAAGGGCAAGTGGCTTTATAGATTATTCCTCTGGAGCGACAATTAATAAAATGTTGTACTTTATATTCTTTATTTGTCACATTGCTCCTAAAGGTTTGTCCTGTAGCCATTACGGGGCATCCCACACATCCGCTACATCTATAGCACCCCTTGATATTACTGGTAAACCATGTTTCTCTTTTTGGAGGTAAATAGTGGCTGTGCACCACTCTGTCCCCCATAGACCTACCCTTTTGATAGGTGATCTGAGGACAGGACCCCACCAAATCTCCAACGTCCACATCCATCTGTAAAATGGGCCAATGTTTAAGTAAAATGGATCTAACCTGGTGTGCACCAGAATTAAAAGTCGTAATGAAACGACTGATACCAGTTTCATCCTTTCGCTGAGTTGGATTTAGCAGTTGAGTTCTACCAGAATTCTTCGTATCTCTATAGGCCTTTCGAAAAATCCCATCAGGGTAACCCCTATTCAAAAATCGTTTTCGTAAATCCGCTGCCTGCTCCTGAAAATCATCCTCAGATGAGCAGTTACGGCGTACCCTCATGTATTGTCCCTTTGGGATGCCCTTCTTTAGTGGGACTGGATGGTGACTGTCCCACCTAAGAAGGGCATTTGTAGCAGTGGGTTTTCTATGGATTCTTGTCCTGATGTCACCACCCATGGTTTTTGAAATGCTAATGTCCAGGAATGGTAGCTCTTCACTGTTGTACTCAAAAGTGAATGTCAAACCCAAAGGGTTAACATTTAGTTTGGCCATGAAATTAGTAAGTCCTGTGATGTCCCCATTCCAAATTAATAGCACATCGTCAATATAACGTGACCAAAAAATGATGTTTGCACATTCCTCTACATATAAATCACTGAACACAATTGTTTTTTCCCACCAGCCCAGGAGCAAATTTGCGTAAGATGGCATACAAGAATTGCCCATCGCAGTGCCCCTGAGCTGGTGGTAGAGGGTGCCATTAAACACAAGGATGTTCTTTGTCAGACAGAATACCAATAGTCTAAGAACAAATGCGTTATGTTCCAAACACTGTTGACCCCTGCCCCTAAGGAAGTATTCAGCCGCTCTCAACCCATCCACATGATTAATAGAAGAATACAACGCCTCTACATCAATACTGCACAGGATTGTCTGAGGTTCGAGGGTAAGACCATCCAACTTTCTTAGAAGGTCAGTAGAGTCCCTCGTGTATGAGTTTAAAGATGTAACGAAAGGTTTAAGAATTTTATCCAGATATATTCCAACATGGTGGCACATACTGTCAATTCCTGCTACTATAGGCCTTCCTTTCAAAGGTGTAACAGCCTTGTGAATTTTTGGAAGGCAATAGAATGTTGCCATGACAGGATGTAATACATTCAGGAAATCATACTCATTTTTGTCTATGAGTGAACCAACAAGACCGTCATCTAAGATCTTTTTTAATTGTCTGGTAAACACAGAAGTTTGGTTACTCAACAACTTTTCATAGGGCTTCTCATCTCTCAAAATTGTCTCACACATGCTTTGGTAATCAACGTGGTTCATGATTACCGTATTCCCCCCTTTATCTGAGGGTTTTATAATGATATTTTGATCTTGTTCCAAAGCATGCAGAGCTTCCATCTCCAACTTCGAAAGATTATATTTTGTCCCTCTCCTCTTCTGTGTCCCCAAAATTTCTAAATCTTTTATTACCACTTCCAAAAATACATCCAAGGTGGACTGATCACTTTGTAAAGGTGGCATTTTACAACTCTTTGATCTTAAACTGGTAAAGGGCCCTTGTCCCGTATGTTCCTGGATAGGGTCAGATAAACCATACAAGAGTCTAATGTCTGCCAAAAGCCCATCCGGTATTCTCATTTCCTGACACATACGTTTGTCCTCTCTAATAAAATGTTTTCTCCACTTTAATTTTCTCACAAATAAGTGGAGATCTTTTATGCTCTCAAACACTTGAAAGTCAGAGGTAGGTACAAAATTAAGGCCTTTGTTCAACACTTGGATCTCTGGATCACTAAGGATTCATGGGCAGAGGTTGATTACTTGAGTAGAATCTGTGGTGGTTAGTTGTTCAGGCCGGGTCTGTTCCTCAGGTAATACCCCTGGTCTAAAAAACGAGTGTTTCTGTCTCCAGGGCATCCCCTCTGATTACCCCTGCCTCTCTGCCTTCCTCTAGACATTGTGGAGCGTGTTTCTGAGTCAGACAGATCCGTGTCTGTAGAGGAGATGTCTGTCTCCAAGCTCCTTGGGTGGCTTCTATTAGTAGACAGCTGGTATGCTTTGTTCTCTTTAAATTCTTGTAGGTCACGTACAAAATTTTGGTGTTTGCGTTCCTTGAGGTTATATTGGAATCGTTCCATTGTATTCTGAAGTGTTGTTTCTTTCAGAGAAAAGTCAGTCTCTGCCGAGAATTTTTTAGTGATCTCAATTTGTTCTTTCAAAAGATCACTTGTGGCAGAGAGGGTTTTCTTCTCCACCTCCAATCGAAGATTCATGAACCTCAAGGAACTAGCGGTGGCCTCTTTTTCCCACTGTTCGCTCAGATTACACCCCCTATATCTAAATCCCAGCTGCAAAGTGATTCTCAAGTGTCTAGGTACTATACCTGCCTTTAAATAATTTTCCAAACTCTGAACTTCCCACCAACTAGAAATTTGGTTTTTATACACTTTTGTCAACTCCTTAAATGCATTGCTGTATGACGGAGTATATTTGGGTTGTACAAAGGTTTTATCTGAGAACACTTCCTTTGCCTCAGCTACCCATGTGTCTGTATTGATGCCTTTTGTCAAAAAAACAGCCATACCCTTATCTTTTGAATAATAACCAAAATCAATTACCTTATTTTCCGGCGTACAAGACGACTTTTTAACCCCTGAAAATCTTCTTAAAAGTCAGGGGTCGTCTTGTACGCCGGGAATAGCCTTGTACGCCGGGTGTATATGGTGGGTGGGGGGGGGAGTGGTCCTTATGATGACGAGGGGGCGTCTCACAGGAAAGTGAGTATCCCCCATTACCTTATCATAGCGCTGCAGCGTGGGGTCTCTGTGCTGGGAGCGGCGGCTGCTGTGCTGTGGTGCGGCGGCTCCTCTTCTGCAGTGTGGGGCCTCTGGTGCTGTGGGGCGGTGGCGGCAGCGTATCTTCATGCAGTCGGGGCTCCTCCGGCATCTCAAAGCTTGGAAGCCCCGCCGGCAACTCCATCGGTGTAATGCGGTGGCCTCCGGGAAAATGGCCGCTGCTTAGATTCAGATCTCGTGTCCCGAGATTTCGGGACGAGATCTGAATCTGAGCATGCGCAGCCCCCAGCGGCCATTTTCCCGGAGGCCACCGCATCGCACCTATTGAGCTGCCTCCGGGAAAATGGCCGCTGCTCAGATTCAGATCTCGTCTCCCGAGATCTCGGGACGAGATCTGAATCTGAGCAGCGGCCATTTTCCCGGAGGCCACCGCATTGTACCGATGGAGTTGCCGGCGGGGCCTCCGAGCTTTAATGAGATGCCGGAGGAGCCCCGACTGCATAAAGATACGCCGACGCCGCCACCCCACAGCACAGAGGCCCCACACTGCAGAAGAGGAGCCGCCGCACCACAGCACAGCAGCCGCCGCTCCCAGCACAGAGACCCCACGCTGCAGCGCTATGACAAGGTAATGGGGGATACTCACTTTCCTGTGAGACGCCCCCTCGTCGTCATCAGGATCACTCCCCCCCCCAAAAGGCACATATTCACCGGTCCTATAAGACGACATACGGTGTATAAGAAGACCCCCGACTTTTAACAAGATTTTATTTTTTAACTGGTAAAGTTGGGGGGTCGTCTTATACGCCCAGTCGTCTTATACGCCGGAAAATACGGTATTTACCAATCACAAATAGATATATAGCAGCAAGGTAAATATATAGCTAAACAGTTAACATTTAACCTTTAATGAATCCTAATAAAATACCGTAGGGTATGTGGACCCAGTCGGTTTAGAAAGAGGACAAAACGAAAAAATAATAACAACACACCAAAAGTGAATTACACCATTAAAAATCCAAACACAGTTCCTTCCTTTTAGAAATAGGAGGAGCAGGTAGATGCGTATCACAATAACAGAAGATTGTACTCTACACAGAAAGCCACAAGGCTCAATCACCTTGCAGCCCAGAGGTCACAAAAATACCTCAATTTGTGGATTTAAATAAGTAACATAATGATCTCACCTAGCGTTGCTGTTTTCGTAAAGCATTCGTAGGGTACCAAATGTCCGTGCATCCCAGGGGAGGCTTATCACATGTCCATACAATACCCCGTTTAAGACAGACTTGGACCCTGATCAATTCATCCCCAAAGATGTGGCTCCCAACGCGTTTCCCTCGGCTCTGTTCATCAGGGGAGACAAGCCTTCCTACAATACTACGGGGAATAGATGTGCGGTGTCCATTAATCCCATTCCATAATAGAAATCTGCAGGAGTAAAAACGCAGTAAATCCGCACAGAATCCGCAGTAAATCCATAACAAAAACGCACAAAATCTGCATAAAACGAGCAGATTTTGACCTGCGTTTTCTGCCAAGAGATGCAGAATCCGCACAGAAAATCCCACAGGCAAATCTGCAAGTGTGCTTATACCCTTAAGCATAGTAGGGATTTAAGGGTTTTTCTGTTTTTAAAATGTAATATCGCAAAGTAAAGATGTTATTTTCAACTAGATCAAGACTTTAGCTAATGCTCTTTAAATGCATTAAATTAAAATACAAGTTATTCTAAATCTTTTCCCAAAAATATATTAATATGTATAATTTAATTTACAGTAATCCATCTAGAAAGATGCATACGTTTGTTTAGATGTAACATTCTGAATTTTCCTTCCTAGAACTTTACGCTAAACATTGGTGCTCAATGCTAAGTGATGATGAAGGACCCTTTGCAGAATGCCATCCTAAAGTTAATCCAGATATTTACACTCAGGTAAATATATAATTCATCACAAAATGTAGAAGGGAAATACAAAAATACCTTAATACAGGGCTGGAAGAGTAAGTGCATTGTACAGTTTTATTACTTAGGGGTATCAATAAGGCTGGAGTTTTCTTTTACACACAGAGCCCTCTATTGGCCATATATTATTATACTGAGCCCGCACAAAGTCATATTGTGCCAGTAGTGTCCACTGAGCGCCATATTTGCCCAAATGATGCACACAGTACACAATCAGTGTAAAATAATGCCTCACTATGTGTCTCTATCATGGAGTTTGCATTAAAGGGGTATTTTTATCCCCAAGATCCAATCCCAATATGTAGCAAGTGTAATGATAATAATATTTGCACATGCCTCCAATTAGAAATGTAGTATATTTTTTCTGATTACCCCATGTGGATGGGATCACAGTAGCTTTGGTATCCATGGTTACGATCACTCATATAATGACAATTAATAAGTTAGCTGTTAATGGTCATACCATGGATACCCAAGCTACTGTAATGCCTGGTGTAAGCGACATAGTGCCATGGTGTAAGCGACATAGTGCATCAGAAGAACTGTACTACATTTCTAATTGGAAATATTTGCTAATATTATTATTAATACACCGACTACATATTGAGATAGGATCGTGGAGATGGGAATACCCCTTTAGCTTACTTCTTTTATGTTCCTATGTTGAGGAAATGTGTGTGCACCGGCCAATACTTGACATGGCTGTGATTGAGCCTGAAGTACCCTCAGAGTAAAGCTTGATGATTGGCTGCGCTGTTTGAACTGCCAAACTCGAACAGTATCATGGACTTTCTGGAGAAGTCGGGGTCCATGCACGGACACTAGGTGTTCGGTACGGACCCTGAAATTTAACGTTCGCCCATCCCTTATCCTGACATCTCACTATATTAGCAGTCCGGGAGGCGAAAGTGTCTTGTAAGTAGAGCAGATTTCTTTGATGAGACATATTACAAATTGTCTTTTATTTGCATGTACTATTTATTGATGCAAAATTTGATGACAGTGATAATTTGATAACTCAGCACGATAAGGAAATGAATCCCACCAAAGATCCAATATTAATTGAGGACAACACTTGGGCCATGTCAGGCTTCCATTGTAAATACAAAGGTATTATTATGCTCAGTGTTTGTTATTTACTTTTTTCTAGAACTGTATGTTTGATTCATGCAATTGTGCCAAAAGCGAGGAGTGCATGTGTGCCGCTCTGTCCTCCTATGTGTACGCCTGCGCTAGGAAGGGGATTATTTTAAAAGGATGGCGTCAAAATGTCTGCAGTAAGTAAAATGCTATTCTCACAAAGAGAAGTATAAAATATTCAAATTATTGCTTGAATCAATTAGTCAGTAAACTACCTTCATAAAAGGTAAAATAATTGCTATACAAAATTGCATTTATGCTTTTATTTATGCCTACTTTTCAGTTCTCAGTTAACCGTATAGAGCGACCAAACATCTCAATATCCCGCACCATATACTGTACCATAATATATGTCACTGTGATTGCAAAAAAGTTGCAAAAAACCATTATTTATTTTTTTTTTTGTTGCAAAGTAGCTTATGCTCGCGACAACTTGCTGCTCATAAAGAGCCACATTCACGTAGATCAGGGATCAACAACCTTTTTCTATACATTACGCCTATTTAAAGAAAAAAAAAAAAGAAAAATCGAAGATGAAGCACTCAATGAGCCAAACAAGTGAAAAGTCCTATGAAACAAACTGTTATGGGAATTACAGGCATGGGTGTAATTATAGCCAATGTTGACATATCAACTGTTACGTGGCCTAGAGGTTGACGAGGCTCACTCAGGAACATGAACACTGTACATTTTTAAAGGTATTAACATTATGGAGCACAGATGATAACATTGATTTGCAGGACCCTGGTCAAGCATCCCTGAAAACGTCCTTCTACCTGCTGAGATCCCCTGGGGCTCATCTGACTTGTAGGCCTGGCAACATGGTTTTTAGCAGCGCTTGCTGTTTCCTCCATTTTTTGGACACCTGAAGGATGTTGGGTCCTTTGAGTGATAGAATGTAAAGTCTTAAATGGATTTCATGGCTCGGGCACATCCATATCAGTTAGGCCCTACATATAGTTATTGAGTAAAGAAGAAACGTAACGCTCAGTGGCGGTCATGCTGTGAGGCACAGTATCCCTTCATGACTGAGCGCTGTTCACCTTAGTAGCACAGACTCAGACACAAGTGTCTAATACATTACTTTGGCATTTTCTTATTAAAGGGAACCTGTCAGCTGATACTTGGTGCCCAAACCGTGGACAGCGTGTATTTGCCACTGGCTGTAGTATCCCAGACATGTTTGTTTGTCTCTGAAACGCTGGGGCATTTCAGAGAAAAACATAATTTTCATAGCTGCCCGGGACCGGGCTGCACTGTGCACTAGTCATACAGGCTGGTCCCCGGTGACTCCTCCCCTCCTGCCGATAGTCAATGAAAAACCTCTGTCTATACACATCTAGGTTTTCATTACTGTTACAGGGTTCTTATTTATTTTATTCCCTTATACTTATTTATTTTTTAAGCTTATATAGCACGATTAATTCCAGATCGCTTTACAGACATCATCATCATCTCTGTTCCCTATCAATGTATCTTTCGAGGGTAGGAGGAAACCCCCACAATCATGGGGAGGACATACAAACTCCTTGCATATGTTGTCCTTGGTAGGATATGAACACAAGGCTCCAGCAATGCAATGCAACAATGCTATAGCCACTGAGCCACTGTGCTTCCATGGGTGGCCTTTGCCTATGCTCACCAATTTGCTTTTCTGTCCGTGAAGGGGAGCATACACAGTAGTTAGGAGTCTACCAGTATTTCAGTGTGATTACTTCCAACATGCATTGCATCTCTCTCGTAAGGGGAGCAAGGACTGGGTTATGTCGCCCCGAACTATGACAAGTAGAAGAATAATAGCTATTATTCTTTACAAGCATAAAACGCTGACCTAGAAATCGAACATCAAAACCTCATAAATCATCACACAGGCTGACAAAAAGAGTTTATTACAGAAAAGGAGATTTATTAACTCAGGAAAGATGTTGGACATGGTAGCAGTGATCTACCCACCACACAATCTACCTCTGCAGCTCTGTGGTTAAAGATGGATTTACCTTAACAACGGGCAACATACTGCAGAATTGATAGGAAGGGAAACACCTCGAGGTACAACTACTTTAGAGAGGTTTTTCAGAGTTAAAAATGCAAAGTGTGTAATTAAAGTGAGTAACGGCTTTTTATACACATCATCAATTCTATTAAATGAGAAAATGTTGTTTGAAATGACTATCTAAAGAACAGGAAATCCCCTTTATGGTGATTTTCTTGAATCTTCAGATAAAATGCAGGATTACATTTACTAGCTTAATTGTTCTGAATATACCTAAAAGTTCCATGTAGAAGAAGGTTTGTTGGATTGTGGCCAAATTTTTTTGTATATTTGGCAAGTTTCATACAATGATCATTTGTGTGACCCATTTCTCTCATTTATGAGTAGACATTAATTAAAGTTTAAAGGCCAAAATACATTTGTTCTTCTGCTAAAAAATAGTTTTAAAAACATTTGTTGACATTTTCTATTTCTATATCCCAGGTTCATTTATGTCTACGTGTCCTGCATCCTTGTCCTACAGTTATTCAATAAGCACCTGCCAACCAACTTGTCGCTCTCTCAGTAGTCATGATATTACTTGTGACATCTCCTTTGTCCCGGTTGATGGGTGCATTTGTCAGAATGGAACCTATCTGGATGATAGTGGTGGATGCGTGCTCCCATCAGCTTGTTCTTGCTACTACAAAGGTACAGCAGTGCCACCTGGAGAAGTAGTTCATGACAATGGAGCTATATGGTGAGTGCCCTCTAATAGTTTTATTAGAATACAGAAAACATTCTCTGAGTACTGAGTCTATAGTAGTGATGGATGGACCCGTGGATCTTCGGGTCCATCGGGTTCGCCCAAACATTTTTAAAAAGTTTAATTTGGGTACCAGAACAGTACCCGTAATTGAACCTGAACCTGGACCCTATTCAAATAAATAGGGTGCCCAATCATCCAGCATTTTCCATGCTGTCATTTGTGTGACACCAGCTATGATCGATGGTAAGTTTGTTACCGCCAATCAGAGCGCTGTGGTTCCCACACTGTCACACAGATGGTAGTGTGTGTGCCAGTATCTCTGATTGGTGGTGAAAAGTTTACCACCAGTCATAGGCATCGGACGATGAGAGTACTACTCTCATCATCACATGATTGATTTCACTCATAGCAATGATAGTAGGCGTACGATGATGAGACTATTCATCAGCCGGCACCCGTGCAATAAATGATTAAATAAAATAAAAAAATGATGTGTGGTCCCCTCTATTTTTGCTAACCAGTGCGTATAAAGCTGACAGCTTCAGGCTACAGCCCCCGGTTGTCAGCTTTATATTGGCTGGCTATCAAGAATAAAGGGGTCCTAAAAAGTTTATTTTTTATTGATTCTTGCACTTTGCCTGGCTATTCCCACTTGCCCTGGTGCGGAGGCAGGTGGGGTAACATTTGTGTTGTTGATGTCCTCTTTGTGTTGTCAGCTGACATGAAGCCATGGGTTATTAATGCAAAGGTGTCTGTAAGACTCCTCCATTACTAACTCCGTAGTGAAAATTAAATAAAGACGCACACAAAAAAACTCCTTTATTTGAAATGAACACTCCCCACCCTCTTTTACCCATTTAGTAATGTAAAGCTAAAAATAATTATCCTCACCTTTTCCAACAACTGTCCATTTATCCCACAAAGAGGAAAACTCTGCTTCATTTGGACTGCATGAATGAGCGGTGGCATGATGTGACCGCTCAGCCGTGTGGATTCGCTGAGCTGAGCCTGAGAACTGCTGCCTATGATTGGTGGTAACCTCAATGATGTCATCACAGGTCACTGAAGCTGCATTCAGGCTCAGCGTCTCTCGGATTCACAGTTGAGTGGTTGCATCATGCCAATGCTCAGCCGTTCAATCCAGATGAAGCAAAATTGGCCTCTTTGTGGGACAAATGGATTGTCATCGGACAGATGAGGAATATGGAGTTTTATTATTTTTAATTTTACAATAATAAAAGGGTAAATGAGGGTGGGGAGTGTGTATTTCAAATAAAGGATTTGTTATGTGTGTTTTGTTCAATTAAAAGACTTTTTCATGTGTGTGTCTATATTTAATTTTCAAAAAGGGTTAGTAATCAGGGTGTCTTATAAATGCTTCTCCATTACTAACCCCTGGGCTTATTGTCAGAAGACAAAAAACAGTTGACACCAATCTCAAAACTCTTACCCCACTTGCCACCGCACCAGGGCAAGTGGGAAGAGTCAAGGCTAAGCTCCAGATTTGGTGCATCTAATGGATGAGCCTTATCTGAGGCTCTTGATGACTGGTGTTTTTAGTTTAGAAGGGGGCCAACATCCATGGCCCCTTCCAAACCTATTAATATTAGTCTGTAACTGTCTGTTAAGCCTTTGCTGGTTAGTAATATTAAGGGTGGACTCAACGGCTTTTTTTGGGTGGTCTTTACTTTACTAGCTAGTAAAGGCTACGCAGACAGCTGTGAGCTGATATTAATAGCCTTAGAAGCTTCATGGATATTGGCTTCTTCCCAGAATAATAACACTAGCCTCAGCTGCTGGCTTTCCCTCAGCTTCTCAGGAAAATTAAATTGTTTAAAAAAAAGACATGGGGTCTCCTCTATTTTCCACAGCCAGCAAAGGTAAAGCTAACAGCTGTGGGCTGAAGTCTCCAGCTGTCAACATTATATTGGCTGGTTAACAAAAATAAGGGGGTTACATGGCATTTAAAAAATAAAAATAAAAAAAATGATTCAAATAAATAATTTGAAAAAACGACATGAGGTCACACCCATTTTTGACAACCAGCCAAGCTAAAGTGGACAGCTGGGGGCTGGTATTCTTAGGCTGGGAAGGGGCCATGGATATTGGCCCTCCTCAGCCTAAAAATAGCACCACACAGCCGCCCCAGAAAAGGTGCATTTATTAGATGTGGTAATTCTGGTGCTTTGCCCAGTTCTTCTCACTTGGCCTGGTGCGATGGCAAGAGAGACAAGGCATATGATGATAAGAGTAGTACTCTCATTAGCTGTTGCCTGTGACCAGTGGCATCCTTTTTACTGCCGGTCACAGCTGCTTGCTCACACACTTTAAGGGGTTATCCAAGAATATTTTTTTTTGCTATGAGCCCAGTAACTAACATGCAGGTAGTTAATACTTACCTGCCTGTTGTGTGGTGCCCCAGGGTCCTGGTCGTCACAGTAGCATTGCTTTCCTCACGGGGAGAGTGATGTTACGTTTGGAGGCAAGGAAGGATAACTGTCACCAGGTAAACACAAGCATGCAGCACATTCACACTCCAGGTCACCAGGTGGAGCTTTTGATCCTATTTACTAGGTGACTCCCCATATATATGGTAGTTTGTAGGGAAAGTTAGTCAGTTCTTGCCAGGAAACAGACTGGAGCAGTCTGAGGCAGAAGAGGGTGTATGGAGCTGTGTAGCGACAGTGCTGCAGTTCCTGGAAAGAGACATACAGAAAGCCGAATATATTGCAGTGAGCCTGTAGGAGAGAAAAGCACAGGAGAGGATGCCAGTGGGAGACCAGCCACGAGCAGGCTGCCTCCTTCTGAGGCACAGAGACTGGTAGCCGGAACACCGAGGTTTTAAAGACCTCTACGACTTACATCAGAGACCGGCAGGACAGCTGAACTCCAAGTTATCTGTCTGGCTTAATACCCAGGAGGCACGGTGACACCCTTAGAGCCCGGGGAATGCTACAGTCCCTATAAACAGGCTCAAGTCACCAGTCATATGGGTTATGTCCTATCCTATATGGGGGACAGAGAGAGAACATCTGTGAGGACCATATCTGAAGCCATAGGCAGTAAGGGACTACAACACCACTGCGCTAGAGGAAGGCTTTGATTTCCACCTGGATAAGGGGACTGCTATCTTGCCTCCAAGCTGGCCAGACTCTGCCTGCCCTGTGATCTGGTACCCTGGACTGTGGCTGCCTGAAGTCTTCAGTAAACAAGGTAAAGAGACTGCAAACCCATGTCCTCGTAAATTACTGCTCCATTCACCATCTTCCATCTATACATTGGGAGCCCTGGGGAGATACTTCACCTAAGGGAAGTTATACCATCTAGCTGCCATAACATTGCCCCAGAGGACCCCTTAAAGCAGCGTCGGTCCCCACTGACCGAACACCACAGGGCGACTTAGGGCCCCTTCACACTGTGCAATCAAAGTCTGAACGAGCGTTCGATTTGTGACGTTTATCCGTCCTCGTTCCGAGGTTGCAAAGTGTGACATGGCGTTACGATTTGCGACGCAGCCCAGCATCGTACGATGTGAAAGAAAGAGCAGAACTTTCTTTCGTCGTAAATGTCTCGCTGTGGCGGTCGAAATCGTAGTATGTGACGGCGGTCATACGAGCTCGTAATGCGACTACGTGGGTTGGGCTTCCGCATACCTGTCTCCTGATTGGGCGTGACGTTTTAGCACGCCCATGCTGGTAATACGTCACGCTCGGAGTCGTAGGACTATGGCGGTGTGAAGGGTAGCGTACGATTGCGACGCGTGACGTTCACATCGCAACTACGTCAGAAAAAGCGTTAACATCGTAGAGTGTGACCGCTGGCTACGAGCTCGTACTGCGATGTCGAATATGACGCAAATGCGTCGTAATCGTAGCAGAATCGACCAGTGTGAAGGGGCCCTTAGTTGTGCCTGGCACCAATCTTTGATTGCACAGAGCAATCACTGACCGCTCCTACAGACGACTCAGTGGCTTCTGCCGATGTCACGTTGACAGGGCAGCGGCTTCTCTTCTGCTCTGCTCTGTTGATGGGGTGTCACTGCCAACATTATGCTGATTGACAGCAAGATCCCTGTTGGGAGCTTAGTGTCAATCAGCATGACGTCGGCATTCATGTCCTGTCGACAGAGCAGCCTTGGAGAAGAAGAGCTGCTCTAATAATGTGTAGCAGCTGAATTGCCAGGTAACACCAGGTAAAACAGGCAGGTAGTTTACTCTGTTAGCTACCACCTACCTGTTAATTTTTAGGTGCATAATAAAAAAATAAAATGGTTCTGGTCAACCCCTTTAAAGCGAGACTGACAATATGAAATGTCTGTCGAAAACAAGCACAGGTGCTAGATGCACCCTTGATAGGGCCAAAAGTTTAGTACATGTACTCAGTTACTTGATTCTCATCTCTTTCGACCCTCTTCTTCTTTATCTGACAGCTCTGGCTTTAAAGGAACCAGAGAAGTGACGCGATGGAAAATAAGTAGGTGGGAAGGTCTTCTGAAATGTTTGTCGAATCCAAAGCTGCACCCATTGCCTGTGCTTGGTGTGAAAAGTTATCTGGCTTTGACAAACTCTCTTTCAGAACCTCTGTATAGTGCTAATCTAGAATTAGAAAAAAGGTCAGCTTGTACAGTACAGTACAGAAATAATAGCACCAAACCTGTTCATGGGCTGTATCTTAGATTTATCCTAATGAATAGGGTTGAGTTGTGGTAACAGGTACAACCAATGGACAAGTGTGGACTTGTTAATGAAAAACAAAAGCAGTTCCCCTGTTTTTATAACCCTACAATGCCCCATAGATGACTCCTTGCATGCTCATATATATACATATTTTTCAGCACCTGCTCTTCTGGAAAACTAGACTGTATTGGAAGAACAGAACAAACAGGTGTGTATTCACCAGTTCCTAGAAGGTGAAAAACAAACAAAGGATTGAGTGCATGTCAAATAGAGGACAATAGAACATACTGTGTGTTCTTCCTTTGTTAAATATAAAAGCTGTTAAAGGAATCTTACACCAGAATAAAATGGTACACCAGAGGTATTCTACTGATTCAAAGAAAATGTGCATTTGAGGTTTTCCACTGATTCAAAGAAAATGGTGCATTAGAGGTCTTCCACTGATTCAAAGAAAATGGTGCATTAGAGGTCTTCCACTGATTCAAAGAAAATGGTGCATTAGAGGTCTTCTACTGATTCAAAGAAAATGATGCATTAGAGGTCTTCTGCTGATTCAAAGAAAATGGTGCGTTAGAGGTCTTCTACTGATTCAAAGAAAATGGTGCACCAGATGTCTTCTACTTATTCAAAGAAAATGTGCATTAGAGGTCTTCTACTGATTCAAAGAAAATGGTGCATTAGAGGTCTTCTACTGATTCAAAGAAAATGGTGCACCAGAGGTCTTCTACTGATTCAAAGAAAATGGTGCATT
Organism: Ranitomeya variabilis; assembly: GCF_051348905.1. NCBI lineage: Eukaryota > Metazoa > Chordata > Amphibia > Anura > Dendrobatidae > Ranitomeya > Ranitomeya variabilis. The sequence continues at coordinate 484,213,475 of NC_135233.1, read as the reverse complement.
AGAGGCCTTCTACTAATTCAAAGAAAATGATGCACCAGAGGTCTTCTACTGATTCAAAGAAAATGGTGCATTACAGATCTTCTACTGATTCAAAGAAAAAGGTGCATGAGAGGTCTTCTACTTATCCAAAGACAATGGTGCACCAGAGGTCTTCTACTGATTTAAAGTAACCCCAACTTTGTGACAGCATCCCCAGCGTCTGACATATGGCAGCACAGATTCTCAAGTCCTAGATACATAGGGAAAAAGTCTGAATATTGAGCCATTAGGGATGCAGGGTAGCCTACTTTTTTGCTAATCTGAGAGAAATCATTTATTTTCCTAAGAATGTCCTTGACATTTCGCTTACATACGAGCTTGTTGGCCAATAATGTAATTTTAAATGATTTTTTTATATTTATTGTTCTCTTCTTAAAATTATTTTGCCTTTTTTCATAAACTAATTTATATTTTTTATGTGTTTTATAGTGTGTGCTGCTCCTAAAGTTTACTTTGACTGCACAAACAAGACAGCAGACACTAAGGGGGCAGAATGTCAGAAGAGTTGCCAGACTTTAGATATGCAGTGTGTAAGTTTTTATTTTATTTTATTAGAAAATGTTGCAAGTCCATTCAAGCTGTTGAGCAAAATTAAAATGCTGATGTCATATCCTTAAGATTGGTTAACAAACTTTAATTGGTGGGCACTAATGATGAGCGAGTGTGCTTGTTACTTGAGTTTTCTGAGCACGCTTGGGTGTTCTCCGAGTATCTTGGGTGTGCTCATAGATTATGTTTGATTTGCGGCTGTTAGACAGCCTGAATACATGTGGGGATTCCCTAACAAACAGGCAATCCCCACATGTATTCAGGCTGTCTAGCAGCCACAAATCATGCAGCTGCGAGGACTCAAACATAATCTCTGAGCACGCCCAAAATACTCAGAGAACACCCAAGCATGCTCGGAAATCTCGAGTAACGAGCACACTCGCTCATCATTAGTGGGCACCAAAACCAATCAGCTGTTACCAGGTCCTGTGGCCACAAAAATGATGCACTGCATGAAGAAAAAGTATGACAGCTTCTTACACTGAGTAGTGGCTGACTTGGGGTACTGCAGCTTAGTTCCCATTGAAGTGAATGGCAGCTTGGTTTCAGGACCCCCAAACGACTACAACAATATGTAAGGAGCTACGATTTGGTGCTTCTTGTTAGGCTCCCACATGCTGATATTTTTGACCGGTCCTAAGGAAACTGCTCGATGAATCAGGGTCAAGATGATGTGGCATATCAGAAATTTGAGAAGAAAGTGGACAACCCCTTTACATTTATACCTGTATGATTTCAAATACAGGACTAATGTTAGTGAATAGTAGAGATGATTGGATCCAAACACAGCAAATCGAGTTTGAGTAAAATTTCCAGAAATTCTTCTCTCATTCTACTCTCTTCTCCTTCCCACCTATCCAAGGCAATAACAATAAACTATGCAACATTTTAACAATGAAACAGATACTTTATTGAGTGTGGCCAAAGAGTTTTTTTACACCATTGAGATTTCCTGAGAAAAAATGTGCATAAAATTTGTAGGAAAAATTTGCCGAGTTCAAATTTTGAGACGTTCAATCAGCTCTAGTCAATGGAGCTACTCACACTGGCGTCGTTTTATACAGCTGTGTATTTATGCCCAATACAAATTCCTAAATATTAAGAATGCTTTGCTGGAAGTCATATAATGTCCAGTTGTTCATTATTGGTATTGTTGGTTCCTCAAAAAAAAAAAGAAACTACATTCACATCATATTCATATAAGATCCTTGGTTTTATCTATTATATTGGAGAAAATACACCTTACAGTACAGATAAAGCAAAATGAGACAATCCTATGATATACTGTATAGTGGTGCCGACTGCCTTCATTGTGGTTTAAGTGTGTCTTACTGTTGTCCTTGCAGTGGAAATGTTGAAATTAGCAGTAGTCTCATCGGCCTTTACTCTTGTCCTACTTGTATGCAATGATGTGAAACTGTGAAGTGGTGGTCATTTATGAACATTTGCTTTCCATCATTTTACCCCTAGCAGTATTTGCAGTAGTATTAGTTTGCTTGTTTTCATTCTTATAGGCAATGAAGTGAAACTGTACATGTCATTGTTAAAGTTGTAAGTGGAGGCCATATACAGTAGAAAATGACTGTACTTTGTACAATAGTTGAAATTATTAATCTAGCCACTTATTTTGGCACTACCAAGGCTAATACAGTGATGTTACTCTTCACTGCTGTGCAGTGGTGTAACTAGAATCTGATGGGCCCCGGTGAAAAATTTGGACCTTGGCTTCCACCTCCATGTTGGCCAGATGTATGGACCTTTGTAGCATTCTAGATCCTATGAAGACAAGCAGTACATGTTCAGCCTCCAAGAAATAATGTTCCCATCCTGGCACCTTTCTCTAATATTGTCCCCCGTCGTGTAATAATGTTCCCCATCCTGGACCCATTTCTGTAATAATGTATCCCATCCTAGCCCCCATCCTGTAATAATGTCCCTCATCCTGGGTGCCTTCGTGGAATAATGTTCCCTGTCTTCTTGTCATAGTGTCCCCCATCCTAGTCCCTTCCCCCTTCCTTATATAATGTCCCCAACCCTTATATAATGCTCCCCTCACTCAAGACAGTCACACCCATGTCAGCTACAAGCCTTTGATTGGCCATCAACATGTATTGCAGTGCAAGGAGCTGGTTGATCTCTACGCTGAAATACACTACAGCTGAATGTGCGTCTTCGGTGTTGGAGGGCCTCCCTCGCCTACGCGCCTAGTCGCACCCTCTGTGGTCATGGTCGTTATGCCCCTTCTGCTATGCTGCGGAAGTGTGAGTGCCACTACTGTTCTGACCTTCTTTTAAGTATTTTGGGTGTCACTACAGTTTTCAATAAGCTATACACTCCGGAAGTGATAGAGTTGGAAACTACCATACTCTTCAGACGGGTATATCTGAAATTGACTCGTTGCGTTGACCTTGTTAGTTTGTTCCTTAATGGACTCGTTGACCTTGTTAGTTTGTTCCTTAATAGCTTTTCCTTTCCAGATTGCTCAGCTTAGAGAGAACACTGGGTGTCCTCAGAGTAGAAGTGTACAGCATTAAAGAAGGGAAACAAGTCAAGCATAATTTTCCATGTAAATTTTCCATCCTTGTTTGCGCACTTATCTTAGAGCAAACACAAGATGAAGCAGAACATTTCCATCTTCAAGACTCCTTCTCGTATATCTGCTGTACGTTTATGGCCTACTGATCAGTCACAGCTGCTTCCAAATCTGTTTGTTTTGTACAGTGGACGCTAAACACCCATGACAGTTAGGCTTGAATGAGGCTCTTACCACCAGTGATTTGTAGTATTAGGACACATTTGTGCTGTGTCACGCAAACCGTAGGTTAATTAAAGTTCAGTTTTAGAACATTGAAGATAATTTGGAAAATAAGACTTAATTAATATCTCCGTGGCTTTTACAGTACAGTACCCAGTGCTTATCTGGCTGTGTTTGTCCTGATGGCCTTATATCTGATGGGAGCGGAGCGTGCGTGTCAGCGGAGCAGTGTCCATGTATACACAATAATGAAGTCTACGCACCAGGCTCAAACATCAAAATGCTCTGCAACAACTGGTGAGTGCTTCAGCCTGTATCATGCAAATAAATCTTTGTAATCAAATGTTAACGTCACCTAAACTTGTTCCCTAACCATAAGCCAAGTTAAAGCATATGGATAAAATACAGGATAACTCTCCATTAGCCAAAGTGGTGGACTCCAGTAGCCCTGGCATATTTGTGCAAATTTACTTTTCCATTGCAGGAGAAATGATTACTTAAAGTGATTGTCAATGATTACAGTATAGAAAGAAGCTATTCTTCTATAGAAACTTTACTTTTAATCACAAACTACCCTATTAGACGGGTTGCTCAATCTTGGGCTTTAGTCTACAGTTACTCTATGTGACTGCAGACTTGAGAATCTTTACAGTGCACACAGTACACACTTTCAGGATTCACCCGTGCTGGCGCTGGAAATGGGTGCTCATGTTTGCAAGTGTGGGAATTGCATACTTCCACTTCCAGCCACATACCGACTAGACTGTATCTGGCCTCGCTCACTTCACTTGTATTGAGCGAGGCCAGGTATGTCTAGTCTGCATGTGACCACAAGCCCCCTGAGGAAGCGACATTAACGCGAAACGTTTGGCAGGATCTACAAACACTATGGGTGATTACTCTTGTTATTGATTGTACCCTTTCCTATTACATGCATTGCGTGCAGCATATTTTCATTGACATTTCATGATAGACATCGTATCACTGCACCTCAACTGGATTTTTTTCTATTATCATTATGCACATAGCAGTAACTGAAATTGAGAGTATCAGCTGACATAGATGTCTAGGGTGAATTCTTGCTTGATAGATTATTTTTTTTGCTCTCACATTGTCACTTTTTTCTTTATTAATTCTCCAGCCTTTTTATTCACCTATGAATCAAACTATATTGCACCCATAAAAATCTAAGATTACTTACCATATGTAGTTTTCTGCAATTGTTTGTAACATTAATAAAATCTTTACATTTTTTAGTATATCTTGACTCTGTTTCTCCTTGTCTTGAATATTGTTATGAGTCATTAACTATATGCGTACATTAATATTTTGGAACTGGTATTTCTGTTTACACTGTTTTACATAGAATTAGTAAGTTCTGTTTTTGTTGCTTGTGCAAAATTGCCTGTAATTTTGCCGGATTTTGCAGTAATTGCAGAAGGGGTCCCCATTTAATTTGAGCTGTAAGGCACACCCTCTTTATGTGTGCCGTGAAAAATAGAGAATCTGTTATCAGGTTTTTGCTACCGCATCTGAGAGCGACATTTCACTGTTTTATCATCTGCAGATCTATCAGTTAACTGAATTTTTAGGTTTGTATAACTTCACCCACACCACAGATTAGAAGTTTTTTGCCTATGCACAGTGTACACAGAAAGCCGCTGATCGTTGGTGGGGGTGGGGCTATAGAGATTTCATGAATATGGAGGATTACCTGGCAACAGATTTACTGGTCCTCTAGTGATAATCTCCTGCTGACAAAACAGTGATTTTATCAAAACTACAGCAAGGAACCCAGTAAGTGACACATTGCTGAATTCAGTGTATCTCCCGCTTCATTATACTGCTCTCAATTTAGGTGGCAAAAACCTGGTGACAGATACCCTTTAAGAGCATGTGTATATACCCGCTTATAACGCCAGGTGTTCAGGTTGCTATCTACAGGGCTTCCCTATTTGATTGACAGAAGTTGGGGGTGTAATGCAACTGCAAGGCAGTTGCACGTAACCGCCACCAGGGGACGCAGGTAAGGGGAAAAAGGTAGCACCCACCATACAGCACCACAGAGCAAAGCGCAGAGCGCCACTAGGAGGTGGCAGAGTAGTCAGACAGGCCGGTCAGCAACAAACAGGAAGATGAAGTACCAGAGGTCACAGAAATGCACGTGCTCAGAGACAAGCCAGGAGTCAGAACCAGACAGGAGCGCGGGATCCAAAACGTGAGACAGAAGATGTAGTTGGGGTACAAGCCAGAGAGCCAATGCCAGAAACATAGTAACAGATACGGAAAGCAGAAGGCAAGGTACAAAATACAAACCAAGTCATACACTGTAGGAAACCACCAAACACACACTAAGTCAGGGACAGGGAACGGGACAGGCACAAATACGGGTAGTCAGAGGCAGAAGGATCACTAGGGTATACGGGTCAGCTGCTCAAGCCAGAGACTGGAACTATCACTGACAAATGCAACCAGTACTGGCACCAATAAATAGCTCCCCACGACCCAAGAGAGGCAGGAAAGTTAACCCCACCATAACCAGGCCGGGGAAGGAAAAGCAAGAAGCAAACCCCGACCTGGATCATGACGGGGTTTGTAAAATTTTATGACTGCTTGTTATTTGTCTCTGCAGTACTTGTGTGAACAGAAACTGGGAATGCACTAGCGATGAATGTATGGGTACCTGCACTGTATACGGGGACGGTAATTACATCACATTTGACACTAAGAGATATATCTTCAGCGGTGACTGCGAATACACCCTGGTTCAAGTGAGTGCTGGTTTTTACCGAACTACAAAACCTAATAGTCTCCATTCATAAAATGATACTTACAGTTTACTTTTTTTGATATCCAGGATTACTGTAGTGACGATTCCTCCAAAGGAACATTCCGGGTTATCACGGAAAATATTCCATGTGGATCCACAGGTACCACCTGCTCCAAAGCAATCAAGGTCTTCCTTGGCGTAAGTGAAGTTTTATACAATTAGGGGAGAGACAGACTATGCGAGAATCGCATCGCATGGAACGGACTGGCCTGGCACCTCTCCTGACCTGAGCAAGACAGCATGATGGATTACTATGCGGCTGTCAAGCTCAGGTCAGGAGAGCCCACAGCCAGTACAAGGTTTACGATGCGATTCTCACATGGGAAATACGGCAGTGTGTCTCTGCCCTTAAACCTGTAACATTTCAGAAAATGCATTTTATGCTCAAACAAAATGTAATGAAGGTAAATATCTCTTGTAATGAATTACACTTTTTTGTTTCTTTAGAATTATCAGCTAATTCTAAGCGATGAGAAATTTGAGGTTGTAAAGCTTGATGTTGGAGTGTATGTCCCTTACAAGGTGCGGCAGATGGGCATCTACATGGTTATTGAAGCCATCAATGGATTGGTTTTGGTATGGGACACAAAGACTACCATTTTTATCAAGCTAGAGCCAAGTTTTCAGGTACCTCTTTGTAGACAAATTGTCTCAACTATATTCAGTATACCTGTCTTTTAGTCTATTTAGTGGTTTGATATTAATTTATTTGGTATCTGTAACTACAGGGTCAAGTGTGCGGATTGTGTGGTAACTACGATGGAAATGCAGTAAATGATTTCACTACTAGAAGTCTTTCAGTAGTAGGAAATGTGGTTGAGTTTGGAAACAGCTGGAAGCTATCATCAAGTTGCCCAAATGCAATGACTCTCAAGGATCCTTGTTCCCTCAACCCTTACCGGAAATCATGGGCCCAAAGACAATGTAGTGTCATCACTAGCTCCACATTTGGTGCTTGTCACGCTCTGGTAAGACTTTCTGAAATATATATTTTTTAATGAAAAATTAAATTAATAGTTATAACTGAAACTGTAATCATTCAGTAAGTGTCTTTAAAGCAGTGTTCCCCAACTCCAGTCCTTTAGAGCCATTCACAGATCGTTTTCAGGATTTCCTTCGTATTGCCCAGGTGATGAAATTATTGCCTGTGCAATACTAAGGAAATCCTGCAAACATGATCTGTTGGTGGCGCTTAACAATTGTTGTTGGAAAACCTTCTTTAGACCTCCTTCACACGTCCTTGTGATTCCTTTAAAAACTGGAAAAACCGTACTGGTGAGATCTGTGGTCAGTGTCCATGTGACATCCGTGTGAAAAACTTGACATGTGTGCACCACCATTAAATAATATGTTTGTCCCTATTTGCGGTCCTCCAAAAAATGGACCACATACGGACATGAAAAATGTATGTGTGAAGAAGGCCGTAGAGTCTTCTGGGTAAGCTATGTATCATTGTGCATGGCTCCTTCTCTTAAAGCGTGATACCCATCGATCAGACTGGATGGTCAACATGACAGGTTCCCTTACAACGGAAAAAAATATCTGACGTTCACAAAACTGAACACTGACCTACACTGATTTTTATTTAGGTGGATCCATTAAAGTATTATGATGCATGTGTCAGCGATGCTTGTGCCTGTGACACTGGCGGAGATTGTGAGTGCTTCTGTACCGCGGTGGCATCCTACGCCCAAGCTTGTAGTGAAGCCGGAACTTGCGTCAGCTGGAGAACCCCAACAATGTGCCGTGAGTTGGACCTTACCCTATGCTGCTTCCCATGTAGAAAAAATGGATTCAATTTTTATTCAGAATTTGGAGTGGTTGTCTTAATGCAACAACCCCTCTTTATTAGCACTATTTTGGCTTATACTCATTATACCAGGGGTCCCATCCTCATGTTGCCCTCTATTTGCCAGAACAGGGTATTGATAGCAAAGGGAAGCTTTCACTCTATTAGGCCATGTCCAACCACATATTGGTAAGTAGCAGCTTCCACAGCAATATAAGCTGGCTTCATTAGTCAACATAAGCTGATCAGCTGATCACTAGGTGGATTTCATTTGAGAAAAAAAAAACAATAATAATTGAAACATTAATAATTAAAAGAAAACATAATTAAGTGGTTTAGGTAGTTTCAAAATGTGTCCCAACCCTTGTCTTAACTCCTAAAATTTTATAAGTTCCATCTAGCGTTACCCTCTCAACAAGTGCAGTTCTTAAAGGGAATCTGTCAGCAGGTTTTTGTTATGTAATCTGAAGACATCAGGGGATTGGGGCCAAATCACAGAATTCAAGGATATGTCACTTATCAAGCTGTCTTCTGTTGTTTACTTATAATAAAGGTTTTCTCACTATGAGATTATCATTGCCAGGTTTGATTTTTATGTGACTACTAGGTCAACTGCGCCCCCTCCTGTGATAAGCACATTACTATCAATAGACTTTGTACACATAGAGCCTGGTGTGGGCGGGGGAAGCTTTGTCAGCTCTGCTTTACATCTGAAAACCCTGATTGTCTCATTGTCAGGAGATGGATATACTGCCCATGTTGCCCCTTGAAGACATGCGTATTGTTGTAATATGTAATGTATATTGGGACATGTGTTATCAGTGACAGTGTTCTATTTTGCTCTAGAGTAGGGATAGTAAGGGTTAATGATTTGGACTAGCCCAGAGTAGGAGGGGATAAAGTGAAAGGACAGAGACAGTTTCCTGTCAGGAAGTCAGATAGGGCCCAGCCTATAACAGAAGCTGACCTATGGTCTGACAAGTGAGCAGAGTCATATGATGTGGGTGTCCTTGAAGTGAGTAGAGACTGAAGGAATAGGTAACATGATGAGGAAAGGAAGGAACATCCAGAAATTGAACCTTGTAAAAACCCTTATTTTATTGTAAATCCATAAAAACTCCAGACATAAAGTAAGCGCAGACGCATTTCAGACTAACCTTCCATAGTCATTGCATACATATACTGTAGATCCTAAGTAGAGAAAGGAAAAGTGACAGAAGGACAGAGTGATGCACTGAGACGAGTCTTAGGATTGAACGCCTAGCAGTATGGGCCTGAGTCCACACAAAAGAGAGCTAATGGTCCAGTACGGAACAGGGAACATGTGATGAAGAGAGTGCACCGGCGGCAGTTCCATGGCTTCAGCAAGCCAAGAAGTTAAGTAATGGCCATAGTGGCAGAAGTAGCATCCCTAAGGGGTAAAGGACGCTGAATCGCGAGTTGAAGTATAGGACTCTCATCTACTGGACTGTTACACCAGGGAAGCTCCTGAAGTACTGTGCTGGATTGTGGTGAAGGCAGAGGAACTAGTTGAGGCAGGGAGGCAGAAACAAGTGAGCCTGAAGAAGAAAAGAGAGAATGTGTGTGAAAATGCTCCATGAACTAACGGGAACATTTGTGAAGTTATGCACCCGCTATCTATTGTACATAATTTCCACCAAATTGTTGTTTAGTAAAAGACTGTTTACGTTCGATTGGTGGTCTCCCTCACTGACCCTCTGGTCTTCATCAACATCTGTCCTGGCCAACCGAAATCTCTGGTATCATGCGGCCTGCAAGGGCTTATTACCTCCTTAAATGAAGCCTACACACCCAGCCAGGACCCCCACCTTCATGTAGGCTGCTTGGGCATGAAAGATAAGTACCTCACTCACAGCTACTGCCCCTCGCCACATTACATCACAACTGCTGCACCCAGTAAACTAAGTGAAACATCATTGGAATCAGGGTCCCTTTTCTTACATCATGCTGCTCTCAGATTAAGTGGCAAAAACCTGGTAACAGATTCTCTTTAATTCAGAACCAACCACTATACAAAGTAACTGTAATATATATTTACAACTAACTTAAACTTCTAAACATCTCTTTTGGTTGTATTTTTTTTTTATTGAAAAATTGCGTCAACTCCATATTGGCGCTCTATGCATCCACCGACACCATGTTATTAATCATTTCTATTACTTTTAAAACAGCTGTGTTTTGTGATTTCTACAACCAAGAAGGGCACTGTGAGTGGCACTACAAAGCCTGTGGTGCCCCATGTATGAAAACCTGTAGGAACCCTGGAGGAACCTGTTACCATAATCTTCCTGGCTTAGAAGGTGAGACATTGACTTAAAAGTACAATATTTTCAAAATGTACAGTACTTGGTTTTAAAATCTGGTAGACTGCATGCAAAAAGCTATTATTTTATATAATTGTATTACTGGCTAGTGCAAAAAGTAATTGCACAAATATATGTATTGTTTTACTTTATAGACCTGTAGACATACTAATGATTAAATAGGTTGTCCCGCTAATGAAAAAGAAACTCCCACAATGCTGTGAAAGAATGCAATAAGTCATCATACTCACTTTATCAAGCAACTGTTGCTTCACTTCCGGTGATTCCTCAGTTTCCCTCTCTACACTTCCTACTCCGCCAGGATGGCATGTGACTGCCGCTGCAGCCACTTGTCAGTCTGAACAGAGCAGGAGGTATGGTGACCGGCAATGTGGGAGAAGGTGTTGAAACGAGAGTTGCAGAGAGGGTATTACGGTACTTGTTTATTTTGCAGCATTCTTAGGGTTCTTTCTTTAAACCTTTTTCAGTGGCCTAATAACACTTTAACCTGTTGGTTAGAGCTTATTATCAACCAGACTTACCTGAGGTCGTGAAGCATGAAGATCTTAAATTCTCATGCTTCCCTCCAACTACAGGAGAACAGTAGTGCCATGAACCATAAATATACCCCATATTTAAATATGTGATTTGCATAAATCCGGACATGCAGACGTCTAGTAAGCACGTGACCGCATGTAGGCAAATTGCATTTTAGAGGTCACACGCCCGCCCGCCCGCTCCTGGCTTCAGCACCAGATAATCCTGACAGTGCACAATGTGCGCCGTGAGGATTCACAAGTCTGAGGTCATAGAATGACTGCTGACTTGAAGCTTTGGTAGCCCCTTTAAATACGTAGCTAAACACATTTACTATGTAGAAGATGCAAGTAGAGCTAATAGCATTATCATTTTACTGTATACAAGAGAGCTGTAATCTATACCTCCAGCTCTACAACTGACAGCTGAATCCTGAAAAAAAGTGGAAAATCCAGCAACTGCCAAATTCATTAATACATCACGTTTATTTGTTGATTAAAACATGAAAAAGTAAAGTTTAAAAAAGCTGTTAGCACAACGGTTGACGCGTTTCAAGCTACACTAGCTCTTAATCCTGAGAACCATGGTTCACTTGCTCAGGGAACCAGCCTGAAGCCTCCATGCACCGCATCCTCCATTTCAGGTATTTCTTGCTTCATTGTGTTTTTCTTACTGACAGCTGAGTGGTATAGATATCATACTACAAAATAAATGGTAAAAACAGACAAGTAAAGTATATGGCATCCAAGTGACCAGACACGGACAAAAATGTATCTCTTCCCACTGACTGTGGTTATGTTCTAACTATATAGGTTGCTACCCGAACTGTCCCGAGGATAACCCTTACTATAATGAAGAGACAAGGCAGTGCGTCCCAGAATGTGACTGTTACGATGAATATGACAACAGATATCCCATAGGATACATTATGCCATCTTACAGCAATGACACTTGCACAGTCTGGTGAGTATTCTCATACAGAATCTTGAAGATGGAACAGACCTACCATCACAACTTAACCTCATGCAAGCAGACTTACTGTTTTGTCTTGGATGAGCAGCTTTTTTAGACAGTCCCACCAAAAGTCCTATGATCACATATTGGTAATGGTGTAAGGGGAGCCAGGGCCGTAGTTGTGGCTGAAAGTATTTGTTTATACGCTCCCTGGTTTCCCGACACATGAAAACAATGTCCCTTTGTCATCATACCTGTCTCTTCATTCTCCGAACCATCAGGGTCTCCTCTGGTCTGCTGCAGGCTCCCTCCCGATGATGGCACACAACTAGCTTTGCAACCCCCTTACATTGGCAGAAAGGCTTCTTAAAACTTTGCATGCTCAACTTTCCTTAACTATTCAATGCATCAGACCTTTTTTTTCCTCAACTTTTCTCTGTGGGGGACGTAACCTTTGCCAGGATTTGCTTAGTCCTATTTCTCAGTCTTTTGAAAAGATTTTTTATAGATGAAGTCTGCATCACAAAATAGAAAGTATAAAGTTCCAGCTATTTAAAGAGTGAATTTATGACAAGGGTTGTGAGGAGCAATGAATTATAGAGAATCTGTCACAAGGTTTCTCCTACCTCATCTGAGAGCAGCATAATGTAGGAAAAGAGACCCTGATTCTAGTGGTGTATCATTTAGTTTACTAAGTGCAGCAGTTGTGACACAGAGTTTTTAGTTTTAGCCTTTAGAAGAGTTCAGAAAGCTGCCCCAGTCCACACCAGGCTCTCTGTGTACACTGTATATTGACAGTAAGGTGCAAATCAATTCTTGTGGTGTGGCCAGACTATTTGGCATGTGGGAGCTAGTCTGGCAGAGAAATCTCCTGCTGATAAAACTTTCATTGTATTGAAACAACAGCACACAGCTTAACCCCTTTCCGACAGCGGGTGTAAATGTACGCCGATGCCGGACTCCCCGTTTGGCGCAGGCTCTGGCACTGAGCCAGCACCTTTCTGTGCACATGTCGGCTGATTTATACAGCTGACATGTGCCCACAACAGCCATGGGTGGAATCGCGATCCACCCACTGTTGTTAAACTGTTAAATGCAGCGGTCAATTTCTGACAGCGGCATTTAACTCGCACTTCCGGCAAGAGTGGCAGAAATTCCGCCCATCGGTGACCTTGTCACATGATCGTGGGTCACAGATGGGTCGGCATGACAGACAGAGGTCTCCAGTACATTTGAAAAAACTGACCGTCACATCCATACATAGACTAAGTGTGAACAGGTGCTAAACCTAGAGTCGCCAACTCCTATACATTCAAGCAAATAAGGCAGCACACTGCAGCGCTGAAACATGCAAACATGAAACATGAAAATTTAACTGCATTACTGCACTAGAAATATGAAAAATGAGAGTGTTTAGCGCATAAAAAAGGCCAATTTTATGTGTATCTGGTAGCCACTTTACGGCATCTCTCTTATACCAGGTTCTACGATTTCCTTCCTCGCTGAGAATAAACGTCTCCATCTGAATGGGTGCCTATGAAAACCTTGTGAGACTACCATTCTCTCTCTCTGTGGAGGGGTAATGGACCTGCTGTAATTAAAACACCTGTGACTAGGAGGCGGAGTGCTCAGTCAGAAGGCTAAATAATATATTTGAAAAAACTGACCGTCACATCCATACATAGACTAAGTGTGAACAGGTGCTAAACCTTGAGTCGCCAACTCCTATACATTCAAGCAAATAAGGTAGCACACTGTAGCGCTGAAACATGCAAACATGAAACATGAAAATTTAACTGCATTACTGCACTAGAAATATGAAAAATGAGAGCGTTTAGCGCATAAAAAAGGCCAATTTTATGTGTAACTGGTAGCCACTTTACGGCATCTTTCTTATACCAGGTCCTATGATTTCCTTCCTCACTGAGAATAAAGGTCTCCATCTGAATGGGTGCCTATGAAAACCTCTTGTGAGACTACCATTCTCTCTCTCTGTGGCGGGGTAATGGACCTGCTGTAATTAAAACACCTGTGACTAGGAGGCGGAGTGCTCGGTCAGAAGGCAATAGTAGACCTCTATGGTTGTCACTGCCGGATTGCTATGAGCGTTGCCCGGTGGTCGTTGCTCCTAGCAAGTCAGCAATTTTGCTACATACAGGCGATCTGATCATCGCCTGTATGTAGCAGTGCCAATCGAGTAATGGCAGCTTCTAGTCTCCCATGGAGACTATTGAAGCATGCCAAAAGTTAAAAAAAAGTTTTTAAAAATATAAAAAAATATATATAAAAGTTCAAATTACCTCCCTTTCGCACCATTCAAAATAAAACAATTAAAAAATCAAACATACACATATTTGGTATCACCGCTTTCAGAATCGCCTGATCTATCAATATAAAAAACGAATTAACCCGATTGTTAAACGGTGTAACGAGAAAAAAAGTAAAAACTCCAGAATTACATTTTTTTTGTCGCTGCAACATTGCATTAAAATCTGCATCGTATCTTCACCAAAATGGTATCAATGAAAATGTCAGCTCGGCGCGCAAAAAAATAAGCCCTTATCCAACCCAAGATCATGAAAAATGGAGACGCTACGGGGATCGGAAAATGGCACATTTTTATTTAACAAACTTTGGAATTTTTTTTCACCACTTAAATGAAAAAGAACCTAGACACGTTTGGTGCCTATGAACTCGCTTGTAATGACCTGGAGAATCATAATGGCAGGTCAGTTTTAGCATTTAGTGAACATGGTAAAAAAAACAACAACCCAAAAAACAACTGTGGGATTGCACTTTTTTGTAATTTCACCCCGTTTTCCAGTAAATGATATGTTATAACCAATGATGTCATTCAAAAGTACAACTTGTCCTGCCAAAACCAATCCCTCACATGGCCATATTGACGGAAAAATAAAAAAGTTATGGCTCTGGGTAGAAGATGGAGCAAAAAAAACACATCGCTAAAATCAGTTTCTCAGTCTCTACCTCATGCTGCCCTCAGATTACATAGCACAAAACCTGCTGACAGATTCCCTTTAGGCCTCTTTCACACGTCAGTGTCTCCGGTACGTGTAGTGACAGTTTTCTCACGTACCGGAGACACTGACACACGTAGACCCATTTAAATGAATGGGTCTATGCACATGTGCGTGTTTTCACACGGACCGTATGTCCGTGCTGAAAACACGTCGACATGTCCGTTTTCTACCGGCAGCACGGACCACAATACGGACAGCACACGTGCACACGGAGAACAGTGTGCACTCTCCTCCGTGTGCACGTACCGCCCGCAGGAGAGACAGCGCTACACTAAGCGCTGTCCCCCCGCTGTGGTGCTGAAGGCGGAATTCATCTCTTCTCCCCCTCCGGAGAGAAGAGATGAAAGATCAAGTTTTTTTTTGTTTTGGGAAAAATAAAGTTTTCATGTGTCCCCCCCCCCCCCCCCCCTCAGTGCGCCGCCTGGTCCCTTGCCGCAGAAATACTCACCTAGCTCCCGCGATGTCTCCTCTGTCCTCTCCGCGCTGGCAGCTTCTCCTGTGTGAGCGGTCACGTGGTACCGCTCATTACAGTCAGGGAATATTCACTGACTGTAATGAGCGCTCCCACGTGACCGCTCACACAGGAGAAGCTGCCGGCGCTGAGAGGACAGAGGAGACATCGCAGGAGCTGGCCGGGTGAGTATTTCTGCAGCAAGGGGCCAGGCGGCGCACTGAGGGGGGGGGGGGACGCGGACGCACATGCAAACTTTATTCCCCCCCCCCCAAAAAAAAAAAAAAAAAAGATCTTTCATCTCTTCTCTCCAACGAACGCTGGGGGAGAAGAGATGAATTCTGCCTTCAGCACCAGATGCGGGGGGGACAGCGCTTAGTGTAGCGCTGTCTCTCCTGCATGGTCCGTGTGGTCCTCAGGCGGCACACGGGCGGCACACGGATGCCGCACGTATGTGCCACTTGAGCACACGGACATACGGACACGGATATCTCCGGTACCGTTTTTTTCCGGTACCGGAAATATCAGGACGTGTGAAAGAGCCCTTAATCTGTGTATATCGGTGGTCCACGGAGTGGGCTTTCTGATGGGTTGAGGGCTCATATCTAAAAACAAGCCGTGCCTAATAGACACAGAGGAAGCCATCTATTTGAAGATTTTTAGGAACTATTCACATTGAGTGTGAAGGTTTTTTTCTTCTACAAATCACTACGAATTGGTGAGTGTTGTTTTTATACAATTAACCTGCTCGTAATAGAGGGAAATTGTGATGAAGTGTAAGGCTGTAGTATGATCCTTTGGGCAGAGTGGTCCTGCTGATTTATATACTACATTTAATAGATCATCCAATTATGCTAAATCGCTTACCATGCTATCATAGGCCCGTTTCAATATTTATATTCTCTTTCCATTTTTTTTCTTATACAGCAACTGTACAAAAGAAGGCAAAACATGTTACAACCTTAATGGTAAGCAAGTCGAAATGTCCCGTTTTGCAGTGTTACAGATACATACTGTGTGAAAGTGCATTCCCATAAAGATCTATTACACTTTGTATTC
This sequence comes from Ranitomeya variabilis, assembly GCF_051348905.1. Lineage (NCBI taxonomy): Eukaryota > Metazoa > Chordata > Amphibia > Anura > Dendrobatidae > Ranitomeya > Ranitomeya variabilis. Next base: position 484,197,147 of record NC_135233.1, on the reverse strand, counting down.
CCCTTTTATAGCATATGGACATCATAAAGTAGGGTTCCTCACTCTGGAGCCAAAAATGGGAAATACCCCCTGAGAGCTGCATTCATTCTTACAGACTCAAACTCTCCTTGTATTACACGGATGGCTATTCATCTATATCAG